>NC_092333.1:561975000-562644375 GCF_046630445.1 Rutidosis leptorrhynchoides
TACGTTTACGTACTTTCCTACAATATTGAATCTCAATATTGATACGTAAGCACTCATATTTTATCTTTTATATATTAATTGTGTATCCATGTCCAGTGCTCGAGTATATATATTTATACATGCTTGTATGCTAAATTTCGCCGTTAAACAGTTATAATGAATCACGAATTAAATACATATATTACTGGTAAAAGGTATATGATATACATGTTTTTGGAAAGCTGGCGAAAAATCAATAACTTTTCATTTAGATATCGAATAGCTTCGATGAACGGATTAAAAGATATGATCAACTGAATTATGATTGACGTTAATTGAAATTGCTTTTGAATCTGCAATTAAGATATAAACAACTTGTTTACGAGATTGATAAAATGGATTTTTAAATATTACCAACCGAGTAACTGAAATCTTATATAAGGCACGTCTCGTTTTATTGAACAATTGTCAAAACTGATTGTTTTATCATATTTTAAAGCCTTATAAAAACTATAGTTTAATTTTACAAGAATTGGAAAACTATGTGAAATATTAAAATGATTCGATTGCCATGATCATTCAACTAGTGTATGGAGTCAGATTGACTTTTTGAAATAACTTTTGATAACTATTGTATGTCGATCTCGAGCATTAGGATTGTGATACACTATGACCTGACCTAGCTTGATAAACAATTATTGACCAACATATGTTCTCTAGGTTGAGATCTACGATTATTTGGTAATCCGAGTTTCGGTCACATTTTGGTGAACGACTTTTTATGCGGCTAAGGTGAGTTTCATAAGATCCCTTTTACTCTCTACATTTTTGGGCTGAGAATACATGCAAATGCTTTATTAACCGATATACAATATTTATATGTGTGAGTTTCATTTGCTCCCTTTTTAATTGCTTTTGCAATCTATATTTTTGGGCTGAGAATACATGCACTTTATTTTAAACGCAATGGATACAAGTACATACTAAATTCTACACTGAGTTTGAACCGAAAATCCCTTAGCTTTGGTAACTGTTAACTGCCAGTTATAAGAACTGGTGGGCGCGAGTAGTAGTATATGGATCCATAGGGCTTGATATCCCCGTCCGAGCTAGAGCACTAGCCTTTTAACGGACGTATGCTATTTGAGAAGCGTACACGTTGGTTTGCGTGTATTATTAAGATGATTATACAAAGGGTACAAATTATATATACGTTAAGTTTAGTTACCAGGGTGCTCAATTTTCTTAGAATATTTTGATAAACGTTTCTGGATGAAACAACTGAAATCTTGTGATCCATCTTTATATACAGATTATGCGAAACATACAAACTATGAACTCACCAACCTTTGTGTTGACATTTGTTAGCATGTTTATTCTCAGGTTCCCTAGAAGTCTTCCGCTGTTTGCTTATATGATAGACAAGCTATGTGCATGGAGTCTTATATGGCATATTTTTCAAGAAAACGTTGCATTCACCAATTCATCATCATGTACCTTATTTTGACTGCATTGTCAACGAAAGTACTATTGTAAACTATTATATACGGTGATTGTCTATATGTAGAAATCATCATATGTCGAAAACCTTTGATTTAAATATTCATTTATGGTATGCCTTTTCAAAAGAATGCAATGTTTACAAAACGTATCATATAGAGGTCAAATACCTCGCAATGAAATCAATGAATGACGTGTTCGTCCATATGGATTTGGAGCGATCGTCACAGTTGGTATCAGAGCGTTGGTCCTAGCGAATCAGGTCTTGCATGAATGTGTCTAACTGATAGTTGTTAAGATGCATTAGTAAGTCTGGACTTCGACCGTGTCTGCAAGTTAAAAGTTTTGCTTATCATTTCTTGTCGGAAATTACATGCTTATCATTCTTAAGTCTAGACACGTTTTCCTGCATTTATTGCATAAAAAGTGTATAGACAAAAATTCATATCTTAGCGTATCTGTTACTGTAAACTTTTCCTGATATCTTCCGAAAATTTCTCCGTGATTTATGGAATTTGGTATTATATATACATATGTAAATTATGTATTGAAGAATACCAAACTAAATTCTATAATCTAATTCATATCAAAAATCATCTCCCTATTTATACAAGATAGATCCCGTATCTAGTTCAAACTCTGACAGCTATTCCGATATGGATATTCACCTGAATTCCGAAGACAGTGTAACCGGAATGGATCAACCAATTAGCCATCATCTATTCTGGATGAATTGGGGATGGGTTCGTAGCCTACTTAATTATTGAAGACATGAAGAAGGCGATCCCTTTCACCCACCACATTGCCCTCTTGGCGAAGAACCAGAAGCACTTACCGGTGAACCTGTTCGAGACACCATTTTCTCTCTCATTTCCAGAGTATCTCGTCACGATAATATACTATCTCAAATTCTGGATCTTATTCATCCGCTCGTCCGAACCGCCAATCATCCCGGTGTAGTAGAAGAAGTCAACGAGCTTCGTGCTCGGGTAGTGGCTTTGGAGAATATGGTGCAAAGGTTACAAACACCAGCAGCATCACCGGCATCAACAGTACCACCGACAACAACACCAACAGTACCATTACCACCACCAACAACATCTGCATTGCAAACCTCAACTTCACAATCTGTTCCACGAGCATCAACGTCATACGCACCGTAGTTACCAAGAAATACCAGCAACAATAACCGATGAAGTATTAACTCATTTCCCCTGAAGAAATTTTATGTATATTTAATATATATGAATTTTGAAATCAAAATAAATATTTTCGTACTAAGCTATTACGTGTGAATCTTAACTGGTAGGTACTACTCGGTTAGTTCATATTACTAATATGCAATGATGTACATCCTTCATTAACGGCTTAATCATCGATAACTACAATCTCTGTTTCAATTCAATGAATTTCATTTCATAATAAACCAAGTGTATTATTCAATAACATGGTTGATTTTACACTTTCATCTTCGATGCACTCGAAACTTTCTAGAAAACATCATTTGCACCTTGCGAAGTTTGCAAGAATTCCACGAATATCAACACCCTTCACCAAGGAATATCAATAAGAATAAATAATGAAGTATTGATTTCATTAGTGAAATACTCAGCGAAGATTATGTAATCTCTAATGTTTTAGGGATTATTCATTTCTTATTCAAGTTAAAAATCAAATGAGCTTAATATGATATTAACTCATTAAATCTGTATTACATCTGAAGAAATATACATACATATATTTTCATAAAGACTGTAATGAAAATTCTTTTGTACAAAATATTAATTGTGAAATCTTTAACGGGTAGGTAATACTTGGGAATATATAAGTTCATAATTAATATGTTACACTGTACATTCTTCAACTTTGATTCAAAAATTATTAACTATGCTCACAGCGATATACAATCGTTTCCATACAAATTCAATTACATATTCTGATATTGACGGATCAGAATCCAAGTCAAGATTTAACGGGTGACATCATTCTTAGATCTCTACATCTTTCAAAGCTATACTTTGACTTCAAAAATGTGAAAGATCCTTTAGCATTGTTATTACTGAAAATAATCTTGCCATCCTTTTCAAAGTATCCAGTTTTATCACACTTTCAACCAGTCAACTTTGACTTTTCAGATTAACCTTATTGTAACCTTGACATATACGTTTTTGTTACCGGGGAACCTTTTATGTTCCACCACATTAGCAGTAAATTTACTAACAACTTCATTAATCCTTGACTTTCTGAAAAATCATTATACTCATTAAAACCCTATCATGTACTCATCCACATCTTGTAACAATAATTGCCATACCAACTACCGGGAATTAGCAACCAGTATTTTGAATTTCGCAGCAATTCTACGCCAGTAGTTATATATATATACATATAATGTCTATCTTCTAGACTTACATACTTCGAATGTGAAGTTTCTGAAAAACACCCCAAACTACGAAACTAGTTCTACGAATTTTGGAAAAATGCTGATGAATCAGCAAAAACTATAAACGACTTTAACAGTCGAAAGTTTGATGATAAAGAGTAGTGTGTTGGAAAAGCACAGAAAAAGAGAAGGTTTGAAACTGGAAAACGGGTTGAGCTAAGTATGAAGGAAGCTGTAGACAAATCACAAGGATGAAATCTACCTTCAAAGAATCCAAATGATTCAGTGTCTGCTGAAACCATTAGTAAGAATCTTACTTCTTATTCTAAACCTTCACAGACAGATTTTCCGCATCATCCTCCGATATTAAAAATTCTAAGATATCATCGTATCTTCCATTATAAATATCCTCCATATTTCTGAAGATATTTTCATAACTATTCTTATCTGAAATCATTCATCTCTTCGCGCTATCTTTGTTACATCGTAAAAGAAACTATTTTAGTTTCTAAAATCTGAAAAATTCGAAAAATAGATGTTTTAAAGTAATGTTGGGAATTGAAGCATGAGTTAGTATAATATAATGACACTTGATCAACGTGATTATATTACAGCAAGTCATGCTGAGTTTCTAATGGAACTTGATAAAGGTTCACAGATCCCACCCTCATCATAAACCATGTTACATAACTCTTTCATTCCATATAATCTCTAAATATATCAAGAAAATATATTTCTTGATGATTCGGTCTTTTCCGGATATTCTGGTAATTTGACAAGTCAGATTGTGCCATTACCGTTTCTTTCTTAGAACATTAACTATGTTTATCCAAAACTCCATAACTACGAATTCTGGACCATTATAAGAGATGCCTAATCGCAAGAAGAAGAAACGAAGGGACAAAGCTCCGAAATAGAAATTGGAGTATAAATCGCAGCAAATAAGAGGGAGTATTAACCGTGAATGACAATGATTATAGAAGACAGAAGTAGGGACATTGAAATATAAGGGTAGATATAAAGCCCAATAACAAACATGAAATTACAAACCGTGTATATCAATGCGTATAGCAATATAAAGACACGGGAGAATGAAAAACACTATAACCCCAAGGTAATAGTAGAAGAAAATAACCTCCTCTGGTGGCAGATGAAAAAGAAGAATGAAGGATACGATAGCCAAGAAAATATCAAGAATTAGAACTGGATTAAGCATTTTCACAATCTATTGGGATGTATGAAATAAGAAAGAAGATGTAGGAGTGGTGAAAGAAATGAAACGGAAGAGGTCAATTTATAGCGAAATATCAGACATAGCAATAGAGGCAGATTACGCATTTAATCAAAGAAAATCCTAATTTCCAAAAATTCCGAAGAATCAAATCTTATATAGATTATGAAGATTTTCTATTCCTTAAATTCCGGAAATCAATCGTTAATACGTCAAAAGTTAAGATGAATCTCTATTCTCCATTTCACTTTATTACGACGGCTTCTCTCATACGCTTCAAGTAATTGGATTGTTTTATCCATATTATTCAATGGTGATAAAACTTTATTTATCGACTCATATTCGTCATAAAAACATTTTTATTGTTAGCCATGACAACCTCACTCAAATTTCGGGACGAAATTTCTTTAACGGGTAGGTACTGTGATGACCCAGAAATTTCTGACCAAATTTAAACTTTATCTTTAAATGATTTAACGTTTCCGACACGATAAGCAAAGTCTGTAAAACCGAATCTCAAAATTTTTGAACTATTCAAGTACCCTTCGGTTGTTCTCAACGATTCGCGAACCATTACATGTATATAGATACATATATATATACTATAACTTGAAAACGTAATAAAGTTTTAATTGTTTAATACCGTACATTAAACTTATTGGTTTAAATATTTATTTGAATATATATGATAAGTTGGAATATTAATTGTATGAATAACTTGCGACGTATATTTAAAACGTGTTTATGAATATTGAAAATATATATTAACTTGGTCATAAAACGATTTGTTATTATATATATATATATATATATATATATATATATATATATATATATATATATATATATATATATATCAACAAATAGCGAGACAATGATTTATAGAAGTAAATGACCAAAACACTCGAAAGTTTAAGATGCACTTTGAATGATATAGTTTATTGATAATTTAAGATTATATTTTGACAAAGGTACGAGTCACAAAACGTAAATTGCGAGTTTTCTAAGCGTACAAAAATGCGTTCGAGAAACCGGAACCGGGACATAAGTCGAGTGACAACGTACGGGTCATCGGAACGAAAATTACAAGTCAACTATGCACATGAATTTAATATAATATATAATTAATTATTTAAATTATATATATTATATATATTATATAATAATATGTCGACAAACAAGAAAACAAAAACATTTTGAGCTGGATCAGGCGGTCATGCGATCGCATGGCAAATACACTAAAAACCCATGCGATCGCATGGGCATCAGATTTCAAAAAGTTGCCTATAAAAGTCCAGTTTCTGCTCGAGTTCTTACACATATATTACTCCATGTGTAATATTATTATTATTTATTATTTATATTAATTATTATTATTATTATTATTATTATTATTATTATTATTATTATTATTATTATTATTATTATTATTATATTATTATTAAGATTATTATTATTATTATTATTATTAATCTTAATATTTTTAGTAATATTATACATAAAATACTACGACGAGGTCATGAGCTTGTCACTTTCAAAATGGTTTTTCGAGCGGGATAGAGCTAAGGAAATTATGAGTTATAGCTATGGAGGTTATGGGTATGATTTGGAGATTATGCTCGTAAAGTCAAACCTAGTGTTTATCATCTCCGTTACGTTTACGTACTTTCCTACAATATTGAATCTCAATATTGATACGTAAGCACTCATATTTTATCTTTTATATATTAATTGTGTATCCATGTCCAATGCTCGAGTATATATATTTATACATGCTTGTATGCTAAATTTCGCCGTTAAACAGTTATAATGAATCACGAATTAAATACATATATTACTGGTAAAAGGTATATGATATACATGTTTTTGGAAAGCTGGCGAAAAATCAATAACTTTTCATTTAGATATCGAATAGCTTCGATGAACGGATTAAAAGATATGATCAACTGAATTATGATTGACGTTAATTGAAATTGCTTTTGAATCTACAATTAAGATATAAACAACTTGTTTGCGAGATTGATAAAATGGATTTTTAAATATTACCAACCGAGTAACTGAAATCTTATATAAGGCACGTCTCGTTTTATTGAACAATTGTCAAAACTGATTGTTTTATCATATTTTAAAGCCTTATAAAAACTATAGTTTAATTTTACAAGAATTGGAAAACTATGTGAAATATTAAAATGATTCGATTGCCATGATCATTCAACTAGTGTATGGAGTCAGACTGACTTTTTGAAATAACTTTTGATAACTATTGTATGTCGATCTCGAGCATTAGGATTGTGATACACTATGACCTGACCTAGCTTGATAAACAATTATTGACCAACATATGTTCTCTAGGTTGAGATCTACGATTATTTGGTAATCCGAGTTTCGGTCACATTTTGGTGAACGACTTTTTATGCGGCTAAGGTGAGTTTCATAAGATCCCTTTTACTCTCTACATTTTTGGGCTGAGAATACATGCAAATGCTTTATTAACCGATATACAATATTTATATGTGTGAGTTTCATTTGCTCCCTTTTTAATTGCTTTTGCAATCTATATTTTTGGGCTGAGAATACATGCACTTTATTTTAAACGCAATGGATACAAGTACATACTAAATTCTACACTGAGTTTGAACCGAAAATCCCTTAGCTTTGGTAACTGTTAACTGCCAGTTATAAGAACTGGTGGGCGCGAGTAGTAGTATATGGATCCATAGGGCTTGATATCCCCGTCCGAGCTAGAGCACTAGCCTTTTAACGGACGTATGCTATTTGAGAAGCGTACACGTTGGTTTGCATGTATTATTAAGATGATTATACAAAGGGTACAAATTATATATACGTTAAGTTTAGTTACCAGGGTGCTCAATTTCGTAGAATATTTTGATAAACGTTTCTGGATGAAACAACTGAAATCTTGTGATCCATCTTTATAGACAGATTATGCGAAACATACAAACTATGAACTCACCAACCTTTGTGTTGACATTTGTTAGCATGTTTATTCTCAGGTTCCCTAGAAGTCTTCCGCTGTTTGCTTATATGATAGACAAGCTATGTGCATGGAGTCTTATATGGCATATTTTTCAAGAAAACGTTGCATTCACCAATTCATCATCATGTACCTTATTTTGACTGCATTGTCAACGAAAGTACTATTGTAAACTATTATATACGGTGATTGTCTATATGTAGAAATCATCATATGTCTAAAACCTTTGATTTAAATATTCATTTATGGTATGCCTTTTCAAAAGAATGCAATGTTTACAAAACGTATCATATAGAGGTCAAATACCTCGCAATGAAATCAATGAATGACGTGTTCGTCCATATGGATTTGGAGCGATCGTCACACTACATTTTTGTAGAAGATGCAGGAATTCGAACAAAAATTAGGAAATTAGAACAAAAATATATAGAACATGATATGTAGAACAGAAATGTAGACCTAAAATTGATTTTGTGCTTTTGATTTTTGTTCGACTTCATTCAAAATTGTACGGCCGCGTCACTTTTTTGCTCGAATTTAAGTTCTCAGGTTCTCACAGTAGAATAGTTCTCAGTGGATCTCTCCCCTATATATATATTATATATATATATATATATATATATATATATATATATATATATATATATATATATATATATATATATATATATATATATATATATATATATATATATCGGAAAAATATAAATTTTAGGAGGTTAATATGACACAACGAATTCTATACAAATCAAAATATGTACAATCATTGGTTATTATCATGATATGAAATTACATAATCGGGTATAAGCAAAGTTGGAGAACTCAGATCTCGAGAAAATCTCGTTTGGAGATTTTTTGGGAAATCTCGGCATTTCAGAATAATCTCGGGAAGATTTCGAACGTTGACATATGTTGACTTTACAGTTTTTAATTAAAAATATATATATAAATATATATAATGGTTTAATCCATGACGAAGCAACTTTAGTGGCTAAGTGGTAATAAGCGAAAATATATATAAATATATATATATATATATATATATATATATATATATATATATATATATATATATATATATATATATGTGTGTGTGTGTGTATATATGTATATATATTTATTTATTTTTAGATTCATAAATCTGAATCAAAATGTTCTCCTAATCTATCTTTATAAGTCAAAAACATTCGAAATCGTAAAAAAAATCGATGATGTATGATAATAATCGTGATGAATGATATCATTCATTCGATGATGAATGATTAATTATCATTCATCACGATTATTATCATTCATCATCTATTTTTTAACGATTTTGAATGTTTTCTGACTTATAAAAATATAGATTAGGAGAGCATTTTAATGCAGATTTATGAATCTAAAAGAAATAAAAATTTTGATTTTTCTTATCCCACTTAGCCACTAAAATTGTTTAACCATGGATTAAACCACTATATATAAGATCACCATTTTTTGATTAAACCACTATATAAAAAAAAAAAAAATTTTGATTTTACTTAAACCATCATTTTGGGGGGGGAGGGGGGGGGGGGGGGGGGGGAAGTAAATGTTTTTTTCTTTTTCATTAATTTTTTTTCAAACATTAAGATCATGTGAAGATATGAACATTTAGAAAAGACATTTTGTGATAAATATTATTACTTAGACTAGAAAATGCTCGAAGAGATAACATTTAGCGATAAATGTTATTCCTGATGAATGATGCATGTTATTCTCCGAGCTTTTTTTTAAGGTTTAGAAATTAGGGTTTAAAAATTAGGGTTTAGATTGAGTTTTTAACACGAACGGTTTAGAGTTTAGAGTTTAGAGATTAGGGACTAAATCCAAGACCCAAAACCCTAAACTTTAAATCGGGCTAAATTTTGAAGAAAAAAAACTTCACAAAATATGAAATAAAAAAAATGCTCGAAGAATAACGTGCATCACGATGAATGTTATCAGGAATAATATTTATCGATGAATGTTATTGTTCGAGCGTTTTCTGGTCAAATAATGGCACTTATCACAAAGTGTCTTTTTTTATATTCATATTTCCACTTAATTTTAATGTTTGTGAAAAAATTTCCAATATAAACGAAAAATCGCTTTCCCCTAAAAAAATATTTTTCTCTTAATGATGACCCATATATATAAAAATCTTAAACTTTTGTAATAAACATGTTAACGCTTTGTTAAATAATATAACAAACTAATCAATCATATCTCAAACAAATAAGGTGTTATGTTTTAATATACTTTTGAAATATTATTAGTTGACCAAATAGAATATATTAGCGTACAACATTGACTTAATAGAAATTTTGATATTTATTAATATTAAAATTATTTATTACATTATATAAAGTACGTGATAATAATTCTATGTGTCAACTCCTGTTCATTCTATCACGTGTCAACTCCTCATATATTCATGTCCCATGTCATTCTATCAGGTATTTCCATCTATTAATTTTAATTATACATATTATTGCCAAGTATCTAAATAATTGCCTATTTTTCAAATTGCTAAATTTTAGCTTAAAAAAAGTCGTGTTAATTCCTACAAACGTTCATAACTATATGCCAATTTTCTTTTATTTTCATATATAGGTATAGAAAAACCATTAACTATTAATGTAAAATATGAAATAGCGAAATTATTATCTATAAATACTCAATATAATACAATATATAATATTATTATTAACGATTAGTTTTAAATAACTTTTTATGGACTAAAGTTTGGTGATAAAAGAAACGTATATATGCACATGATGCTTAAACTACAACTTAAGTTTTTATTGTGAATATGTTTGCCCCGGTATTAGATAAGTTTGTTCAGTCATTATCATCTATTAACACGTAAAAACAACTTTTTACGAGGCTCATATTTTTTAATTGAAGTTCAAGTGGTTACGAGTATTTGGTAATTCTTATAGATATTTAAATTCATGCTTGATGTGCTTCGTTTTAGATTTTGAGATAATGAAATTAGTTTCTTTCAAAAGCATATACAATTAGAGATGTACATAAAATATTCTTATTAGCAATCAGTTTTAAAACAACTTTTTACGGGCTCATGTTTGGTGTTTAATCGAATATATATATGTCAATTGAAGTTAAAATGGTTCTAACGGACGAACTTATGCGTTAGAATTCAATACTAATGCTTTTGAACAAATGTTATTAGTATTAAATGGTTTCTTTCATTGTAATTGTACTATAATTTACTAAGTACGAAAAAATTTATAGTATTGTCGTGCAACACATAGACTCATAAAACTAGTATGTTATATAATTCAAATATGAAATATTATTGTAAACAAAATATATAGCTTTGAAACCTGAGATTGTTCTTAAAAGTTAAATCTAAAAAAAATGATATAAAGCTTCAAGAAAGAAAGTTTTGTTCATTAGTTATCTACGGGAAAATATATACTTTTGGGTCAAGTATTCATGAGGAAAATCAAAACTACTTACATATCTTTTAACCCTATCTTCACCTAACCTCAGCTTCATCATTCATCATTCAAATTCGCCCTGACTTCATCTTCCTCATTCACCTATAAACTACTCACTGCTTTTTGGTATTGTTTTCTATCGACTTGTCAAGTCAAAGAAAGTAGCCGCCCGGGATAAATGATTAAACACCTTAATTTTGACTTTTGTTTACCGGGCCAACGTCGAGTTACGACTAAATTAGCTAAGTAATCGATTGTTGACCGAGTAATATCCAAACTACTCACCTCTCTTATCATTACTTAAATTCATATTCCTTATTCACTCTTACTTCATCATCCCCATTCACCCAAAACTACTCTATATATGATTTTAGGTATTGTATTCTATCATTATGTGAAGTCAAAGAAAGTAGGAGAGTAAGGTAAATGATTCAAAACCCTTAGTTTGATTTTGGTTTTTCGAGTGATTTCCGAGTTACGACCGAGTTGATTGAGTAATCGCTGCTTTGACTGAGTTAGGATTGTTGGCCGAGTAATTGACCAAGTAATTGACCGAGTTGGAGTTCGAGTACTTGGAGAGCCCCTGGAGACGAGACCTTGGTGAGAACTCGCCGAGTTAAACCGAGATTTCAACGCTGGATATTGGTGATTTATCAGTAATTTAAATGTTAATAAAAAGTTTCTCCTTAATTTTTTTTTTCTTTAATTTTCTTTGAAGGTTTTTACAAGCAATTAGTGTTTCTATATATAAAAGAAAATATAAATATATATCTATAAGTACTATAGTACTAAACTAGTGAAATGACCCGTGAAACGACGAGTTTGTTTAAACGAAACAGTTTAATGATAGTTTTAAGTATTAACTGAAGTAAATGCTAAATTCATTTAGTTTAATGACCCGTGGAACCACAGATTCCGACTGAGAAACTTGTCGTTGTTTTTACAAACATATTGATATACTTAACTTAGTCAGAATAAATGAATTACATTTATTCACCACTTTCTTTCAATTTTCATCACAATTATTATTTTTCTTGTTATAAAAGCTACATTACAACATTTTATTAAGACATGTATTTCGCATACATATGTAACGTAATTAATCCCGTAAAGAGAACTCATATTTGAATAATAATAATATTAATAATAATAATAATAATAATAATAAAGTTTGTTTCAAAATTGAGTATTTATATTTTTAATAATTATTATTAGTAATAACAAATGTATCTTTAAATACAATTATTATTTAAAAGTTGTACAATATGATTCAAAGTTTATACATGTGTTCATGTGGTGTTTTGTAAAAGATTGTACTATTTGTTTTAAAATTTGTACATATGGTTATGAGAGTGTTTTATCATAAGATTGTACATAATGTTTCAAATATTATACATATAGTCATGGGGGTGTTTTACCAACGCACTAAACTTGAGAACATTAGAGAACAAGTCGCTCAACCATCTGCATAACCCCACTAGCCGTTTAACTCCTACTAGCTTGATAACTTCCGTCAGTTATCAAACTCAAACTGAGTTCCCGACACTCTCCACGATCCTAGAAAGCTCAAGTTCCAGGACTTACACGATTATCCGCCCCTCTTCCATCACCTAAAGACTTCTAATTAATCACCTCGAAGAAAACCGCTCTCTTTGTTGAAACATCAACCAAGTACCGAGCAACCGTCGAACGCGTTCTATCTGACTCCCTTCGACAACCAATTTCTTTAGTGACAAAAAGCTCAAATCAACCCACATACTCCATAGATCATGGGATATTGACAAAACACCATTGGTCATCCCGTTTCCAAACCACAAGCACCAAACTTCCCCGATACTCCCACTATCGACTTTCAACCCGATACATCTTGTCCATTACCTAACCTCTATAACCCGAGAGAAAAACACCCTCCTGAGCTTCCATAACAAACCCACATCTATGAAAAACATAGCTCGTATTGCTCGAAGTTTTCGAGACAAAACCATCATGCGCTCGCGTCATCAAACCCAAAAAGTTCAACCTAAAAACTGCCAAGATTCGAAAAATCATATATAAAGATCCAACGGTCAGATCGGCCTCAAATTTTATCACGTGTAGATCAGTAAGTCTTCTATCCACACACAAAAAATCAAGTCGATCCAACGGTTAACGAACCCGCTACGAGTTTTCTACTACAATAGCTCCTCAAACTCCGAATTTGAAAGTTCAATCATTCTTTCGAACGGGACCGCGAAGAATGAGAACTGAGATCCGACACCCGGATCTCTGGAAAAATCTCTCCTCAACGAACCCATCGACCCGACCTCTGACTCCATAACCCTTCGCGAAAAAATCACCATCATGATGCAATCAGCATCCCGATTACAAAATAACTTTCAAGAACCGATACCCGAATCTTGTGTGATCAACTCTCCCGGATACATAGACATATCCATGAGTTCATCGCGACCAACTAAGTCACGTGGTCTCGATACATGTTGAAAACAAATCCCTAGCCCGTCGTTTAATAACCAAAGAAAACCGAATCTGGCTGTACAAACCTCGCGATCGCGACTTTATGTCTCGCGGTCGCGAGTTGACCATCTTCAACATCAACGAATTTTTTTCTTCTTACATACAAGTCGCCATCGTGCCCGTAAAATGGAGTCTAAGCTCTGATACCACTTGTTAGGAATTCGAAAGGCCCTAACAAGACAAGTGATTTAAACCAATCACCAAACCACGAACGACAAACGAATATTTAAAGCATAAGAACGATAAATAAAAGCATAAACGACACGGAATTTAACTTGTTTACATACCAACTCCAAAAAATGGAGAAGAGTTTACTCCACGGGCGCAAACTGAAATGCCCCGTTCATACCGATTATAAACGATTCACAATAGTTGATTTCATTGCGAGGTATTTGACCTCTATATGATACATTTTACAAACATTGCATTCGTTTTTAAAAGACAAACTTTCTTTACATCGAAAGTTGACGGCATGCATAACATTTCATAATACATCCAGCTATAATTGACTTAATAATAATCTTGATGAAATCAACGACTCGAATGCAACGTCTTTTGAAATATGTCATGAATGACTCCAAGTAATATCTCTAAAATGAGCAATTGCACAGCAGAAGATTTCTTTAATACCTGAGAATAAACATGCTTTAAAGTGTTAACCAAAAGGTTGGTAAGTTCATTAGTTTATCATAATCGATCATTTCCATAATTTTAATAGACCACAAGATTTTTTATTTCCATTTCTCATAAATATCATGCATGCAAAAATCATTCATATGGATTGAACACCTGGTAAGTGACATTAACAAGATGCATATAAGAATATCCCCTATCATTCCGGGACATCCATCGGACATGATAAAACAACATCGAAGTACTAAAGCATCCGCTACAACGGATGGGGTTTTTAGACCCAATAGATCTATCTTTAGGATTCACGTCAATTAGTAGATCGGTTTACTAATTCTTAGGCTACCAAGCAAAAGGGGCATATTTGGCTTCGATCATACAACTACAGAATATAGTTTCGATTACTTGTGTCTATTTCGTCAAACATTTATAAAAACGCATGTATTCTCAGTCCCAAAAATATATATTGCAAAAGCATTTAAAAGGGGAGTAATGAAACTCACTTAATGTATTTTGTGGTAAAAATACATATGACGACATTGAACAATGCAGGGTTGGCCTCGGATTCACGAACCTATATCATGTATATATATTAACACATATACTGGGAATCGAACAAATTTATATATTATTATTAGTGATATATATGTTATTTATGATTTATGTGTTCCTTTAATAACTTAAATATATATTCATTTTATATATCTTACTTTATATATATATATATATATATATATATATATATATATATATATATATATATATATATATATATATATATATATATATAGTTAGGTTATATGTATTAGATACACTAATATAGTTAAACATATTTTTATATAAAGATCATTTAATTGTTAAATTAATAATTGTGGTAATACTAGATTAAGGATAATAATAATAATGATAGTAATAATAGTAATAATAAAAATGTTAATTTTTAAAATGATAATTTTAATAAAGATAATAACTTTAATAAAAATGATAATTTTACTAATGTGACACTGCCAAATTTTTTTTTATACGTGGCGGAAGCATTTATTTATTAATTTCAAATTAAACATTAACTATTATTAATACAACCAGTGTCACGTGTCATTACAAAATACATGTTTACAAAATGTCACTGTTTAAACAAAGCAAGATCACATCAGAGTTGACTCCTGTCAAACATAACATCAACATGTCCTTCTGCTCCCCAAACACGATATCTACAAAAGCTAATAACCTGCAGGGAGGAGATGGAGGGGAATTAGCACGAAGCTAAGTGAGTACGACTAACTACAGACCATAGCATACATAAGTGTTATACTAATCATGTCATATAGTCTAACACACAAACATCACCCAAGTGCCGTCTACAGAGACTCTGGCGGCTCGGCCAAACCATTAACCACCAGCTGATCGGACTGGGGCTTACCAGAAGTTCCTCCACCACCGTATGTATATACATAATCCACACGCGACGGACGCGTCATTCACATAAATATACACCACGGTTGTCTAGGCTACCACAGAGGAACCCAACCCGCAGGTTGATCTCTCCAACCGAGGCTACCACACAATAGGGACGCACTGGGCTCCAGCAGACAAGCATCAACTAACATGCAGTCATCACAAAGTACTATCTAACCACAACAGTAAGTATATCTAACAAGCATGGCAATCATAATATAATATGCTTCTATATACTATATTCTCCAGTTAGTCCCACTCACCAAATACCAGCAACCAGCTCAGATAATCTACTACTGAGCGGCTTCCTTATCTTTTTCACCTGAACATAAGGCAAATCAAGTTAGTTACTGTCCGATAACATAAAATAACACAATACAGAAATTTTTGTCAGAAAAAGTGTCCGCTAAAAATTTTTGCTTAACACTTGTGCACTTTCAAAATTTACATCAGATCATCAAAATACAAATGGGCAGCATAATGGCTAAAAATCAACACTTGGTAAAATATTTCACTGCCAAAGACACTCGGTCGACTATCATAGACAGTCGGCCGACTGTCCACACTCACTCGGCCGAGTGTCTATTCACTCGGTCGATGGTCTCTCACAGACACACTCGGCCGTGGGTCTCACACACTCGGTCGATGGTCGAGTCGGTCGGTCGAGTGTTAGGAGACACTCGACCGACTGTGTTCATCTGCAGATTCTGAAGACAAAGTGACGGGTTTCACCCAAAGTCGCCCAATTCTTGCTCTAGAGCTCGATTACGACCTCAAAACCGACCAAATCAAAGACACTAAACATGTAGAAACATAAACCCACAAGATTTGGACTCAAACAACATCAAATCTAACCATTTTGACCCAAATTACTCACTTCGAGTCGGTCGGTCGAGTGTTAGGAGGCACTCGACCGACTGTGTTCATCTGCAGATTCTGAAGACAAAGTGACGGGTTTCACCCAAAGTCGCCCAATTCTTGCTCTAGAGCTCGATTACGACCTCAAAACCGACCAAATCAAAGACACTAAACATGTAGAAACATAAACCCACAAGATTTGGACTCAAACAACATCAAATCTAATCATTTTGACCCAAATTACTCACTTTGTAAAAACTAACACAAAAATCCAATTTTTTCAAAGATTAGAGCATGAAATGCTACAAATCTTACCTTGATAGAATCAGTAAATCACAAGGAACGCAAAGATAAGAACAATTTGAGCTCTAGAACAAGGATTAAGAATTAGGGTTTGAGGTAGGTGAAGAGATGAAGAACGGTGTGTGTTTGTGTGTGTGGAGGATTCTGGAAACAAAATGAGGAGAGAAGCAGCACTAGTCATCTAAATGGGTTTAATTTCTCACACTGTGCAACACACGGGTATTTATCAGTTATCTGATATCTTTCGTACATCATTTGACAACCCAAACGAAGTCCAAATTAAATAAACAAACCTGTTCTGTGACCCTTGTCACAAACTGGTCCTAACCATATCATTAAATAATAATAAATATTAAATAAAAATTAAAAGCATATAATAACGCAACACTAACTTAAGGGCAAAATAGTAATCTTACAACTAGGCCCGATTGAGGATGTTACAAATCTACCCCCTTAAGAAGATTCCGTCCTCGGAATCTGTTCAAGGTCAAACAACTGGGGATATCGCGCCCACATTAACCCATCGGTTTCCCACGTCAAGTTAGAACCTAAACTGTGTCGCCACTCCACTAACGCCATAGGAATCTGTTTCTTTCTTAGCTTTGTGACTTTCTTGTCCACTATTTTTATCGAATCTTCTACTAGTTTCTTAGTCAAATCAACTTTTAAATCCTTCAATGGAAGAATCTGACTTTCATCGTCTACTTTACACTTTCTTAAATAATACACATTGAACGTGTTGTGAATTCCTGCTAACTCTGAAGGAAGATCTAAGACCACCGTCTGATCATTCAAAATTTCTTTGATCGGAAATGGTCCAATAAATCTCGGTGCTAGTTTACCGCGTTTACCAAATCTGATCACCCCTTTCCACGGCGAAACTTTCAGATAAACACGATCGCCTACATTAAATATCACCGAACATCTGCGTGGATCAGCATACATCTTTTGTCGGTCTCTAGCTGCTTTTAACTTCTCACGTGCAATTTTAACCTTTTCTACGGTTATCTGAACAATTTCGGGACCTGCAAATTGTTTCTCACCTGCTTCTAACCAACATGTAGGAGTTCTGCATTTTCGACCATACAACATTTCATACGGCGGCATCCCGATACTCGAATGATACGAATTGTTGTAAGCAACCTCTATCAATGGAAGATGCGAATCCTAAGAACCACCATATTCTAAGACACACGCTCTCAACATGTCTTCTAACGTTTGAATCGTCCGTTCACTCTGACCGTCTGTTTGCGGATGATAATTTGTACTTAGATTCATACGTGTACCCAGATTTTGTTGTAAACTGTTCCAGAAGTTAGATACAAACCTAGTATCCCAATCGGAAACTATTGACAATGGTACACCATGTCGACTAACGATCTCTTTCAAGTACAACTCTGCCAAATCACTCAACGAAGCGGTTTCACGAGTAGCTAAAAAGTGAGCACTCTTTGTTAAACGATCCACTATCACCCAGATCATGTCATGACCTTTATGGGTTCGGGGTAACTTGGTTACAAAATCCATCGTTATATGATCCCATTTCCACTGAGGAATTTCTAACTGTCGTAGAGATCCATATGGTTTCTGATGTTCTGCTTTAACTTGCACACAAATATGACATTTCTCAACGAAACCTGCAACATCTGTCTTCATTTTCGGCCACCAATACAATGTTTTCAAGTCTCGGTACATCTTAGTACTACTTGGATGCACTGTCAATCTCGATTTATGCGCCTCGTTAAGGATTAAATCCCTCAAATCTCCAAGCATAGGCACCCAAATTCGGTCTTTATAGGTCTTTAATCCTCTAGAATCATTGCATAGGTCAAATTTTCTTTTAGTAATTTGCTCAGTCTTTAGGTTTTCATCATTCAATGCTGCTAACTGAACTATTTTCAATCGATCGATCAAGTCTGAAACTATCTCAATTCTCATAAACCTAACATTTTCAACGGTTTTCTTTCGACTCAGAGCATCTGCGACCACATTTGCTTTTCCCGGGTGTTATTTAATCTCACAATCATAGTCTTTAATCAGTTCTAAACATCGACGTTGACGCATATTTAATTCTTTCTGCGAAAAGATATATTGAAGACTCTTATGATCTGTATAGATTTCACAATGCGTACCATACAAATAGTGTCTCCAAAGCTTCAAGGCAAGCATAACTACAGTTAACTCTAAATCATGAGTAGGGTAATTTCGTTCATGATTCTTCAACTGTCGTGAAGCATACGCTATAAATTTATTTCTTTGCATCAAAACACAACCTAGACCTGCGTGTGACGCATCGCAGTAAACCACAAAATCTTCTGTTCCCTCTGGTAAATCTAAAATCGGCGCTTGACATAACAACTGTTTGAGAGTCTGAAAAGCCTCTTCTTGTTCATCAGTCCATCGAAAGGCTACATCTTTTCTGGTTAACTTATTTAACGGACATGCTATTTTAGAAAAGTCTTTAATAAATCTACGGTAATAACCTGCTAAATCCAGAAAACTATTAATTTCTGTCGGTGTTTTTGGCGAGTTCCAATTCATTACAGCTTATATCTTAAACTAATCCACTTTGATAACCTGTTCACAAATCACATGACCCAGAAACTGTACTTCCCGTAACTAAAATTCACACTTGGAGAACTTAGCATACAACTGTTCCTGTTTCAGAAGCTCCAACACCAACCTCAGATGCGTAGCATGATCTTTCTCGCTTTTCGAATATATCAAGATATCATCTATGAAGACAATCACAAACTTATCAAGATACTGACAACACACCCTGTTCATTAAATCCATAAACACTGCTGGCGCATTCGTTAACCCGAATGGCATAACTAAAAACTCATAATGACCATATCTTGTTCTAAACGCTGTTTTCGGTATGTCAGTCTCTGCAACACGTACCTGATGATACCCTGAACGTAAATCAATCTTTAAAAAATAAGAAGCACCCTGTAACTGATCGAATAAATCATCTATTCTCGGTAAGGGATACTTATTCTTTATTGTTCTCTTATTCAAATCACGGTAATCTAAACACATACGAAGCGACCCATCTTTCTTTTTCACAAACAAAATAGGAGCACCCCACGGTGAAGAACTTGGTCAAATAAACCCCTTATCTAACAGTTCCTGAATCTGAGACATCATTTCTCGGATTTCTGACGGAGCTAATCTGTAAGGAGCTTTTGCAACTGGCGTAGCACCTGGAACCAAATCAATTTTATACTCTACCTCACGTACTGGAGGTAACCCTGGTAGATCATCTGGAAACACTCCGGGAAATTCTGACACAACTGGAATGTCGGTCACCTGCTTCTTTTCTTTCTTTACATCAATCACGTAAGCTAAGAACGAATCGTACCCTTTCGATATTGCCTTCTGTGCTTTCATTAGGGAAACCATAGGGAAGTTAAATCCACTGCGCTCTCCACTAGCTATCACTCGGGATCCGTCGTCCAAATGGAAAGAAATTGTCTTCTTATCACACTTAATATTAGCCCTATTAGCTCTTAACCAATTCATGCCTATGACTACATCAAAGCTAGGTATAGGCATCAACAAACAGGTTAAAGGGAAGGAATGGCCGTCAATCTCGATGGTAATCCCAGACACAGATGATGTGCATGGAACCATTTTACCATCAGCTACTTCTATTCCCAAAGGTGCATCTAACATCCTAACAGGCAACTTCAACTTATCACAGAAGCCTAAGGACATAAAAGAACGATTTGATCCTGAATCAAATAACATACGATCTGGCAAGGAATTAACCAAGAACATACCGGTAATGACATCATCGGTAGTGGTTGCAGCGTCTACCGTCATCTGAAACGCCCTTGCCTCTGTTGTTGGAGGATTCTTTCTCTTCTACCCGGCAGTAGAAGTAGAAGATCCCCCAGAAGTAACCGACCTCGCCCCTGACCCTGCCCCAGAACCGGCTCTTGACGCAGATGGACAATTTGCTGATCTATTCCTTCTTGATAGCAACTCCAACAAACATTTGACTTAAAAGAACAAGCTGTTGATTCATGACCTAACACTCCAGATTTCAAACACCTTCTGGTCATTGGAGAACACGGTCCGGTATGGGTTGACTTATAAACATTGCACCAACCAGACTGAATAGAACCCGATCCACTCATACCAGGCTTACTTTTCTGTTTAAACACACTTGACTTTTTACCATGAAATCCTGATTGCTTACTTGATTGTTGAATAGACTGACCACCCGATTGAATTTCTAATTTCCCCCCAAAAGATCCACTTTTTGAACTTTCTCTTTTCGCTGCCATTACATCACCTTCAGTAACCTTGGCCATCTCATGAGCCTGTGCCAAAGTCGTTGCAAATCTCGCAACTGTTCTATACTCTGGCTTAATCACTCGCATAAAATGTTGGATCTTATCCTTCTCAGTTAGTACCCACTGTTGGACGAACCTCAACTTAGATGTAAAGTCTCTAAAAACCTCATCAATCATCATACTTTCTGTCATCTTCATACTCAAAAACTCAGTTTTTAACCTTTCCATTTCATATTCAGAACAGTACTGCTCACAAACTTTAGCAGCAAATTGTTCCTAGGTTATTTGGCTAATCTGTTCCTTGGGCAAATATGCTGTAATAGAGTCCCACCATTCCATCGCCTCACCTTTCAAAAGTCTACTAGCAAACAGCACTCTAGACTCAGGTTTATAGAAACAGGCTTCTAATGCTCGCTCCACTTCTCTTAACCAGTTGAGGGTCATCGTAGGGTTTGTGTGACCACTATATTCAGGAGGTTTATAGTCCAAAAACTGTTTATACGTGCATTTCTTTCTTGTCTCGGGTACTTGAAATGGGTATATCATCTGATTCGAAAATGCCTGGTTAAACGGGAATGGCATTTGGAGGTTTTGATAGGTGTTTTGAGGAAACTGTGATTGGGAACTACCACCAGCTTGAGTATAGAAATTTGGAGGAAAGTTGTGTTCAACGCAGTGGTATTAGGGTTCCATTGTGCCTGTTCTTGTTCTAACTCCTTAATTTTCTCCTGAGCTTCTAATAATCGGCTTTGAAAGTTTATCACTTCTGGAGAGGTTTCTTCCTCTGATGACACGTGTCCATCTTCATCAGGAGCTCTGAAGATTCCAGTTCCAGGGGCGGCAGGGCCAGTAGCGTTAGCTTCATTATCTGCCATTACTGCATTACCACAACACTCACACCAAAGCTTAGTATAAACTCTGTTAGTACTAACAACTAACACATAACCTGTCATAATACTCACTTAACCCATCCCCAGTGTGTTATGTTTGACATGACTCTACTAAGTTTGGGAATATGACATTTAGATCACAATGCACATGCTGCCAAACTAAGCTCTGATACTAACTTGTGACACTGCCAAAAAAAAAAAATTATACGTGGCGGAAGCATTTATTTATTAATTTCAAATTAAACATTAACTATTATTAATACAACCAGTGTCACGTGTCATTACAAAATACATGTTTACAAAATGTCACTGTTTAAACAAAGCAAGATCACATCGGAGTTGACTCCTGTCAAACATAACATCAACATGTCCTTCTGCTCCCCAAAACACGATATCTACAAAAGCTAATAACCTGCAGGGAGGAGATGGAGGGGAATTAGCACGAAGCTAAGTGAGTACGACTAACTACAGACCATAGCATACATAAGTGTTATACTAATCATGTCATATAGTCTAACACACAAACATCACCCAAGTGCCGTCTACAGAGACTCTGGTGGCTCGGCCAAACCATTAACCACCAGCTAATCGGACTGGGGCTTACCAGAAGTTCCTCCACCACCGTATGTATATACATAATCCACATGCGACAGAAGCATCATTCACATATATATACATCACCGTTGTCTAGGCTACCACAGAGGAATCCAACCCGCAGGTTGATCTCTCCTACCGAGGCTACCACACAATAGGGATGCACTGGGCTCCAGTAGACCAGCATCAACTAACATGCAGTCATCACAAAGTACTAACTAACCACAACAATAAGTATATCTAACAAGCATGGCAATCATAATATAACATGCTTCTATATACTATATTCTCCAGTTAGTCCCACTCACCAAATAACAGCAACCAGCTCAGATAATCTACTACTGAGCGGCTTCCTTATCTTTTTCACCTGAACATAAGGCAAATCAAGTTAGTTACTATCCGATAACATCAAATAACACAATACATAAATTTTTGTCAGAAAAAGTGTCCGCTAAAAATTTTTGCTTAACAAAGTGACGGGTTTCACCCAAAATCGCCCAATTCTTGCTCTAGAGCTCGATTACGACCTCAAAACCGACCAAATCAAAGACACTAAACATGTAGAAATATAAACCCACAAGATTTGGACTCAAACAACATCAAATCTAACCATTTTGACCCAAATTACTCATTTTGTAAAAACTAACACAAAAACCCAATTTTCTCAAAGATTAGAGCATGAAACGCTACAAATCTTACCTTGATAGAATCTGTAAATCACAAGGAATGCAAAGATATGAACGATTTGAGCTCTAGAACAAGGATTAAGAATTAGGGTTTGAGGTAGGTGAAGAGATGAAGAACGATGTGTGTTTGTGTGTGTGGAGGATTCTGGAAACAAAATGAGGAGAGAAGCAGCACTAGTCATCTAAATGGGTTTAATTTTTCACACTGTGCAACACACGGGTATTTATCAGTTATCTGATATCTTTCGTACATCATTTGACAACCCAAACGAAGTCCAAATTAAATAAACAAACCTGTTCTGTGACCCTTGTCACAAACTTGTCTTAACCACATCATTAAATAATATTAAATATTAAATAAAAATTAAAAGCATATAATAACGCAACACTAACTTAAGGGTAAAATAGTAATCTTAGAAATAGGCCCAATTGAGGATGTTACAACTAAAATGACTCTTTTAATAATAATATAGTTGTAATAATAATAATAATGATACTAGTAGTAAAAATGATAATAGTAATAATATTAATAATAGTTTTTAATAAAAATGACATTTTTTATAATAATGATAATTCATTTAATCATAGCTTAATTATATTCATAACTATACTTATATATTATCTTAATCTTAGTTAGCTCATAATACTGGAATCATATACTTCATATCATTATAATTATAATTATATCCGTCAATATATTCATCATGTTTTAAACAATAAAAATATTAATAATACAATATTACTAACAAGTAAATAATACTAATAATACTACTAATAATACTAATAATAATAATAATAATAATAACAATAAGAAAAGGAGGGCTACCTTTAAAAGTTTTCCCAACAAAAATGCCCCAGACAAGGCTTGAACCCAAGACCTTTCGTTCAACCCCTAACACCTTAACCATCTAAGCTATTCTGAAATCTATATAACTCTTATCTGCTTCGTTCTATCTTCCTCTCAATAAACTTCTCGGCCCAAAAAAATAAAACACAAGCCCAACCAAAGGTCACGGCCTAATTAAATAGATCCGATCAACAGCCCACTTATAAATCTATGAATTCGTAAACACATAAAGGAGGAGCCCAAAATCACACTAGCCCAAATATACAAGCCTAAAATCTGGTTTTACTTTAAATTGAACAAGGAATTGGTAGGGTTGGGTTTATCTGTAACGCATCATCATCATCTAATCTATCATCACTTATCCCGTTATCACTATCATTGTTATCATCATTAAAAACGTCATTATCTTCTCCATTGATGTCATCTTTTTAATAGAAAGAGAAGCAGAAACGCAGCTGCAGTTGCAGTTGTAATATGTAAACCGAAGCAGGAATGGCAGCGAACAAGGTAAGATAATTTGGGTTTCGTGTAACAGAAGAGTGTTTGACTTGTTTCTCGGACAGAAAATAACTGAAATAGAAAAGAAATAGAATTAATAGTAGGCAACTATGGTGATGGTTCGAATAGGAAACAGTAACCGTAACTTTGCAATATTAATGGGTTACTTTTGAGTGGTGAAGAAAGTGGTGGCGTTTGATAGTTCTAAACAGAAAAATATATAATCACAGTAGCGAAAACATATGATTATGGTGGTGGTTTGGTGTGATGTTTTGGTGTTCAACAATTTATAGGAGAGTAATATATGAGTATTGATGACGATAAAGATGGTGATGAAAATAAATTTAAAGTTACGTGAATTGTTGTAGTGATCATTTATGGTGATTTGGTTAGCGGTTGAGACAGGAACCAATAGATAGGAGTCCGTATCAGCTGCAGTAAATATTAAAGGGTTGCAGATGGGTCTATTTGGGTCGCTCCTAGACTGAAATAAAACACTGCAGCAGCAGGTTGCATTGAACCAGAAACAGAAGAAAATACATAGGTGGTTGTTTTTGGGGTGTCGTCCAACAGGAACACTAGTATACAGAAGCATATAACAGCAGCTTGAGTCGAAATTTGGTGGCGATGGTTGGTTCAAGCTTGAAGATGGTGACATGGTGATGTATTCGATGGTACAGCAGAAGTAAAAGTGGTGATGGAATATGGTGGTGTTTGTAACGGGTGGCTAGTCATGGTGGAAAATGAAAATAAATAGTTTACGAGGATGTTTTCGAATAGATCTCTCCAGCTTAAAAACTTCTTTTGGTAGTCTCCTAAGGCAACAATGATGGTGGCTTGAAGAGGATTGATGATGGGATTTATCGACACTCATAAGGAAGGAAGAGGGATGATAATGATCAACATGAAGTAGTTAAAAGTGGTGAAGGTGGGTGATTGATAAAAAGTTGAGACATAAATATATATTAGATAGATATAGATAGGAAAAGGGAAAAGAAACAAAACTAGTAGCTTTAATAATATCACGGGAGTAATATATTGGATACTCTGCCGACACTTTATTTCGGATACTAAATCGTACTCCGTTATTAATCAGTGACGGATAAAAGTCTTCGAAAAAATTCCAAAATTTTACAGTAATTATCGTTATTTATTTCAGTCTTTATGGTATAAAATTCGGTCATTAACTATTAAATATAAATTACATTAATTATTCACTCCCAACCCCAAGTAAAAATACTAAATTTTGAAACTAATCAAAAGATTCTAATTATATTTTTAACAAAGCTATAATTCACATAACTTATTTTCGGATTACCGTTTATTTTAAAATCACATAATTCGAATTTAACTTGCTTAATATCGATCGCATGACAATTGAGTGTTACTGTCGTTTATTGAATAGATTCGAAATCAAAATATATAGTTAATATACTTTATTTATATAGATGTGTTTTAAATAATAATTATCATAATATCATATTTTTATTTTATTTTACATAATTAATTTCAATAACAACAACATATAATATTTAAAGTTATATTTCCAAATTATTATATTTATAAATACATATATATTTAAATACACACAAATCTATTTTCAATTATCTGTTCATGAATCGTCGGAATTGGTCGAATGGTAATTGTATATATGAAACAGTTCAAAAATTTTGAGACTCAACATTTCAGACTTTGCTTATCGTGTCGAAATCATATAAAGATTAAGAATAAATTTGATCAGAAATTTTCGGATCGTCACAGTACCTATCCGTTAAAGAAATTTCGTCCCGAAATTTGATTGTGATGGTCATGGCTGACAATAAGTATGTTTTCATGACTCATATGAGTTGATAAATAGAGTTTTATCATCATCGAGTAATATAGACAAAACAATTCAATTTTTGTGAGAAGTACGAGTGAAGTTATCACAAAAGTGTGAAATGAATAAATGTAGGTTCGTCTTAACCGGTGACATAGTCACGGTTTATTTCTGGAATACAAGGATTTAGAGAAAATCTTCGTAATAAGATTTGATTCTTCGGTAATTAAGGAACTTAAGATCTTCTTTGGTTAAATGCGATAATCTGTTTTGATTGCTCTGTCGGATATTTCACTATAAGATTACTCCCCCTGTTTCCTTTATATTTTTGAAGTTTCATCCTTTTGTTTTCTCTTCCCGACTTTAAGTCAAGCGAATAATGGTCCAGAATTCGTAGGTATGAAGTTTCGGATGAACATGACTATTGTTCTAAGAGAGAGATTGTAATAGCACGATATTGTTTGGTTAAATTACCAGAATTCAAGAGAAAAGATAGAATTATCAGGAAGATATGTTCTCGATATACTTAGAGATTAGATCGAATGTAAGAGTTGTGTAACATGGCACATGATGACGTCATGATCTGTGAATCATCACGTTCCATTAGAAACTCAGCATGACTTACTGTAATATAATCACGTTGATCAAGTGTCATTATATTATACTAACTCGTGCTTCAGTTCCCAACACTACTTCAAAAACATTCATATTTTAAATTCGAATCTTTCAGAATTTAGAAACTAAAATAGTTTCCTTTCTGATGTAACACTGATATCGCGATGAGATAAATGATTTCAGATAAGAATAGTTATGAAAATATCTTCAGAAATATCGAGGATATTTATAAAGAAAGATACAATGATATCTTAGTATTTCTAATATCAATGAATGGTGAATAAGATTTGTCCGTAAAAAAATTTAGAGTCAGGAGCAAGGTATTCGTTAATGACCTCAGCAGATACTGAATCATTTGGATTCTTTGAAGGCAGATTTAGTCTTTGTGATTTGTCCACAGCCTCCTTCATGGTTTGCTCAATCCGTTTTCCAGTATAAATTTTCCATTGAGTGTTTCCAACACTTCATTCTTTATTATCAAACTTTTGGCTGTTAACGCCGTTTACAGTTTTTGCTGCTTTATCAGCATTATTCAAAATTTTGAGAACTGATTCGCAGACTGGGTGCTTTTCAGAATTTCAAAATGGAAGATCATAATTCTAAGAGATAAATGTTATATGTATACATATAACTGTTGATGTAGAAACGTTGTGAGATTCAAAATACTGATTGCTAAATTCCGGTAATTGGTATGGTAATTCTCGTTATAAGATGCAGATAAGTATATGATAGGGTTTTAATGAACAAATATAATGGTTCTTCAGAGAGACTTAAGCCAATGAGTAATGAAGTTGCTGGTAAGTTTCTAGTTAATGTGATGGAATATAAACGGTTCCTCGGCACGATGACGAAAGGCAACTTATATATCAAGCTTATAATAGAGTTTATTCGAATGAAAATTCGAACTTGATTTGCTGAAGTTGTGGCAAATTTGACTACTTTGGAAAGGGATTGCAAAGTTATTTTCGGTAATAACAACGCCAAAGGAGCTAGCACAGATATGTGTTAAACGTTTACTCAGGTTCCGAGTGTTTTCAGTTGCATGACTATATGCATCTATCTTTTCTTCCGTAGATGAAGTGGGTTGGTTTATCCTCTCGACTGAGGTATTTTAAGGAATCATGAAAGGTTTGAACGCAAATTGTAATTGTCAAGATACAAATGAGGTTTAGGATGAAATCAACTGGCAAACTTGAAGAAATGTTTAGTTTCATATGTTATAATCAATATTTTAATTCATTTTAATTGTTCAATGTTAGTAGTCCACAATAAATAGTCTACAGTTAGTAATTCAATAATTCATTCATAGTTTAATATATAATATTCGAATTAATTACTACGTATCGTGACCCTGTGTATACATGTCTCAGACTCGATCACAACTCAAAGTATATATATTATTATAGAATCAACCTCAACCCAGTATAGCTAACTCGATCATTACCGCATATAGAGTGTCTATGGTTATTCCAAATAATATATATAGATGCGTCGATATGATATGTCAAAACATTGTATACGTGTCCCGATATTTAAAATGCGTAAATAACAGTATTTAAATGACGATAAATAAAGTGCGTAAAATAAATAACAGAAATTAAATGACGATAATTAAAATTGCGAGAATATAAATTGCGATAAATAAATTGCGATAAATAAAATGTAATCAGTTAGCTAGGAACAGTTAGCGTGGATTCTTAACAAAATTTCTCATAGTTAATTTGTTTGTTTCTAACAAAGTTTATTTTTGTCCAATGTTTTCTTCATTATGCCACTTGTTTGATTCTGATAGGTCAAAATCCAAATATGAAATTGAATGAAAATGGTTATTCTGTGGTGAACGGATTCGTATATCTGGGGATGTAAGTAGGATAGTAAATGACTGTTGAATCAGATTTGAAGAATGTACAGTGTAACTTATTAAATTGAAATCTAAATATTCCTCGGGTGTTACCTACCCGTTAAAATATTTTCACCATTAACAGCTTGTACAAAATAATTTTTAATTACAATCTTTATGAAAACATATATACATATATATTTTCTTCAGATGCAATCATGGATTTAATGAGTCAATATGATATTAAACTCATATGATTTTTGGTTTGAGCTAGAATAAGTAATCTCTAAAACTATTAAGAACCACATATTCTTTGCATAATATTTCTTCAATGAAGTTATGGATCAATACTTCATCGTTCATTGTTGTTGGTACTCCTTGGTATCTATGGTGCGTATGATGTTGATGTTCAAGGTATAGATTATGATGTCGAGACGTGTGATGCGGATGTTGTTGTTGGTGCTTGTAACCTTTGCACCATATTCTCCAAAGTCACTATTCGAGCGCGAAGCTTGTTGACTTCTTCTACTATACTAGTATGATTGTTCGTTCGAACGAGCGGACGAATAATGTAGTGACCCGAACTTTTCCATGTTTATATATATTAATTGAGATTGATATTTACATGATTAAATGTTTCTAACATGTTAAGCAATCAAACTTGTTAAGACTTGATTAATTGAAATACGTTTCATATAGACAATTGACCACCCAAGTTGACCGGTGATTCACGAACGTTAAAACTTGTAAAAACTATATGATGACATATATATGGATATATATATATATAGTTAACATGATACTATGATAAGTAAACATATCATTAAGTATATTAACAATGAACTACATATGTAAAAACAAGACTACTAACTTAATGATTTTTAAACGAGACATATATGTAACGATTATCGTTGTAAAGACATTTAATGTATATATATCATATTAAGAGATATTCATACATGATAATATCATGATAATATAATAATTTAAAATCTCATTTGATATTATAAACATTGGGTTAACAACATTTAACAAGATCGTTAACCTAAAGGTTTCAAAACAACACTTACATGTAACGACTAACGATGACTTAACGACTCAGTTAAAATGTATATACATGTAGTGTTTTAATATGCATTTATACACTTTTTAAAGACTTCAATACACTTATCAAAATACTTCTACTTAACAAAAATGCTTACAATTACATCCTCGTTCAGTTTCATCAACAATTCTACTCGTATGCACCCGTATTCGTACTCGTACAATACACAGCTTTTAGATGTATGTACTATTGGTATATACACTCCAATGATCAGCTCTTAGCAGCCCATGTGAGTCACCTAACACATGTGGGAACCATCATTTGGCAACTAGCATGAAATATCTCATAAAATTACAAAAATATGAGTAATCATTCATTACTTATTTACATGAAAACAAAATTACATATCCTTTATATCTAATCCATACACCAACGACCAAAAACACCTACAAACACTTTCATTCTTCAATTTTCTTCATCTAATTGATCTCTCTCAAGTTCTATCTTCAAGTTCTAAGTGTTCTTCATATATTCTACAAGTTCTAGTTACATAAAATCAAGAATACTTTCAAGTTTGCTAGCTCACTTCCAATCTTGTAAGGTGATCATCCAACCTCAAGAAATCTTTGTTTATTACAGTAGGTTATCATTCTAATACAAGGTAATAATCATATTCAAACTTTGGTTCAATTTCTATAACTATAACAATCTTATTTCAAGTGATGATCTTACTTGAACTTGTTTTCGTGTCATGATTCTGCTTCAAGAACTTCGAGCCATCCAAGGATCCGTTGAAGCTAGATCCATTTTTCTCTTTTCCTGTAGGTTTATCCAAGGAACTTAAGGTAGTAATGATGTTCATAACATCATTCGATTCATACATATAAAGCTATCTTATTCGAAGGTTTAAACTTGTAATCACTAGAACATAGTTTAGTTAATTCTAAACTTGTTTGCAAACAAAAGTTAATCCTTCTAACTTGACTTTTAAAATCAACTAAACACATGTTATATATCTATATGATATGCTAACTTAATGATTTAAAACCTGGAGACACGAAAAACACCGTAAAACCGGATTTACGCCGTCGTAGTAACACCGCGGGCTGTTTTGGGTTAGTTAATTAAAAACTATGATAAACTTTGATTTAAAAGTTGTTATTCTGAGAAAATGATTTTTATTATGAACATGAAACTATATCCAAAAATTATGGTTAAACTCAAAGTGGAAGTATGTTTTCTAAAATGGTCATCTAGACGTCGTTCTTTTGACTTAAATGACTACCTTTACAAAAACGACTTGTAACTTATTTTTTTGACTATAAACCTATACTTTTTCTGGTTAGATTCATAAAATAGAGTTCAATATGAAACCATAGTAATTTGATTCACTCAAAACGGATTTAAAATGAAGAAGTTATGGGTAAAACAAGATTGGATAATTTTTCTCATTTTAGCTACGTGAAAATTGGTAACATATCTATTCCAACCATAACTTAATCAACTTGTATTTTATATTATGTAATCTTGAGATACCATAGACACGTATACAATGTTTCGACCTATCATGTCGACACATCTATATATATTTCGGAACAACCATAGACACTCTATATGTGAATGTTGGAGTTAGCTATACAGGGTTGAGGTTGATTCCAAAATATATATAGTTTGAGTTGTGATCAATACTGAGATACGTATACACTGGGTCATGGATTGATTCAAGATAATATTTATCGATTTATTTCTGTACATCTAACTGTGGACAACTAGTTGTAGGTTACTAACGAGGACAGCTGACTTAATAAACTTAAAACATCAAAATATATTAAAAGTGTTGTAAATATATTTTGAACATACTTTGATATATATGTATATATTGTTATAGGTTCGTGAATCAACCAGTGGCCAAGTCTTACTTCCCGACGAAGTAAAAATCTGTGAAAGTGAGTTATAGTCCCACTTTTAAAATCTAATATTTTTGGGATGAGAATACATGCAGGTTTTATAAATGATTTACAAAATAGACACAAGTACGTGAAACTACATTCTATGGTTGAATTATCGAAATCGAATATGCCCCTTTTTATTAAGTCTGGTAATCTAAGAATTAGGGAACAGACACCCTAATTGACGCGAATCCTAAAGATAGATCTATTGGGCCTAACAAACCCCATCCAAAGTACCGGATGCTTTAGTACTTCGAAATTTATATCATATCCGAAGGGTGTCCCTGAATGATGGGGATATTCTTATATATGCATCTTGTTAATGTCGGTTACTAGGTGTTCACCATATGAATGATTTTTATCTCTATGTATGGGATGTGTATTGAAATATGAAATCTTGTGGTCTATTGTTACAATTTGATATATATAGGTTAAACCTATAACTCACCAACATTTTTGTTGACGTTTAAAGCATGTTTATTCTCGGGTGAATATTAAGCGCTTCCGCTGTTGCATACTAAAATAAAGACAAGATTTGGAGTCCATGTTTGTATGATATTGTGTAAAAACTGCATTCAAGAAACTGATTTCGATGTAACATATTTGTATTGTAAACCATTATGTAATGGTCGTGTGTAAACAGGATATTTTAGATTATCATTATTTGATAATCTACGTAAAGCTTTTTAAACCTTTATTTATGAAATAAAGGTTATGGTTTGTTTTAAAAATGAATGCAGTCTTTGAAAAATGTCTCATATAGAGGTCAAAACCTCGCAACGAAATCAATTAATATGGAACGTTTTTAATCAATAAGAACGGGACATTTCAGTTGGTATCAGAGCGTTGGTCTTAGAGAACCAGAATTTTGCATTAGTGTGTCTTATCGAGTTTGTTAGGATGCATTAGTGAGTCTGGACTTCGACCGTGTTTACTTGAAAAATGATTGCTTAACAAATTTTGTTGGAAACTATATATTTTTAACATGTGAATATTATGTGATATATTAATCTCTTAACGCGTTTGATATTATGTGATAGATGTCTACCTCTAGAACAAGTCCCATTGACTCACCTAATAATAATGAAGAGTCAAATGTAAGTTGGAATGATTCGTGGACTGATTCACAAGTTCCCGAAGAGGAACCGGAAGAAGAGTCGGAACCAGAAGAAGAATCGAAACCGGAAGAAGAATCGAAACCGGATGAAGAAATAGAACCGGTGGGGGAAATAATAAAACGGTTAAGTAAAAGAAAATCCTCAACCAACCGACCAAGGTTAATTATGGTCAATGGTGTTTCCGCTAAGGAAGCAAAATATTGGGAGGATTACCAATTCTCCGATGAATCGGATTCCGACGAGAATTCCGATGATGTTATAGAAATTACCCCAACTGAATTTAAAAAGGCAAAAGAAAATAATAAGGGAAAGGGCATAAAAATAGAGAAATCTAATTCCAACCCCGATGAACTTTATATGTATCGTCAATCCCCGAAGTCCTTAAGTTGTAACAATGACCCGGGAACCTCTAAACCACCAGGTTTTTCTAAACCAATGTGGAAAACGACGGCTCGTATTAGGGGAACATCATATATCCCTAGAAACTTGGCAAAACGAACCAAAACCGAAGAAGAAGAAGAAGAAGAAGAAGAAACAAGCGAGTCGGAATAAGATAGTTGTATTCGTGTGGTGTAATATATGTAATATAGTGTGCTTATGCTTTATGATATATGTAAAAATTGCTTGTATTAATAAGTATTTTTTTTATGAATCTAACTCTTGTCTATTTTACAGTATAAAAACACAAAATGGATAGACAACCCAATATTTTAAGAGACCTACCCGGAGACATGATTGATGAAATCTTGTCTAGAATCGGTCAGAATTCTTCGGCACAACTATTTAAGGCGAGATCAGTTTGTAAGACATTCGAAGAACGTTCCAAGAATGCCTTGGTTTATAAAAGGCTTTCGTTCGAAAGATGGGGGATATCACATTGGGAAATCCATAAGTTACGATGTGTTTACTTTGACGCATATATTGCGGGGATCTTAAATGCTATTTTACGCAATGGGTTAAGAAATTATTTTGACTCAATATATCCGAATATTGGACTTCGTGATTTAGAAAAAGCGGCTAACATGCAACATAAAGAAGCATGTTATGCTTACGGTTTAGTAATGTTCGCTTCTCACCAAAGTGAGAACAAGAACATCGGGCTACAACTATTAAACAAAACGTTCCCACAAGTGACGGAGTCGGTAATTGGGGTAAGAAATGAGGTTTTTAGATTGTTACAGGACTGTTGGACATTACGTAACCCTCGTCCCTTTGACGATGTTACAACACGCTGTCTTATCAACGGCCATAACGGTTATGTTCCACAAGACCAAGGATGGGAAGTAGTCCTAGTAAAACCAGAATGCATGACTTGTTTCTGGACGTATGAATTACGTGTCTTTATTGCCTTTGCTGAACGACTTGTGTACTAGCTAGAATTATCTTCACAACTATCTTGTATCAAAGTTATTGTGTGCTATATTTCATGCTTTATGTAAAATAAGCGGTATTGTAAGTTTGTAAAATATTGTATAAAAGTTTGAACGCGAAATATTATTATAATCAGTTTTTCATATAGAATTGTAGTAGTTGAATTGTATATTAGCTGCTAAGTATGAACTTAACGGGTAGGTACTACCCGAATTTAAACTTATAAAATGCTAATATGAAGAAAAAGCTTTTATAAATGAGTTCATATTATGCTACGAAATACTATTAACTACTCTTAATATTCTGTATGATTAACTTGTTCCATTTGACTATTTTGAAGGAAATGGCACCGACTACTCGACACACCGTGAATATGAATGAAGAGGAATTCCGTACTTTTCTAGCTTCAAACATAGCCACAGTACAGGCTGCGCTACATATCAACAATAACCTTGGATCTAGCAGTACAGGAAATCGTGTAGGATGCACCTACAAAGAATTCACTGCCTGCAAACCTTTGGAATTTGATGGAACCGAAGGACCGATCGGATTGAAACGGTGGACCGAGAAGGTCGAATCGGTGTTTGCCATAAGTAAGTGTACTGAAGAGGACAAAGTAAAGTACGCTACGCATACCTTCATAGGTTATGCGTTAACATGGTGGAATACCTATCTAGAGCAAGTGGGACAAGACGATGCGTACGCACTACCGTGGTCAGCATTCAAGCACTTGATGAACGAGAAGTACCGTCCCAGAACCGAGGTCAATAAGCTCAAGACAGAACTTAGAGGGTTACGAACCCAAGGATTTGATATTACCACGTACGAAAGACGATTCACAGAATTGTGCCTATTGTGTCCGGGAGCATTCGAAGATGAGGAAGAGAAGATCGACGCGTTTGTGAAAGGATTACCGGAAAGAATCCAAGAAGATATAAGTTCACACGAGCCCACCTCCATACAACATGCATGTAGAATGGCTCACAAAATAGTGAACCAGATTGAAGAAAGAATTAAAGAACAGACTGCTGAAGAGGCCAATGTGAAGCAAGTCAAAAGAAAGTGGGAGGAAAACGGTGATAAGAATCACCAATACAACAACAACAGTAATTACAACAATAATCGCAACAATTATCCCAACAATCGCAACATCAATCGCAACTACAACAAATGGCCCAACAACAACAACAACAACTACAACAATCATCCCAACAACAATAATAACCGCAACAACAACAACAATCAGAAGCAGCTATGCCAAAGGTGTGAAAAGTATCACTCGGGGTTCTGCACCAAATTTTGCAACAAGTGTAAAAGAAATGGTCATAGCGTGGCCAAGTGTGAGGTCTACGGACCAGGGGTTAATAGAACGAAAGGAACAAATGGTGTCGGAACGAGTAATGGCGGAGCAAGTAGTGTCGGAGCAAGTTATGCCAATGTAGTTTGTTATAAATGTGGAAAATCGGGCCACATTATTAGAAATTGCCCGAACCAGGAGAACACGAATGGACAAGGATGCGGAAGAGTTTTCAATATTAATGCGGCAGAGGCACAGGAAGACCCGGAGCTTGTTACGGGTACGTTTCTTATTGACAATAAATCTGCTTACGTTTTATTTGATTCGGGTGCGGATAGAAGCTATATGAGTAGAGATTTTTGTGCTAAATTAAGTTGTCCATTGATGCCTTTGGATAGTAAATTTTTACTCGAATTAGCAAATGGTAAATTAATTTCAGCAGATAATATATGCCGGAATCGAGAAATTAAACTGGTTAGCGAAACATTTAAGATTGATTTGATACCAGTAGAGTTAGGGAGTTTTGATGTGATAATCGGTATGGACTGGTTGAAAGAAGTGAAAGCAGAGATCGTTTGTTACAAAAATGCAATTCGCATTATACGAGAAAAAGGAAAACCCTTAATGGTGTACGGAGAAAAGGGCAACACGAAGCTACATCTTATTAGTAATTTGAAGGCACAAAAACTAATAAGAAAAGGTTGCTATGCTGTTCTAGCACACGTCGAGAAAGTACAAACTGAAGAAAAGAGCATCAATGATGTTCCCGTCGCAAAAGAATTTCCCGATGTATTTCCGAAAGAATTACCGGGATTACCCCCACATCGATCCGTTGAATTTCAAATAGATCTTGTACCAGGAGCTGCACCAATAGCTCGTGCTCCTTACAGACTCGCACCCAGCGAGATGAAAGAACTGCAAAACCAATTACAAGAACTTTTAGAGCGTGGTTTCATTCGACCAAGCACATCATCGTGGGGAGATCCTGTTTTGTTTGTCAAGAAGAAAGATGGTACATTCAGGTTATGTATCGACTACCGAGAGTTGAACAAACTTACCATCAAGAACCGCTACCCACTACCGAGAATCGACGACTTATTTGATCAACTACAAGGCTCGTCTGTTTATTCAAAGATTGACTTACGTTCCGGGTATCATCAAATGCGGGTGAAAGAAGATGATATTCCAAAGACTGCTTTCAGAACACGTTACGGTCATTACGAGTTTATGGTCATGCCGTTTGGTTTAACTAATGCACCAGCTGTGTTCATGGACCTTATGAACCAAGTGTGTGGACCATACCATGACAAGTTTGTCATTGTTTTCATTGATGACATACTTATTTACTCAAAGAATGACCAAGAACACGGTGAACATTTGAGAAAGGTGTTAGAAGTATTGAGGAAGGAAGAATTGTACGCTAAGTTTTCAAAGTGTGCATTTTGGTTGGAAGAAGTTCAATTCCTCGGTCACATAGTGAACAAAGAAGGTATTAAGGTGGATCCGGCAAAGATAGAAACTGTTGAAAAGTGGGAAACCCCGAAAACTCCAAAACACATACGCCAGTTTTTAGGACTAGCTAGTTACTACAGAAGGTTCATCCAAGACTTTTCCAGAATAGCAAAACCCTTGACTACATTAACGCATAAAGGGAAGAAATTTGAATGGAATGATGAACAAGAGAAAGCATTTCAGTTATTGAAGAAAAAGCTAACTACGGCACCTATATTGTCATTGCCTGAAGGGAATGATGATTTTGTGATTTATTGTGACGCATCAAAGCAAGGTCTCGGTTGTGTATTAATGCAACGAACGAAGGTGATTGCTTATGCGTCTAGACAATTGAAGATTCACGGACAAAATTATACGACGCATGATTTGGAATTAGGCGCGGTTGTTTTTGCATTAAAGACTTGGAGGCACTACTTATATGGGGTCAAAAGTATTATATATACCGACCACAAAAGTCTTCAACACATATTTAATCAGAAACAACTGAATATGAGGCAGCGTAGGTGGATTGAATTATTGAATGATTACGACTTTGAGATTCGTTACCACCCGGGGAAGGCAAATGTGGTAGCCGATGCCTTGAGCAGGAAGGACAGAGAACCCATTCGAGTAAAATCTATGAATATAATGATTCATAATAACCTTACTACTCAAATAAAGGAGGCGCAACAAGGAGTTTTAAAAGAGGGAAATTTAAAGGATGAAATACCCAAAGGATCGGAGAAGCATCTTAATATTCGGGAAAACGGAACCCGGTATAGGGCTGAAAGGATTTGGGTACCAAAATTTGGAGATATGAGAGAAATGGTACTTAGAGAAGCTCATAAAACTAGATACTCAATACATCCTGGAACGGGAAAGATGTACAAGGATCTCAAGAAACATTTTTGGTGGCCAGGTATGAAAGCCGATGTTGCTAAATACGTAGGGGAATGTTTGACGTGTTCTACGGTCAAAGCGGAGCATCAGAAACCATCAGGTCTACTTCAATAACCCAAAATCCCGGAATGGAAATGGGAAAACATTACCATGGATTTCATCACTAAATTGCCAAGGACTGCAAGTGGTTTTGATACTATTTGGGTAATAGTTGATCGTCTCACCAAATCAGCACACTTCCTGCCAATAAGAGAAGATGACAAGATGGAGAAGTTAGTACGACTGTATTTGAAGGAAGTCGTCTCCAGACATGGAATACCAATCTCTATTATCTCTGATAGGGATGGTAGATTTATTTCAAGATTCTGGCAGACATTACAGCAAGCATTAGGAACTCGTCTAGACATGAGTACTGCCTATCATCCACAAACTGATGGGTAGAGTGAAAGGATGATATAAACGCTTGAAGACATGCTACGAGCATGCGTTATTGATTTCAGAAACAGTTGGGATCGACATCTACCGTTAGCAGAATTTTCCTACAACAACAGCTACCATTCAAGCATTGAGATGGCGCCGTTTGAAGCACTTTATGGTAGAAAGTGCAAGTCTCCGATTTGTTGGAGTGAAGTAGGGGATAGACAGATTACGGGTCCAGAGATTATACAAGAAACTACCGAGAAGATCATCCAAATTCAACAACGGTTGAAAACCGCCCAAAGTCGACAAAAGAGCTACGCTGACATTAAAAGAAAAGATATAGAATTTGAAATTGGAGAGATGTTCATGCTTAAAGTTGCACCTTGGAAAGGCGTTGTTCGATTTGGTAAACGAGGGAAATTAAATCCAAGGTATATTGGACCATTCAAGATTATTGATCGTGTCAGACCAGTAGCTTACCGACTTGAGTTACCTCAACAACTTGCGGCTGTACATAACACTTTCCACGTCTCAAATTTGAAGAAATGTTTTGCTAAAGAAGATCTCACTATTCCGTTAGATGAAATCCAAATCAACGAAAAACTTCAATTCATCGAAGAACCCGTCGAAATAATGGATCGTGAGGTTAAAAGATTTAAGCAAAACAAGATACCAATTGTTAAGATTCGATGGAATGCTCGTAGAGGACCTGAGTTCACCTGGGAGCATGAAGATCAAATGAAGAAGAAATACCCGCATCTATTTCCAGAAGATTCGTCAACACCTTCAACAGCTTAAAATTTCGGGACGAAATTTATTTAACGGGTAGGTACTGTAGTGACCCGAACTTTTCCATGTTTATATATATTAATTGAGATTGATATTTACATGATTAAATGTTTCTAACATGTTAAGCAATCAAACTTGTTAAGACTTGATTAATTGAAATATGTTTCATATAGACAATTGACCACCCAAGTTGACCGGTGATTCACGAACGTTAAAACTTGTAAAAACTATATGATGACATATATATGGATATATATATATATATATATAGTTAACATGATACTATGATAAGTAAACATATCATTAAGTATATTAACAATGAACTACATATGTAAAAACAAGACTACTAACTTAATAATTTTTAAACGAGACATATATGTAACGATTATCGTTGTAAAGACATTTAATGTATATATATCATATTAAGAGATATTCATACATGATAATATCATGATAATATAATAATTTAAAATCTCATTTGATATTATAAACATTGGGTTAACAACATTTAACAAGATCGTTAACCTAAAGGTTTCAAAACAACACTTACATGTAACGACTAACGATGACTTAACGACTCAGTTAAAATGTATATACATGTAGTGTTTTAATATGTATTTATACACTTTTTAAAGACTTCAATACACTTATCAAAATACTTCTACTTAACAAAAATGCTTACAATTACATCCTCGTTCAGTTTCATCAACAATTCTACTCGTATGCACCCGTATTCGTACTCGTACAATACACAGCTTTTAGATGTATGTACTATTGGTATATACACTCCAATGATCAGCTCTTAGCAGCCCATGTGAGTCACCTAACACATGTGGGAACCATCATTTGGCAACTAGCATGAAATATCTCATAAAATTACAAAAATATGAGTAATCATTCATGACTTATTTACATGAAAATAAAATTACATATCCTTTATATCTAATCCATACACCAACGACCAAAAACACCTACAAACACTTTCATTCTTCAATTTTCTTCATCTAATTGATCTCTCTCAAGTTCTATCTTCAAGTTCTAAGTGTTCTTCATATATTCTACAAGTTCTAGTTACATAAAATCAAGAATACTTTCAAGTTTGCTAGCTCACATCCAATCTTGTAAGGTGATCATCCAACCTCAAGAAATCTTTGTTTCTTACAGTAGGTTATCATTCTAATACAAGGTAATAATCATATTCAAACTTTGGTTCAATTTCTATAACTATAATAATCTTATTTCAAGTGATGATCTTACTTGAACTTGTTTTCGTGTCATGATTCTGCTTCAAGAACTTCGAGCCATCCAAGGATCCGTTGAAGCTAGATCCATTTTTCTCTTTTCCTGTAGGTTTATCCAAGGAACTTAAGGTAGTAATGATGTTCATAACATCATTCGATTCATACATATAAAGCTATCTTATTCGAAGGTTTAAACTTGTAATCACTAGAACATAGTTTAGTTAATTCTAAACTTGTTCGCAAACAAAAGTTAATCCTTCTAACTTGACTTTTAAAATCAACTAAACACATGTTCTATATCTATATGATATGATAACTTAATGATTTAAAACCTGGAGACCCGAAAAATACCGTAAAACCGGATTTACGCCGTCGTAGTAACACCGCGGGCTGTTTTGGGTTAGTTAATTAAAAACTATGATAAACTTTGATTTAAAAGTTGTTATTCTGAGAAAATGATTTTTATTATGAACATGAAACTATATCCAAAAATTATGGTTAAACTCAAAGTGGAAGTATGTTTTCTAAAATGGTCATCTAGACGTCGTTCTTTCGACTTAAATGACTACCTTTACAAAAACGACTTGTAACTTATTTTTTCGACTATAAGCCTATACTTTTTATGTTTAGATTCATAAAATAGAGTTCAATATAAAACCATAGTAATTTTATTCACTCAAAACGGATTTAAAATGAAGAAGTTATGGGTAAAACAAGATTGGATAATTTTTCTCATTTTAGCTACGTGAAAATTGGTAACAAATCTATTCCAACCATAACTTAATCAACTTGTATTGTATATTATGTAATCTTGAGATACCATAGACACGTATACAATGTTTCGACCTATCATGTCGACACATCTATATATATTTCGGAACAACCATAGACACTCTATATGTGAATGTTGGAGTTAGCTATACAGGGTTGAGGTTGATTCCAAAATATATATAGTTTGAGTTGTGATCAATACTGAGATACGTATACACTGGGTCGTGGATTGATTCAAGATAATATTTATCGATTTATTTCTGTACATCTAACTGTGGACAACTAGTTGTAGGTTACTAACGAGGACAGCTGACTTAATAAACTTAAAACATCAAAATATATTAAAAGTGTTGTAAATATATTTTGAACATACTTTGATATATATGTATATATTGTTATAGGTTCGTGAATCAACCAGTGGCCAAGTCTTACTTCCCGACGAAGTAAAAATCTGTGAAAGTGAGTTATAGTCCCACTTTTAAAATCTAATATTTTTGGGATGAGAATACATGCAGGTTTTATAAATGATTTACAAAATAGACACAAGTACGTGAAACTACATTCTATGGTTGAATTATCGAAATCGAATATGCCCCTTTTTATTAAGTCTGGTAATCTAAGAATTAGGGAACAGACACCCTAATTGACGCGAATCCTAAAGATAGATCTATTGGGCCTAACAAACCCCATCCAAAGTACCGGATGCTTTAGTACTTCGAAATTTATATCATATCCGAAGGGTGTCCCGGAATGATGGGGATATTCTTATATATGCATCTTGTTAATGTCGGTTACCAGGTGTTCACCATATGAATGATTTTTATCTCTATGTATGGGATGTGTATTGAAATATGAAATCTTGTGGTCTATTGTTACAATTTGATATATATAGGTTAAACCTATAACTCACCAACATTTTTGTTGACGTTTAAAGCATGTTTATTCTCAGGTGAATATTAAGAGCTTCCGCTGTTGCATACTAAAATAAAGACAAGATTTGGAGTCCATGTTTGTATGATATTGTGTAAAAACTGCATTCAAGAAACTGATTTCGATGTAACATATTTGTATTGTAAACCATTATGTAATGGTCGTGTGTAAACAGGATATTTTAGATTATCATTATTTGATAATCTACGTAAAGCTTTTTAAACCTTTATTTATGAAATAAAGGTTATGGTTTGTTTTAAAAATGAATGCAGTCTTTGAAAAACGTCTCATATAGAGGTCAAAACCTCGCAACGAAATCAATTAATATGGAACGTTTTTAATCAATAAGAACGGGACATTTCAAATAAGATCCAGAATTTGAGATAGTATATAATCGTGATGAGATACTCTGGAAATGAGAGAGAAAATGGTACTATGAACAGGTTCGCCGGTAAGTGCTTCGGCTTCTTCGCCAAGAGGTGAATTCGGTTGGTGGAAAGGATTGCCTTCTTCTCGTCTCCATTGATTAAGTCGACTACGAACCCATCAGATGAATTGGTTGATTCATTCTGGTGATGCTGCTTCTGGAACTTAAGTGAAACTCCATATCAGAATCTGAGGGACTTGAACTAGTGGTGAGTTCCATTTCGTACGATTGAATAAACGATTTTTCGATATAAAAATGATTTTCGGCTATCGGATGGTATTCTAATTACATAGAATATCTATATATATATATATATATATATATATATATATATATATATATATATATATATATATATATATATATATAACAAAAGATTTCGTAGATTACGGAGGAATTTATGGAATATGCCAGGCAAAGTTACAATAACAGATACGTTAAGATATGAATTAGCAGATACACTAAGATATGAATTTTGTCTTTACACTATTCATGCAATCAATGTAGTAAGATGTGTCTAGACTAAGAATGATAAGCATGTAATTTCCTAAGGATGATAAGCAGATGATTTCCGACTAGAAATGATAAGCAAAACTTTTGACATGCAGACACGGTTTAAGTCCAGATCCACTAATGCATCTAAACAACTATCGGTTAGACACACTAATGCAAGACCTGGTTCGCTAAGACCACCGCTCTGATACCAACTGAAATGCCCCGTTCATACCGATTATAAACGATTCACAATAGTTGATTTCATTGCTAGGTATTTGACCTCTATATGATACATTTTACAAACATTGCATTCGTTTTTAAAAGATAAACTTTCTTTACATCGAAAGTTGACGGCATGCATAACATTTCATAATACATCCAACTATAATTGACTTAATAATAATCTTGATGAACTCAACGACTCGAATGCAATGTCTTTTGAAATATGTCATGAATGACTCCAAGTAATATCTCTAAAATGAGCAATTGCACAGCGGAAGATTTCTTTAATACCTAAGAATAAACATGCTTTAAAGTGTCAACCAAAAGGTTGGTGAGTTCATTAGTTTATCATAATCGATCATTTCCATAATTTTAATAGACCACAAGATTTTTTATTTCCATTTCTCATAAATATCATGCATGCAAAAATCATTCATATGGATTGAACACCTGGTAACCGACATTAACAAGATGCATATAAGAATATCCCTTATCATTCCGGGACATCCATCGAACATGATAAAACAACATCGAAGTACTAAAGCATCAGCTACAACGGATGGGGTTTGTTAGACCCAATAGATCTATCTTTAGGATTCGCGTCAATTAGTAGACCGGTTTACTCATTCTTAGGCTACCAAGCAAAAGGGGCATATTCGGCTTCAAATATTCAACCATAGAATGTAGTTTCGATTACTTGTGTCTATTTTGTCAAACATTTATAAAAACGCATGTATTCTCAGTCCCAAAAATATATATTGCAAAAGCATTTAAAAAGGGAGTAATGAAACTCACTTAATATATTTTGTAGTAAAAATACATATGACGACATTGAACAATGCAGGGTTGGCCTCGGATTCACGAACCTATATCATGTATATATATTAACACATATACTGGGAATCGAACAAATTTATATATTATTATTAGTGATATATATGTTATTTATGATTTATGTGTTCCTTTAATAACTTAAATATATATTCATTTTGTATATCTTACTTTAAAAAAATATATATATAAAAATATAGTTAGGTTATATGTATTAGATATATTAATATAGTTAAACATATTTTTATATAAAGATCATTTATTTGTTAAATTAATAATTGTAGTAATACTAGATTAAGGATAATAATAATAATAATAATAATGATAGTAATAATAGTAATAATAAAAATGTTAATTTTTAAAATGATAATTTTAATAAAGATAATAACTTTAATAAAAATGATAATTTTACTAAAATGACTCTTTTAATAATAATATAGTTGTAATAATAATAATAATGATACTAGTAGTAAAAATGATAATAGTAATAATATTAATAATAGTTTTTAATAAAAATGACATTTTTAATAATAATGATAATTCATTTAATCATAGCTTAATTATATTCATAACTATACTTATATATTATCTTAATCTTAGTTATCTCATAATACTGGAATCATATACTTCATATCATTATAATTATAATTATATCTGTTAATATATTCATCATGTTTTAAACAATAAAAATATTAATAATACAATATTACTAACAAGTAAATAATACTAATAATACTACTAATAATAATACTAATAATAATAATAATAACAACAATAAGAAAAGGAGGGCTACTTTTAAAAGTTTTCAAAATGCCCCAGACAAGGCTTGAACCCAAGACCTTTCGTTCAACCCCCAACACCTTAACCATCTAAGCTATTTCGTTTTTCTGTTTTAATAAATAATCGAAATCTATATAACTCTTATCTGCTTCATTCTATCTTCCTCTCAATAAACTTCTCGGCCCAAAAAAATAAAACACAAGCCCAACCAAAGGTCACGGCCCAATTAAATAGATCCGATCAACAGCCCACTTAGAAATCTATGAATTCGTAAACACGGAAAGGAGGAGCCCAAAATCACACCAGCCCAAATATACAATCCTAAAATCTGGTTTTACTTTAAATTAAACAAGGAATTGGTAGGGTTGGGTTTATCTGTAACGCATCATCATCATCTAATCTATCATCACTTATCCTGTTATCATTATCATTGTTATCATCATTAAAAACGTCATTATCTTCTCCATTGATGTCGTCTTTTTAATAGAAAAAGAAGCAGAAACGCAGCTACAGTTGCAGTAGTAATATGTAAACCGAAGCAGGAATGGCAGCGAACAAGGTAAGATAATTTGGGTTTTGTGTAACAGAAGAGTGTTTGGCTTGTTTCTCGGACAGAAAATAACTGAAATAGAAAAGAAATAGAATTAATAGTAGGCGACTATGGTGATGGTTTGAATAGGAAACAATAACCGCAACTTTGCAATATTAATGGGTTACTTTTGAGTGGTGAAGAAAGTAGTGGCGTTTGATAGTTCTAAACAGAAAAATAAATAATCACAGTAGCGAAAACATATGATTATGGTGGTGGTTTGGTGTGATGTTTTGGTGTTCAACAATTTATAGGAGAGTAATATATGAGTATTGATGACGATAAAGATGGTGATAAAAATAAATTTAAAGTTACGTGAATTGTTGTAGTGATCATTGATGGTGACTTGGTTAGCGGTTGAGACAGGAACCAATAGATAGGAGTCCGTATCAGCTGCAGTAAATATTAAAGGGTTGCAGATGGGTCTATTTGGGTCGCTCCTAGACTGAAACAAAACACTGCAGTAGCAGGTTGCATTGAACCAGAAACAGAAGAAAATACGTAGGTGGTTGTTTTTGGGGTGTCGTCCAACAGGAACACTAGTATACAGAAGCATATAATAGCAGCTTGAGTCGAAATTTGGTGGTGATGGTTGGTTCAAGCTTGAAGATGGTGACATGGTGATGTATTCGATGGTACAGCAGAAGTAAAAGTGGTGATGGAATAGGGTGGAGTTTGTAACAGGTGGCTAGTCATGGTGGAAAACGAAAATAAATAGTTTACGAGGATGTTTTCGAATAGATCTCTCCAGCTCAAAAACTTCTTTTGGTAGTCTCCTAAGGCAACAATGATGGTGGCTTGAAGAGTATTGATGATGGGAGTTGTCGACACTCATAAGGAAGGAAGAGGGATGATAATGATCAACATGAAGTAGTTAAAAGTGGTGAAGGTGGGTGATTGATAAAAAGTTGAGACATAAATATATATTAGATAGATATAGATAGGAAAAAGGAAAAGAAACAAAACTAGTAGCTTTAATAATATCACGGGAGTAATATATTGGATACTCTGCCGACACTTTATTTCGGATATTAAATCGCACTCCGTTATTAATCAGTGGTGGATAAAAGTCTTCGAAAAAATCCCAAAATTTTACAGTAATTATCTTTATTTATTTCAGTTTTTATGGTATAAAATTCGGTCATTAACTATTAAATATAAATTATATTAATTATTCACTCCGAACCCCAAGTAAAAATACTAAATTTTAAAACTAATCAAATAGATTCTAATTATATTTTTAACAAAGCTATAATTCACATAACTTATTTTCAGATTACCGTTTATTTTAAAATCATATAATTCGAATTTAACTTGCTTAATATCGATCGCATGACAATTGAGTGTTACTGTCGTTTATTGAATAGATTCGAAATCAAAATATATAGTTAATATACTTTATTTATATAGATGTGTTTTAAATAATAATTATCATAATATCATATTTTTATTTTATTTTACATAATTAATTTCAATAACAACAACATATAATATTTAAAGTTATATTTCTAAATTATTATATTTATAAATACATATATATTTAAATACACACAAATCTATTTACAATTATCTGTTCATGAATCGTCGGAATTGGTCGAAGGGTAATTGTATATATGAAACAGTTCAAAAATTTTGAGACTCAACATTTCAGACTTTGCTTATCGTGTCAAAATCATATAAAGATTAAGTTTAAATTTAATCGGAAATTTTCGGGTTGTCACACAAACCAGAGATTTTTCACTAATTTTTGTGCACATTGTTATGGGTTACATGGTGAAGCGACCCGTCCTAATCTATAAGGATGAATACAATAACATATGATTTCATTGCGAGGTATTTGACCTTTAAATGATACATTTTACAAACATTGCATTCGTTTTTAAAATACAAACTTTTATTTCATCGAAAGTTGACAGGCATGCATACCATTTCATAATATATCCAAACTATAAATGACTTATTAATAATCTTGTTGAACTCAACGACTCGAATGCAATGTCTTTTGAAATATGCCATGAATGACTCCTGGTAATATCCTTAAAATGAGCAAATGCACAGCGGAAGATTTCTTTAATCAATACCCATAACCTGTGTATAAAAATCATTCATATGAATTGAACACCTGATAACCCATATTAACAAAATGCATCAAAATATCCCCAAGGATAAACAGAACCACTCATCTGTAGAGACAGAACCACTCGTCTGTAGAGAATAGATCGACAGAACCACTCGTCTGTAGAAAACAGAACCACTCGTCTGTTAGAGAATTGATCCATCTTTAGGATTCGTGTCAATTAGTGGCAATTATAATAAACACTAATTCTTATGTTACCAAGCTAATAGAGGTGATATCCGGTATAGTAATTCAACCATAGAATGTAGCTTCAAGTACTTGTATCTATTTCGTAAAACATTTATAAAAGCAGCGCATGTATTCTCAGCCCAAAAATATATATAAAAATAGAATAATGAAACTCACAATACTGTATATCGTAATACATATGACGTCATTGAACAAGTGTAAGGTTTACCTCTGATTCACGAACCTATATTAAGTATATATATTTATATGTTGGTCAATATCTGTCTAAAAAATTAGGTCAAGTCGTAGTGTATCACAATCCTAATGCTCGAGACCGATATGCAAAAGTCAATAAAAGTCAATTTGACTCAAAATGACTTCCAAAATCTATACATGTTTATAATATAACTTAAATATAGTCGTTTTATATATTTAAATATATTTATCAAATTTTATTAGAGTAAATAATACAAGTCATTTATTAATAAATAAAAATTTATATTAAAATTTATATATGACAAAAGTATACTTTTATATATCTCAAATAATAAAATTTATAAAGTTCACTTAAAATATAGTGGTATGTATGTAATTATATTACGTGTGGTAAAAATATCTGTGTATATCATATTTATTTGATAAAATAATATTGATAATAGTAATAATAATAATAATAATAATAATAATGAGTAAAAGTTATATTATTTTGTAATAATAATAATAATTATTATTATTCTACTAATAATAATAATAACAATATTTATTTACTAATAATAATATTAATTATAATAAAGTGATAATTCTAATCATGATAATTTTAATAATAAAGATACTTTTTAATATTTACTGTAATAATAATAATATTTTATATAAAAATAATAATTCTATTCAAAATGATAATTTTTAATATTATTAATACTAAAATGATAATAATGAAGATATTTTATAATAACAATGATATTTCTATTAAAATGATAATTTTAATAAAAATGATAGTTTTAATATTAATGATACTTTTAATAATAAATATTATAATAATATTAATGATAATACTAATGATAATAATAATAATAATAATAATAATAATAATAATAATATTAATAATAATCCTAATGATAATAACGATAGTAATAATAATAACAATAACAATTTTTAATGATAATACATATATTAATAACGATAATAATAATAATAATAATAATAATTATTATTCTTATTATTAGATAATACTAATAACGACGATAATAACGACGATAGTAATAATAATCATTTTAATACCAAAATTAATGATAATTCAGTTGACTATATCTTTTAATCCGTTCATCGAAACCATATGCTTTCTAAATGAAAAGTTATTAATTTTTCGCCAGCTTTCCAACAACATGCATATCATATACCTTATCTCAGTAGCATATGTATTAAATTCATGATTTATCATAAACTATTTAACGACGAAATTAAGTATACAAGCATGCATAATCATATATACTCGAGCACTAGTCAGGGATACATTATTAATATATAAAAGATAAGATATGAGTGCTTACGTATCAATATTGTGATTCAATATTGCAGGAAAGTACGTAGACGTAACGGAGATGATAAACACTAGTTTGACCTCATGAACAATACCCCCGAACAATACTCATAACCTCCATAGCTATAACCCATAATTTCCTTAGCTCTATCCCACTCGAAAACCAGTTTTGAAATAACTTGCCCATAACCTCGTCGTAGTATTTTATGTATAATAATACTAATAATAATAATACTACTAATAATAATAATACATTTAATAATAATAATATTAATCTTTATAATAATAATAATAATAATAATAATAATAATAATAATAATAAATATTAATATATATATATATAGATCGAGAGATTGAGAGAAGAGGTAGATGGATTCGGCAGAAAAATGTGAGCTTTATACACAAATCCTGAAACTGACACCTCCACGATCGCGGAAATTTTGTGCCTATATGCTTCGCGATCGTGGAGCTTCTTTGTCCAGCTCATTCCCAATAATTTCAAGGCTGCCGACAGTTTATATAATAATATATATAATATATTTAATTTATATAATTAATTATATATTATATTATATTTATGTGAATAGTTGACTTGTAAAATTAGTTCCGATGACTTGTACGTTGACGCTCGACTTATGTCTCAGTTTCGGTTTTCCGAACGACATTTCGTACGCTTAGAAAAGTTGTACTTTACGTTTCGCGACATGTACCTTTATCAATAATTTGACTCAAATTGTCAATAAACTATATCACTCTAAATGTAACTTGAATGTTTGAGTGTTTTGGTCATTTGCTTATATAAATCGTCGCCTCGTTATATATATATATATATATATATATATATATATATATATATATATATATATATATATATATATATATATATATTCATTTAGAAAAATATAAATTTGCATACCTTATATATAATTGAAATGTTTACTTGATAATATAATATTTAGTTTTTCAAAACTAATATATTTCAAAATTTATTATAACTAAAAACCATTTATAAATTATTATTCCGTATTACATTTATCTAAATATATTTACAATTACAAAGCTTTAATTAAGTTCCAATATATATAATCAAATTACTTTATAAAATATTTTAATAATAAAGTTCTTCTTAAATTGAAAACGTTTTGTACGTTTGAAACTATATCAAATAAATATGATAATTTTATTTTCCAAAACTAAATATATTTAAGAATCATTTTAAAATAAAACGTCGATATTTATTTTCTAAGTTATCTATATTCCATAATATTATTATGAAAGCTAATAATTACCGTATCAAAAGTCACGAGGATAATATTGTAAATTTATGAATTGGAAATCAAACAGGAATCTCCACTAACCCTTGTCTAGTTCCCGTTAATTGATACTTTTGTTCTTACTTGTAAATCACTTTACCAATTATTCCGAATACCGTTAAAAAGGAAAGGTTTCCTAAATCAAAGTGGACCTCTCAACAGAGACCCATAATCATCTCACAATGTTTCTGATAAATCAATCATTTGATATTATATTTTAATCTCATCGATAAATATAATAAACTTATATTGAAACAGATACATTCATGTAAAGTATTATACATCTAATATTTTGTTAATGTTTTTAATTAATATAACTATATATTATATATACATATCTATACACATAAATGTTCGTGAATCGTCGAGCACAGTCAAAGGGTAATTGATTACATGAATGTAGTTACAAAATTTTTGAGACTCAACATTACTGACTTTGCTTATCGTGTCGGAAACATATAAAGATTAAATTTAAATTTGGTCGGAAATTTCCGGGTCGTCACACATGGGATCTTATTTATAGGCAAATACAAACAAGGAAACAACTTCAGGAACAACCAAGAATAATTCTAGAATCTTCGTGTCCGTCTAGCTCTCACGATCGCGAGATCCAAGACATGAAAACCTCGCGTTCGCGAGCCTCCCTTTATCGGCTCTTTTTCCCTGTTTAATTTTTCTTTGCACTCAATAATTGTTCTTATTCTTATTTGAACACACACAAACATATTCGAAGATCGATAGAAGTACAAAAATGAACTATAAAGCCTTTCTGAATAGATTCGAAAATCTACTTGAACCAACACAAGATCTAACCATTGACCGGAGTACTAACAAACAACCTAACTTTGCAGAAAATCAATATTTTATAAAAATGTTCTTAACGGGGCATCACATCCCAAAAGAAACGCCCTAAAATCTTATGTGGCATCTAAAGTGGCAACAAATTTGACGCCCAGACGCCCTTAACCCTGACGCACTCGGGGCGTTAGTCACAAGTCTGACGGAAACAAATGAACGCATTAGGGATTTTTCAACCAATCAGATTCCATAAATTTTTTTTTATATATTTTTAATTTATATTCTATACTCAATTACCAATCGTATTTTACCACCTCACCTACCGCAAATTCAACACTCTAACTTGACACTCCCATTTAAAAAGCTTCACTTCATGACCTTTCTACATCACCAAAAGTACATCATTTGTTTCTGACGCCACAATCACGGTTAAGTTAAGAATAGTGTAACCAACAAATAAAACCCCCAAACCTATTCATATGCTCTAATAATCTACACAAATACAACGAAACATTATAACCTCGCAAACATCAATAGTAAACAAACAAACGAACGAACCTAAGCACTCGATTCCACATGTAGCCAAACAAACATTAAATCAAAAACGGCTAAAAAATAACAACACCCAACATTCACAACATCCAAGAACTGCAACAAATAAATCCGGAGAAATCACACTTAAGCCGCCTCATATACGTACAATCTCCAACCTCTAATGATCGAAACCAAAAAACAAACGGCGAGAGACCATTAACAAAACATTTCCTCATCAGGTTTAAATCAACATCAAACACTCCCAACCATGACATATTTTATCACTCATTTTAATTAATTTTTAATTAATTTTGTATTTATATAATTTCTTTTATATAAAACATAGAATTAATACTTAAGTAAATATAAGTAAAACATTAAATTAATAGAAAATTTAAAATACGATTAATAAAATTAAAAATTCGATTACATTAACGAAAAACTACGATCACATAGATTAAAAACTATAATTACATAAGAGAAATTAAATTCCTAATCAGCTGTGTATCCCTCATCACCACTAGTCTCGTGATTAAGCTCGAAAATATATTCTTAGAATACAACTCTATTCGTTCCGAGCGTGTCACAGCTTTCTCGAGTATTTCTTACCATTTTTTTAGTTTTTTGCCGTCTTCATCAAAATATGCAAACTCCGATGCCTCGCAATCAACGTGTTGTCTTTAAAGAATCGAACAACTGAACAAATTAAAGTCGGTAAGGTAAATATCGATCAACATACCTTTCGAGTAGTACTCTTTTATGTCTTCGGTAAAAAAAACAATGTTATGAACGTCGAACGTAGCAAAGCACGGAGCCAAAAAAATTTGAAGTATAATTATAATTATAATTATATTTGTAATATTTAGTTAAGGAAAATGAGAATGAGAGAATTTGAAGATTTTGTAATTTAAAATGGGATGATGTGAGGTATTTATAGTGATAAAATATGTTTAAATCAATTAAAAATAAAAAAATTATAATCTTTGCATTTTCAACGGATTAAAATATATGTGGATGGATTTTACCGTACTCGAACATATCTCAAAATAACAGTAAGCTGGACGGTGCATCGGAGGGCAACGTCAAATCTAACACCGTCCTCCTGGGCAAATATCTGGACGATCTCGGTGGAGGATGCTAAGCGAAGAATTGCTCGTATAATCGTTGTTAAACTTTTGTTTGCGGCAACCGTATATAGCGTGTGGCAAGAGAGAAATAATAGACTTTTCAAGAAGAAGAAAAGAGCGGTAGATCAAGTGTATAAAACGATTTACACTACGGTTAGACTTAAACTCATGTCTATCAAGTGGAAGTCGACTCCTCAGACGCTTCGGCTTAAGTCGGATTGGAAAATCTCTTGATGTTTTTTTGATTTGTCTATGTATTTGAGCTATAAGCTCTAGCGGGTTCTTTTGTTGCTCATTGTAGCTTGGTTGTTTAAGAGGGTATAAGACTCACCTATAGTCGTATTGAGCGTCATTGTAATCATTCTTTATTCTTTTTTAATAAAGATTCGTCGGGTAAATCCCATTACCCAAAAAAAAAAGACGCTTAAAATGATTTATTTACAAAACAACGAAATCAACCCCGATTCTAATTTAGTACGGAGTATATATTACCGTTACTCTACTGCTACCGCGACCCGAGATAACATACCCGATTACCCGGACCCGACATAGAGTACCAGAGAGGGGGAATTGAAATTTAAATTTATAAATAAAAATCGACAGTTGGTCTGCATTTCAACGGCACCAACCGCATCAAATCAAAATCGAAGTTCCAAAGATGGCGAGAACGAAACAACCTGCAAAACGTAGTTGGGGAAAATCAACAAAAGGTACCTCACATTATATTCTACTTCCCTCTCTTTTGCAACTAATCGCTAATAATCTCGGTTTTTTTAATTATTAATTACTTCCAGTAAACCCTAATTTTATCGTTTTCTCTCAAAATTGCAGAGAGACAATCTACTTCAACAAGCACGGTAATACTCCATTTTTTATTTATTTTGCTAACTTTAGTCTCCATTTTTGTTTTATTTTGCTTAATTCAGTTTCAGTGAACTTATATTTTGTATTTCTGTTTAATTTTCTAAAATTGTAGCGCAAAAAGAGTCCGAGAAAGAGTCCAGCAAGTGAGTTGATTATTTAAACATTTTTATTATTTTTATAGTATAATGGTATAATATAAATATAATAATATAATATTTTGTTGTGTGATTTAGATAGTGGTGTATATGTGTGTGTAGTTATGGTGAATTGAAGTATCTTTTGTAATGTAGGTCCAGGAAATGAAGGAACAAAGAAGCCACACCGATTTAAGCCGGGGACACAGGCATTACGTGAGATTAGGCGGCTGCAGAAGACTACAAAACTTGTCATTCCGGCTGCTCCGTTTATTCGAGCAGTGAGCAGATACTTTCTTTCTTTATTAATATCTCTCTATTATGTGCTTGTCTATAATGGACATTGTATGGTGTCATGTATGAATTGAACGAAAAATATAGTGTAGGAAAGTAGATTAGGAGATTTATTATGCTTATATGAAATATGAATTGTACTGAAATCAATTCAACTTCTTCACATGACAATATATATAGCATAAGAATGTAAGATACAGAAAAATATTTTAGTGAAGATTATATGCTTGCATTAATAAATACGTGGTGGCGTATTCACATTAGCTGCTTGAAACGAAGTCGGTAAATAACTAATGCCAAAACCTTTGTACTCATCTGGTCTGAAATTACTTGTGATCAATAATTTCTATTTCTATGCAATTTAAAAACAACAAAAGTAAAGTAAGAAATATGGGGTGAACTCTTTAGATAGGTTCTTTCCTTTATACATAGCAGTTGCATCCTTTTTATGTGTCCTAAAAAGGAAGTGTTATATCCCTTGATTGACTTCATGTCAACTTGATGTTATTGATTTGTCCCTGATAGGGCATTGAACTATTTGATCTTAGTAAGTACATATTTTTTTTCTGATGAAATGCAACATACTCCATGTAATTGAGAGTTTTTTTGTTTTATATAGCAAATTAGCAATACAACGTTTGATTTGTCACTTTTAGTACTTTGTACTCTGTAGCTTTCAATTGGGTCGTGAAAGATGGCAATGTGTCCCCTTTAAACCAAAATTGTAATAAAAAACGACACGTTTTTTGCCACCTGAAATGGGACACGTAATCTTTTGATGTCCCAATTGGACAATAAAAAGTATATTGACCTAAACATGTTGCCTTTACTGACGAAAACCACTACAACCAATCAATAATAATTTGGCATGATGTTCTGTTGTTATTCCACCTCAGCTTTACATACGTTGGTTAAATATTGATGCATTTTTTTGGCTTTTGAAGTTTTTTTTAGGCTGTTTGATCTTAGAGTGATGATGCATATAGTTCTACTAAGGTTCCTTTTTGTTTCTGCATATTTTTGAGCATACAAAAGAGCGTCATATCATATTTCTTTTTTATATGAAACTCTTATCTCATGTTATCTGCTTATCATAAACATACTTTGTGCTTGTATTTAGTGATCATAACTTTAGGATTAACAGAGTCGTGTTTGGTGTTTGTAATGTCTTTCAGGTAAAGGAGATCAGCAACTACCTGGCCCCTGAAGTCACTCGATGGCAAGCTGAAGCGCTACAAGCGCTTCAAGAGGTATCATAATATCGAACCTTTATACTTATTGTAATCATCATCTAACAAATTTTAGTGCTTTCTACTTCATAAATTAAGTCTTCTTTTTGGATACTGAGTTTCATTTCATGTAGTAAATATAAGTTTGTACTTTCTGTTGATCACACAATTAGCAACCATGTAAAAATTATTGTTGTTATAAATAGTCTTTAATTAGAGGCATTGCACATTTGTGGTGTTGTGCATAATGTGTGGGGTATATGGTAGGTTTGTATTTCTAATAAAACGCAACCACATTAAAATGATTGTTGATGTTAATAGTCTTTCGAACGTGTTCTCTTTTCATTATCTTCGAGGTAACTTCCACGCACATACCAAAAGAAAACTGATAGTGGAACATTGAAATCTTAATCCTAGTTCAGAAATTCTTACGCTATATTATACTTAATGATATAAAGTGGGCTATTGGTATCAGATCTTGGATTAAGTCGTGCCACCTTGTAATTAACTAATCCTATACTTTTCAGGCAGCAGAAGATTACTTAGTTCAGCTGTTTGAGGATTCAATGCTATGTGCAATTCATGCAAAGCGTGTTACCCTCAGTAAGTTTTAACGATATATTGATTGATCACACACTTTAAAGCTGGCAAGGGGTATTGGGTTTTGGTCATAATGGGCGATTTTCATACATTCTGAAACAGACTGGGTTGACCCAAAGCGCCAATACACTGCTTGTGCAAAAAGCTTCATCTTTTTATTAGGGCAAACGACAGAAAATAACAAGATCCCTACCCATTTTGGGTTTCATATTTCTCACTGTTTGATCATTTCTATCAATTTTGAAATTATAGTGCGATTGCAGGACATATTTGTTAATGACAATGGGTAACTTTTAGCAAGTATAGTAACTAAATTGATCCCGAATCAAAGTATCCGTATCAAACAATGTTTGACACTGTAATAGGCATGTTGCTACATTATCAGTTCTTTAAATAAAGTCAGTGTGTTAACTGTCAAATACAGTCATGAGAGATAAAACATAACCAAAATGACCAATTGGGTTAAAATTACCGCCCTTCACTGCACACTATACCTGCACTCATCTCTTTCTGTTTCAATTATCTACAGTGAAAAAGGATTGGCAATTGGCACGAAGGCTTGGAAACAAAGGGGTGCCGTGGTAGTAATTGTACTCTGTTACTGAGACTTGTTTAAAATAGTACACCGTGACTGATAGTAGTAAGGTTCAATGTGCAAAAGTAGTGATGAAAAAATGTTAACGCATGCAGTTTTTGGTTGTAGTAGAATCCAGGTACATCATTGGGTGCCCTATTGAACTTAAATTGGTATGTCGCTAGTATTGTTTATTTGTTTCTGAAACTGTAGCTAATTATTTTATTTACAAAAGTGCATAGAAGTAATTGGTCTATAAATGTATGTTAAGTATATTTTGTGTCTGTTTATGCCTACTCGAGTGTACCTTAAAATTACCATACGGAGATGGAAAACTGTGTCAATTAGATGGTAAACAACTTGATATGTACTTGATAGATTTCGCTGTGTTACAAGCTTCCAAATTCTTGAAAGTGTTTGAAAAAGCATTTAATGAAGCAAAGCAACTATGAAATTATGGTTAAATATTAGAAGAGAATTGAGATTTTTTGATGAAAACTTACGAAAAATCTGGCCCTGAAGATTCTACGTATTTGGGAAAGACATTTTTCGAACAAAGTTATAAACCATTTATGAATATGAAAGATGCTAGAAAGGCAGTCGATATCTCGAGATGACTACATGTTATAAATTAGTCTTTTAACCATGGTAAACCAATTAACTACACTAAAATATAACTAAAATTATAAGCAAAGTATGTGTTTTTATGGCGTTGGTCTCCGTTTGAACATTGGCAAATCCAATGTCTACGACGTTGGTGTTTCGGAAGCTGATCTGGATTTGATGACATGTGATACAGGATGTTTGGTAGGTAATACTACTTTTAAATATCTTGGTATTTAATAATTGGGATGTTCTGATTGAGCGCTTTTAAAAGAAACTGTCTATGTGAAAGCTAATTTGTTATCGATGGGATGGTCGTTTTACTTTGTACAAATCCGTGCTTGGTAGCTTAGGCATTTATTACAACAAAAACAACAACACAACCCAATACCACATGAGTGGTGTATGGGGAGGTGAGATGTAGACAATCCTTCCTTTATTCAAGAATAAAAACAAGTCATTTTTCCACTCAGAGTGAAAACACTCTCAGAAGAACTAGAGAAAGTCATCATTCTCTCTATTCTACGGATAAAGAGATTGTTTTCAGTGTACCTCCGGCGAATAAGTAGGAATTTTTTTTTAAGAAAATAGTAAAATAAAAATTAAAAATAAAATTGAAACGCCATGTAAATGGTAGAATCAAATTTTCATGGGTTTTAAATCCTGCTTGGAATTCAATTTAGGCTCTAAACGGGAGGTGTCAATAAATCGACGTTTGCTGTTGACTCAAAAATAGTTTAGGCATTTATTATATGTTGTTATATATATGTCATGAAGGAGTCCTCAAAATGTTGGAAGGGTTGCATGCTAGGTTTTTCTGGGGTGGAGATGAAAATAATAAGAAAAAGGCTTGGGTTCAGTGGGATATGATGTGTTGGCTGAGTCTAACAAGGGAGGGTTTGATGTTGGTAGTTAAGTAGCTCTCAACATAGCTTTATTTCAAAGGTGGAAATGGCGTGTGCTATCTAACCCGGATGCCCTCTGGGTACGTACGTGTAGTTAGTTAATGGAAGTGAAGCCGGTACGCCTTCGGTTGGTGTTACGGGCCCGAGTATTTGGTCCAATATCGTGTCTGCTATTCATAGTATGCATGCAAAAGGGTATTTGTGCATAATAATTAATAACTTTCGATGCAGAATAGGGAATGGATCTTTTTATTAAGTTAAGGTAAGATCTTTGAATTGGTGATGAAACTCTAGTATCCATATTTAATCGCTTGTTTCATTTAGAAACAGATAAATTTGAAGAAGGGGAAGAAGAAAAGGAAATAAGAATTGCCGGTTAAACGTAAGGTTACGAAGATGGGCTTTTACCGGTGTTGATTGGTCGTAGTGGAAGAAGATATTGCGATTGCGAGGCCCCCTCGTGTGAAGGTCTTTGTAAATCGTAGTACGTTTTCAATAGAGATGTATCAAGAGGTTTACTTAGCGAAGCTAATCCGAAGTCAAGAAAGAAGGCAAATGAGGCTTTCACTTCGGGTAATTATAAGCTTAAAGACATGGATTACATGGGCGCAATTCAAAACTTGTTTTGGGAGTTTCAAGATGGTAGAGACGGCGATTCATTGGCAAGCGTGAATGAGAAAAATGTATGCAGAGGCTTTCGTAGCATTCGATAAAATGATGACATGTTTGATCGAAGAGAGCGAACCGGGTGATGATTCCGCCAATGTGTTATCTTGCAAGATACAGAATCAGCCCGGGAAAGAACATTTTGAAAGAGGCGGTTAATAGTAAGTTGAAAAAGGCGGGACCTAGAGGATGACTGGTTGGGTTCGTCTCGTGTTTTTTCGCTTTTTTCCGTTTGTTGATTTCACTTAGTTCGTTTGGTTTAGTTCCTAGTATTATCGTGTAGTATTGGGTTAGTTTTGGTTAGTGTACTTTAAGATTTTTCCGGTTGTTAAGGAAAACTCGTTTATAGATAGTTTTCATTTAGTTGGTTGTTTTCTAGATGCAAGATTCCTCGTTTCCTCCATTTTTTGTATTCTCTATTGAGGACGTTTTCCTTTGAAAACCAACTCGTTTCTATATGAGTTATCGTCATCTTTGCAACAACAACAAAAAGATCCACATTTATTTTCATTGTATTATTTATAACTTAACAAGTTAAAGGAGTTGAAAGGGATAGTCACTTGCATGACGTAATCACTCAATAAAATACATGAATAACCATATATTGTTATAATATATAAATATATATATATATAAATGGATAGTCAATTATTGATACACAAAAGTAATATTATTGTATTACCTAAACTTGTGATATTTTTGCTATAAATAGCCATGAATGCAAGCATTAAACTTGCACCATTTCTCACACTTACAAAGTGTTTCTTTCTTTCTCTCCATTATCATCTTTGTTCTTACACTTCATTATTAGTATTCTTAATCAAGAATCAAATCACTAAAGGTAGTTATAAGCCTACTGAATTATAACATCAAGAATCAAACCACTAAAGGTAGTTATAAGCCTACTGAATTATAACACGTTATCAGCACGATAATCTTAATACTAATTATGGTTGGCTCTGCCACCTAAATGATATATGGTCGGTTATACCACCTGAATAATATATGGTCGACACTGTCGTCTAATTATCATTTATGTTACTAACATTTATATTTCAATTATCTAACATTTATATGGCCGACACTGTCGCCTAATTATCATTTATGTTACTAACATTTATATTTCAATTATCTAACATTTATATGGCCGACACTGTCGCCTAATTATCATTTATGTTACTAACATTTATATTTCTATTATCTAACATTTATATGGCCGACACTGTCGCCTAATTATCATTTATGTTTACTAATATTTATATTTATGTTATATAACATTTATTAATGATTGCTTACATATGGTCGACACTGTCACCTACTTATCATTTATGTTATATTAAATTTATGTTTAATGTTTATATACTTATGAATATAAAGTGACTATAATTTATCATGTTGTTTGTTTTAAAAGAAAATGTCGAATCTGGAAAAGCTTAAATTTACTCCTTTAGAATCAACTGGAAACAACTACATGCCATGGGTTATAAAAGTAAAAATGCATCTTAAATCAATGGGCATTCTTGAAGCCATAAATGAAAACAACACTTGTTCTGAAAAAGAACAAGCAACGGCATGTTGCTTTATTCATCAACATATTGATGAATGCTTACAAAATAATTATGTGACTGTAGAAGATCCCCATGTTTTATGGGAAGGTCTCAAAAGCAGATTCAATAATCAAAGAGAAATTTTACTTCCAGCTGCTATGGAACAATGGAGAACATTAAGGTTCCAAGACTTTAAGAAAGTAAATGAATATAGCTCAGCTCTGTATAATACATGTTCACAACTTAAATTCTGTGGACATGAAATAAGTGATGCAGACATGATGGAGAAAACTTTCTCCACAATGAATGCTGCAAACATCACAGTACAAAGAAATTTGAGAATGCTAAAGTTCAAAACATATCCTGAACTTAATTCATATCTCTTAGTTGCAGAGCAAAATGATGAGCTATTAATGAAAAATCAGCAATCCCGTCCTACTGGTACACTTGCAATCCCTGAAGCAAATACTGCAAATAATTATAAACAGGGACAAGGACGCGGGCAAGGTCGTGGTTATAATAACCATCACCATCATCATGCCAAAAGCCATAACTATGGTAGAAACCATCCTTATGGTAATGGTAATGGGCGAGGACGTGGTCGTGGTCGTGGCCGTGGTGGTCAAAGAAATAATAATCCACGAAAATATAAATATCAACCACAAAACAAGCCCACTAAACAAGATGTTGAAGAAAATTCTTCTAAAAATTCTGAAGAATCTTGCTACAGATGTGGTAGAATGGGCCACTGGGCTAATACTTGCCGAACATCTAAACATCTTGTTAAGATGTATCAGGATTCGCTGAAAGATAAAGAAAAGGAAGTAAACTTTGTGGATAACGTCGATCCAACAGTCACTGAGAAACCATCTGATTTATATGAAGATTTCTTGAATGTTTAAGTTGTGTGTCTTTCGAAAAATAAACGATTTAATATCGTCTGTCTTTGTCATTATGTTTGCTAAATGTTTCAGTACTATCTATTTGCGTTTAAAATATTGTGTAATATTAATGTACTCACTATTTATTTCTTATATATGAAGTTCAATATGAATTTTGCTGGAATACAACATCAATCAAGTGGTGGAGATCTCTGTATAGCAGACAGTGGAACTACACACACTATACTTAAATCCGAGAAATATTTTATTGATCTAAAACCAACGGAAGGAACTATACATACAATATCAGGACCTGCTAACTTGATAAAAGGGATAGGAAAGGCAAATTTCATACTACCAAATGGTACAAAATTTTTAATAAATGATGCCTTATTTTCTCCCAAGTCAAGCAGAAATTTATTGAGTTTCTCCGACATATACCTTAACGGGTATGATTATCAGTCAGTGACAACAGAAAATGAGAAATATTTAAGTATCACTGACAAGAGTCATGTGGTTGAAAAACTGCCAAGACTTAGTTCTGGATTACATTATACACATATAAATGTACCAGAAATACATATGGTAGTTAACGAAAAATATATTGATCCTGGTGTATTCAGTTTATGGCATAACAGATTAGGCCATCCAGGATCAACAATGATGAAAAGGATTATTGAATGTACTCATGGACATCCACTAAAGGATAGAAAAATCCATCATGATACAATGGTTCCATGTACATCTTGCTCTCTTGGAAAATTGATAACTAGACCCTCACCACTTAAGGTTGAGAAAGAATCACCAATGTTTCTTGAAAGAATTCAAGGTGATATATGTGGACCAATTCATCCACCATGTGGACCATTTAGATATTTCATGGTTCTAATAGACGCATCTAGCAGATGGTCTCATGTTTGTCTGTTATCAAGCCGTAATGTGGCATTTGCAAAATTTCTTGCCCAAATTATTAAATTGAGAGCTCATTTTCCTGATTACACCATTAAAAGGGTGAGACTTGATAATGCTGGTGAATTTACATCTCAAGCATTTAATGACTATTGCATGTCTATAGGAATTGTTGTTGAACATTCTGTTGCTCATGTGCATACACAAAATGGTTTAGCCGAGTCATTGATTAAACGTTTACAGTTAATCGCTAGACCATTGATAATGAGAACAAAACTCCCTGTATCTATATGGGGTCATGCAATTTTACATGCTGCTGCATTGATTCGCATCAGACCAAGTGCAAGTCATAAATATTCCCCCCTACAACTTGCTTTTGGTCAAGAGCCAAATATTTCCCATCTTAGAACATTTGGTTGTGCAGTGTATGTTCCAATTGCGACACCACAACGTACAAAAATGGGTCCTCAAAGGAGGTTGGGAATATATGTTGGATATGAAACATCTTCAATATTAAGGTATATTGAACCTATGACAGGTGACGTTTTTACAGCACGTTTTGCTGATTGTCATTTTAATGAAACATTGTTCCCTAGATTAGGGGGAGAAATGAAAAATAAAGAAAATGATGTTTCATGGTGTGAACCTCAATTAAAGTATCTTGATCCTCGCACAAAAGAATGCGAGACAGAAGTTCAAAAGATAATGCATATACAAGAACTTGCAAATCAATTGCCTGATGCATTTACAGATACAAAAACGGTGACAAAATCATATATACCAGCAGTAAATACTCCAGCTCGAATTGAAATTCCAAAAGCTGGCAATAACGTCACTCATGAATCTTTGTCACGTCAGAAACGTGGAAGACCAATTGGTTCAAAGGATAAAAATCCTCGAAAAAGAAAATCAGCTGATAATGAAGTAAAAGAATGTGTTCAAGAAGAACCACAAATCAGTACTCCTACTGCAGAGGAGATTGATGATGTCAATACAGAAATTGCAATCAATTATGCATATTCAAAAATATTATGGAACCGAAATGAAATGAAAAATCTTGATGAGAAATTTTCATTTAATGTTGCATATGACATCATGAATAATGATGATGATCCAGAACCAACATCTATGGTTGAATGTCAAAATAGACATGATTGGGCTCAATGGAAAGAAGCAATACGAGCTGAATTAGAATCACTCAATAAAAGAAAAGTTTTCGGATCCATCATTCTCACTCCTAAAGATGTGAAACCTGTAGGATACAGATGGATTTTTGTTCGAAAAAGAAATGAGAAAAATGAAGTTACAAGGTATAAAGCTAGACTTGTAGCTCAAGGTTTTTCTCAAAGACCGGGAATTGATTATGAAGAAACTTATTCCCCTGTTATGGATGCAATTACTTTTAGGTACTTAATCAGCCTGGCAGTTTCTAAAAATTTAGAAATGCATCTCATGGATGTTGTGACTGCTTACCTATATGGATCACTTGATAGTGATATATATATGAAGATACCTGAAGGATTTAAGGTACCAGAAGCATCAAATGCAAAACCCAAAGAAATGTATTCGATTAAATTACAAAGATCTTTATATGGGTTAAAACAATCGGGACGTATGTGGTATAACCGATTAAGTGATTACTTGATAAGCAAAGGGTATACAAATAACCTTACTTGCCCTTGTGTTTTCATTAAGAAAACAACATCCGGATATGTGATCATAGCTGTTTATGTTGATGATCTTAACATCATAGGTACAAATAAAGAGATCTATGAAGCCATTCAACTTCTAAAGAAAGAATTTGAAATGAAAGATCTCGGAAAAACCAAGTATTGCCTTGGTTTACAAATTGAGCATATGCCTAATGGTTTACTTGTACATCAAACAACATATACTGAAAAGATTTTGAAACGTTTCAATATGGACAAGGCAAAACCATTAAGTACTCCTATGGTTGTTAGATCACTCAATGTTGAAACTGATCCATTTCGTCCATGTGAAGATCATGAAGATATTCTTGGACCAGAAGTACCATATCTTAGTGCAATTGGAGCTCTTATGTATCTTACAAATTGTACAAGACCTGACATTTCTTTTGCAGTTAATTTGTTGGCAAGGTTCAGCTCTGCTCCTACCAAAAGACACTGGAATGGGATCAAACACATATTTCGATACCTTCGAGGAACTACTGATTTAGGATTATTTTATTCTAACAAATCAAAACAAGATTTGGTTGGTTATGCTGATGCAGGTTATTTATCTGATCCACATAAAGCTAAATCTCAAACTGGATATGTATTCCTAAATGGAGGTACTGCAATATCATGGCGTTCTCAAAAACAAACACTTGTTGCTACATCATCAAATCATGCCGAAGTGATTGCATTACATGAAGCTACTCGGGAATGTTTTTGGTTGAGATCAATGACACAAATCATTACTGATTCTTGTGGACTAGAACGCGATAAAAGTCCAACAATTATCTATGAAGATAATGCAGCTTGCATAGCACAGATGAAAGAAGGGTATATCAAAAGTGACCGAACCAAACACATACCTCCTAGATTCTTCTCATACACTCAAAATCTCATTAAGGACAACGAGATTGAAATGAGATATGTTCAATCCAGCAAAAACTCTGCTGATCTTTTCACGAAAGCACTTCCAACTGCTATTTTCAGAACACACGTTCATAACATTGGCATGAGACATGTTCAAAAGATGTAACAACCGAAGCGATGTCTACTTGAGGGGGAGTCAACTCCATGCTGCACTCTTTTTCCCTTAGCTAAAGTTTTTCCCACTGGGTTTTCTTTAGCAAGGTTTTTAACGAGGCAGTAACTTACAGTTGATCTTCAACAAACAAAATTGCTATCCAAGGGGGAGTGTTATAATATATAAATATATATATATATATATGGATAGTCAATTATTGATACACAAAAGTAATATTATTGTATTACCTAAACTTGTGATATTTTTGCTATAAATAGCCATGAATGCAAGCATTAAACTTGCACCATTTCTCACACTTACAAAGTGTTTCTTTCTTTCTCTCCATTATCATCTTTGTTCTTACACTTCATTATTAGTATTCTTAATCAAGAATCAAATCACTAAAGGTAGTTATAAGCCTACTGAATTATAACATCAAGAATCAAACCACTAAAGGTAGTTATAAGCCTACTGAATTATAACATATATGACATTTCTTAAGTTTGCCCAATATCATGAAAGAGTAGACAGATAGAAAATGAGCTTTTCCTTTGTATTTTAGCAGATTCCATATACTCCTATAAAACAAATCGGTATCTGCTCTTCAAGAAGAAAAAAACAATATTATATTATATTCTCTACAGAAGATTAATAAGTTGAGATGTCATCCCAAATAACAGACGGCATTTCTCCAGGTTTACAAATCACTCGACTATGAATTCTTCAACCGTCTTGTTTAGAAACAGGAATCAGCAAATGATTAAACATTATAAGACCAGGCTCATAAATTATTGTGTCCAACTCCTGAACTTAACTCTTGCCCCGACTTCTTTACTTCACAGACACAATATATACCACAGTTAATTCACATAAATAGAATAGGCGGATAATAAAACATGTTAAAACTTATTTATTGTTATATTGAGAGAAGGAAACAGATAAAAATCAATATATTTCTTTAACAGAGTTTCCTATGATAATCTTATCTCGGCAGCATCCATGAAAAACATATCAGTAATGTACTGCAAATAAAGCTTTCGACTCGAGAACGGTGTTCAAATGTGTAACCATGCTTTGATTCTAGAAAGTGTAATAATTCATCATTATTATCATCAATCATGAAGTATACAATTGGATTTTGTATGTAATCGTTTAATAATGGTGAAAGGTATAAAAAGAACAGAACATACAAGATTACATGCATCCAATATGTTCATGAAAAATTATCTGAAGAGACTTAATGTGGAAGGTCCCTAGAGGATTGAAACCAGTATCATACACACACTAAACTAGTGTACATATGAAATACACGTACACGACGACAACAACAACACGTACACGAGATATATTATAATAATCACGTGTTATCATAGTGTAGATATGAAATACACGATATATATTACGGAGTACAAAATAACTTACGTGTTGTCATTCCATTTAGTACACAGAGTAGACAGCTGGAGATGTAAACAGACTTCACTTCATAGTCTTCATTAAAGCCTAGACGGTAGCACAACGTACCAAAGTAACTGGGAATCTGTCCCTGTTAATCTGTTATTGTTTGGCAATAGGCATGTGTTACTACCATCACAGATTAAAAATGTACCAATCGTACGAAAAAGTCAGTTGAAATTTCTATTTCTAGGTGAAGTGGTGAACTAAGATATTGCATGTGTAAATTTGTGGTAATGAAAACTCAGAATCCAAGATCCAACCACCAAAACTTTTCTAATATGGAATTAGGTTAACTGTCATAATACTACCAAGTAAAATGCTATATATAAAAAGGATATACTATACTTTTAAGTCTATTTACTCTAAAAATAAGATTTTTTAAATCATACTTGAGATACAAGTATAAAAATTCAAGAAAGTTGTATAAAAAAAATATTTCTGGCCAACACAATACAGCTCAACTTGACTTGTTTCAACCTGCACATAAATCACCCGCTTTGACCCAATTACCTGACCCACTTACCCCATGCTTTTCGCCACCTATGAAAAATACATTATCTTCTAAAAGTCTTAATCCGCGACTTGCCCCATTGCATAAGCTGAATTGCAGAATACAAGCCATACGCATGTGCAAACCGAATTACAGTATAAAAACTTACTTACTTACCTAACTACTTACCGTTCAAAAGTATCTAATTCTAGGATGTGTGGTCTTCTAGCTCTAAAACCTCAATAGTAATAATTCAGGAACTAATATCACATACAACAAAAGTTTCCTACATTAAATGTAAATGATGTGAGCAGTTGCACATGGGAAAAACTAGACTACATATCACATCCTAAAGTTTTATTTACACCGAACTTGTTAAAATAGAGCTATATTACACTTAAAAAATAATGCCCTATGTAAGCAATTTATATTAGAGAAATCAGCAGAAGTTTGCAGGTTCTTTTTGGCCAGAAATGTGGACTTACCATATTTTATTTAATGTGTCATTAGATAGACTATACTATACCTTCATTCTATATAAAATGCATTGTTATTGAACCATATAAATGACATGTCTGCATAGTAATCTGTTTATAGAGATATATGAGATATGTCTCGAAGTAAAGCACACAGAGAGTATCAAACAACAGAAAGTATTACCAAACATGGTTTGTTAGTAAGTTTGTTTCGGTACAAACAAAAACCCAACGGAAGAACTGCAATATACATAGGCCAAACTTGGATACTAATTTGACAAGGCAAATCCATAAGTATCTCTTGCATATAAACAGTCTATAATACTTCAGCATTAACTTAGAATGTGAAACACATGAAGCACACTCTTTAGACATTAAATAATACTTCAGCATTAACTTAAAATGTGATACACATGAAGCACACTCTTTAGACATTAAATAGTACTTCAGCATTAACTAAAAATGTGATACACATGAAACACACTCTTTAGACATTAAATTAAAATATGGAAACACCATGTATCTTACATAATAGCCAGAGCCACAAAATGTTATCTATCCAAAAAACTTTACAACATATCTAGGATTTGTAACATCTCCTAAAAGCCCAGTCTAAACACTGGTATCCACCAAAAGATTTACTATATTTCAAAGGAAAAGCATGTGGTCCATGAAAAAGTTTCATACCATAATCACGTTTATCATCAACCTCAATTCAAAATTTCTCCCAAAATTCCCTTGCCACCGTAACTTATATTCCAATATGGAAATGGAAATTTTGCTGTTAGTCCTACTCATTTGTCTTTTTCTTATATGTTTTGTCATGATCATGACCAGAAAAACTTCATGCAACGTTTACTTAATAGATTTTGCATGTTACAAGCCTCCATCTTCTCAAAAGTGCTCAAAAGAGCATTTTGTGAAACTCATACTAAACAACGGAGATTACTCAGAAGAGATGGTGGATTTTTTGAAGAAAGGTATAGCAAGAAGTGGCCTTAGCAACTCCACTTATTTGGCAGAGATCTTTTTTGAGCAAATTTATAAACCAGTTATGAAAGATTCACAGAAAGAAACTGAGATGTCCATCTTTGGGTCGGTAGACTTGCTTATGGCGAAAACAGGTGTAAGATGTGAGGATGTTGGAATAGTAATTGTAAATTGTTGTATTCACAACACAGTACCATGTCTTTCGAGCTTAATTGTTAATAAGTATAAACTTCGAGAAGAGACCGTCACCTACAATCTGTCTGGGATGGGATGCAGTGCAGGACTTTTGGCAATTGGACTTGCTAAACAGCTTCTTCAGGTTACATATAAGTCTTACTTTTTTTTCGACATATAAGTCATCAGTTATGTGATTTTCTGAGTTGCGTATTGTGGCTGACCCTATGCAACTATATACACATATTTAGTTAAATATACACACAGAAACTAAGCTTGTAAACCAGTAAACTTACCACTTATATACACATACTTTAGTCAAGCTACGAAAATTCTGGTTAGACAGTTTATCGGCTTATACACCTTTGATCGTGCTACTGCTTCACCTTTATTACACAATAAGATCAGACACGTTCCTTTTTTTGGGTACTACACAGTATACGTTAGAAGATGGCTCCTTCAAAAAGCGTCCTTGACACATGTCCATAATATGATCGTGGTAGCACGTAGCTACAGTAGAAAATTTTCTAAATGCCCCGGCAGTGTATTCAACACTAATACAATCAGCAAACTACAGTACAATTAAGGACTGTAACCCTATGGTTGAAGTGTGTACCATTGTGGCCATAGACATAAGTCACATCTGACTATATATATTTAGTTATAACGACCTATAATGTTAGTGTTAGCACTTTTATCCATAATGATTGGTTATATTTGCCATTTATGTGCCTAATGACGCACTTTGAAGGCTTTGGTTTTGTCTCTATTCTAATCTTCCCTTCTCCTTGTTCTTCGGTTCTCCCTAGATTAAGGATTATGTTCATAGGAAGCACTAAATTAGAGTAGGGAAGCACTAAAACAGATAGCCCACTGCGACATATAGAGTACAGATATAAGTACAGATAGCCCACTACGACATATAAGTACAGATAGCCCACTACGACATATAGCCCACTACGGATATAAGTACAGATAGCCCACTACGACATATATAAGTACAGATAGCCCACTACGACATACAGAGTAGGGAAGCACTAAATTAAGGGTAGTAATCGGTCATGACTCCACAAGAGTTGTTTTGTCCCAACTGTTCTAGATGTTTTATAGAAATATTCACTTATTGCATTACATATTTTTCTACCTTTTATGATTAATCTGTTGATTAGTCATCAACAAATGAGCTGCGGCCTACAATCAAACAATACGTAATAGTATCATAGATATGTATACAAAATTTTCGACACAGCCTCACCATCAACATAGGTTATAAATCATCTCAACTTAAGTTAATATTTAATAATGTACCAGTCTTCGCAAGTGAAAGTAATAGCCATGAGATTCAAGATATATTCTTTAGCATATACCCATAGTATCAAGGAATCGATATTCATTCCTTTAACATTTGGACTGTTATATCTAGCATGGTCACATAGATAGCCATGGCCTATAATGTACAAGTATCCAGGAGCCCTTTCACTGTAATTACAAGTCATATATGTCACATTTCATTTTAAACGATGTTGCTAAGGCAAAGCGACATAATGTGACACAATATTGACAGTTAAACCACTATAAACAGACTATAAACAGACTAGAATCTAGAACAAATAAATAATATGTTAATTTTCACAGGTGCACGAAAACTCCTACGCATTGATAGTGAGCACAGAAATCGTTACCGATAATCTCTACCTCGGCAAAGATCGTTCCAAGCACCTTACAAACTTCTTATTCCGCCAAGGAGCCGTCGCAATCCTGCTTTCCAACCGCCCTTCAGACCGAAAAATATCCAAATATCAGCTTCTTCATGCAATACACACCAACACATCGAGTTCAGATCGATCCTACAACAGTATTTTTCGAGACGAAGACCTCGCCGGAATCAACGGTGTTAACATCAACAAAGACCTAGTCGCCGCCGCAATCGCCACTGTAAAACCTAACGTAACCGCCTTAGGTTACCTAATCCTTCCGATTAAAGAAAAATTCATATACCTAATTTACCACATTGTAAGAAGCCTACTTCCAAAATTGAAAATACATCAGTACATACCTAATTACAGCACAGCCGTTGATCATTTCCTCCCTCACGTCGGCGGTAAGCCGGTGCTTGAAGATTTGCAGAGGACGTTAGGGTTTTCGAATAAGATGATGGAAGCTGCTAGAATGACATTGTACAGATTCGGAAACACGTCTAGCAGTTCGATATGGTATGAGCTTGCTTACGTGGAAGCAAAGGGACGGGTTAAGAAAGGAAACCGGGTTTGGCAAATTGGATTCGGATCGGGTTTTAAGTGTAGTAGTATTATTTGGCGTGCAATGAAGACCGTAGATCGTGATGATTATAATCCTTGGACGGATGAGATTGCTGGATACCCCGTGACGTTGGAGGTGTTGGAACCGGTTCCTATATTTTTCGAATCTTCAAAATCAAAATTTTATTAATGTTTTATTCATGTAAGCTCGAATATTTACTCTCATAAGATTATTATTATTTATACTCTGTATTATATAAAATATATACTATTATATTATGTATTATGTATTATATATACATTTTAATACAATAATATATTAAGAAAGGATGTTTCTGTATTTATTTAGTTAAAAAAAATACAGGAATCCTACTTTAATTTTAGGGTTATTAACGAAAACGTATTTTTCAAAGAAATATAACGATGAAGAAAGGATGTTTCTGTATTTATTTAGTTAAAAAAAATTACAGGAATCCTACTTTAATTTTAGGGTTATTAACGAAAACGCATTTTTCAAAGAAATATAACGATGAACGATTCACCTTAAAAAAAAAATTTGCGAAATAGTCCTCAGAAGGACCTTTTGCGCCTTTGCGAAATAACATGTATCGGTCATGGCCTATAAATTTCAGTTGCGAGTTAAGATTTATCGGTAATGAACGATAAATGTAGATCGCAAGGTCACAAAATGACCTTGCGAGTGCCTTGCGATGGCCAAATATTATTGGATTTCCGATCGAATGATGACCTTGCGAACCTAGTGAGTATTGTAAATCGACCAACTACTTTATAGAATATTAAACAACATTTAATAGTATGGATTAACAATAGTATCAAAATAAATAAAACTACACACATAGTCCATGTGGTGTGTATGATCTTGCACGTATAGTCACTAAGAGCATACGGTTTCATAGGTCGGATACGGCGTTAGTTGAGATCGACTGTCGATCGTCACTAGTCCGGCGTCGGTCCGGCGTTTTTGGTTCCAAAGTCGCGCTTGCGACGTCGATTGTAGCCGTTGAGTAGGGCCCGATTCCAAATTTATCTCCGTTGTCAACCGTTTTCTGCCTTTGTTTTGTTTTGATTTTATAAATAATAAACCATTTCTACAACTTTTATCCACCGTTTCTCAATTTATTCTCAACAAATCTACATTTTCAACTAGAAAATGAATCAAAACATAACCAAAACAATCAGTACCACCCAAATCACCGGATGAATCCGCTTAATTCATTCGGGCATCAATGGAATTGGACTAATCCGAGTAATTGGGTTCAACCGACTTCGAACACGTTTTCAAATACACAACCGCGAGTTACAACGACACCGACCTCTTTTGGTAACGCATATGGTGTGTTTCAAACACAAATGTCTCAAACACAACCCGACAAATATAATGAATTTCTTGCTTGGCAACAAAGTAGCAATCAATGAAGAGTTTGGTGGGCCAAGGTCAGGGGTGAAATCGTGGTTCTTGCCCAGGGTTCGATTTCAAGAGGTTTTCCTTTATAACTTTGCGGTATGTTTTGCAGAGGCAAAGTTGAGGTTTCTTCCTAAGGCATTAAGCCCCCGTGAGTGATCCATTGCACAGCCGTTCAAAAAAAACATTAACATTAACAATGCTAATAACAATGTTACTGATATATAACAATAAAAGAAATAGAAAATATACTAAAGAAATGACTAAAATGGGGTTTTATAAGCATATTACGTTACTAGCAACAATCAGTTTATTTAATTTTAATCACGAGTCTATATAAATTTCAATTATTTTGGGTGAAGAGTTTTACTTCAATATATACGATTTAATCGAGTCATCGTGTGATTTTCAACTCTTCCAATCTGCCCCTAAGATGAGTTCTTAGTGAAGTTTAAACTTTGTGAATATATCATGATCTTAACCATCTATTGAGATTATCAAAATCTATAAATATGTTATAGAGTACATGTGCTACACGATACGAATTACAAAAATTTACTGGTGTAAGACCCAAATATTTATTGTACATAATGTATTTATGGTGTACGATGCGTGTATGAAGTGTAAGTGTTGCTTGCTCGAACGCCGAAGGAAACTGGACGTTGTCTGAAGTGACAAGGTGTGTACGTATCTTTTCAACCCCAAATAAAGTTTGGGTTGATGTTTCAAAGCCTTACCATTGGAAAGGAAATCTCATTACGTTTCCAACGATATTTGATTCATCGAAAATGGAGCTACGGTCAAAAAGTTATGGCCAAAACAAGTTTCTGAAAACTGACCTGCAGGTTGGAGCGGCGCTCCACCATTTGGCGCGGCGCACCGATTGCTGCTGATGCAATTTTCAGCCTTTTTAAAAGGTCTAAATTAGGGGTACTTTGGTCTTTTCACTTGGTGTAACGACCCGGAAATTTCCGACCAAATTTAAACCTTAATCTTTATATATTTTCGACACGATAAGCAGAATCTTTAATGTTGAGTCTAGAAAGTCCGAAAACTATATCTGGATAATTAGTTACCCTTTTGACCAAGCTTGACGATTCACAAACAATTATGTGTAAGTAGGTATATATGAATATAAATATATGTGTGTAAATAATAATGTGAAATAATTAAATATACTTAATTTAAAAATGTGGGATTTTTTTTTTTTTTTTTTTCTGTGAACTTTTATCCGCCATTGAATTAACAACAGAGTACGAAGTTTAGTCCGTATATAGTGACGGCTAACAAATTAACACGTTTAAATCTAAATTATATTATAATGTAATATATTGTGCCTAATTGATTAAATTTCTTCAATTTACTGTTTGTGATTAGATAATGAGTATGAATTAAGATTGAATTATTCAATTGGTTACTGTGTTGTTTTGGTTTCTTCTCACTATAATCGAATCTTACGGAGTAATATGCCTTCACTAAACATCCACTTGTTTCCTACTTTATTATTTTTTTTTTATGTATTAAGTAATCATCCATCTATCTCTTTCTCTATATATATATATATATATTTCTATCTCTTTCTCTCTATATATATATATATATATTACATAATCATATATGGAGAGGGATATAAGATATAGATATATCCCACCTTGAGCCTTTTCATCTACACCTCAAACCTTCACTGAGACCTCCATAACCACTATCCTCAAACACCGAACACCGGAGCAAACCCACAAAATCATCTACATCAAGCCACCATCTCTATTAACCCTTTTGTTGTTGCTAGAACCGCCTCCTGCTACCTTACAACCGTCACCTTCAATCACCATAAACCCTTCTGCTTTTCTGGACCAGCCCGTCACCATTAGAATCATCAACCATCTTACTTTTATTGTTTCCTGTTTCGTTTGATAAACCAGAACCAAGACCGCCATCGTTTTAATTTTTTTTTATTTAATTGTGCTCGGTGAAACCACCACAAATATCCTAACAAACACCACCTTACACCGATTACTGCTGCATCCATATATGATATTGCTACTCGCTGCTATACTGTTTTGGGCCGATCAAAAATCACCAACGAAACTCTACATAAACCACACACCAACTTCCATTACAAAAACAAGAACCATAACCCGTTGTCACCACTATCATACGAGAACCACCGTAAGTCACCCATCTTCCCACAACCGAAACCTTGTATTGTTACATAATCCTTTTCTTGTCCAATCGACACTTCCATTTGTTTGATTAGATACTGTTCGAACGAATCCACACCAACAAATATCAATCAATGGCCACTAGTTTATATATATATATATGTTTTTTTTTCCTTCTTGCGGATCAACCAAAACAACAAATAAAAAAATTTGAACCCACTTGTGTTTGTCTCCAAAAGGTGTCGGTTATATTTTTTTTTTTTAAAAACCCGATACCCCACAATTACAAAACTCCACCAAGAAAGTTGTTTGATTGGAATTTTGTTTTAAAAAGAAGAATGGAGTGGGGACGTGTAAATGGATTCCAAATCCAATCTGATATATGTTCTATTACGTTTCCTTTTCTGTTTAATTTGAAACGGGTGACTGATTGGGCCGAAGGCCAAATCCTTTCTCTATTGGGCCGTGAAACAAACTTTCGGCTGGGCTATCATATTATAATTTTTTTTGGGCCACGTTAGATATAATAGGGATTCAATGAATGGATGATTAGGATAATGAATTAAAAATGACGATTATGTTAATGATATTTTAAGATTGTGGTGTTGATACTTGAACTCATGAATAAAAGTAATGATAATGGCGAGAAGGATTAAAGGAACGAATACTATATAGGATGATAATGAGGGTGTGCATGTTGATGATGGTTTGATTATGATAATGAAGATGATATGGATGACTCGTTATAGATTAGGAAAATAAAGATGATGAAATGATTATGGTATCGAATTGATGACGAAAAACTCAAATGAAACGATGACGTTAAAGATGATTATGATTGTGATCATGATTACGATTATGGTTATGATTGTGAGTATAGATATGATAATGAGAAGATGATTAAGATACAAGTGGTTCATTGGTTGGAGTGTTTGTGTTTAGATGAGGGGTCGCAGGTTCGAGCCCTGTCTAGGGCATTTATTTTTGGGAAAACTATTAAAGGTAGTCTCATTAATGTTTTTATTATTATTATTATTATTATTATTATTATTATTATTATTATTATTATTATTATTATTATTATTATTATTATTATTATTATTATTATCATTATTATTATTATTATTATTACCAAAAATCATTAGTATCATTATTATTAAAATTAACATTTTTATTAAAATTTTCATTTTTATCATTGTTATTATTTTTATCATTATTATTATTAGTATTAGCATTACTCTTAATATTTTTATCATTTTTAATATTATTACTATCATTATTATTACTTTTACCATTATTATTATTATTACAATAAAAGTTAGTTATATAAAAATATACTTAGTAAAACTATATTTTATAAATTATTTATTTAAGGTATATAAAGTAAATATACTTAAGTAATAATGAAACACATGAATAACTAAAAATAACACTTATACTAATAATAATGCATAAATCTATTTAACTTCAACTATAGGTGTTAATATATATATATATATATATATACATGATATAGGTTCGTGAATCCGAGGCCAACCATATAATTGATCAACGATGTTATATGTATTTTTACTACAAAATACAGTATGGTGAGTATATAGTCCCACTTTTAAACTCTAAATATTTCGGGATGAGAATACATGCATTTTATGATTTACGTTATGGACACAAGTGATAAAAAAATATATTCTACGTTGAGTTGTACCACTGGCATACTTCCCTGTAGCTTGGTAACTACTATTTACATGTGGTATTGTAAACGCGAATCCTGTTGATAGATCTATCGGGCCTGACAACCCCAACCGGACTGGACGACCAGTATTCAACGGTTGCACAGTACTTCGTTTCGTGACTATACTTGGTACGGTGTAGTAAGATTTCATAATAAAGGGAATATGCGACGTGATTAAATGTTAAGTATGGTTACCAAGTGCTCAACCACTTAGAATATTTTTATTAAAATGTTTATATATGAAATCTTGTGGTCTATATTTATACCGCCGCCGGCATTAAACCTATATCTCACCAACTTTATGTTGACTTTTTAAAGCATGTTATTCTCAGGTACGAATTAAGTCTTCCGCTGTGCATTAGCTCATATTAAGGACGTTACTTGGAGTCGATCATCGCAATGGAACCAAATGTTGAAGACTTCGTCCGGGAGGATAAGGACGGGTCCTCACACTTGGGGTCGGTTTGGGGTCATCAAAACTGATCCATTGGTCATTTTGGATCACATTTCACTCATCAAACACCCTTATCAAACCCTAGTGAGAGAAACCCACTTTTAGTGAGAGAGAGAGCTTGATTTGGAGACGAAGGAGTTGGATTCTCACCAAAGCTCGGGTTTTAAAGTTGCTCTACTCGTCAACGGCATCATTTTGGTAGTATTGGTAAGTTCTAACTCCGAATTTCATTGTTAGATTTGATATTCAAGTTAGGGTTTGATATTGTTAGTTGTAAAACCCATTTGGTTGATGAAGAGGGTTTATGGAAACTTGCTATTTTGATATTTGGCGGGTTTTAGGTTGGTTAATGATTTAACCATGTTTAAGACTTGTAAATGGTATATAATCACTAGTGTTAGTGATTATTGGTGTTTTGGAAACCATTAGGGTTCTTATGGTTGACTAATTTTGACTAGAGTCAAAATTAGGGTTTGTTGATGATTATGACTCAATTACCGATTTAATGAGGTTTATAAACTTAAAATGGATTAAGTTGAAGCATAGAACCGAGTTAAATATGTTTTGGTGTCAAAACTTGCTAATGGCGTGATATTGACTTCTTATGGGTCAAATTAGGGTTTAAGTGTCATTTTGGGCAACATAGGTGTTTAACACCTATGATTGGGTTTGATTGGCATATTAGGACCATTCTCACTTGTGTTAGTGAATATTGGTTAGTTTGGGCGCGGTTTGTGCTTGGAAGTGCAAATGGGTCGAAATTGCACTTATTGGTGTTTTGGGCATAAGCTAGAGTGTTTAGCTTATTTGTTTGTGAATTACTTAGGTAAATTGCATTTGGACGATTAGGAGCTCAAGCGGGATTGCTTTTCAAGTAATCAAGGTGAGTGGAATATTTATACGCTTATGTATATAATTTGGTTGCTTGCGTGCGATGTGGTAAGTGACATCCGTTAGGATTCACTTTTCGTGGACCACGATTGAGATGGGAAAATATAGTGAGTGATATCCGTGTGGATAGTGTAGTGACCCGAACTTTTCCATGTTTATATATATTAATTGAGATTGATATTTACATGATTAAATGTTTCCAACATGTTAAGCAATCAAACTTGTTAAGACTTGATTAATTGAAATATGTTTCATATAGACAATTGACCACCCAAGTTGACCGGTGATTCACGAACGTTAAAACTTGTAAAAACTATATGATGACATATATATGGATATATATATATATATATATATATATATATATATATATATATATATATATATATATATATATATATATATATATAGTTAACATGATACTATGATAAGTAAACATATCATTAAGTATATTAACAATGAACTACATATGTAAAAACAAGACTACTAACTTAATGATTTTTAAACGAGACATATATGTAACGATTATCGTTGTAAAGACATTTACTGTATATATATCATATTAAGAGATATTCATACATGATAATATCATGATAATATAATAATTTAAAATCTCATTTGATATTATAAACATTGGGTTAACAACATTTAACAAGATCGTTAACCTAAAGGTTTCAAAACAACACTTACATGTAACGACTAACGATGACTTAACGACTCAGTTAAATGTATATACATGTAGTGTTTTAATAAGTATTTATACACTTTTGAAAGACTTCAATACACTTATCAAAATACTTCTACTTAACAAAAATGCTTACAATTACATCCTCGTTCAGTTTCATCAATAATTCTACTCGTATGCACCCGTATTCGTACTCGTACAATACACAGCTTTTAGATGTATGTACTATTGGTATATACACTCCAATGATCAGCTCTTAGCAGCCCATGTGAGTCACCTAACACATGTGGGAACTGTAACATCCCGCGTTTTTCCGTTAAATTATTTTAACACCGTCTTTTTTTTAAATAACATCCCTCGTCACCTATACTCGTGCACTTCGTTAACTAGTGTTCATGATAATCCCGTTACTCGATTATAACATCTCTCGTTAACTTGCGTTTTAAAAATATTCGTTTGGTTATTTCCCGCACCCGACAACAAACTTGAGGGACTAATCTCGCCACTCGGGTAAACTTGGCTAACTAGTGACTCCTCACCACCACACACTTCATTTCACCATCTTCTTCCTCTTTTTCTTTCTTCCTTTTCTCTCAAGAACACAAACACAAAATTCATCATCTAATTTTGATCTTGGAAGCTCACAACAAATCCGACTACATATTCTTAATCCTCTCGTCATCCTCTACGATTTGATACTAACTACACCGATTTTGGGTAACATTTCTAAAACTCTAGATTTCTCAAATTCATGTTTTTGACTTGATATGTTGTTAGTTAGTGTCTATGGCTCGTGTATAACATGAATATATGATTTGTATGCTCGATCTTGATGTTTTGGTGTAACTAGCTTTAAAATGAAAAGTGTATGCTTAATCTTTGATTTTGGATGATGAAATGTGTTTAGATGTTAATGTTTGTGTGTTCAAAGTGTTAGTTACTTCAATAGCTTCGTTTTGGTGTGTTGATTGACATGAAAACCTTACATTAACATGATTAGTGATTTTGAGGTTTTGGTTAGGGTTTGACAACTCTTAAAACGAACTTTTGATGCGTTGAATGCTTGTTAATGTTATTGATAAGTTTTTAGTTGTATTACATGTTTCATTACCTTCAAAACGGCATATCATATGTATAAATTGGATTCCCGAAACTTAAATTGCAATTGATGAACTTGAAACTTGAAAATAAACCTCTATTGATCACTTGACGGGATTTCGGTTATTGTATATGATGTTTTTGCTTGATGAAAAGTGCTTAGTTGCGTTCCTTGTCGAAAGAGCTTTCCGGTGATATAAAATACATGTTCTAATTGTTTGCGGATCATAAATTGTGATTGTTTGAAGTTTGGGTCGTGCACTTGTGTTTTTCTGCAAACAGGACCTGAATGCCCATTGGGACGCCGTCCTGATTTTTGGGACGCCGTCCCACTCTTCAATTTGGGACACCGTCCTGATTTTGGGACGCCGTCCCACTCTTCATATTGGGACACCGTCCTGATACACTAAAATGGGCTGTTTTGTTTGGTCATTTGACGTAAAATGTTTGATATGCTACGGACCTCCGATTAACATGAAACTTGGCCAACATGCTCATATATGATTATATAACTTAGAAAAATTGTCGGATACCCGACCCGACCCCGTTGACTTTGACCAAGTTTGACTTTTAGTCAAACTTAACTAAACACTTATGCAATCGTTCTAGTCTTTATTTTATACTTGATTCTTGCATGAAACTTGACAACGTGATTCACATGCTATACTTTTCGAGTCGTAACGAGCCATAGGACTAATTGAATACATTTCACCCGACCTTGTGTCGTAACCGGTTAATTGATACAACTTACTTGTTTAGGTCAAGGCTAAGCAACTTTCATGCACACGTTTACTTTGTGAAGTACTTTTATACTCGTGCACTCGAGGTGAGATCATAGTCCCACTTTTACTCTTTTTGAACTTACATTTGGGATGAGAAAACATAAACATTTCTTTACTAAGTGAACACAAGTACAGGAAAACAAACATTCTACATACGAGTTTAGAACAAAATCCTCAATTCGATTATCATTAGTTACACTTGCCGGGTGTAAGCGAGAACTTATGTTGTATGGATCCATATGGGTTTGACAAACCCTCATTCAAACGGTTCGCTACCGTTTACGAATGAAATATATTTTCGAGAAACAGTGTATGTTCTAACACTTTTATGCTGAGGTAAATGATACGGTTAAGCTTTGATAATTGGGTGCTCGGTAAACAACAATACTTATGGAATTCAAACGATTCGGAAAATCGACTTATACTATAACTTGTGGTTCAACTTATTTTACTTACATACTCATTTACTAAACCTATGATTTCACCAACGTTTTCGTTGACAGATTCCTCTATGTTTTTCTCAGGTTTTGAATGCTTAAGTGATACATGCTTCCGCACTCTTTTGATACTTGCTTGGATGTCGAGTATACATGCATATTTGGAGCATCTTTTTGGCTACTTTTAAATTGTGTCGCATAGGTTTCAATTGTACGTTTAACATTGTAATGTAACTAGCCTTCGAACTTCTTTTTGTAAACTTGAAACACCCTTTTACATTGAAATGAATGCGACATATTTTGGTCAAACGTTGTCTTAAAGACTTATGACCATGTAATGGGACCTACGTAGTCGACGCCGTCACTTGACGATTTGTCGGGGTCGCTACAAGTGGTATCAGAGCATTGGTTGTAGGGATTTAGAGTTCATTTGTGTCCACCCCGAGTCATAGGGTACATAGGTGAATCTGGACTACAACCGGCATATAGACTGGAGTAGGAATTACTTGACTATTTGTGCATTATACTCGAACTCTTCCATCATATCTAACTCGTATTCGATCTTGATCTTACGTTGATAAATTTTGTTGACGCGCCACCTTGACTTTATGATGTAATGTTAAATGCACATGTAAATCAGGGTAATATAATTTCCGGGATTATATTACGGTGATTCACATGGACGTTCTGACGTTATGACATAAAGAATTTAAGGCGAGTCAAGCAAAAATTGTCTCTCTATCCTTATTCCATATCACGGTTAGTATTATTGAGAATACTAACCAACGATATTCTTGTGTTTTGAAGGAACAATGGCTCGTCGACGCGCTCCTCCCGAAACTCCCGAACAAGCTATACAACGAATGATAGCCACCGCCGTGGATGCGGCCATGGCCGGTCACTCTTCCAACAACAATAACAATAACAACAATCACAACAACAACAACAATGGAGCCGGTAATTCAAACGAAGGGTGCTCCTATAAGAACTTCATGGGGTGCAAACCTCACACTTTTGATGGAACCGGGGGACCGGTCGTGCTCACCCGATGGTTTGAGCAAACAGAAGCCGTCTTTAGCATAAGCGGTTGTCGGGACCAAGACAAGGTCAGATTTTCCACTCACACCTTCGCCGGTATCGCTCTCACATGGTGGAATACGTATGTACAATCGGTGGGTATCCACGAAGCCCACGCTCTCTCTTGGGTCGACTTAAGAGGAAAGATGATCACCGAATACTTCCCGCGCGAAGAGACCCGCAAGCTTGAACACGAGCTAAGAACTTTAAAAGCGGTCGGGAATGACCTAAAGACCTATAATCAACGATTTTCTGAGCTAGCCTTGATGTGCCCAAATCTCGTGAGTACCGAGTCTCTAAGGGTTGAGCTGTACATGGATGGTCTTCCTAAGAGCATCAAACAAGGAGTAATGTCATCCAAACCCGCTAATCACCAAGAGGCTTTGAATATGGCCCGCCAATTGATCGAAACGGTGGACGAAATTGAGGTGTCGGCATATAAAGCCGAGGATAAGTCGGGTGGCAACAAAAGAAAATGGGAAGCCCCCGAATTGAGCAACTACAACAACAACCCCGTCAAGAAGCCTTTCACCTCCAACGACAAGAAAGGCTATGCCGGAAGTCTACCATCTTGCAACAAGTGCCACAAACATCATTATGGCGAATGTAGCAAACCATTTTGCAACAAATGACGCAACCGTCATTATGGTGAATGTGGTAAGTTAACTTGCCACCGGTGCCAAGGAAGTGGTCATACGGCCAACGATTGTAGGAGCGTCGCCCCCGTCGCCCAAAAGGCGCCCAATGCACACCGGTCGGGCGTTTGTTTCGAATGTGGCCAACCGGGTCATTTTAAGAATGCGTGCCCAGAGAAGGAGACCAACCCCAATGCACGCGGCCGAAATTTCAACATTAACACCGAGGGAGCCCGAGATGACAACTAGTCACGGGTACGTTTCTTCTCAACAACCTTATATTTCATGTTCATTCAATTCGGGTACCGTTAGACGTTTTATAACCAAGGCCTTGACTCGTACTCTTTGCACACCACCATATCCCCCAGACACTACCTATGCCATACAGGTGACCGACGGAAAACTATTACGTTAAACTTTTTGGGTGGAGAATTTGAATTTTGACTTGACACCTATAGAACTAGGGGACTCAAAACCTATTCGTTAAGAAGAAAATGATCCCTTACATGTGTATAGATTATCGTGAACTAAATAATTTTCGGTTAAGAACCGATATTCTCTTTCCCGTACCGATGACCTCTTGATTTAATCACAAGAATTCCGTGTGTATTCCAAAATCGACCCCCATTCCGGTTATCTCCAAAACGGTTTTCAAAATTCGTTACGATAGTTATGAATTTCTTATAGTGTCGTTCAGTTTAACAAAGGCTTCCTCCGTATTCATGGGCCTGATGGGCCTGATGGGTAGACAGATCTGTCATCATATTCATATGTGATGTTCTAACCTATTCAATTCAAGCAAAGAAGAAAACGAACAACATCTTTGTCTTACGCTCGAACTCTTGAGGAAAGAGCAACTCTATACCAAAATCTCCAAGTGTGAACTTTGGTTAAACAAAGTCCAATTTCTAGACCATGTTGTTAGTGGTCAGGGTATTACAATAAATCTCGCAATCGAAGCCACACGTAATCGGGAAACCCTCACAACTCTGACTTGTGTTCGTAAAATCTTAGATCCTTACCGAAAGTTCATTTCCGACTTTTTCTCGTGATGCTCGTCCTTTACCCTCGATAACTCATTAAGTTGGAAATTTAAACCTCTCCGTGCCCGGACCTTAAGCGTGATTTTTCACACCAACATTACTAGCTAAATTCGTATAGCGCCAGATGGAACTAAATATGGAAATATTTCTACTTGAACGCCGAAAGGCATACTCTCTCGACTCAAAATCGACGTAATTGAAATTCGTTATTTTTGCACGAACGATTGGAATACTTAATTATGGATCCGATCAATCTTCTCATCACCACGTACCTCGTTACATAACACTGTTATTTCACTATGACCGTCTGATATTACTGGGACCCAAGATAACACACAATCCAAGGATACTTCCTTTCTCTTTGACTTATCGTCCTCATGCTCCTGATACGGACAACTACTACTCAACCCCGAACTATACAACTATGTGTTCTATCTCGTTTTCCCACCAGGTCTCAACATTTGACCACTAGATGCGCGATATGGCTACCTCAGGATGTGAGCTCATCCTATTCTGAGTTCTCATTCCACTCCTGTCCTTTTGCTTGTACTTTTGTATAAGGAAACCTTTTATATACTTTCTCAATGGAGAGAGAGACTCATCATGTATTACTAGTATTCACCACGAGGGTGAATAGCCCTGAAAAAAAAAAAAATGTTCTCTGTAGCCTGTAAGGAACTTGTTCCAACGAACGTTTTCAAACCCTAACTAGCTTGTTCAAACATATCTTAATTCTATTCCAACACGGTGTACCATTGTAGACTATCTCGGATCACAATACTCGTTTCACTTCTAGTGTTACAAGAAGCCTTAGAGACACGTTTAAACATGAGTACCATGTATCATCCACAACCAACGGACCAAACAAACGTACGTTTCACATCTTGGAAAGACATGTTACAAACATGTATTGTTGCCTTTAGTTGTCTCCTCTCACACAACAGTTACCATTCGTGTATTAACGCCGCACTTCCGAAACCCTATATGACCGCAAATGTCATACCCCTATTCTTTGGGCTAAAGCATGTGGCAAGCAAATCACCGGATTCGAACTCATTCAAGAAATAACAGTTGAGATCGTACAAGTCCGAGAAGGACTCAAGACGACTCGTAGTCGCCAAAAGGGCTATACCGATATTCGACGTAAACCTCTCGAATCCTAAGCCAGTAACCGTGTAATATTGAGAACTCGCACCTTGGGAAGGTGTAATCCGTTTCGAGAATCAGGGAAAGTTAAAATCGCGATATATTAATCCTTTTGAAACCTCGGGGCGTATTGGAACCGCTCCTACCGTTTAGAACTTTCGACTCAATTAAGTTTCCGTTTACCCTACGTCCCATGCAACAAACTTAGAGGCGTGTCCTACGGAACAGGAACGTGCTACTCTCCTAGATAAACTTACTATTGATGGCAAACTCCCCTTCATGGGAAACTGGTTGAAATTGTGGATCGTAAAACCAAGCCTTAATACAACATAAAACCCCGACTGTCCAAATTCGTGGGAATGCCCAAGGATGTATCTTCACTTATTCATAGCATTGACAATGCAAGGTCTCAAGGAAGAGACATCGACTATTACCTCCAACTAAATTTCGGGACGAAATTTCTTTTAAGGCGTGGATAATGTAACATCCCGCGTTTTTCCGTTAAATTATTTTAACACCGTCTTTTTTTTTAAATAACATCCCTCGTCACCTATACTCGTGCACTTCGTTAACTATTGTTCATGATAATCCCGTTACTCGATTATAACATCTCTCGTTAACTTGCGTTTTAAAAATATTCGTTTGGTTATTTCCCGCACCCGACAACAAACTTGAGGGACTAATCTCGCCACTCGGGTAAACTTGGCTAACTAGTGACTCCTCACCACCACACACTTCATTTCACCATCTTCTTCCTCTTTTTCTTTCTTCCTTTTCTCTCAAGAACACAAACACAAAATTCATCATCTAATTTTGATCTTGGAAGCTCACAACAAATCCGACTACATATTCTTAATTCTCTCGTCATCCTCTACGATTTGATACTAACTACACCGATTTTGGGTAACATTTCTAAAACTCTAGATTTCTCAAATTCATGTTTTTGACTTGATATGTTGTTAGTTAGTGTCTATGGCTCGTGTATAACATGAATATATGATTTGTATGCTCGATCTTGATGTTTTGGTGTAACTAGCTTGAAAATGAAAAGTGTATGCTTAATCTTTGATTTTGGATGATGAAATGTGTTTAGATGTTAATGTTTGTGTGTTCAAAGTGTTAGTTACTTCAATAGCTTCGTTTTGGTGTGTTGATTGACATGAAAACCTTACATTAACATGATTAGTGATTTTGAGGTTTTGGTTAGGGTTTGACAACTCTTAAAACGAACTTTTGATTGAATGCTTGTTAATGTTATTGATAAGTGTTTAGTTGTATTACATGTTTCATTACCTTCAAAACGGCATATCATATGTATAAATTGGATTCCCGAAACTTAAATTGCAATTGATGAACTTGAAACTTGAAAATAAACCTCTATTGATCACTTGACGGGATTTTGGTTATTGTATATGATGTTTTTGCTTGATGAAAAGTGCTTAGTTGCGTTCCTTGTCGAAAGAGCTTTCCGGTGATATAAAATACATGTTCTAATTGTTTGCGGATCATAAATTGTGATTGTTTGAAGTTTGGGTCGTGCACTTGTGTTTTTCTGCAAACAGGACCTGAATGCCCATTGGGACGCCGTCCTGATTTTTAGGACGCCGTCCCACTCTTCAATTTGGGACACCATCCTGATTTTGGGACGCCGTCCCACTCTTCATATTGGGACACCGTCCTGATTTTGGGACACCGTCCTGATACACTAAAATGGGCTGTTTTGTTTGGTCATTTGACGTAAAATGTTTGATATGCTACGGACCTCCGATTAACATGAAACTTGGCCAACATGCTCATATATGATTATATAACTTAGAAAAATTGTCGGATACCCGACCCGACCCCGTTGACTTTGACTTTGACCAAGTTTGACTTTTAGTCAAACTTAACTAAACACTTATGCAATCGTTCTAGTCTTTATTTTATACTTGATTCTTGCATGAAACTTGACAACGTGATTCACATGCTATACTTTTTGAGTCGTAACGAGCCATAGGACTAATTGAACACATTTCACCCGACCTTGTGTCGTAACCGGTTAATTGATACAACTTACTTGTTTAGGTCAAGGCTAAGCAACTTTCATGCACACGTTTACTTTGTGAAGTACTTTTATACTCGTGCACTCGAGGTGAGATCATAGTCCCACTTTTACTCTTTTTGAACTTACATTTGGGATGAGAAAACATAAACATTTCTTTACTAAGTGAACACAAGTACAGGAAAAAAAAAACATTCTACATACGAGTTTAGAACAAAATCCTCAATTCGATTATCATTAGTTACACTTGCCGGGTGTAAGCGAGAACTTATGTTGTATGGATCCATATGGGTTTGACAAACCCTCATTCAAACGGTTCGCTACCGTTTACGAATGAAATATATTTTTGAGAAACAGTGTATGTTCTAACACTTTTATGCTGAGGTAAATGATACGGTTAAGCTTTGATAATTGGGTGCTCGGTAAACAACAATACTTATGGAATTCAAACGATTCGGAAAATCGACTTATACTATAACTTGTGGTTCAACTTATTTTACTTACATACTCATTTACTAAACCTATGATTTCACCAACGTTTTCGTTGACAGATTCCTCTATGTTTTTCTCAGGTTTTGAATGCTTAAGTGATACATGCTTCCGCACTCTTTTGATACTTGCTTGGATGTCGAGTATACATGCATATTTGGAGCATCTTTTTGGCTACTTTTAAATTGTGTCGCATAGGTTTCAATTGTACGTTTAACATTGTAATGTAACTAGCCTTCGAACTTCTTTTTGTAAACTTGAAACACCCTTTTACATTGAAATGAATGCGACATATTTTGGTCAAACGTTGTCTTAAAGACTTATGACCATGTAATGGGACCTACGTAGTCGACGCCGTCACTTGACGATTTGTCGGGGTCGCTACAGGAACCATCATTTGGCAACTAGCATGAAATATCTCATAAAATTACAAAAATATGAGTAATCATTCATGACTTATTTACATGAAAACAAAATTACATATCCTTTATATCTAATCCATACACCAACGACCAAAAACACCTACAAACACTTTCATTCTTCAATTTTCTTCATCTAATTGATCTCTCTCAAGTTCTATCTTCAAGTTCTAAGTGTTCTTCATATATTCTACAAGTTCTAGTTACATAAAATCAAGAATACTTTCAAGTTTGCTAGCTCACTTCCAATCTTGTAAGGTGATCATCCAACCTCAAGAAATCTTTGTTTCTTACAGTAGGTTATCATTCTAATACAAGGTAATAATCATATTCAAACTTTAGTTCAATTTCTATAACTATAACAATCTTATTTCAAGTGATGATCTTACTTGAACTTGTTTTCGTGTCATGATTCTGCTTCAAGAACTTCGAGCCATCCAAGGATCCGTTGAAGCTAGATCCATTTTTCTCTTTTTCAGTAGGTTTATCCAAGGAACTTAAGGTAGTAATGATGTCCATAACATCATTCGATTCATACATATAAAGCTATCTTATTCGAAGGTTTAAACTTGTAATCACTAGAACATAGTTTAGTTAATTCTAAACTTGTTCGCAAACAAAAGTTAATCCTTCTAACTTGACTTTTTATAATCAACTAAACACATGTTCTATATCTATATGATATGCTAACTTAATGATTTAAAACCCGGAAACACGAAAAACACCGTAAAACCGGATTTACGCCGTCGTAGTAACACCGCGGGCTGTTTTGGGTTAGTTAATTAAAAACTATGATAAACTTTGATTTAAAAGTTGTTATTCTGAGAAAATGAATGTTATTATGAATATGAAACTATATCCAAAAATTATGGTTAAACTCAAAGTGGAAGTAAGTTTTCTAAAATGGTCATCTAGACGTCGTTCTTTTGACTGAAATGACTACCTTTACAAAAACGACTTGTAACTTATTTTTCCGACTATAAACCTATACTTTTTCTATTTAGATTCATAAAATAGAGTTCAATATGAAACCATATCAATTTTATTCACTCAAAACGGATTTAAAATGAAGAAGTTATGGGTAAAACAAGATTGGATAATTTTTCTCATTTTAGCTACGTGAAAATTGGTAACAAATCTATTCCAACCATAACTTAATCAACTTGTATTGTATATTATGTAATCTTGAGATACCATAGACACGTATACAATGTTTCGACCTATCATGTCGACACATCTATATATATTTCGGAACAACCATAGACACTCTATATGTGAATGTTGGAGTTAGCTATACAGGGTTGAGGTTGATTCCAAAATATATATAGTTTGAGTTGTGATTAATACTGAGATACGTATACACTGGGTCGTGGATTGATTCAAGATAATATTTATCGATTTATTTCTGTACATCTAACTGTGGACAACTAGTTATAGGTTACTAACGAGGACAGCTGACTTAATAAACTTAAAACATCAAAATATATTAAAAGTGTTGTAAATATATTTTGAACATACTTTGATATATATGTATATATTGTTATAGGTTCGTGAATCAACCAGTGGCCAAGTCTTACTTTCCGACGAAGTAAAAATCTGTGAAAGTGAGTTATAGTCCCACTTTTAAAATCTAATATTTTTGGGATGAGAATACATGCAGGTTTTATAAATGATTTACAAAATAGACACAAGTACGTGAAACTACATTCTATGGTTGAATTATCGAAATCGAATATGCCCCTTTTTATTAAGTCTGGTAATCTAAGAATTAGGGAACAGACACCCTAATTGACGCGAATCCTAAAGATAGATCTATTGGGCCTAACAAACCCCATCCAAAGTACCGGATGCTTTAGTACTTCGAAATTTATATCATATCCGAAGGGTATCCCGGAATGATGGGGATATTCTTATATATGCATCTTGTTAATGTCGGTTACCAGGTGTTCACCATATGAATGATTTTTATCTCTATGTATGGGATGTGTATTGAAATATGAAATCTTGTGGTCTATTATTATGATTTGATATATATAGGTTAAACCTATAACTCACCAACATTTTTGTTGACGTTTTAAGCATGTTTATTCTCAGGTGATTATTAAGAGCTTTCGCTGTCGCATACTTAAATAAGGACGAGATTTGGAGTCCATGCTTGTATGATATTGTGTAAAAACTGCATTCAAGAAACTTATTTTGTTGTAACATATTTGTATTGTAAACCATTATGTAATGGTCGTGTGTAAACAAGATATTTTAGATTATTATTATTTGATAATCTACGTAAAGCTTTTTAAACCTTTATTGATGAAATAAAGGTTATGGTTTGTTTTAAAATGAATGCAGTCTTTGAAAAACGTCTCATATAGAGGTCAAAACCTCGCAACGAAATCAATTAATATGGAACGTTTTTAATCAATAAGAACGGGACATTTCAGTTGGTATCCGAGCGTTGGTCTTAGAGAACCAGAATTTTGCATTAGTGTGTCATATCGAGTTTGTTAGGATGCATTAGTGAGTCTGGACTTCGACCGTGTTTACTTGAAAAATGATTGCTTAACAAATTTTGTTGGAAACTATATATTTTTAACATGTGAATATTATGTGATATATTAATCTCTTATCGCGTTTGATATTATGTGATAGATGTCTACCTCTAGAACAAGTCCCATTGACTCACCTAATAATAATGAAGAGTCAAATGTAAATTGGAATGATTCGTGGACTGATTCACAAGTTCCCGAAGAGGAACCGGAAGAAGAGTCGGAACCGGAAGAAGAATCAGAACCGGAAGAAGAATCGGAACCGGATGAAGAAATAGAACCGGTGGGGGAAATAATAAAACGGTTAAGTAAAAGAAAATCCTCAACCAACCGACCAAGGTTAATTATGGTCAATGGTGTTTCCGCCAAGGAAGCAAAATATTGGGAGGATTACCAATTCTCCGATGAATCGGATTCCGACGAGAATTCCGATGATGTTATAGAAATTACCCCAACTGAATTTAAAAAGGCAAAAGAAAATAATAAGGGAAAGGGCATAAAAATAGAGAATTCTAATTCCAACCCCGATGAACTTTATATGTATCGTCAACCCCCGAAGTCCTTAAGTTGTAACAATGACCCGGGAACCTCTAAACCACCAGGTTTTTCTAAACCAATGTGGAAAACGACGGCTCGTATTAGGGGAACATCATATATCCCTAGAAACTTTGCAAAACGAACCAAAACTGAAGAAGAAGAAACAAGCGAGTCGGAATAAGATAGTTGTATTCGTGTGGTGTAATATATGTAATATAGTGTGCTTATGCTTTATGATATATGTAAAAATTGCTTGTATTAATAAGTATTTTTTTTATGAATCTAACTCTTGTCTATTTTACAGTATAAAAACACAAAATGGATAGACAACCCAATATTTTAAGAGACCTACCCGGAGACATGATTGATGAAATCTTGTCTAGAGTCGGTCAGAATTCTTCGGTACAACTATTTAAGGCGAGATCAGTTTGTAAGACATTCGAAGAACGTTCCAAGAATGCCTTGGTTTATAAAAGGCTTTCGTTCGAAAGATGGGGGATATCACATTGGGAAATCCATAAGTTACGATGTGTTTACTTTGACGCATATATTGCGGGGAACCCAAATGCTATTTTACGCAATGGGTTAAGAAATTATTTTGACTCAATATATCCGAATATTGGACTTCGTGATTTAGTAAAAGCGGCTAACATGCAACATAAAGAAGCATGTTATGCTTACGGATTAGTAATGTTCGCTTCTCACCAAAGTGAGAACAAGAACATCGGGCTACAAATATTAAACAAAACGTTCCCACAAGTGACGGAGTCGGTAATTGCGGTAATAAATGAGGTTTTTAGATTGTTACGGGACTGTTGGACATTACGTAACCCTCGTCCCTTTGACGACGTTACAACACGCTGTCTTATCAACTGCCATAACGGTTATGTTCCACAAGACCAAGGATGGAAAGTAATCCTAGTAAAACCAGAATGCATGACTTGTTTCTGGACGTATGAATTACGTGTCTTTATTGCCTTTGCCGAACGACTTGTGTACTAGCTAGAATTATCTTCACAACCATCATGTATCAAATTTATTGTGTGCTATATTTCATGCTATATGTAAAATAAGCGGTATTGTAAGTTTGTAAAATATTGTGTAAAAGTTTGAACGCGAAATATTATTATAATCAGTTTTTCATATAGAATTGTAGTAGTTGAATTGTATATTAGCTACTAAGTATGAACTTAACGGGTAGGTACTACCCAAATTTAAACTTATAAAACGCTAATATGAAGAAAAAGCTTTTATAAATGAGTTCATATTATGCTACGAAATACTATTAACTACTCTTAATATTCTGTATGATTAACTTGTTCCATTTGACTATTTTGAAGGAAATGGCACCGACTACTCGACACACCGTGAATATGAATGAAGAGGAATTCGGTACTTTTCTAGCTTCAAACATAGCCGCAGTACAGGCTGCGCTACATACCAATAATAACCTTGGATCTAGTAGTACAGGAAATCGTGTAGGATGCACCTACAAAGAATTCACTGCCTGCAAACCTTTGGAATTTGATGGAACTGAAGGACCGATCGGATTGAAACGGTGGACCGAGAAGGTCGAATCGGTGTTTGCCATAAGTAAGTGTACTGAAGAGGACAAAGTGAAGTACGCTACGCATACCTTCACAGGTTCTGCGTTAACATGGTGGAATACCTATCTAGAGCAAGTGGGACAAGACGATGCGTACGCACTACCGTGGTCAGCATTCAAGCACTTAATGAACGAGAAGTACCGTCCCAGAACTGAGGTCAATAAGCTCAAGACAGAACTTAGAGGGTTACGAACCCAAGGATTTGATATTACCACGTACGAAAGACGATTCACGGAATTGTGCCTATTGTGTCCGGGAGCATTCGAAGATGAGGAAGAGAAGATCGACGCGTTTGTGAAAGGATTACCGGAAAGAATCCAAGAAGATATAAGTTCACACGAGCCCGCCTCCATACAACAGGCATGTAGAATGGCTCACAAACTAGTGAACCAGATTGAAGAAAGAATTAAAGAACAGACTGCTGAAGAGGCCAATGTGAAGCAAGTCAAAAGAAAGTGGGAGGAAAACGGTGATAAGAATCACCAATACAACAACAACAGCAATTACAACAATAATCGCAACAATTATCCCAACAATCGCAACATCAATCGCAACTACAACAAACGGCCCAACAATAACAACAACAGCAACTACAACAATCATCCCAACAATAATAATAACCGCAACAACAACAACAATCAGAAGCAGCTATGCCAAAGGTGTGAAAAGTATCACTCGGGGTTCTGCACCAAATTTTGCAACAAATGTAAAAGAAATGGTCATAGCGCAGCAAAGTGTGAGGTCTACGGACCAGGGGTTAATAGAACGAAAGGAACAAATGGTGTCGGAACGAGTAATGGCGGAGCAAGTAGTGTCGGAGCAAGTTATGCCAATGTAGTTTGTTATAAATGTGGTAAACCGGGCCACATTATTAGAAATTGCCTGAACCAGGAGAACACGAATGGACAAGGCCGCGGAAAAGTTTTCAATATTAATGCGGCAGAGGCACAGGAAGACTCAGAGCTTGTTACGGGTACGTTTCTTATTGACAATAAATCTGCTTACGTTTTATTTGATTCGGGTGCAGATAGAAGCTATATGAGTAGAGATTTTTGTGCTAAATTAAGTTGTCCATTGACGCCTTTGGATAGTAAATTTTTACTCGAATTAGCAAATGGTAAATTAATTTCAGCAGATAATATATGTCGGAATCGAGAAATTAAACTGGTTAGCGAAACATTTAAGATTGATTTGATACCAGTAGAGTTAGGGAGTTTTGATGTGATAATCGGTATGGACTGGTTGAAAGAAGTGAAAGCAGAATCGTTTGTTACAAAAATGCAATTCGCATTATACGAGAAAAAGGAAAACCCTTAATGGTGTATGGAGAAAAGGGCAACACGAAGCTACATCTTATTAGTAATTTGAAAGCACAAAAACTAATAAGAAAAGGTTGCTATGCTGTTCTAGCACACGTCGAGAAAGTACAAACTGAAGAAAAGAGCATCAATGATGTTCCCATTGCAAAAGAATTTCCCGATGTATTTTCGAAAGAATTACCGGGATTACCCCCACATCGATCCGTTGAATTTCAAATAGATCTTGTACCAGGAGCTGCACCAATAGCTCGTACTCCTTACAGACTCGCACCCAGCGAGATGAAAGAACTGCAAAGCCAATTACAAGAACTTTTAGAGTGTGGTTTCATTCGACCAAGCACATCACCGTGGGGAGCTCCTGTTTTGTTTGTCAAGAAGAAAGATGGTACATTCAGGTTGTGTATCGACTATCGAGAGTTGAACAAACTTACCATCAAGAACCGCTACCCACTACCGAGAATCGACGACTTATTTGATCAACTACAAGGCTCGTCTGTTTATTCAAAGATTGACTTACGTTCCGGGTATCATCAAATGCGGGTGAAAGAAGATGATATTCCAAAGACTGCTTTCAGAACACGTTACGGTCATTACGAGTTTATGGTCATGCCGTTTGGTTTAACTAATGCACCAGCTGTGTTCATGGACCTTATGAACCGAGTGTGTGGACCATACCTTGACAAGTTTGTCATTGTTTTCATTGATGACATACTTATTTACTCAAAGAATGACCAAGAACACGGTGAACATTTGAGAAAGGTGTTAGAAGTATTGAGAAAGGAAGAATTGTATGCTAAGTTTTCAAAGTGTGCATTTTGGTTGGAAGAAGTTCAATTCCTCGGTCACATAGTGAACAAAGAAGGTATTAAGGTGGATCCGGCAAAGATAGAAACTGTTGAAAAGTGGGAAACCCCGAAAACTCCGAAACACATATGCCAATTTTTAGGACTAGCTGGTTACTACAGAAGGTTCATCCAAGACTTTTCCAGAATAGCAAAACCCTTGACTGCATTAACGCATAAAGGGAAGAAATTTGAATGGAATGATGAACAAGAGAAAGCGTTTCAGTTATTGAAGAAAAAGCTAACTACGGCACATATATTGTCATTGCCTGAAGGGAATGATGATTTTGTGATTTATTATGACGCATCAAAGCAAGGTCTCGGTTGTGTATTAATGCAACGAACGAAGGTGATTGCTTATGCGTCTAGACAATTGAAGATTCACGAACAAAATTATACGACGCATGATTTGGAATTAGGCGCGGTTGTTTTTGCATTAAAGACTTGGAGGCACTACTTATATGGGGTCAAAAGTATTATATATACCGACCACAAAAGTCTTCAACACATATTTAATCAGAAACAACTGAATATGAGGCAGCGTAGGTGGATTGAATTATTGAATGATTACGACTTTGAGATTCGTTACCACCCGGGGAAGGCAAATGTGGTAGCCGATGCCTTGAGCAGGAAGGACAGAGAACCCATTCGAGTAAAATCTATGAATATAATGATTCATAATAACCTTACTACTCAAATAAAGGAGGCGCAACAAGGAGTTTTAAAAGAGGAAAATTTAAAGGATGAAATACCCAAAGGATCGGAGAAGCATCTTAATATTCGGAAAGACGGAACCCGGTATAGGGTTGAAAGAATTTGGGTACCAAAATTTAGAGATATGAGAGAAATGGTACTTAGAGAAGCTCATAAAACCAGATACTCAATACATCCTGGAACGGGGAAGATGTACAAGGATCTCAAGAAACATTTTTGGTGGCCGGGTATGAAAGCCGATGTTGCTAAATACGTAGGAGAATGTTTGACATGTTCTAAGGTCAAAGCTGAGCATCAGAAACCATCAGGTCTACTTCAACAACCCAAAATCCCGGAATGGAAATGGGAAAACATTACCATGGATTTCATCACTAAATTGCCAAGGACTGCAAGTGGTTTTGATATTATTTGGGTAATAGTTGATCGTCTCACCAAATCAGTACATTTCCTGCCAATAAGAGAAGATGACAAGATGGAGAAGTTAGCACGACTGTATTTGAAGGAAGTCGTCTCCAGACATGGAATACCAATCTCTATTATCTCTGATAGGGATGGCAGATTTATTTCAAGATTCTGGCAGACATTACAGCAAGCATTAGGAACTCGTCTAGACATGAGTACTGCCTATCATCCACAAACTGATGGGCAGAGTGAAAGGACGATACAAACGCTTGAAGACATGCTACGAGCATGTGTTATTGATTTCGGAAACAGTTGGGATCGACATCTACCGTTAGCAGAATTTTCCTACAACAACAGCTACCATTCAAGCATTGAGATGACGCCGTTTGAAGCACTTTATGGTAGAAAGTGCAGGTCTCCGATTTGTTGGAGTGAAGTGGGGGATAGACAGATTACGGGTCCGGAGATTATACAAGAAACTACTGAGAAGATCATCCAAATTCAACAACGGTTGAAAACCGCCCAAAGTCGACAAAAGAGCTACGCTGACATTAAAAGAAAAGATATAGAATTTGAAATTGGAGAGATGGTCATGCTTAAAGTTGCACCTTGGAAAGGCGTTGTTCGATTTGGTAAACGAGGGAAATTAAATCCAAGGTATATTGGACCATTCAAGATTATTGATCGTGTCGGACCAGTAGCTTACCGACTTGAGTTACCTCAACAACTCGCGGCTGTACAGAACACTTTCCACGTCTCGAATTTGAAGAAATGTTTTTCTAAAGAAGATCTCACTATTCCGTTAGATGAAATCCAAATCAACGAAAAACTTCAATTCATCGAAGAACCCGTCGAAATAATGGATCGTGAGGTTAAAAGACTTAAGCAAAACAAGATACCAATTGTTAAGGTTCGATGAAATGCTCGTAGAGGACCCGAGTTCACCTGGGAGCGTGAAGATCAGATGAAGAAGAAATACCCGCATCTATTTCCAGAAGATTCGTCAACACCTTCAACAGCTTAAAATTTCGGGACGAAATTTATTTAACGGGTAGGTATTGTAGTGACCCGAACTTTTCCATGTTTATATATATTAATTGAGATTGATATTTACATGATTAAATGTTTCCAACATGTTAAGCAATCAAACTTGTTAAGACTTGATTAATTGAAATATGTTTCATATAGACAATTGACCACCCAAGTTGACCGGTGATTCACGAACGTTAAAACTTGTAAAAACTATATGATGACATATATATGGATATATATATATATATATATATATATATATATATATATAGTTAACATGATACTATGATAAGTAAACATATCATTAAGTATATTAACAATGAACTACATATGTAAAAACAAGACTACTAACTTAATGATTTTTAAACGAGACATATATGTAACGATTATCGTTGTAAAGACATTTAATGTATATATATCATATTAAGAGATATTCATACATGATAATATCATGATAATATAATAATTTAAAATCTTGCTTGATATTATAAACATTGGGTTAACAACATTTAACAAGATCGTTAACCTAAAGGTTTCAAAACAACACTTACATGTAACGACTAACGATGACTTAACGACTCAGTTAAATGTATATACATGTAGTGTTTTAATATGTATTTATACACTTTTGAAAGACTTCAATACACTTATCAAAATACTTCTACTTAACAAAAATGCTTACAATTACATCCTCGTTCAGTTTCATCAACAATTCTACTCGTATGCACCCGTATTCGTACTCGTACAATACACAGCTTTTAGATGTATGTACTATTGGTATATACACTCCAATGATCAGCTCTTAGCAGCCCATGTGAGTCACCTAACACATGTGGGAACCATCATTTGGCAACTAGCATGAAATATCTCATAAAATTACAAAAATATGAGTAATCATTCATGACTTATTTACATGAAAACAAAATTACATATCCTTTATATCTAATCCATACACCAACGACCAAAAACACCTACAAACACTTTCATTCTTCAATTTTCTTCATCTAATTGATCTCTCTCAAGTTCTATCTTCAAGTTCTAAGTGTTCTTCATATATTCTACAAGTTCTAGTTACATAAAATCAAGAATACTTTCAAGTTTGCTAGCTCACTTCCAATCTTGTAAGGTGATCATCCAACCTCAAGAAATCTTTGTTTCTTACAGTAGGTTATCATTCTAATACAAGGTAATAATCATATTCAAACTTTGGTTCAATTTCTATAACTATAACAATCTTATTTCAAGTGATGATCTTACTTGAACTTGTTTTCGTGTCATGATTCTGCTTCAAGAACTTCGAGCCATCCAAGGATCCGTTGAAGCTAGATCCATTTTTATCTTTTCTAGTAGGTTTATCCAAGGAACTTAAGGTAGTAATGATGTCCATAACATTATTCGATTCATACATATAAAGCTATCTTATTCGAAGGTTTAAACTTGTAATCACTAGAACATAGTTTAGTTAATTCTAAACTTGTTCGCAAACAAAAGTTAATCCTTCTAACTTGACTTTTAAAATCAACTAAATACATGTTCTATATCTATATGATATGCTAACTTAATGATTTAAAACCTGGAAACACGAAAAATACCGTAAAACCGGATTTACGCCGTCGTAGTAACACCGCGGGCTGTTTTGGGTTAGTTAATTAAAAACTATGATAAAATTTGATTTAAAAGTTGTTATTATGAGAAAATGATTGTTATTATGAATATGAAACTATATCAAAAAATTATGGTTAAACTCAAAGTGGAAGTATGTTTTCTAAAATGGTCATCTAGACGTCGTTCTTTCGACTGAAATGACTACATTTACAAAAATGACTTGTAACTTATTTTTCCTACTATTAACCTATACTTTTTCTGTTTAGATTCATAAAATAGAGTTCAATATGAAACCATAGCAATTTGATTCACTCAAAACGGATTTAAAATGAAGAAGTTATGGGTAAAACAAGATTGGATAATTTTTCTCATTTTAGCTACGTGAAAATTGGTAACAAATCTATTCCAACCATAACTTAATTAACTTGTATTGTATATTATGTAATCTTGAGATACCATAGACACGTATACAATGTTTCGACCTATCATGTCGACACATCTATATATATTTCGGAACAACCATAGACACTCTATATGTGAATGTTGGAGTTAGCTATACAGGGTTGAGGTTGATTCCAAAATATATATAGTTTGAGTTGTGATCAATACTGAGATACGTATACACTGGGTCGTGGATTGATTCAAGATAATATTTATCGATTTATTTCTGTACATCTAACTGTGGACAACTAGTTGTAGGTTACTAACGAGGACAGCTGACTTAATAAACTTAAAACATCAAAATATATTAAAAGTGTTGTAAATATATTTTGAACATACTTTGATATATATGTATATATTGTTATAGGTTCGTGAATCAACCAGTGGCCAAGTCTTACTTCCCGACGAAGTAAAAATCTGTGAAAGTGAGTTATAGTCCCACTTTTAAAATCTAATATTTTTGGGATGAGAATACATGCAGGTTTTATAAATGATTTACAAAATAGACACAAGTACGTGAAACTACATACTATGGTTGAATTATCGAAATCGAATATGCCCCTTTTTATTAAGTCTGGTAATCTAAGAATTAGGGAACAGACACCCTAATTGACGCGAATCCTAAAGATAGATCTATTGGGCCTAACAAACCCCATCCAAAGTACCGGATGCTTTAGTACTTCGAAATTTATATCATATCCGAAGGGTGTCCCGGAATGATGGGGATATTCTTATATATGCATCTTGTTAATGTCGGTTACCAGGTATTCACCATATGAATGATTTTTATCTCTATGTATGGGATGTGTATTGAAATATGAAATCTTGTGGTCTATTATTATGATTTGATATATATAGGTTAAACCTATAACTCACCAACATTTTTGTTGACGTTTTAAGCATGTTTATTCTCAGGTGATTATTAAGAGCTTCCGCTGTCGCATACTTAAATAAGGACGAGATTTGGAGTCCATGCTTGTATGATATTGTGTAAAAACTGCATTCAAGAAACTTATTTTGTTGTAACATATTTGTATTGTAAACCATTATGTAATGGTCGTGTGTAAACAAGATATTTTAGATTATCATTATTTGATAATCTACGTAAAGCTTTTTAAACCTTTATTGATGAAATAAAGGTTATGGTTTGTTTTAAAATGAATGCAGTCTTTGAAAAACGTCTCATATAGAGGTCAAAACCTCGCAACGAAATCAATTAATATGGAACGTTTTTAATCAATAAGAACGGGACATTTCAGATAGCTCTTCGTTGGCTATATTCGTTTTGTGTTTGTGGCGAGTGATAAACGTATGACCTATCACTCTTTGTCGGCCACGTGTGTATATATATATGGTGTTTGGAATGTGGTGAGTTATATTCGAAAGGAATGACTCTTTGTTGACCACGATTGGAGGTGAGCATGTGGCGAGTGATTAATGTTCGACCTATCACTCTTCGTCGGTCACATGTGTGTGTTTGGGCATGTAGCGAGTGATTAACGTTTGACCTATCACTCTTCGTCGGCTACATGTGTATGTTTAGATATGTGGTGAGTGATTAATGTTTGACCTATCGCTCTTCGTCGGCCACATATGTGTGTTGGGGTAAGTGGTGAGTGTATCCGTTTGGGGATCCGCTCTTCGTTGGCCACTTATCGTGGGATGGTAAGCGGTTTCGCTTTTCGTCGGCCATCCTTGTGATTGAGGTAAGTGTTAACGTTTCGGTTGCACTTTTCGTCGGCCTCATGGTGCGTAGTGGTGAGTAGTTAACGATTTTGACCTACTACTCTTCGTCAGCCACGTACGCGTGCGATGGGTGGTGAGTAGTTAATGATTTTGACCTACTACTCTTCGTCGGCCACCATCGAGTCGAATGTCGACATTGGGTATATTGGGATGTGTAATTTTATTAGCATTGTACGTATTTGTATTTGGCGTATATTATTGTTGAGATCTCTATGCTAATGATGTTGACTTGTTGTACGTACGATTATTCGTTTATTCGATATTGCGGTTTGCTAATGTTATTGTGTTGTTGTGTAGGTGTATGCAAGTAATTGGATTATGTATGTATGCGTATAAATATTGCATTCACTAAGCATTAGCTTACCCTCTCGTTGTTTACATTTTTAGGTTCGGAGGCGGACGTGGCAAGGGTATGCTCGGGATTTAGATGATTTCCCTTTTTGGTGGCTTGCTTGGATTACTTGTGGATTCGGCCTAGGATTTGGGTAGTTTATCCCCAAACATCATGCTCGTAGTTTGATTGGAAATTAAACTAATGTGGTCGAAACTCAAACTTTTGTATGAAACTCGTAAAACGGCCGATGTGGGCCCCACTTTGTAAAACTTATTTTATGTTTGAATCGTGTTAGTTTTACATATTTGAAGATGTGGGTAAAAGCGTTTCGTCTAAATATGTCGGGAAGTGGCCAATCTTTTTCACGTTTAAAGACTTTTTGGACAGACCAGTTTGGCGTGCCGCGCCATTTGCTGAACAAACAAATTTTTATTTTTATTTTTGCATATTTCGGTTGCATAAGGGTTGGGTTGTTACAAGTGGTATCAGAGCATGGTCTAAGGGATTTAGGTGACTTGAGATAGACGCCTAGACTTAGACTTTTTGTGCGTGCTTATTTGTTGCGGGACTTGTAAGATTACGGGTCGGTTCGGGTTTTTAGCTAGTGCCTTAGATTGTAGGTGAACTAGCCATGTATTGATTATGTGTTACTAATCATGTTGTTTTGTGTTGAACGTCTAGCGAGATGGTTGTTGTATTCATGAGGTCGGCATGGCGTGTGAGCGTAATAATGCTTCGCGACCATTATTACGGTTGCAAGCCAAGTCATGCAAGTGATGTACAACAAGTATTGGACTAGATGGGGTACACGAACGTTGGCATACTTATATGATTGTGAATTTTGTTCGCGACGGTGTATGTACTTTATTCGTGTTGCGTTCCTAACCAAGTTCATTTCTTAGAATGAAGACGAGGAACGGACATGATAATGGTGATCAAGGCGATGACTCCGAGTTCACGGCCAAGGTTGAGGCCATTATACAAGGTTATCGTGTGGAACTTCTAGAGGACGTTAGGAAGATGTTCCAAGACTCGATCAACGAGGAATTAGTCGATCTAGTCAAGGAACAAGTTAAGAATGTCCTTCACGAGGATAAGGTGAGGCGGCGAGACTTCTACTACAAAAATTTCAAGGATTCTCAACCTCCCACTTTTGATGGTGAACGAGACCCACTTAAGAGTGCTCGTTGGATCTCCGATATGGAGGGGGCTTTTCGTACTAGTGAGTGCCCTCTCGACAAGAAGACGAGGTATGGTAGTAGTATGCTAAGGGGTGACGCCAAGTTGTGGTGGGATGCGAAAATCCAACTATATGGTGAGGAACAATGTATGGACTTCACATGGGACGAGTTTAAGATGGAATTTTTCAATGAGTATCGAACTTCGGCCGATCTTTCTAGGCTTAAGGACGAGTTGCGTGCTTTGAGACAAGGGTCAATGGATTTAAACACTCTCAAATCCGTTTTCTTATCAAAGACCCAATTTTGCCCGGAGTATGTCGGTAATGATAAAATGTTGAAGGAAGACTTCTATCGAATCTTGAATGATGATTATCAAGAGAAGATTAGCGTAAACGTGGTGAAAACTTTTGACGAGTTGTTTGACATGGCGAAGGGTTTTGAGGCGCTTGTCCTTAGGAAAAGTGTTTCCGATGTTAGTAAGCGGAAGTCCGAGACTACGATGCATTCGAACAAGAAAAGTAAGAGCACTTCCGAGGGTGGCGGAAGTGTGAAGAAGAGTGGCACTGGTGGTTTTGTGCCCACGTGTTATAATTGCGGGGAACGGGGTCATTTGTCGCGTGAATGTACGAATGCGAAGACTAACAAGGTTACTTGTTTTAATTGTCGAAAAGAGGGACACCGAAAGTCGGCGTGCCCGGATCCAGTTGGTGATGCATGAGAACCTGACGACGGTGTTCAGGTACTCTTCGACTATCTTATTGAAACGTACTTATGATGTTGTTTAATGCATTTTGTGTTAGTGCGTAGTGTAATGAGGGGTAGCGTTCCTTATGGAATTACCCTATGTTGATGGTCCGGTTGTCGGGCGAAGGGCGTAAGACTTGGTGCAACCAAGCATTCCTTGATATTTGGGAAATGTTTATACCAAGCCATATGGGTGAAACCCTTGAGATCAAGTGTTTTGAGTCTCGATGTATGATTTGTGAAGGAGTCTACACGACGCGATGTTAGGTGCCTCTTTCATACCTACAAGTGTAGTGTTCAACTCCGATGGTGATACGGTTACAATGTACTTAGGGTACCGGAGAAACCCTTAGGTACATGAGTGACCAAGTGGAATTTGACAAGCCATAGCAATTGGATGATTGCGAGAGTAAAGTTGTGTAACTTGTGATAAACTCTTCATTCGAAGTGTTTAAGGATTGATTGAAATCCTTCGTGTGCTCACGGTTGGAGCAAGATGGGGTGATGGGTCGTGTGAACCCAATTGTTAGTAAAGTCTACCTTTGGTTGCATTGTACGGTTGTGCAAAATGCGGTTATGGAACGTAGTTCCAAGTGGGGGAGTTACACTCCCACACGAGGAGGTTTTTAGTGTGAGATTTCGGATGATGCTCATAGTGGATCTAAAAATTTGTGTCGAGACCTAGATTTGGTCGATTTGCGGTAGAGTACAATTTCGGTTAAAATTGTACTTATGATTTTGGACTTAAAATTATCACCGAGGTGGTAATGTGGGAAATCTCGTTGAGAGATAATGGACGTGTTTGACGAGCAAGGAAATCCCTCGGTTAAGGGATGTGCATGTTGAATTCTCTCCTAGGGAATTATTGTTTGCGCCTATGTGCGATATAGGTGGTTCTTGCTCTATTGTGATGGCGATATTCGCGCGTGCGGATATTTCGTGTGCGGAAATTCCTGGATGTGTGGAATGATTCTAAGTATGCGCATATACTTAATTTGTTTGTATGTATTGTGGCAAGTGCTATCCAATTGTGAGGATTCACTTTTCGTTGGCCACGGTTGAGGTGTGATAAGTAGTAAGTGTTATCCGCGGTGATACACTTTTTGTAACGACCCTGGAATTTCCAACGTTTATTTATTAATAATTATTATTATTAATACGTGTGATTAAACGAATGTATGTTATTACATTTACATGTTACCATGATTGCTCGAACTTGACTTTAATTGCCCGAAACGTCTTTGTGACACCCGGAACTTTCACGAATAATATTTCTAGATATTATTTGCATTCATGATTAGTTTTATTAATCATTTTAATTAACAAAGGTTACTTGTTAGTTACTTGGGCTTTAATTGGTTTAACTTGGTAAATACTTGAACTTGGGTCTTGTTAGTGTTAATGGACTTATGTAAGCCCACCCTACTTCTTAATGGACTTAGTTAGCCCACCAAGAACTTGTAAGTATCAAGTTAAATGGAAACTAGTTGGTTAACTTGACTTGGAATCTAGTTTGTCCATAATCCCCATGAGACTACCTCTATTAACCAACTTTAATGAACTTTACAAGCTATTAACCAACAAACTTCTCCCCCTCCCCTCTAAATGCTGCTGGCCGTAGGTTTTGATCCCATACAAGGGAGGTTTGGTTTCATTTTTCACATTACTTCATCCATACTTCTCTAATTCAAACACACACACAAACTTGCAATTACTTTCCTCTCAACTTTTCTCTCAAAGTGTGAGTTACTTTCAAGTTCTTTCTCTCATCTTTTTCTTGTTAGAACCGAATCCTAACACCCTTAAATCATCATCATTCTTTGATTGTTATCATCTTTTGTTAGTTGTAGTTGTTACTTGATTATTGTTACTTACTTACTAGTTATTATCTTTCTTTACTTACATACTTACAAGGATCAAACTTCTTAGTTTAATTCTTCTTTTATCTTGAATCTTCAAGAACATACAAGACATAAACTCTCTAGTTTATGATCTTCACTTAATACTTGTTCAAAGTTTATAAAGTTCATGGTTGAAGACATACTTGAAGTTCATGAAGTAAACTTTAAAGTTTACTTTCTAAAGATCAAACTTTGGTTTGAATCTTTAAAGTATGAACAACAATGAACTAATTACTTGTTTACCTAGCTTATTTACTTCATTTACTTGTACTTTAATTTCATGTAATTAGTTTAAATGGTCAAGTACTACAAGTTAGTCTTGATCTCATTAATCTTGGACTTAAAGTTAACTTTAAAGTTCAAGAACATATAAAGGAAACTTTTTAATTATAACTTTGTATACTTATGCTTGATCTAGACTTTTGAGTCTTGGATCTTCAAGATCTAACTAAGAACTATGTTCTACATTTTAAGATCTTGATTTCATAAGTTCATTTTCAAGTTTGTAACTAATTATTAGTCTTATAGTTCATGTAAGTGTCAAACCTAAGACTTTGATGTAACTTGGGTTCATCAAACTACATGCAACTCTTAAGTGAGTTGTGCTTCATGTCTTAGACTTGCACTAGGGTTATGATGGTCAAGACTTGGTCAAGATGATGTAGATACATCAATGAGTTGTACACTTGAAGCTATATGCATCAAGGACGAGAACCATGATGAACATCAAGCACCAAGACCACCGGAACCCTTTTAAACTTATTATTTATGTCCAAAACCTACTGACCTGCTGTTTCTGTAACAGACCAGCAGACCTGGGCTGTTCTAACATGATTTTTAGATAGAACTATTCGATTAGATAACTTTTCATATAGGACTCGTCTTAATCCGAGTTACGGTTTAGGATTTATGGCCCTCCGATCGTCACTATGTCCTTTAACGTTGTGCAGAAATTTCTGACCTACTCGCACTTAGACCGTCGCCACGGTCAAACGAAGACGATTTTGCTTCTGGAATTTTTACCACACTTAAGGGACTCATAGACGGAGCCATGGCCACTGGTCTCACCTTAATTCAGTAAGGTTAGAGGCCGTGGTGACTGACTAAAGTCAGACTTTGTTTTAAACTACTTTCATAAACGAAACCTACCTTACGCCTTTTGTTTAATGATGAATGATGATGACCCTTAAGACCTTAATTACATACTTTTAAACCTATTAAGACGATTTACTGACTTAGTACTATTTGACTTAGGTTGAGGACCTTCGGACCGATTACTTGCACACCTTTTCCGAACCGACTTTACGACTACATTATCATTGTGAGTTATAGCATTCCCTTTTTACTTTAAACTTATTTTAGGAACTGAGAATACATGCGGATTTTATGTTTTACATACTAGGCACGAGTACTTAAACTTATATATGTGTGGGTTATACAACGGCATAAACATTCCCTTTAGCTCGGTAACGTTTAATCATTGGTTTTTGAACCTTGAACGCGAATCTTAGATATGGATCCATAGGGTTTGACATCCCCACTCGGGCTAGTCGCGCTAGCATTTAACGAGTGTTTAATACTTCGTAAACATACGCACTTGCCAAGTGTACTTTCAGGGGGTGATATATTATTAAACGTTAAGTTAGTTACCGAGTGCCCACGGTTAACATATACTTTATCATACTGTTTTGAAACGCTCGTTGTAGCACTGAAATCTCATGGCCTACCTTACATACTGTTATACTTAAACTATAGCTCACCAACCTTTGTGTTGACGTTTTTAAGCATGTATTTCTCAGGTGCTTGAGGTTGCTTCCGCTGTGTACTAGTCGTGCTGTAGAACCCGCTGCTTAGAGTTGTTATCGCATGACTACTTATCTTGCATTCAAACTTATTTTTTTTCTTTTGAAACTATGTTATGTAACGACCTTTGGGGTCACGTATACTTATTTATTGCTTCTACTTAGCGAAGCATGCTTTTGGATTGTAAAACATTTGACGTTAGTTATGACGTCACCCTTTATTATTGAATGCAAACTCTTTTTGAAAACGCATATAGTACTTAACCTTGTAATGATCCTGTTGTTGATGATTCGTACACGATGGTTTTGTACGGGGCATCACATTTGGTATCAGAGCGTTGGTTGTAGGGAATTAGGTTGCATTAGTGAGTCTAAGACCGACCCGAGTAGGATTCACTAATAGGACTAATCTACAACTTGCTAGTTTACTTGTTTTCGCTGAACTTACTGCATGCTGCTGTTTAATTTTACTGCTATATGCCGTATGCTACTACATGATTTCACTACTGCATGATATTACTTGTTTTCAATTGCATACTACTTCTGTACGATTCGTTATTATTGCCATGCTACTTATTGTTATACATGATTTAAACTGTTGGCCTAATACGTTCTTGCTTATGACATACTGACATGGAAAATTTATTTTTCCTTGTTCAGATGTCGGATGTTCCACCTGCTGGCATTTCGGGTAGTACAGACTCAGACCCCGTCGCCCTACCTACTGCTACACCTGCTGCTGCTACTGCCGATACACCGGCCCCGACACCCACTAGTGATCCCGGCGTTTCTACTTCCGGAGCTGGTACTAGTGCACCTGCCCCAGTGTCTGCTCCCGGACCCTCGAGGTCACAGCCCCGCATTGGTGGTATTGAGATCCCCGCGGAGTTCGGGGAAGGGCCGTTTCGTAACCACATGCGCACGCCTTTCCGACGCACTCCCGACGGACGTTTAGTCGTGATTCCGCCAGGCAGACACAGACAGATGTTGGCCGCCTTCGGACGCTTCGGATTACCAGCTCAGCCACCAGTGTCACCACCACACGATTCGGATGACTCATCATCCGCCGATTCTTCATCATCAGACGACTCCAGCGATGATGAGGATCCTGCTGATAGACCTATTCAGACACCCTCCACCCCGCCGAGGAAGCGGTACCATTTCGACGGCACCGTCATTCCACGGGTGAATGGAGGTCGTGCTTTTACTGACGCTTTTGTCCATCGTCGTAGGGTTACTGCTCGTAAACGAGTTGTGCCATACCCTACCGACCCACAGATACGTAAGGTTCCCCGTTACGTATTGACTATTCCTGGAACCGTACCACCTAGATTTAGATACGGACCACTTACATCTAGGGACGTACCGTCTACATCCGGAGCCGGACCATCTACATCAGCACCACCCGCACCACCCGCCCCACCTGCACCGCCTGCCCCACCAGCTCCCTCTAACGAGGAACTGATGAGGGAGATTGAGACCCTCCGAGCTCGAGGAGCAGTTGGCTCGAGGAGCAGTTCACCTGCCTTCACCGTAGGACTTTGTATTTATATTTCATGATGTAATCTAGTTGTAGTTTCATGTATTTCATATGTATTGTACGAACTTATGCGATGTATGAAACTTATTATTATTAATGGAAATTTGTGTTGTTTACTTTTTGCACAAGTGTCCTATTTACATTACTATGTGGTGATTTGTGGTACTTATATCTAGTTGCGTTACTTAATCAACATGTGTTGTGCTGTTTTCATGTTGGTTGCTATATACTATATTATTACTACACTGAATGCTGGATTTTGACTTGGGTCAAAATTTTTGTTTAGAATATCATGGCTAACGGAAGATCCACACCTACCGCCGCCCAGATTGAGGACATGATCAACGAACGGGTCGCTGCAGCCCTAGCAGAAAGAAATCTCGAAGCTCCACCGCCACCACCACCAGTTATTCCACCCGTTCGAAATGGGTGTACATACAAGGAATTCCAGAACTGCAAACCGCATAACTTCAGCGGCACCGAGGGACCAGTTGGTCTCACCAGATGGTTCGAGAAACTTGAATCAGTATTCCGAGTTAGCAACTGTTCGGAGGACAATAAGACCAAGTTTGTATCTTGCACGCTATCTGACGGCGTGCTAACGTGGTGGAACACGTTAGCTCAAGCGAAAGGTATCGATGAGGCGTATGCTACGCCATGAGAGGAATTCAAGACGGCTATGATTGATGAGTATTGTCCGAGAACCGAAATCCAGAAGATGGAAATCGAATTTATGCAGTTAAAGGCCGTAGGGAATGACCTTAACAGTTACAATCGTAGGTTTTTGGAGTTGGCTCTTATGTGTCCGACCATGGTCACCCCCGAATTTAAGCGCTTGGAGAAATACTTCTCGGGACTTCCTAAGTCCATCAAGGGTAATGTTACCTCATCTAAGCCACCGAGTGTTCCCGAAGCAATGCGCATGGCGCATACTCTATTGAATCAAATCATCCTTGACGAGCCGGAGAAGGCTAAGTTTGAAACTAGTAGTACCGAGAAGAGGAAATGGGACAACAACCACAATAACAACAACAACAGGGGGAGAAACTACGATCAAACCCCCGCCAAGGGGCACAAAAATGGTGGAAACCCTAATCCTAACAACAACACCAACACCAACCCGAACTACAAAGGAACCTTACCATAATGCAAGCGATGCTACAAACACCACACTGGGTATTGCAATGTTGTCTGTGAGAAATGCCAACGGGCTGGGCATATCGGGAAAGACTGCAAGGTTACCACATTGAATGGGAAGCCAAACACCAATGGACCGAAGAAGTGCTACGAATGCGGGCAGACGGGCCATTTCAGAAATGCGTGCCCAAACAAGCGAAAAGATGGCGGGCCACCCCGTGGTAGAGCTTTTAATGTTAATGCAAGGGATGCACGCGATAACCCCGACTTGGTGACAGGTATATTCACAATCAACAATCTTTTAGCTTCTGTCTTGTTTGATACTGGTGCGGATAGAAGTTATGTATGTAGACATTTTTGCGATAAGATTAATTGGTCATTAGTCTCGTTAAAAGAAAGTATGCTTGTCGAGGTCGCAAATGGAAAACTTGAAAAGGTTGACCATATTAGTCGTGGAGCTATTATCAACATAGCTGGTGCAGATTTCGAAATTGATTTGATACCTATCAAACTGGGAAGTTTTGACGTGATCGTCGATATGGATTGGTTGAGCAAGATAAAGGCCGATATAATCTGGGGAGATAAAGCACTTCGCATACCACAAGGAGATGGCAAACCACTGGTTATCTATGGAGAGAGATGTACCTCGAAGTTGAACCTCATTAGTTACGTGAAAGCGCAAAAGATTATGAAGAAGGGACATTTTGCTGTCCTAGCACATGTGAAAGCGGTAGAAACTGAGGTGAAGAGCGTGAATGACGTTCGAATTGTGAACGAATTTTCTGATGTCTTCCCAGAGGAATTACCTGGATTGCCGCCGCAGAGAGCAGTAGAGTTTCAGATTGATTTAGTGCCAGGAGCTGCACCTGTAGCTCGCGCACCTTATAGACTCGCACCTTCCGAGATGCAAGAATTACAAAGCCAACTGCAAGAACTACTTGATCGAGGATTTATCCAACCAAATTCCTCGCCTTGGGGCGCACCTGCATTGTTTGTGAAGAAAAAGGATGGATCCTTCCGTATGTGTATCGACTACCGTGAACTCAACAAACTGACTATCAAGAATCGGTATCCTCTTCCACGAATTGATGATCTTTTTGATCAACTACAAGGATCGAGCGTTTATTCAAAGATCGATTTACGATCCGGATATCACCAACTGAGGGTGAAGGAAAGTAACGTGATGAAAACTGCATTTAGGACCCGTTATGGTCATTATGAGTTTCTCGTGATGCCATTCGGTTTGACAAATGCACCTGCCGTGTTCATGGACCTCATGAATCGTGTCTGCAAGCCTTACTTGGACAAATTTGTTATCGTCTTCATAGATGATATCCTCATCTACTCTAAGAGCGAAGAAGAACATGAGCAACACCTCCGATTAGTGCTTGAACTCTTAAGACAAGAGCAACTCTACGCCAAATTCTCCAAGTGTGAATTTTGTTTGAAGGAAGTCCAGTTTCTGGGTCATGTTGTGAGCGACCAGGGTATCAAAGTTGACCCCACCAAGATTGAAGCCATCAGCAAGTGGGAGACCCCCACTACTCCGACGCATATTCGCCAATTCCTAGGTCTCGTCGGTTATTACCGAAGATTCATCGAAGGATTTTCTCTGATTGCGCGTCCTTTGACCGCACTGACTCACAAGGGTAAGAAGTTCATTTGGGAACCCGCACACGAATCAGCATTTCAAACTTTGAAGAAGAAGTTAACCACCGCACCTATCCTATCACTTCCTGAAGGCAGTGACGACTTTGTTGTTTATTGTGATGCATCGAAGAGTGGTTTTGGTTGTGTACTGATGCAACGATCAAAAGTTATTGCCTATGCCTCCCGCCAATTGAAGATTCACGAGCGGAACTACACTACACATGATCTTGAACTTGGAGCCGTTGTCTTTGCGCTTAAATTGTGGAGACACTATTTGTATGGAACTAAGAGCACTATCTTCACCGATCACAAGAGTCTCCAGCACATCTTTGATCAGAATCAACTGAATATGAGACAACGTCGATGGATCGAGACGCTCAACGACTACGATTGTGAACTCCGTTATCACCCTGGCAAGGCCAATGTTGTAGCTGACGCTTTAAGCCGAAAGGAGAGGACGGCACCTCTTCGTGTTAGGGCTCTGAACATCACCATCCATTCGAACATCAACAGCCAGATCAGAGTAGCTCAAGATGAGGCTCTCAAGGAGGAGAACATATCTCATGAACATTTGAACATACTTGTCTCTCGATTCGAGGTTAGGGAGTCTGGACTCCGATGTTATGCCGGAAGAATTTGGGTACCATATTATGGAGATCTACGAAACCTGATACTTGATGAAGCACACAAATCGAGATATTCGATTCACCCTGGAGCAGGCAAAATGTACCAGGACCTTAAAGAACAGTATTGGTGGCCTAATCTTAAGAAGGACGTTGCAACTTATGTTGGGAAGTGTTTGACTTGTTTGAAAGTTAAGGCCGAACATCAGAGACCTTCTGGGTTACTTCAACAGCCGGAAATCCCACAATGGAAGTGGGAAAGGATCACAATGGATTTCATTACTAAGCTGCCGAAGACGGTGGGCGGATACGATACTATTTGGGTTATTGTTGACTGCCTTACCAAATCTGCACACTTTCTAGCGATAAAGGAAACTGATACAATGGAGAGACTTGCTCAGTTATACATCAAAGAGGTTGTATCACGACATGGTGTACCTTTATCGATCATCTCCGATCGCGATCCCCGTTTTGCTTCTAGATTTTGGCGTTCTTTGCAAGAAGCCATGGGAACTCGTCTCGACATGAGTACTGCTTATCATCCTCAGACTGACGGGCAAAGTGAACGAACGATTCAGACCTTGGAGGACATGCTGCGTGCATGTGTCATTGATTTTGGAAAGGCCTGGGAAAGACATTTGCCACTCGCCGAATTCTCGTACAACAACAGTTATCACACGAGCATTAATGCTGCACCTTTTGAAGCATTGTATGGCCGTAAGTGCCGATCTCCTATTTGTTGGGTCGAAGTAGGCGAAAAGCAAATCACCGGACCCGAGGTAGTCCACGAAACGACGGAGAAGATTGCTCAGATCCAAGCTAGACTTAAGACTGCCCGTGATCGTCAAAAGAGTTATGCCGATCTTAAACGTAAAGACTTTGAATTCAACGTTGGTGATCGTGTAATGTTGAAGGTTGCACCTTGGAAAGGTGTGATCCGTTTTGGAAAACGTGGAAAGTTGAACTCACGATACATTGGTCCTTTCGAAATCTTGGAACGTGTTGGACCCGATGCATACCGTTTGGATCTACCAGCACAATTGAGCTCTGTTCATCCTACCTTCCACGTGTCAAACTTGAAGAAGTGTCTTGCTGCACCAGAACTTATCATACCACTGGAAGAACTTACAATTGATGACAAACTCCACTTTGTGGAGGAACCTGTTGAAATTATGGATCGTGAGATCAAAACTTTGAAACGCAACAAGATTCCGATCGTCCGAGTACGGTGGAATGCCAAACGAGGACCTGAGTTTACTTGGGAGCGAGAGGACCAAATGATGCGGAAGTATCCTCACCTTTTCCCGACTCCTCCATCTACCTCAGCTTAAATTTCGGGACGAAATTTTCTTTAACAGGTGGGTAATGTAACGACCCTGGAATTTCCAACGTTTATTTATTAATAATTATTATTATTAATACGTGTGATTAAACGAATGTATGTTATTACATTTACATGTTACCATGATTGCCCGAACTTGACTTTAATTGCCCGAAACGTCTTTGTGACACCCGAAACTTTCACGAATAATATTTCTAGATATTATTTGCATTCATGATTAGTTTTATTAATCATTTTAATTAACAAAGGTTACTTGTTAGTTACTTGGGCTTTAATTGGTTTAACTTGGTAAATACTTGAACTTGGGCCTTGTTAGTGTTAATGGACTTATGTAAGCCCACCCTACTTCTTAATGGACTTAGTTAGCCCACCAAGAACTTGTAAGTATCAAGTTAAATGGAAACTAGTTGGTTAACTTGACTTGGAATCTAGTTTGTCCATAATTCCCATGAGACTACCTCCATTAACCAACTTTAATGAACTTTACAAGCTATTAACCAACAAACTTCTCCCCCTCCCCTCTAAATGCTGCTGGCCGTAGGTTTTGATCCCATACAAGGGAGGTTTGGTTTCATTTTTCACATTACTTCATCCATACTTCTCTAATTCAAACACACACACAAACTTGCAATTACTTTCCTCTCAACTTTTCTCTCAAAGTGTGAGTTACTTTCAAGTTCTTTCTCTCATCTTTTTCTTGTTAGAACCGAATCCTAACACCCTTAAATCATCATCATTCTTTGATTGTTATCATCTTTTGTTAGTTGTAGTTGTTACTTGATTATTGTTACTTACTTACTAGTTATTATCTTTCTTTACTTACATACTTACAAGGATCAAACTTCTTAGTTTAATTCTTCTTTTATCTTGAATCTTCAAGAACATACAAGACATAAACTCTCTAGTTTATGATCTTCACTTAATACTTGTTCAAAGTTTATAAAGTTCATGGTTGAAGACATACTTGAAGTTCATGAAGTAAACTTTAAAGTTTACTTTCTAAAGATCAAACTTTGGTTTGAATCTTTAAAGTATGAACAACAATGAACTAATTACTTGTTTACCTAGCTTATTTACTTCATTTACTTGTACTTTAATTTCATGTAATTAGTTTAAATGGTCAAGTACTACAAGTTAGTCTTGATCTTATTAATCTTGGACTTAAAGTTAACTTTAAAGTTCAAGAACATATAAAGGAAACTTTTTAATTATAACTTTGTATACTTATGCTTGATCTAGACTTTTGAGTCTTGGATCTTCAAGATCTAACTAAGAACTATGTTCTACATTTTAAGATCTTGATTTCATAAGTTCATTTTCAAGTTTGTAACTAATTATTAGTCTTATAGTTCATGTAAGTGTCAAACCTAAGACTTTGATGTAACTTGGGTTCATCAAACTACATGCAACTCTTAAGTGAGTTGTGCTTCATGTCTTAGACTTGCACTAGGGTTATGATGGTCAAGACTTGGTTAAGATGATGTAGATACATCAATGAGTTGTACACTTGAAGCTATATGCATCAAGGACGAGAACCATGATGAACATCAAGCACCAAGACCACCGGAACCCTTTTAAACTTACTGTTTCTGTCCAAAACCTACTGACCTGCTGTTTCTGTAACAGACCAGCAGACCTGGGCTGTTCTAACATGATTTTTAGATAGAACTATTCGATTAGATAACTTTTCATATAGGACTCGTCTTAATCCGAGTTACGGTTTAGGATTTATGGCCCTCCGATCGTCACTATGTCCTTTAACGTTGTGCAGAAATTTCTGACCTACTCGCACTTAGACCGTCGCCACGGTCAAACGAAGACGATTTTGCTTCTGGAATTTTTACCACACTTAAGGGACTCATAGACGGAGCCATGGCCACTGGTCTCACCTTAATTCAGTAAGGGTAGAGGCCGTGGTGACTGACTGAAGTCAGACTTTGTTTTAAACTACTTTCATAAACGAAACCTACCTTATGCCTTTTGTTTAATGATGAATGATGATGACCCTTAAGACCTTAATTACATACTTTTAAACCTATTAAGACGATTTACTGACTTAGTACTATTTGACTTAGGTTGAGGACCTTCGGACCGATTACTTGCACACCTTTTCGGAACCGACTTTACGACTACATTATCATTGTGAGTTATAGCATTCCCTTTTTACTTTAAACTTATTTTGGGAACTGAGAATACATGCGGATTTTATGTTTTAAATACTAGGCACGAGTACTTAAACTTATATATGTGTGGGTTATACAACGGCATAAACATTCCCTTTAGCTCGGTAACGTTTAATCATTGGTTTTTGAACCGTGAACGCGAATCTTAGATATGGATCCATAGGGTTTGACATCCCCACTCGGGCTAGTCGCGCTAGCATTTAATGAGTGTTTAATACTTCGTAAACATACGCACTTGCCAAGTGTACTTTCAGGGGGTGATATATTATTAAACGTTTAGTTAGTTACCGAGTGCCCACGGTTAACATATACTTTATCATACTGTTTTGAAACGCTCGTTGTAGTGCTGAAATCTCATGGCCTACCTTACATACTGTTATACTTAAACTATAGCTCACCAACCTTTGTGTTGACGTTTTTAAGCATGTATTTCTCAGGTGCTTGAGGTTGCTTCCGCTGTGTACTAGTCGTGCTGTAGAACCCGCTGCTTAGAGTTGTTATCGCATGATTACTTATCTTGCATTCAAACTTATTTTTTTTCTTTTGAAACTATGTTATGTAACGACCTTTGGGGTCACGTACACTTATTTATTGCTTCTACTTAGCGAAGCATGCTTTTGGATTGTAAAACATTTGACGTTAGTTATGACGTCACCCTTTATTATTGAATGCAAAATCTTTTTGAAAACGCATATAGTACTTAACCTTGTAATGATCCTGTTGTTGATGATTCGTACACGATGGTTTTGTACGGGGCATCACACTTTTCGTCGGCTACTTATTGTTGTGCGGAGTGCGTTTTTTAGTTAGGAATCGCACTTGTTTGGCCATATGCGAGGAGAGGTAAGTGTGATCCGTAAGGATGCGCTTTTCGTCGGCCTCTTGTTGCGTAGTGGTAAGTGGTTAACGTTTGATCTACCGCTTTTCGTCGGCCACGTATGCTTGAGAATATGGGACAAGTGGTATCCAATCGTGAGGATTCACTTTTTGTCGGCTCCATTGTAATGTTTGTTGTCCATGTTATCGATGTGTTGTTACTTTAGCGATGTACATGAAAAGGGTACGCTAAAGGGATTGCTAACTTGGTACGGGATTTGGAATGTTAACTTGTTTATGTCATGTGGTCGAGGCATGAGTTCGTTCCGGTTTAGGAATGAAGCGAGACTTAGTGCTCGATTTGGTAGATTTGGTAAATCAAGGATGATGATTTAAATCGGAAAGGTAACTTTGTGTAAAGTCGCCTAAGGGAATTGTGTGAATCTTCGGAGTTGTGGAAATTGTTGAGGACATAGAATTTGGACAGATGTCGGAGGGCCATGAATTGTGGTTCCTGTTTGTTAGAATGGCAAGGATCACGAGGACGTGATCGAGTTTAAGTGGGGGAGAGTTGTAAGACCCAAATATTTATTGTACATAATGTATTTATGGTGTACGATGCGTGTATGAAGTGTAAGTGTTGCTTGCTCGAACGCCGAAGGAAACTGGACGTTGTCTAAAGTGACAAGGTGTGTACGTATCTTTTCAACCCTAAATAAAGTTTGAGTTGATGTTTCAAAGCCTTATCATTGGAAAGGAAATCTCATTACGTTTCCAACGATATTAGATTCATCGAAAACGGAGCTACGGTCAAAAAGTTATGGCCAAAACAAGTTTCTGAAAACTGACCTGCAGGTTGGAGCGGCGCTCCACCATTTGGCGCGGCGCGCCGATTGCTGCTGATGCAATTTTCAGCCTTTTTAAAAGGTCTAAATGAGGGGTACTTTGGTCTTTTCACTTGGGGTCGGTTTGGGGTCATCAAAACTGATCCATTGGTCATTTTGGATCACATTTCACTCATCAAACACCCTTATCAAACCCTAGTGAGAGAAACCCACTTTTAGTGAGAGAGAGCTTGATTTGGAGAAGAAGGAGTTGGATTCTCACCAAAGCTCGGGTTTTAAAGTTGCTCTACTCGTCAACGGCATCATTTTGGTAGTATTGGTAAGTTCTATCTCCGAATTTCATTGTTAGATTTGATATTCAAGTTAGGGTTTGATATTGTTAGTTGTAAAACCCATTTGGTTGATGAAGAGGGTTTATGGAAACTTGCTATTTTGATATTTGGCGGGTTTTGGGTTGGTTAATGATTTAACCATGTTTAAGACTTGTAAATGGTGTATAATCACTAGTGTTAGTGATTATTGGTGTTTTGGAAACCATTAGGGTTCTTATGGTTGACTAATTTTGACTAGAGTCAAAATTAAGGTTTGTTGATGATTATGACTCAATTACCGATTTAATGAGGTTTATAAACTTAAAATGGATTAAGTTGAAGCATAGAACCGAGTTAAATATGTTTTGGTGTCAAAACTTGCTAATGGCGTGATATTGACTTCTTATGGGTCAAATTAGGGTTTAAGTGTCATTTTGGGCAACATAGGTGTTTAACACCTATGATTGGGTTTGATTGGCATATTAGGACCATTCTCACTTGTGTTAGTGATTATTGGTTAGTTTGGGCGCGGTTTGTGCTTGGAAGTGCAAATGGGTCGAAATTGCACTTATTGGTGTTTTGGGCATAAGCTAGAGTGTTTAGCTTATTTGTTTATGAATTACTTAGGTAAATTGCATTTGGACGATTAGGAGCTCAAGCGGGATTGCTTTTCAAGTAATCAAGGTGAGTGGAATATTTATACGCTTATGTATATAATTTGGTTGCTTGTGTGCGATGTGGTAAGTGACATCCGTTAGGATTCACTTTTCGTGGACCACGATTGAGATGGAAAAATATAGTGAGTAATATCCGTGTGGATAGCTCTTCGTTGGCTATATTCGTTTTGTGTTTGTGGCGAGTGATAAACGTATGACCTATCACTCTTTGTCGGCCACGTGTGTATATATATATGGTGTTTGGAATGTGGTGAGTTATATCCGAAAGGAATGACTCTTTGTTGACCACGATTGGAGGTGAGCATGTGGCGAGTGATTAATGTTCGACCTATCACTCTTCGTCGGTCACATGTGTGTTTGGGCATGTAGCGAGTGATTAACGTTTGACCTATCACTCTTCGTCGGCTACATGTGTATGTTTAGATATGTGGTGAGTTATTAATGTTTGACCTATCACTCTTCGTTGGCCGCATATGTGTGTTGGGGTAAGTGGTGAGTGTATCTGTTTGGGGATCCGCTCTTCGTTGGCCACTTATCGTGGGATGGTAAGCGGTTTCGCTTTTCGTCAGCCATCCTTGTGATTGAGGTAAGTGTTAACGTTTCGGTTGCACTTTTCGTCGGCCTCATGGTGCGTAGTGGTGAGTAGTTAACGATTTTGACCTACTACTCTTCGTCGGCCACGTACGCGTGCGATGGGTGGTGAGTAGTTAACGATTTTGACCTACTACTCTTCGTCAGCCACCATCGAGTCGAATGTGGACATTGGGTATATTGGGATGTGTAATTTTATTAGCATTGTACGTATTTGTATTTGGCATATATTATTGTTGAGATCTCTATGCTAATGATGTTGACTTGTTGTACGTACGATTATTCGTTTATTCGATATTGTGGTTTGCTAATGTTATTGTATTGTTGTGTAGGTGTATGCAAGTAATTAGATTATGTATGTATGCGTATAAATATTGCATTCACTAAGCATTAGCTTACCCTCTCGTTGTTTACATTTTTAGGTTCGGAGGCGGACGTGGCAAGGGTATGCTCGAGATTTAGATGATTTCCCTTTTTGGTTGCTTACTTGGATTACTTGTGGATTCGACCTAGGATTTGGGTAGTTTATCCCCAAACATCATGCTCGTAGTTTGTTTGGAAATTAAACTAATGTGGTCGAAACTCAAACTTTTGTATGAAACTCGTAAGACGGCCGATGTGGGCCCCACTTTGTAAAACTTATTTTATGTTTGAATCGTGTTAGTTTTACATATTTGAAGATGTGGGTAAAAGCGTTTCGTCTAAATATGTCAGAAAGTGGCCAATCTTTTTCACGTTTAAAGACTTTTTGGACAGACCAGTTTGGCGCGCCGCGCCATTTGCTGAACAAACAAATTTTTATTTTTATTTTTGCATATTTCGGTTGCATAAGGGTTGGGTTGTTACAACTGGTTAGGCATACATAAACAACTAAATTTTGTAGGCCATTCCATTGCACATGCTATAGAAAGCGTCGGACATCATCAAAGCCTATATGAGGTAGATTGCGGTACACATTTTAAAGGGAATTGGGGATCGGTCTCCATATACTTTTCAGCCATTTACAACATCCCAACGATGAAAGATTTTGTCATTATGGTAAGGTGATCTTTGTTTATCTCGCAACCTTTGTTGTGACTTGATAGTCCTAAGGAGTACTATACCTTACTTTATTTATTCTAACGTCAATATCGGCTTCTTAACGACCTTCGTGATCATATGTCACCCACGCATGCGTTAGGAGGAAACTCAAATCGCAAGAACCCTGACAGTACAGTTGAAAGTTGAAAAAACCTCCTCCGAGAAGCTAATTGCTGGCAGTACCAATTAGATCCCGACTCTTGAAATCGAACATGCGCCTACTCGTTGAGAACAAACAGGCTGCCCCCTCGTATACCACTCAGGTAATGTATCGGTGATAATAATTATTATTTATTAACTAAAGACGATATAATAATTATAATTAATAATAATCAAATAAAACACAGCTATTAACTTTAAGATTTTTCTAACGACAGTTCAGCTGTCATTAGCGTGCATGAAAAACTTGTAAAATTTAATAACCGTCACCAAAAAGTCAAATGTAACCACTATACATTTTCAGGGTCGGCCTGTTAATTTTAATGGTCCTGTTTAATAAGAAAAAGATGCCCTTTATATACGAAAGCTTTATATATATATATATATATATATATATATATATATATATATATATATATATATATATATATATAAGAATAAGATCAATAATATTGAAAAATGTAATACTCCGTATGTATTAGGCATTAGTTAAAATAATGGTTGAAAAAAACGTAATATTTTTAAAACTTTATAAATAAGTATACCACATATATATTTTGTTGTGTTATGTTTCTGGGCTTCTTTGGGTGTTGGGATCCATGCAATTGCACTCTTTGCACCCTGAAAATTCGACCACGTACGTTTCTTTTAAGCAAAAGCTATGGGGATTATCACCAAAATGCCCTTTTTTTAAGCTTGTTGACTGACAGCCCTAAAAAAAAAGTTTGACAATTTGCCCTCGCAAGGCGCAAGACAGCTTGCGTCCTTGCGACCTTGCGTCTTTGCGTCTTTGCGACGTTGCGACCTTGCGTGTTTCAGTAAAAGAACTAGTTAAATGATCAGTTTGCGTTCACTGTTCCCACACACATACGCAAACTCCTCTCTGGTGCCCTTTCGCTCGTCATTCGCAAGATCGTTATCAAGCTTTCTTACATTCTCCAAACACTCGCAAATCACTCGCAAATTCTTCATCATCATCCTCACGTCATCCTCCTCACATCTTCATCGTTACTAGATCTTCTTCATCCTTCCATCTTCGATCTTCCCGAGTACAAGCGAGCTTCTACAACACCAACATCATCGAATCACCATCATCGTTCACTATGTCTCAAGAACAGGTTAGATTTCTTAGATCTATGTTATATTATTCGATCTACTTCATAGTGCTTAGATTTATGTGCTAAAACAAAGTTTTTGCACTCTTTGCACGCCAACTGTTCGAAAAAATGTGTCAACGGAATTTGTTTGTATTTTGTGTTTTTGATTGTATATTATTGAGATTGCGTACGATACCCAGGAATTTTTGCTAGATTCAAGTTGTGTAACTCTGTTGCTATGTAGACGCAAGACAATCCTTGCGTCCTTGCGTATGCCTCACAATGTACGCAAGGTGATATTTGCGACCTTACGTTTGCTATAATTTTACCTTTGCATGTGCACGCAAGGTAACCCTTGCGTCCTTGCGTCTTGATCATAAGTTACGCAAGGTTAACCTTGCGTCCTTGCGTCTTGCACATCTGTTACGCAAGGTTAACCTTGCGTCCTTGCGGCCTTGTACGCAATCTCTGTCTTGCTTGCTTGCGTCTATGTGATTTTCTTCTGATGTTCTTCTGACTTTTACAGGGCTATGTGGAAGGTAAATTGACCATGAAGAATATGTTGACCGTGATTCCTCAGGTCAAGAAAATGTTGACTGAGAGACAAGAAAAATTATTTAGAAGTACATGCTTTGGTCCCTGGTTAGATCTTTCATACACGGGTAATGATCCTGGCCTAGTACATGCCATGCTCTAACGGAAATGTGAGCGTTCAGCAAAATTAGATGCTAGTAAGTACCCTGAAGAGCAACAAGATATATGGTTTCATTTTTCTCCTAATTTTATGATTAGATTTGGTCGGCGTGAATTTTGTTTAGTCACCGGCTTTATGTTTGGTATCCGGACGGACATGGCACATTACATCCCTCGAAATTATGAATCTAAGACCGCACCCATTAGACGACGTTGTTTTCCAGAACGTCCCGATGCCAGCAACATTTTGGTTAGTGATATACAAAACATCCTTATCAAAAAACAAGGTGATGTAAAGGTTCCCAAGGTTAGTGACGATGATATTGTTCGACTAGCTATAATTTTGATCGTAGAGAGAGCGTTTATGGGGAAGCAGGGGCAACATGTGGTTAGTAAACAGTTTCTATGGTTGGTTAAAGATTTCAATAAGGTGAACGCGTACCCATGGGGGTCTCGTATTTGGGATGCTACTTACTCAGCGGTGAGCGAAGGTTTTGAGGTTCGAGAAAGCCAATTAGAGAGTGGGGGTGGAAAGGCTTACACTTTGGCTGGTTTTATGTGGGCATTTAAGATTTGGATCCTCGAGGCATACCGTCGTACCATTAAGAGTTTTGCAACCAAAACTGATAAGGATGGAGTACCAAGAGCATTATTTTGGAAGCGTTCATCTGCTGAAACCTTTACAGTGTCTGACTACCTAAAACTTCTACATATAATGGTTAGTTAATATCTCCAAGAGCTTTTTATATAGTGTATATACAGCAGTTTCTGTTTTAACAGAGCAGTTTTGTGTGTCGCATGAGGACGCAAGATACACCTTGCGTCCTTGCGTGTGTCGCAAGGATATCCTTGCGTCCTTGCGTGTGAACCCTGGGTTATACTTGTTACAGGCGCAAGAATCATGCTTGCGTCCTTGCGTGTGTCGCAAGTTTACTCTTGCGTCCTTGCGTCTACTCGCAAGATGATCTTTGCGTTCTTGCGTCTAGACGCAAAATGACTTTTGCGTCCTTGCGTCCTTTTGTTTTTACTAATATAACTTCATTTCAGGATGATTGTCCGAAGAGAAAAAGACCTTTTCGTTCCCTGCACCCATCTGAGACAGAGAGAGGTTGTCAATGGTGGATCCAGAGTTCCTCTTACTTTCAAGGAGATGTTGTTGAAGACGAGAAAAATACATAAGATGATAATCAAGTTGAAGAGGAGTTGGGTGGCAGTTTGAAGGAATTATTGCAGGAGGAGTCAGAGCAGACCTCGGACCCTCATCCAACACAAAAAGGCAATAATTTGCAGGAATTATTGCGTATGGTTAATATGTTGACTAAGAGGGTGGATGATCAAGAAAAGGAGTTGGCTGATTGTAAAAAGAAGCTTGATGATCATGAAAAACGTTTGAAAGAACAGGAACACCAGGAACATCAGGTAAACTAGGCGCAAGTTTTTTTTGCGACCTTGCATCTTGCCTGTTATGTTGGCGCAAGGTTTTACTTGCGTCCTTGCGCCTGACGTTATATCAGACGCAAGTACCATCTTGCGTCCTTGCGTCTTGATTGTAATTTAGGTGCAGGTTGTACTTGCGTCCCTAACTCAGACGCAAGGACTTACTTGCGACCTTGCGTATGGCTACTTTTCTTATTTTTTGCGTTTTGTTCATTATAGTATGTTGATAACGAGGATGCATATGTGGATCCTCGATCTTTCTCTGACAATGATACATCTCCGAGGGTTGTTAGACGTGGGAAAAGAGAAAGAAGGCCCACTCATTTTTTAAATTCCCCTTTCACAACACCGGGCTACAGAAAACCATTGGAGAAGGTATGTCTGTAACATTCACCAGACGCAAGGTTTTCCTTGCGTCCTTGCGCCTGATGTTTATAAGACCTTGCGTTTTGCGTCTTGGTTTACGCAAGATATATCTTGCGTCCTTGCGTATGTTTGCTGACTCATAGATTATATACAGTTGTCTGACGAAGTAGCTTCTAGAGTAAAAAGGCTGAAAGTTTCTCATCAAGGGACTAAAGAAGCTGAGAATGTGTTGCCAATGGAAACTGAAAAGCCTACTGAAAAAGGGGCTGAAAAAGCTGTTGATAAATAAGATGAGAACGTGGCTCTGGTGTCTGAGGAGATTGAGCAAGGAGTTGATTTGCCATTGGTTAATGAAGCAGAAAAACAAGCAGACCAGCATGAGGTTAGTGAATGACGCAAGGATCACCTTGCGTCTTTGCGTCTTCTTCATTGTTGGACGCAAGGATTACCTTGCGTCTTTGCGTATACTTCACTGATGGACGCAAGACCTATATTGCGTATTTGCGTTTGCATTACACCGACGCAAGACAATTCTTGCGTCTTTGCGTCTTTATTACTAATTTTTTTTTTCCAGAAAAAGGAAAGGAAGAGAAAAAGGAAGGAAAAGGATTGGGTTGGTGAGGAGGAAATTTGGTCAATGGTTGATAAATTTATAAACGATCAAGGAACTTTGCAACCACCACCACCAAATGCATGGAGAGATCAAAGGAAGCATGTGGGGCCAGCAAAAGATTTGAAATCACTAATCCTCAATAAGCAAGATACGCGTTGCATGTTCATTTTCCAAAATGAAACCTTCCTCTTCCTTGATACTGAGTTTTGGAAACGTTTATTGGGAATTGCATTTTCTGGTTATTTGGAAAACATAGTAAGTTTGTTAATAATTATAAACTTATGCATGTTTTGTTTTGTTTTTATAACATTCATAATCAACTTGATCTGATTATAGCATATTGATGGATGGGCTACCTTCCTGTTGAGATTTCGGCAGAGGTTTCTGCCCCGAGCTAGCCAGATGTCCTCGAGTCCTCAGTTTCCGATTGCAGATTATACATGTAGTTCTCGATGGACGATTATGCCATTGGGTTTCCTCAATCAACTGGAGAAATTCAAGTCCTTTTATGATGATGACACTCAAAATGAGGAGGAGAAGGGGGATACATCTAATCCTGAAGCAGAGGGGATCATTAAATTCAATCCCCCAGATTATATGTATTTGATTGGTCTTGGGGATGGTAGTGATGACCTTTATCCATCCTGGGCTGAATGTGATAAGGTTAGTCCTTTTTTTTTTATATAAACTATACATTTTGAGTAAACTGTAATAGGCGCAAGACAAATCTTGCGCCCTTGCGTCCGTTCGCAAACACTCTCTTGCGTCCTTGCGACCCTCGCAAGATTAACCTTGCGTCTTCATTATGGACGCAAAGTCAAATTTGCGTCCATGCGTCCACTCGCAAGGTATACCTTGCGTCCTTGCGCCTGACGCAAGGTCTACCTTGCGTCCTTGCGTGTCTCGCAAGATCAACCTTGCGTCCTTCCTTATTGACTTTTTATGTTTCTTTTGCTGCAGATTTTGATTCCAGTACATTTTTCAGATCCTGAACATTTTATACTACTCACTTTGAACTTAGATGAACAGAGAGTATTAGTCTATGATAGTTTAAAGGGTTGTTTGAAAAAAGGTCAACTCGGGGCTGTCTTCAAAAATTTATCAGACAACTTGCCGTTATATTTGAAGGCTATTGATTACTTTAACAAGAAGCAGGACTCACAAATTGTTGACTATTATGAGAACAGAGAAGATGTAGAGTTGATGATCGAGGATGCACCGTATGTGCCAATGCAGAGTGGTGGCCATGGTGATTGTGGTGTTTGGGTCTGCCTTCATATGGAGAGGATAGTTTTTGGTTGGGATCAGATTGACAACATTGGAGACCCTAAAAAGGCTGCTAAGGACTATAGAATTCGAATGGCAAGAACATTCTTCCGTGCACGCTTTGATACACAGGAACCACCACCATCAGAGGACCCAGAGGACCCAAATGTTGTTAATTAGTTAACTTGTAGATGTAATTATTATACATTTTTTAGGTAAAACATGTAATTTTTGTATGTAAATAATCTGGGACAGACGCAAGGCCTTTTTTGCGTCCTTGCTTCTGGTTTTTTGTCAGACGCAAGGTGTTGTTTGCGTCCTTGCGTCTCTTTAAATGGCTTACGCAAGGTTTTGTTTGCGTTCTTGCGTATGTTTGAAGACTTACGCAAGGTTATGTTTGCGTCCTTGCGTCTCTTTAAAAGATATACGCAAGTTGCTGTTTGCGTGCTTGCGTATGTTTCATGACATACGCAAGGTATTGTTTGAAAAGTTGCGTCTTTTTTAAAGACAGACGCAAGTTATTGTTTGCGTATTTGCGTGTGTTTGATGACATACGCAAGATTTTTCTTGCGTTCTTGCGTCTGTATGTAGGTCAATCCATAACACATATTTAAACAACTAACTGAGACTGATAAACATAAAAACAAACTGAGACTGATAAACAACAAACTGAGACTGATAATCAAGCAACTAATTCTGGTCCCCTAATTCTGGTCTAAATCGTACGTTTGATAAAATTGAGACTGATAAGCTTGCGAAGGTTCGACTTTCTCTTTCGACTTTGACTTTGATTTTGAGGCTGTTTTTTTAACCCTCTGAGAAGTAGATTCACCGGTTAGGTCATAAGAAGCGCTACATGTTGTTCGGTTATGACCTGCTTGCTTGCAACGAGTACATGTTCTTACTTTCTTTTCAGTTTCTTCACCTTGAGATGGAATCCGATCGGTACTTTTTGGGCGTCCAGGTGCTCTTTTCTTTTGAATTGTGAGCTTTACGATTTTCAAGATCTTGGGCCCTGGATCGGACCATTCGGATCGATGGGGCAAAGGAAGGATGTGTTCGGAATATGTATTTATATAAGTTTGAGACAAGAACCAATGTGATACATAACATGTAACATCTTCCACTCCGAAGAGTCGTGCTGCTGCCAATACATGTCCGCAAGGTATGCCTGATAATTGCCATTGCCCACATGTACATGTTCTATCTTCTAGATTAACGAGGCCGTTTTTCCTTCCATCACGCACCTCTATTAGATTGTTTGTCGATGGAAATGCTTGCCATCTTCTTGATTTGTTCGTCCTCTTACCTAATTTACGTTCAACATATGGAGTAACCGTTGAAGTGAGACTAAATGCTTTGTTGTGATGTTTGAAAAACCAATCCTGTATAGAAGCGCGAAAAAATTCCAATAACATGCAAACTGGTAGTTTGCGAGCATGTTTGGATAGAGCGTTAATAGACTCTACACTGTTGCTAGTAAGGTATGCATACCTAACATGACCAGCATGACTTCTGGACCATTTGTTGAAACCAACGTCATTTAGATACTTGTGAGACGCTTTTAATCTTCGTTGAAATACACTAACATGATCTTGAAAATCTGACAAACGATAAGCCTTAACCATTTTCCAATAGTGCCATTCAAAATATTTGAATTTGTTGGACATCGTTTTTATGTTCATGAATAGATGACGTGCGCAAAAAGAGTGAAAAGCTTCAGGAAACACATTTGAAATACCATGTGCTATTGAAGGAGCACGATCAGAAATAAAGGTAATCTCTGACATACGATTACTCATACCACAACTCTCTAAATGATCTCTTAGATTGCCAAAAAACCATGACCAAACCTCGTTTGTCTCGCCTTCACCAATTCCATAAGCCAATGGCAAAATTCCGTTATTGGCATCCATTGCAACAGCGACTAAATTTGTACCTAAGTATCCAGCTTTCAAATGTGCACCATCAACGATGATAATAGGGCGAACATTTTGGACAAATGATCGAATCTGCACGCAAACAAATCAAATGAGATTGCTATTAGTTTAAGATAAAACAATTGTAGGATGAGTGATACTTACAACTGCGCCAAAGGACATGTAACACATCACGAATCTATTTTCATTGTCAGTCACCACATTTGTCATGCTTCCTGGGTTATGAATCTTAATGTTATGAAGATAAATGGGAAGCATTCGGAACAAGTCATCCATACTGCCACGAAGCATCTCTATTGCATGACACTTGGCTCTCCATGCTTGATTGTAAGAAATGCTCACCCGAAAACGGTTGCCAACATCATCACGTATATCTTTTGGATTATAGTCTCGATTTGCAGCTTTGAACGATTCCATCAGAATACTTCCTAACACCTTTTTGGAAGCATGTTTATTATTTCCCATAATTTGGGTACGTGAGCATGTGTGTACGTCATACAATTTCTTTACGATGAAGTTGTCAGTGTGACGTATTTTGTATGCACTACATTTCCACTCACAATTTGGCAACATGCATTTAGCAGTAAATCGAGATTTGTCAAACTTTACAGGCTTAATTTGGAAGTTTTCTTCAAGACATTTTGTGTATAGATGGTTTACAAAATCATCCTTGTTTAAAAAAGTTTGTCGAACTTTAATCAAATCGGATACTCTATAACTGGTTGTTATTTGGCTCGTAGATTCAGTCTCTTGGTCATGCTCACTCAATAAAAGTGGCATATTCCAGAATACATCCTTTTTTTCTTCCTCTTCTTCATTTTCATCTTCATCTTGATCTTCTCTGTCATTTTCTTCCTCTGAAGCACTAGACGCGACAACTGATTCAAAAGGGTGATCTGTTTTTTTAATTTTACATACGTTCTCAACTCCATAGTTGAAGAAATCAAACTCTTCTGTGTTTGGAGGTGGTACTTCAGGTCGTGCTTCTTCCAAATTGGGTGTCTGAAGGTTTGTGCTCTCCTCGTTTGTTGGTAGGTTTTGTTGGACATCGTGTGTTGGTAGGTTTTGATGGACATTGTGTATTGGTAGGATTTGCACTGACTGTAAGTTTTCTGGGAGTTGATGCATTGTAACTTTGTCGACAATGTAAATATTAATAGGAGCATTTGATATTGCATGTTGTAGAAAATCACGAAAGTCTTCATAATCATCAGTAATATCAAAAACAAGATTATCGACAACATATCTCATTGAAACAGGAGCATTAGGTGGCAAATTAATTTTTCTAAGAACATTTTTTAACAATATTCTTCGAGTAATTAGTTTTTGGGGAGCAACTGGGAGTTTTAATCGTGTTCTAAAACAATCTAGAGGCAAATACATAGGTAAGTTATTAATAAATTGAAAAGAACCACCACAACGTATATGAATAACAAAGGTTTCATTATCACTAAAACTCATTATTTAAAACAAAGAAAGTTACCTTAATGACGCTTGAAATTATATGATTTATGTTGAAATGGTGGAAATGAAGTGAAAATAGAGCTGGTAATACCTTATATGAATTGAAAAAGTTATCCGTAATAGTACAAAAATCGTACAAAATCTTATCCACGAAATCATGAAAATCTTATCGGGATAAGACGCAAGACGCAAGACGCAAAGGCGCAAGTCGCAAGACGCAAGACGCAAGACGCAATACGCAAGGACGCAAGTCTCTTTGTTGCGTTTGTCAGTAACGCAAGGTCGCATGGTCGCAAGATCGCAAAGACGCAAGGTGTCTTGCGCCTTGCGAGGGCAAATTGTCAAACTTTTTTTTTTAGGGCTGTCAGTCAACAAGCTTAAAAAAAAAGGGCATTTTGGTGATAATCCCAAAAGGCTATGTTAAAACTTCTAAAATAGTACTGTACTTTATCAAGATTAAAGGTGTGAGTTGTCGGTCATATATATCTTTGTCTGTTATTTCTACACCTCTAACTTTTGAAAAGCGAATAAAAATACAGGAGTTGGAAAGATGAGCGATTAGGACAGATTGAGTGATAAGGAAAATATCTTGTAAAACCTGTCATTATTCTTAGTATGGGCTGAAAGTCGAGTTGAACCCGCAGTGCACTGTTGTCCAACTGAAAGATAGTTTAAGCAACAAGCGATGTTAAATATGATTATGAAAATAATAATTTACAACGTAAGCATCGTAAGTATGATTATGAATACAATAATTTATAATTTCAGGTGTAACATTTAGTAGACGTATTTGAGAGGTTTATGTATTGAACACACCACCCATTTGAGATTAAACAAACCGAACAAACCCAGTAACTAAATGAGTCAAAATTGACACCACACGAATAACCATCAATGTTAAAACTCCTTACTCAGCGACCAGCATATGCATGTGCATCCAGTATCAAAGGTCTCATATACGTGACCGACAATATTTACGCCTAAGCTATATTGAAGACTTTTGAAGGATAGCTTACTTACCTAATTACCGTTTTGCTCTAAAACTCAATTCCATGACAGCATTAGCACATGGGAAATCCTAGCACTTAATTTGCATTTTTCAACAATCATAAAAAAGTATTTCTATTTATTTTGAATATTAAACCTGCTTGTACATTTTCATATATTGCGTAATAAACAACCAACGGGAAGTTCACGTGCTAATGAAAGAAAGAAATGAAAAGTCTCTTTTGGCCCATAACCCTACACGGCATTATATAGACTTTTTTACCTTGTCTAACCACATACTTGCAACAAACAAAAAAAGGCTTTTGTATAGTACTTACCTGAACTATATATAGGATAACGAAATATTTATGTAAATTTATTTACATGCGCCACGACTTGATAAGGCAGATTGAGGGAAAAAATCACAGAGAAAGTATTACCAACGACCACAAAAACCGTTGGTAATTTTTTTTTATTTTTATTTTTATTTTTATTTTTTTGTAAGCGAGGAAACCCTCATATGAATGAGCACATCGACTCCCGGTAAAAACCTCGGGTAATCAAGCCCTCCGAGGCCGAGACCTGGTACAGTGGTACCAGGTGTTTTTTTTGGTAAAACCGTTGTTAATTTTGTTCGAACACATAGAATATCCCTTCAATTATGCAGCCAACATACACTTGCAGAACTTGAACCCGAGAAATCAAACTTTTAGTGTAAATTTTTTTTCCCCAAAATCGAGCCGGGGCGGATACCCGCTTTTGCCTCCACAATGTTCCGCCTCTGCATAGGGGGATAAGAAAGTACACACGGCTCCAGCACTCTACACAAACACATGAAGTTGTCACTGCAACCTTTTAATCATACACATATCTCTAATTCTCACATCATTACCGAGTTGTCAATAATGCATCAAGTTTAGCTGCTAACCAGCGAGCGTAGTAGCTTAAGAAACCTATTTCGACGTTGATCACTAAAGGCTAATCCATTTCAACATCAGCCTTCAATCTTTCTTCATTTTTGTGATCCCATCTTAATCTTGCTCACCCCAAATAAAAAAGAACTGTGTATGACAAGATGGATATGGATACTAATGGAAATTAATAATGACCCGAGACTTTTAAGAATCAGCGTCCAGCTAAATGTATTAACATGTTAACCCCCTAATCAAATAGATAACCGCGTATGACAAGAAGAAAATGGGTTAAGATGGAAAAGAATTGACCCAATGCTTTTAAACATCAGTGTCCAGCTATATATACATCATGTTAACTCCTTATCAATGCAATAACTAAGTTGGAGTAAATAACTAAACTGAAAAGTTGATACATGTTAAAAGAAAGAAGATAATATAATTTAGCCTCATTGATGAACTGCCAAACAGACAAGTATCAACAAATTGTGAACAAAAGTGTATATTCCAAACTATTGCTACCTCCAGTAATAAGTTTGATTTATAAAAAAAATTATGGCTACTTTCTACACAAAGTTCACCATGCACATTCATATGTATTGCTAGCATAGCAACATAGTGGCAATCTTTAATGTCAACTCCAGAACCGATACAAATACAGCACACCAGATTTATGTCTACTTTGGATACGAATTTGACCATGCAAATCCATATGTATATGTAATCTCTAATATGACAATAGATGGGCTTTTTAAACCTAACATTGCAAGAAATAGACATCAAACTCACCAAATTTTGGTCAGTTTGAGACAAAGTGAAACCATGTACAAATCGGTAAGCATCTCTAGTATAGCGAAAACCATACGAATGAAACAAATTACATGAACAAATAAATTGTATGAAAAATAACAAACATGACAAAGAAAACTATTTATCTTGATTTCCTTAAAATTGTGCAAGAAAAATATATGAAAATATATGGAGTTCGGTTAACAAAAACAAACCTATATTCAAGACCCTCTTCCCCTATTGTGCAATATGGAAACTCTACGCATCTAACACAAGAGCTAGGACCACTAGATGTCATAGGTTTTATATCCATAAAAGCTTACTTCATCTTAAAAAATTTCTTTAGATCTGTTAGAGAGCCCTTCATAAAAACTCAAATCCACCATAAGATTTAGTAACTGTACCAGAACAAGCCCTTAAAAAGATTTCATGCCCCAATGATGTTTATCATCAACCTCAATTTGAAAGATTTCAATGAATTCCATACTTATCCTATCTTAAATACCAACGCAGAAATTATGTTCTTAGCCCTACTCATTTGTCTTCTTCTACTATGTTTTCTAATGAACAAAAGAACTTCATGCAAAGTTTACTTAATAGACTTTGCCTGCTACAAGCCTCTTACTTCACAGATGTGCACAAGAGAGCTTGCTGTAAAGGAAACTATACGAAGCGGATATTTCTCAGAAGAGACACTGGATTTCATGAAAAAAACTATGGAAAGATCTGGTCTTGGCGACAAAACTTACCTGCCAGATATCTTTTTCAGACCAAAATATGATCCATCCATGAAAGATGCAAGACAGGAAGTCGAGATGACGATCTTTGGTTCGATAGATACACTTCTTGCAAAAACAGGTGTAAGATGTGAGGATATTGGTATACTAATTGTGAATTGCTGTATTTATAACACATCACCCTCTGTTACTAGCCTAATAGTTAATCGGTATAAGTTTAAAAAAAGTATTATCACCTACAATCTTGTTGGAATGGGATGCAGCGCAGGACTTCTGGCAATAGGACTTGCTAAACAGCTCCTCCAGGTTATTTGGCTTAAATACACTTTTGTATCCCCCTTACATCATATACGTGTAACGTCTTCCTATCAACACACACTCGTTTTAACATAAAACCAATCACATCTTACTTTGATTCTTGGAAATATGCTAACAAGGCCATTCCTATTCTGACAGGCTTCAAGCTGACATAATTATTCCCTTTGACCATATAATATAAATATTTAGTCTCTTTAGTACTTATTACTTTCTGCAGGCCATATAATATAAATATAACCATAAATCTTAACCTTACAGTTGAAGGGCAAGGGCATACCATTATATTAGTAAAGACAAACTTAGAGTGATTAGTGTCGTTTGTTCAAAAGTTGCTAGTACTTCCTATATTTGATCCGGGAGGGCGATTAGGGTGTGGACCTAAGGGCTTTAGTGACACAATAATTCATTCCGTTTTCAATTACACCTTGCTCTCAAAACTGCATGTAATGTGTGTCAGTTTCATTCGTGTTAACATTGCCTAAAGTGCACCTACATTCAATTGTGCTATGGTTGTTTCATCATCTGCAATTAACATTGACCTACCATCATATACATAATTATTATGACTTCCATGTACTTCTCGGCAGTAATATACAAGGACAACTCATGTAAGCCTGTTCTTATGCCAAAATCAGTAAGCATGGACGGAGCTTTATGAGGGTAGGAGGGGGCCTTGGCCACCCCAACAAAAATGAAAGTTGTAGCCCTTTGAGTTACGAGAGTATGGGCTTTTGAATCAACTAAATCGAAGTCTGTATGAAGAAGTTATGATGAAAACGGTGACAACTTGCAGGTTCAGCGAGTCTTCACCATTTTTGTCATATTTTTTTTTATACGGATTTCGATTTAGTTGATTCAAAAGTCAAAACGGTCGTAACTCAAAGTACTTTTATATTCATAATAATACTATATATAAACAAAAAAATATATATATATATAACAGTGATCATGACCCCTTAATGAACAAATCCAATGTCCTCTAATTGTATAATATGTTGATCTTGGTCCCCCAATGAACAAGTTCAAGCTCCGTCACTGTAAGATCAGATAATGAGATAACAAAACTTCACATAATAATATTAATAATATTATTATTTTATTTATATAAATATAAACTAAAATAGATAAAAGTGACTACTATCTTGGCAATTATGAAAGAGCCACAAATTACACATAAAGTTAGTCTAATTACAAATTTTTTCAGGTTCATCGCAACTCTTACGCAATGATAGTGAGTACCGAAATCATAACTGAAAACTGCTACACCGGAAACGATCGCTCCAAGTTCCTGATCAACTGCTTGTTCCGAATGGGAGGTGCAGCAATCCTCCTCTCCAACCGTACCTCCGATCACAAAACAGCAAAATATCTACTCCTTCACACGATACATACCAATACATCAAGTTCAGATCGATCCTATAACTCTATCATTCGTGAAGAAGATAACGCAGGTATAGTCGGCATAACGATCAACAAACACCTAATTTCTGCTGCAATCGCAACAATCAGACCTAACGTAGCCACCGTAGGTAACCTAATCCTTCCGATACACGAGAAAATGATCTACATGATAATCCATATGTTGCGAAAACTATTTCCGGCAATGAAATTACGTCCGTACGTTCCTAATTACAGCACCGCCGTCGATCATTTCCTGCCGCACGTCGGCGGTCGGCCGGTGCTCGACGAGCTGCAGAAGACGTTAGGGTTTTCAGATGAAAACATGGAAGCTTCTAGAATGACATTTTACAGGTATGGAAACACGTCTAGTAGTTCGATATGGTATGAGCTTGCTTACGTGGAAGCAAAGCGTCGGGTTAGAAAAGGTAATCGGGTTTGGCAGATTGCATTCGGGTCGGGTTTTAAGTGTCAAAGTGTTATTTGGCATGCAATGGAGACCGTTGATCGTGATGATAAGAATCCTTGGACGGATGAGATTGCTGCATTTCCGGTCGATCTGACGGACTTGCAACCATTTCCTGAATTTTTTGAATCTCTCAATTAGAATTTGTTCATTTAGTATTTGAATTGAACTTTGTGTATGAATATTTTCAATTTAACGTTAAGTTATGATTATGATTAGGATGATGACTAGGTAAAATGTTAGGTTGTGACGTAGTAACATATACGGAGTATATGTATATCATAACACGTTTATATGGGTGAATAATTTTTTAAAGGTAAGGTAGTAATTATTATATAGGTTGATAAAAAAAATAGAAAGACTTTTTTTTTTTTTTGAAAGGCAATATATTATAAATCATAAAACTGTACAAGAATCGGGAGCCGAAAGGGGCAACCCCACAATAAAAGAGTGCAAAAGGCTACTATACAATAAGATGCTAAGTTAGTAACCTACCAATATAGCTAGCCTATACAAGAAAAGAAGAAGGATTATGCAACCAAGAGTGCCAATCGATAAATTTCGATTTACATCTTTTTGCAATCCACTCAAAGCTTAAAACTTGAATCTCACTTAAGGCATTAGGAGAAGTCCAACATTTCCTTTTGAAAACTTGTTGATTTCGATTCTTCCATGTCAAATACCCACATGACCATTCCACCGCTTGCCAAATCTTCGCACCTATATCCGAAGCACCTTGAACAACCAACCCACTAAAAATATCGCCAAAGCCAATGTTAGTAGGAAAGGTAAAGCCCCACCAATCATAAACTTTGGCCCAAATCTCCCGCACAAGATTACAATCGACAAGAGAGTGTTCAACCGTCTCGATGGAATTACCACAAACCGGGCAAAGGACCGTATGTAAGTCAATACCCCGTTTGTCTAACTCCGAAAGCGTTGGAATACGCCCCCGTTTAGCCCGCCACACAAAAACTTCAACTTTTTTCGGTACTAAATTATTCCTTAAAGTCTCACCACAGTTTACACCATTTCCCAAGAACTTTCTTTCAATCAACCCCGTCATAATTTTCGTAGAAAAGACGCCCGAAGTACACAATTTCCAATGCCACGAATCTTGCTTTTCCGCGTGTAATACCACGTTACTGATCAGACGTTGCAGCTCATCCAGCTCGCCACTTGTTCTGCCTCTCGGTACCCTACTCCAGCTTGGTAACAGCCCTCTCGATGGACCTTCAGCTTGTCCCCGACTTGCAACGGTGGAGCTTGGGTCGGATTCAAGATGGAATAACCGGCTAAATCTATCTCGAAGCAGACCACCATCCAGCCAGTAGCCGCACCAAAATGAAGTCGAACAACCATTTCCAATTACTATAGAAAACGAGTCACTGAAGTTCACGCCCAACGTGTCAATCTCGAAACCTGTTTTAATAATATTCATCCAACACGAACTCTTATATGTATTAGGAAAAACCCCACCCGATAATAAGCCCCCCGAATCCCCATAAATACTTTTTATAACATTAACCCACAAAGAGTCGATTTCGGTTTTAAACCTCCACCACCATTTACAAATTAATGCTAAATTTTTGCATTTCAAAGACCCCAAGTTAAGCCCTCCTTCCTCGAAAGGAAGGAGAACTCATCCCATTTAACCCACGGAATTTTTGAATCACTCCCTGTCCCTCCCTAAAAAAAATTTCTCCTCACACTCTCAAGTTTTTTCAACACATTTTGCGGAGCACGGAATAGTGAGAAATAGTACTACGTACAACGGAAAGCTATTAAGAACCGACTAAACGAGAGTCAAGCAACCACCAAAAGACACCATACGAGCTTTCCAATCCGAGAGACGTTTTTAAAATTTATCGACAACCGGCTTCCAAGTATTGTATTTATTTATGCTAGCACCAACCGGAAGCCCAAGGTAACAACATGGGAAAGATCCGACGTTACAATAAAAAAGATTAGCCATTGCCTCCACTTCATTCGAATCCACATTCATCTCGAATAGATTGCTTTTGTTATAATTAACTTTAAGGCCGGAAGTTAATTCAAAACACTTTAATAATTTCAAGAGATTATCCACATTCGAACCACTCCACTTACCAAAGAATATAGAATCATCCGCATATTGGAGATAATAAATAAGGATTTTATTGCTCCCAATTTCTACCCCCGAGAAGAGATTAGCTCGAACCGCCGCCTTAGTCAATAGATTTAAACCTTCCGCTGCAATAATGAAAAGGAAAGGCGAGAGAGGATCGCCTTGCCTAACACCTCTACCAAGGTTGAATTCGTTTGTTGGAGACCCATTGACCAACACAGAAATTGAAGCCGACTTTAAACATGATAAAATCCATCCCTTCCACTTACTACCGAACCCCATAATACTCATCATTTCCAACAAGAAGTCCCGACTCAAGCAATCAAATGCTTTTTCAAAATCCACTTTAAACACAAGACTTTTTAATCGATGATTTTTGAGGTAGTTTAAAGTCTCATTTGCAATAAGGGCACCATCCAAGATATTCTTTTCCTTCAGAAAAGCGCTTTGCTCTGACCCAATAAGATTAGGAGCTACTTTTCTTAGTAGAAAGGAAAGAATTTCCGCGATAATTTTGTAGAAGCTACCAATAAGACTAATTGGTCGAAATCATTTAATCCCATAGGTTCGAGTTTTTTTCGGAACAAGAGTGATGAAAGATGCGTTGCAACCCGAAGAAATCTCGCCCGAAACCCAAAAATGGTTTAATGCATTCATTAAATTCCACTTGATTATATCCCAAATTTTTTTGTAGAAACGCATATTAAAACCATCCGGCCCGGGAGCTTTTGTACTACCGCACATTTTAACTGCATACCACACTTCATCCTCGCAAAATGGGGTTTCTAACTGGGCCACCTCAGACTCTGTCAACCTCCCACAGCTCGGCCCATTAGGCCCAACAGCAGCCCAGCTGCTTAAATTTGGGCGTGCACCAGTAGATTGCCGGAAAGCATTCTGGAAATGGTTAAATACATTTGATTTGATTTCAATGGGATTTTCCGTCCAAACACCATTAATAAACAACCCACGAATATTGCTTTTATTATACCTTCGACGAATGGATGCGTGAAAGTACTTTGAATTTTCATCCCTAATGTGTGAGCGGCGGTGTACAAAATACTATTATTGTTTAATACGAAATACGACGAAATATTACACAAGTATTATTAATTTACGGATGGGATATACCTAAACCTTGCTACAACACTTATAGGCAGTGTACCTAATCGTAGAGTAGTGTAGTTTTTAGTAAGTCCGGTTCGTTCCACAAGGAGCTAGCTGAGTTTAACGCTATATTTTTAACAACTATATTTATATAAAATATATATAATTATATATATTAATATTATTATAAAAGGGGGTTTTTACCGTTTAGTGACCGGTTTGTCGATTTTATATTTTAAGCGTAAAGATAAATGACGACAATATAAATGACAGAATTTAAATTGCGATAAAGTATATTGCAGTAATTAAAATGACAGTAAATAAAGGTGCGATGAAATATGAAATAAAAGTATTATGCTTATTTAAACTTCCGTAATCATGATGTTTGACGTTTTGATTTTAGTTAATTGTTGCCTGGGTTAATTGTCCTTTGTCCTGGTTTATTTGATACCTATCTGGTTTTTGTCCATAATAGTCCATCGGCCATAATTATAAAATGCTCGTCAAATTAACCTTATTCCCGAAGTCAAATATTCCAACTAATTAGGGATTCGAACTGTAACAAGGTTTTAATACTTTGTTAATAATTACACCAGGTTATCGACTGCGTGTAATCCAAGGTTTTAATACTTTGTTAAAAATTACACCAATTATCCTTGTATGTAATCCACCCCTGTTTTAATTGATCCATGATACATTAATTTATTCACTTGGCCAAAATGAATAATCAATTACCCAATCCAATTGATTAATTAAATAATTGTAAACGATGTCGTATAAACGTCACTAAATAGGACATTCATAATCATTTTAATAATTATTAGATTAACTAATTTGAAGATAGGTTCAACAGGTTCCAATGAGTTGTCGCTCAATTAGACAATACCCCCCATCTATTAATAGTCATAGCCAAAAGTTCACAAGTGTCGGTCTTTTGTCCAAACCCGAATTATGGTACAAAATCCAATAACCCCGTCTTAATATTTAACACAACATCATGATTACTTTGATTTAAATAAGCATAATAATAACTTAGTTACGATACATTAATTGAAAAAGGAAGAACATAGCTTATAGTGATTATTTATCGCGTAGCGTTACACGGACAGAGTTCCGACTTTAAAACCCGTAAAACATTTCTTACAATAACCCAACTAAACTATAACTTTATTAAAATTAACTTAAATTAAAATTATAATATAAATATATATATTATGTTTACAGAGAATGAAAGAAAGAAATGAAAAAATGGTGTATCATTCGAGCAGAATTCGCTGGCTTTTATAGATGTGAACTGATTCTGAGGGCCATGCGATCACATGGCTTTTCAGTGTTATTCCCATGCGATCGCATGGCCAGCCTGGCATGCTCCCATCAGTTTGTTTTCTAGTTTGCCGACGTTTTATTTAATAATATAATATAATATATAAAATTTTATATAATTATATATATATATATATATATATATATATATATATATATATATATATATATATATATATATATATATATATATATATTATATTCATGTGCATAGTAGACTTGTAATTTTAGGAACGTTGACTCGCGCGTTGATGCTCGGTTTACGTCTCAGTTCCGGATTTTCGAACGCCTTTTCGTACGCGGAGATATATTGTACTTTGCATTCCGTGACTTGTACTCTTGTAATTTTTAGACGTTTCTCATCAATAAATTGAACCATTTGGATTGTATCTTGTACATTTGAGCTTTTTGGTCATTTGCGTCTTCAAATCGTCGTTTTCTTCTTTTGTCTTCGCACTTATTTATTTAAACGAATGTTACTTGAAAATAGAACAATTGCAACTGAAAACTTAACATATTGGAAGGATATTGTGCCTAAATATATGTTCATTTGGAGTACTATCAAATATCCCCACACTTGAGCATTGCTTGTCCTCAAGCAATACAGAATTTGAAATTAAATCACACTTCACTCGAATCACTTTTTTATTTTCACACTTTATACATCAGTGATTTTGGTACGGCGGTATGAACAATGATAGTAACGATGTGGTTTACAGTCCCACATGACTATGAAAATTTAGATCCTTTTAGGAAATTGGATCTTTATGAAAACATTTGATCTTTTGAAAATTCATTCTAGATTTTACCCTAGATAAGTTTTCCGGAATAACCCTTCATCGGTGTCTGCAAAATATTTTTGTGGATTTTGTGGGTTTCATATTTTCAAATTTTAGCTCAAAACTTATGGTTTTGTGTCACCCACTTGCTAATCCTTGTAATAGGAAAGCACACGTCCAGTATACTTGCTCCGTATATTACCTTTCGGTAAACTACCGTCCGGTTGTAAAGGAAAGCGATGAACAAGCAACTGTTAAGGCAATGTCGAATGACATGCAGATGTTCATGGTCCACAATGTGTCGGATGCAATTACTATCCTTTGTAGGAGCAATAGTAAAGATCACCCTGTAATTTTTCGGTCTGGCACAAGGTCCCGTCTTCGACCATGCTATACAACCACCGTTCTTACGGTTGAGACCCGATTTGGTTCAGGTGACCTAATGAATTTCAGGTGAATTCCTAGGATTTTACGTTCAATGGTAATGAACGCATTGAAAATAGGTTTTCAGAAAACAAATCGGTTTTAATTTGATCAAAATATTTTCTCGTTCAAGCTCGAGTTAAGATATCATTGAATTTCTTGAGTTTGTAATTCTCAATCTTTATGGTCAATCTCAAGGATTGAGTAATATCAGGCTTAAAAGCTGATTTTTAATCTTTAAGGAGATTATCCTTTCTGGGGTCTGATTCATTAGTCTTATCAAGCTAATTTGCACGACGCCCTCCCCATTTTACAAGACAGATCCTCTCATGGTTAGGATAAGTCTGGCCACTTGGCGACCCTGTTTGATGCTGAGGTCCGTGGATTTCCTGCTGATTTTAGAGATGACTTTTCTAGATTTTTCGTCAACCTACAGCTGGTCATCACAACACAAGTATGTATAACCGAGAACGACTCTATATGAGACGTTTTAATTAAAAACCAATGTGTTAACACAGCGGAATGTATTAAGTTATTATAATTTGTAAATCCAAAATGTAAATGTAAATTCAAATGTTTTAAATAATAAAATGCGGACTCCAAATGCAGCAAAGTCCAAAAAGTACACAATCTTTAGCAATCTTCACCTGAGACAAAACATGCTTAAAGTGTCAACCAAAAAGGTTGAGTGAACAACATAGGTTTAATATAAATAGTTTTAGACCACAAGATTTAGTTATCAAAAGTAAATGCTGAAGTTATGATATCGAGACGTAAACAATGTTACCCCAGGACACCTTGAACTGTCAGTGTAGTTTAATCATTATTATGTAACCAAAGACCAACGGTCAAATGATTAGAGACATCACTCTCAATAGCGCTATTCACAATAACTAAGCTTGCCTTTATACGTAGCAATTAATGATATCATGGCAGGGATTTAGCATGAAACAAAGCATGTCAGCACAGTTAAACAGTTTTCAGGTACTTGTGTCTAAGCGTAAAACAGTTTAAAAGCAAGCATGTGTCTCACCCCAAAAGTTCAAAATAAGTAATAGAGAAAGTTAAAAAGTGGGGCTATGAAGTTCACCTTAATAGCAGATAGATATTCCACGCAAGTTAAATGATCGGAGTGTTGAACACGGAGATCTCAACCTAGAGATATAATGTTCAATTAATTAATGTCTAATAGACATAAAGTTTGTTTATTAATATAGCAAACTATATTAACAGTGACCGTTCTCGAGAAAAGTTATATCTATATATGTGATAATATACTTAGTGTACTTATGTGTTACTATATAGATAAGTGTATAGGTTATACAAATAATAGTATTATTATTTAATTAATCAACTATTATGTATACTTATCATTATATAATTATACCTATGTGATACATACATATATATATATATATATATATATATATATATATATATATATATATATATATATATATATATATATATATATATATTCTTTATTATTATTATACATGTATGTGTTCATAACTTTACGATATATATATATATATATATATATATACATTAGGTGTAGGTGTTACATATACATAAGTGTAAGATGATACATATATATATATATATATATATATATATATATATATATATATATATATACACTTATTACTTTTCATTATTATATTTACTAACTTAACATAACTTACATAATACACATTCATACTTACATACACACGTACATATACATACATATATACACATACATATACACGTATGCATATATTTACATATACACACACATATACATACAGTGTATACATGCACATACGTACGTATGCATGCATGCATGCACATGTATTATTATTATCATTATTCTTTACTACATTACTAATCTTACAATCAAAACTTTTATCATAAACTTAACCTAATCGATACATAAAATCATAACTTTTCAACATAATTACTAGTTATATTCATTAACCCTAATCTTTATTACATAAACAATTCCTTTTCATAATCTATATCATAATCACTATTATTTACTAATCAACATTATTAACCCTACTTAACCGTATTACTTTTCACATAAAATCATAATCTTTTATCCTTAACATTACCCATCACAATATCATAATCTTCCTGACCTAAATCAAGAAGCGCGTGTCTTTTTTGGAAAACTTTACTTCCTTTTAATGATCAAATTGATTCATCGTGTAGATCTATCTATTCTTTCAAAGGTAATCGGGTAAAAGTGATTAGTTTAGTCCAAAGCAAAAGTACCTGCAATAATCTGTACCAAATATGTGATATGTGTTTTAAAGAACTTGGTAAATTCTTCCCACACTTAGTTTTTATTTATTCTTTTCTTTGCCTTTTTATTCTCTTCTATTCCATTTTAAATGAATTCAAGCGTTTTGGGTTGTTTCTCCATTTATGTTCTTTCTGAGGTAACAATAATTTCGGTATTATCACCTAGTTTTATCGTTCATAAATATGTATAAACATGATTTTGAATTCATTTAGTTGAAATTTTTTCAAATTTTCATAAAATTTGGCAATTAAACCAAGTGTAAACCCGAGAGAATTTATAACCCTTCCCCACACTTGAGATCTTGCAATGTCCTCATTTGCATGAAATCAGACTATAATAATAAATTCATGACGGTGATTAGTGTAGAAAAGTGATTAAAAATACCGAGTTTGCAAACATATTGTTTTATATCACATTTGATATTTTACGTCTTGTCGTTAAAATTAGTAGCTTTTCCTGAACTTAATGTCAGTCTTTGAAAGTACGATGTTTTACCCTGTTTTGTACATAAGATAAACTACAAACATACATAATATTTTTATTATTATTATTATTATTATTATTTTATAAAATTGTTATTTATTAAAACAATTTAAATGAATAATTTTTTAAAATTTTGTTTCTTTTTACTTTAGGTAGTTTCGGTATGTTTACCTAGTCCGTCCCTCGACAAAATTTAAAATTTGTCGTTAAAGCGATTGTTTTAAAAGCAAAGATTTTTGAGTTTTTTTTTTTTTTTTTGTATACTTTAGATCAATAAAATTAAAAATAATGATAACAAAATTTTTCGCCCCGCCCTCGGATAAAGCAATTTCGGTTCCATGACCTAGTCTTCAACTTACGATGAATTTTAGAAATCATTTTTTAAACTTAATGAAATAAAGTAATTTTTGTTTTTTAAAATCACACAAAAATTAAATTTAAAAATGCAAATTAATTTCATAAAAACCTATAAAACAAAAATTCAGAATGGGGGGAGAAAACTAGTTCTTTAGTGTCTCTAGTAGAAAAGACCAATCGTGTCATACCCCAAATAGGGCCGGGGAAATATGACTTCACAATATCACAACACAAGTATGTATAACCGAGAACGACTCTATATGAGACGTTTTAATTAAAAACCAATGTGTTAACACAGCGGAATGTATTAAGTTATTATAATTTGTAAATCTAAAATTTAAATGTAAATTCAAATGTTTTAAATAATAAAATGCGGACTCCAAATGCAGCAAAGTCCAAAAAGCACACAATCTTTAGCAATCTTCACCTGAGACAAAACATGCTTAAAGTGTCAACCAAAAAGGTTGAGTGAACAACATAGGTTTAATATAAATAGTTTTAGACTACAAGATTTAGTTATCAAAAGTAAATGCTGAAGTTATGATATCGAGACGTAAACAAAGTTACCCCAGGACACCTTGAACTGTCAGTGTCGTTTAATCATTATTATGTAACCAAAGACCAACGGTCAAATGGTTAGAGACGTCACTCTCAATAGCGCTAATCACAATAACTAAGCTTGCCTTTATACGTAGCAATTAACGATATCATGGCAAGGATTTAGCATGAAACAAAGCATATCAGCACAGTTAAATAGTTTTCAGGTACTTGTGTCTAAGCGTAAAACAGTTTAAAAGCAAGCATGTGTCTCACCCCAAAAGTTCAAACTAAGTAATAGAGAAAGTTACAAAGTGGGGCTATGAAGTTCACCTTAATAGCAGACAGATATTCCACGCAAGTTAAATGATCGGAGTGTTGAACACGGAGATCTCAACCTAGAGATATAATATTCAATTAATTAATGTCTAATAGACATAAAGTTTGTTTATTAATATAGCAAACTATATTAACAGTGACCGTTCTCGAGAAAAGTTATATCTATATATGTGATAATATACTTAGTGTACTTATGTGTTACTATATAGATAAGTGTATAGGTTATACAAATAATAGTATTATTATTTAATTAATCAACTATTATGTATACTTATCATTATATAATTATACCTATGTGATACATTCATATATATATATATATATATATATATATATATATATATATATATATATATATATATTCTTTATTATTATTATTATTATACATGTATGTGTTCATAACTTTACGATATATATATACATTAGGTGTAGGTGTTACATATACATATGTGTAAGATGATACATATATATATATATATATATATATATATATATATATATATATATATATATATGACTTTTCATTATTATATTTACTAAATTAACATAACTTACATAATACACATTCATACTTACATACACACGTACATATAAATACATATATACACATACATATACACGTATGCATATATTTATATACACACACACACACACATATATACATACAGTGTATACATGCACATACGTACGTATGCATGCATGCATTCACATGTATTATTATTATCAATATTCTTTACTACATTACTAATCTTACAATCAAAACTTTTATCATAAACTTAACCTAATCGATACATAAAATCATAACTTTTCAACATAATTACTAGTTATATTCATTAACCCTAATCTTTATTACATAAACAATTCCTTTTCATAATCTATATCATAATCACTATTATTTACTAATCAACTATTATTAACCCTACCTAACATTATTACTTTTCACATAAAATCATAATCTTTTATCCTTAACATTACCCATCACAATATCATAATCTTCTGATTAACTTTACACATATTCATACTTGTTTACTTTCACTTTCATAAAATCATAGTCATTCACCTTTTATCTTTATTACTAATCATCATATTTTTTTATCTTATTACTCCATAATTATAATTCATACATGATATTTGTAACATCCCGCGTTTTTCCGTTAAATTTATTTTTAACACCGTCTTTTTATTTTTAAATAATATCTTTCGTATTTAAATAAATAGTTTTCGTGAGTAACGTTCATTATATTCCCGCTATTTAATTTTGACATCACCCGTTTACTCGAGCGTTTTTAAAAATATTCGTTTGGTTAATTCCCGCACCCGCTCTGAAACTTGAGGGACTAGTTCCGCCACTTGACCAAAGAGGTGGCTAGTAGTTGACTAGTCAACCACTCACCACCTCCACCCCTCATTCATCCATTTCTTTTCTTTCTTTCTTTCTTTTTTTCTCTCAAGAACACAAACATAAATCATCATCTAAATCCGGATCGGGAAGCAAACTTCAAAACAAATTACATATTCGTGATCCTCTCATCATCCTCTTCGATTTGGTACCAATTTCATCCATTTTGGGTAACATTTCTAAAACACTAAATTTCTCTAGATTCGTTTTATATACTTGAAATTGTGTTAGTTAGTGTCTATGGCTCGTGTGTAACATGAATATATGTTTTGTTTGCTCGATTTGTGGTTTGGAGTAACTAGTTTGAGTTTTTGAAATGAGTTTGCTTAATCCTTGATTTTGGATGAGTTAATGTTGTTAGATTGTTAAAGTGCATGTTTTAATTGTGTTACTAGTATCATTAGCCACATTTGGATGTGTAGGTTGATTAAGAAAACTTCAAAAACCCGATTAATGATTTTGTGATGTTTGACTAGGGTTTGATAGTTCTTGACATGAACTTTTGATGCTTGAATGCCATGGAATGTTAATTGTTAGTGATTAGTTGTAATGTATGCTTAATTACCTTCGAAACGGCATATCGTATGTGTAAATTGGATTCCCGAAACTTAAAATGCAATTGATGAACTTGAAACTTTGAAAACGGACTTTTAAACGATCACTTGACGAGAAATCGGTTATGGAAAATGTTGTTTTTGTTTGATGAAACATGTTTAGTTGTGTTCCTTGTCAAAAGAGCTTTCCAACGGTATAAGATACGCTTTCTAATTGTTTACGGTTTGAGTTTTGCGTTTGTTTGAAATTTTACCAAGCCTTGAACAAGTGAAACAGGCCAGGGACCAGACCACGGCCATTGTCGCGCCGCGGAGCAATTTGTCGCGCCGTGGCCCAAAGGGTGATTTTAGAACATGTTTTTCAAGCTTTCTGACCTTCAACATAGGCATTTGTCGCGCCGCGGAGCAATTTGTCGCGCCGTGACAATTGCCTGTTTCATCCGAACTTCAGCAAACTTGTTTTGGCCATAACTTTTTGACCGTAACTCCGTTTTCGATGAATCAAATATCGTTGGAAACGTAATAAGATTTCCTTTCTAATGGTAAGGTTTTGAAATGTCAACTCAAACTTTATTACAATCGTTCTAACATGCTTTTATACTTGATTCTTGCATGAAACTTGACAACGTGATTCACATGCTATACTATTCGAGTCGTAACGAGCCATAGGACTAATTGAACACATTTCACCCGACCTTGTGTCGTAACCGGTTAATTGATACAACTTACTTGTTTAGGTCAAGGCTAAGCAACTTTCATGCATACGTTACTTTGTGAAGTACATTTATACTCGTGCACTCGAGGTGAGATCATAGTCCCACTTTTTACTCTTTTGAACTTACTTTTGGGATGAGAAAACATAAACGATTCTTTTGAACTAAGTGAACACAAGAACGGGAAAACAAACATTCTACATACGAGTTTAGAACGAAAATCCTCAATCCGATTATCATTAGTTACATCAGATGGTGTAAGCGAGAACTTATGTTATATGGCCATATGGGTTTGACAAACCCTCATTCAAACGGTTCGCTACCGTTTACGAATGAAATATATTTTCGGGAACAGTGTTGTTCTAGCACTAATTGATGGGGTATTCAACGGACGGAACGTTAAGCTTTGATAATTGGGTGCTCGTGAATATTAACTTTTAGAATGTACTACTATTATTTCAACTTTGCAAATCTTGTGGTTCGACTTACTTTACTTTTACTCACTTACTCAAACCTATGATTTCACCAACGTTTTTGCGTTGACAGATTCTTCTATGTTTTCTCAGGTTCATACTTGGTTATTTGATACATGATTCCGCGTACACTCATACTTGCTTGGAGTCGAGCATACATGCATACACTCTGATTTCTTGCTTGGGGTCGAGCATACATACATACATACGCTAGGGATAGCACTTTTGGATTCAAACTTTTGTTTACATACTTACGCTATTTATAGCAACTGTGTTTTTCAACTTATATTATGTCGCAAGTTATTTCATTTATACTTTATAACTTTGTAAACTTAAACTTTTTGTCGATCCGTTTGTTAAACTAAACTTTGTACCTTTCAAATGAACGCGACATAATTTTGGTCAAACGAGTCTCATATAGGGACTACGACCACGCAACGGGACCTAAGTTAACGACGCCGTCAATAACGGTTTTGGTCGGGTCGCTACAAGTGGTATCAGAGCGTTGGTTGTAGGGAACTAGGACGTGCATTAGTGTGTCTAACAGAGTCGTTAGGACGCATTAGTGAGTCTAGACTACAACCGGATAGTTAGCATTTGCATTCTGACATACATTGCTATAGATAGCACTTACTTGACTACTTGTGCATTATACTTGAATCATTCTTAGGCAAACTTTTTAATGGTACCCAACCTTCATCATACGAACTCGTATTCCGCCAATTTTTGGTAAAACACGTGAATTCAAGATTCATACGCGTACGGATGACCGCGACTTCGTTAGCTACTCTAGCTCGGGAACTCAAATTTTTGGTTGTTATCCACCCCGTCTTAGCTTACTATCCATGAGGATTGTAAAGTCACTGTCACTACTCTAGGTGAGTATCGTCATCACTATTTATCGCTACGGTTGCGTACTACTCGCTATCATGACTCGTTACTCTTTTCATACCTAACTACTTTATTGTCTGATTCGAACCGCATTGACGTGAACAATCACTTATACACTTCCCTCGGGGAACGCATCTTTAGAGTTGGACTAATTCTTTCGATTCAATACGAATCATGTTTGAGACGACGTTACATTTTGTTCATTTTAGATTTTCACGATGACACGAACTTGAATTCATGGAGTGATGTGGGAATGGAAGTATGATTTGGCGTAATATAACGACACTCGATCAACGTGGTTATATTACGGTAAGACATACCAAAGTTCTAGTGACGCGTGATGGTGGTTAGACTCGATCAACCTAAACACTACCATGTGCCATGTACATGACTTCATCCTTTCATGTTTGGACATCCGAAAACTCCGAGAAAAATTGATAACAACCATACCGGGGACACCCCTTCGACTTTTGTCGAACTATACTTATGCTTCCGAATGAATTACCGATTCCATTTGACTTCAACCGTATGTCGCACGGGTATACTAGCTCGTCCTCGCGCAGTCTTATTGACTAACTACAATTTACTCGTTATGCTCACATCGGGGCGGAAACTTCTCTTGCATTACCCGTACGTACTTCCGGTTCAGGAGGTCCTTATTCTAAATTCTCAATGGAGAGCGACTCTTCACGTCATACAAGTATTCGCCGCGAGGGTGGATAGTCCTAACAATCGTTTTCAAAACCCGATAAGAACTTGCCCCGACGAACGTTTTTGGAAACCGATAAATCTTCCGCGACGCGAATTTTCCTTGAGAAACTTGTCCTAGCTAACGTTTTCAATTCCTAGCAAACTTGTTCAATATGCCTTAGGGAAATGTACCCCGTTTCGGATCGAGATCCTCGTTTCACTTCTAGATTTTGGAGTACCTTACAAAAAGCCTCGAGACCGCGTTTAGACATGAGTACCGCGTACCATCCACAACCCGACGGACCGAACAAACATACGATTTAAGTCTTGAAAACCATAATACGAATTTGTATTACCAACTTCAAATTTTCTTGAGAAACGTCTTTGCCTTTAATCAAACTCTCTTACTACAAAAATTTTCATTCGAGTATTGACGCCACACCTTAGAAACCTTATATGACCGGAAACGTCATTCCCCTTTTGTCGAACCAAGTAAACGATGACCAATTCACCGGGACCGGGATTATTCATGAGCAACCGAGAAAATTTATTCATATTCAGGTAAAACCCTACGCGACTCGTAATCACCAAGAGCTACGCCGATGTTAGACGTAAACATTTCAAATTCCACGTGGGAAACCGCATCACGTTAAAAGTCGCACCTTGGAAAGGTGCAATCCGTTTCTGGAAAACGTAGGAAGCTAAATCCGTGATATTTTGATCCTTTAAATTCTTGGGGCGTTTTGGACCCGTCGCTAGCCGTTTAGACTTTTCCGACTCATTTCGAGTCTCCGTTTATCCTACATTCGATGTATCAACTTAAAGACGTGTTTTGCGAAACGAGAACTTGTTATCTCCTTTGATGAACTCACTATCGACGATAACCCTCACTTCCTAGGAGGACTGGTTGAAACCATAAATCGTGAAGCCAAACCTTAAAACAACATATGATCCCGACAGTCAAAATTCGTTGAAATACCCTAGAACGTACTTCTCCCTCATTCGTAGAATTGGCAACACAAAATCTCGAGGAAGATTCAACAACTACTACTTCCAACTAAATTTCGGGACGAAATTTCTTTTGAGGTGTGGATAATGTAACATCCCGCGTTTTTCCGTTAAATTTATTTTTAACACCGTCTTTTTATTTTTAAATAATATCTTTCGTATTTAAATAAATAGTTTTCGTGAGTAACGTTCATTATATTCCCGCTATTTAATTTTGACATCACCCGTTTACTCGAGCGTTTTTAAAAATATTCGTTTGGTTAATTCCCGCACCCGCTCTGAAACTTGAGGGACTAGTTCCGCCACTTGACCAAAGAGGTGGCTAGTAGTTGACTAGTCAACCACTCACCACCTCCACCCCTCATTCATCCATTTCTTTTCTTTCTTTCTTTCTTTTTTTCTCTCAAGAACACAAACATAAATCATCATCTAAATCCGGATCGGGAAGCAAACTTCAAAACAAATTACATATTCGTGATCCTCTCATCATCCTCTTCGATTTGGTACCAATTTCATCCATTTTGGGTAACATTTCTAAAACACTAAATTTCTCTAGATTCGTTTTATATACTTGAAATTGTGTTAGTTAGTGTCTATGGCTCGTGTGTAACATGAATATATGTTTTGTTTGCTCGATTTGTGGTTTGGAGTAACTAGTTTGAGTTTTTGAAATGAGTTTGCTTAATCCTTGATTTTGGATGAGTTAATGTTGTTAGATTGTTAAAGTGCATGTTTTAATTGTGTTACTAGTATCATTAGCCACATTTGGATGTGTAGGTTGATTAAGAAAACTTCAAAAACCCGATTAATGATTTTGTGATGTTTGACTAGGGTTTGATAGTTCTTGACATGAACTTTTGATGCTTGAATGCCATGGAATGTTAATTGTTAGTGATTAGTTGTAATGTATGCTTAATTACCTTCGAAACGGCATATCGTATGTGTAAATTGGATTCCCGAAACTTAAAATGCAATTGATGAACTTGAAACTTTGAAAACGGACTTTTAAACGATCACTTGACGAGAAATCGGTTATGGAAAATGTTGTTTTTGTTTGATGAAACATGTTTAGTTGTGTTCCTTGTCAAAAGAGCTTTCCAACGGTATAAGATACGCTTTCTAATTGTTTACGGTTTGAGTTTTGCGTTTGTTTGAAATTTTACCAAGCCTTGAACAAGTGAAACAGGCCAGGGACCAGACCACGGCCATTGTCGCGCCGCGGAGAAATTTGTCGCGCCGTGGCCCAAAGGGTGATTTTAGAACATGTTTTTCAAGCTTTCTGACCTTCAACATAGGCATTTGTCGCGCCGCGGAGCAATTTGTCGCGCCGTGACAATTGCCTGTTTCATCCGAACTTCAGCAAACTTGTTTTGGCCATAACTTTTTGACCGTAACTCCGTTTTCGATGAATCAAATATCGTTGGAAACGTAATAAGATTTCCTTTCTAATGGTAAGGTTTTGAAATGTCAACTCAAACTTTATTACAATCGTTCTAACATGCTTTTATACTTGATTCTTGCATGAAACTTGACAACGTGATTCACATGCTATACTATTCGAGTCGTAACGAGCCATAGGACTAATTGAACACATTTCACCCGACCTTGTGTCGTAACCGGTTAATTGATACAACTTACTTGTTTAGGTCAAGGCTAAGCAACTTTCATGCATACGTTACTTTGTGAAGTACATTTATACTCGTGCACTCGAGGTGAGATCATAGTCCCACTTTTTACTCTTTTGAACTTACTTTTGGGATGAGAAAACATAAACGATTCTTTTGAACTAAGTGAACACAAGAACGGGAAAACAAACATTCTACATACGAGTTTAGAACGAAAATCCTCAATCCGATTATCATTAGTTACATCAGATGGTGTAAGCGAGAACTTATGTTATATGGCCATATGGGTTTGACAAACCCTCATTCAAACGGTTCGCTACCGTTTACGAATGAAATATATTTTCGGGAACAGTGTTGTTCTAGCACTAATTGATGGGGTATTCAACGGACGGAACGTTAAGCTTTGATAATTGGGTGCTCGTGAATATTAACTTTTAGAATGTACTACTATTATTTCAACTTTGCAAATCTTGTGGTTCGACTTACTTTACTTTTACTCACTTACTCAAACCTATGATTTCACCAACGTTTTTGCGTTGACAGATTCTTCTATGTTTTCTCAGGTTCATACTTGGTTATTTGATACATGCTTCCGCGTACACTCATACTTGCTTGGAGTCGAGCATACATGCATACACTCTGATTTCTTGCTTGGGGTCGAGCATACATACATACATACGCTAGGGATAGCACTTTTGGATTCAAACTTTTGTTTACATACTTACGCTATTTATAGCAACTGTGTTTTTCAACTTATATTATGTCGCAAGTTATTTCATTTATACTTTATAACTTTGTAAACTTAAACTTTTTGTCGATCCGTTTGTTAAACTAAACTTTGTACCTTTCAAATGAACGCGACATAATTTTGGTCAAACGAGTCTCATATAGGGACTACGACCACGCAACGGGACCTAAGTTAACGACGCCGTCAATAACGGTTTTGGTCGGGTCGCTACAATATTTATTAACTAGTTCGACTTAACCCATTACATTTAATTTATTATAACCATTCTTATTAAACATAATGCTTGTTCTTATGATAATTCTTTTTACACATTCACTAACCACCTACCTCTTGATCATAATACTTATTCAATAATCATCTTTATTAACCCTCATAACACTTATAACATAACCTAAATACTTCATGATCAATTCATAATTCATAACTCTTTATTATAACAACTACTCCCTCCGTCTCATTCCAATAGTCTACAGACAAAAAACACGCAGTTTTAGAAAATTCCACTAACTTCATTTCTCCACCAATAAAATATCTTCTCTCTCCAGATCCACCAATGAAATATCTTCTTTCCTTTCTATTTATAGAAGTGGACTATCAGAATGGGACAGCCCAAAATGGAATACTGCCCTATTGGAATGAGACGGAGGTGGTAGTTTATTATCATACATCTTTTATCATTATCATAATCTTATACATAACATAATATTTATTAATATACTTGTATGTAATTAAATAAAGAACAAAGTTAACTAGGGTTTAGGACTACCTTAAGCAAGATTAGAGACCAAGGATTGAGGATGATTCGCGAAGCAGTAAAATAGAAAATAGATGCAGCAGCAACAACAAGAAATCACGACCCAAAAGGGCTGTTTTGGGCCAGAATAAGCTCGACAGAAAAATAGGCAGACAGCAGCAGCAAGAAACCAGATAATTGTGGACTCCTTTGGGCTGTTTAATCACGACAACACAGCAGGAAAGCAGGAGATAAAAGGGCTGTAGCAGATGGCAATTAGGGGCTGTTTTGGTGGTGATTTGTAGAAAGAAAACAGAAATAGGTTATCGATTAAAAGGGTTGTTTGATGGCGTAATGCAGCAGCAAAATAGTCGGCTATGGGCTGTATATATGTCGAATAACACAGCAGACACAGGAGGCTGTTTTTGGAGGTTTGAATGTCGACTTGCAGGCGTAAGGAAAGCTATTTTTAATCGACAAATAAGAGGGAAAAGATGCTGGAGTTAATCGACTAAAATAGGCTGATTGGGGATGTTTTTTTAGTTGACCAAAATAGAGGGAAAAACTGCAGGAAGAAGTCGACTAATACTAGGGATTTTGGGGGTTTATTTTGTGGTACAAATATGGAAGAACAAGAGCCTATTTATAGGAAACAAATCATGTATTGGGATTAATCTAGGATTCATCAAACTTGGTGTTTAAGGTGAAGATTAGGATACAAGTATTAGACATTAATTAGGATTAGTAATTACTTGTTAACTAGGTTTCCTTTTATACTAATCTCATAGCCGATTTTATTTAATAAGTATATATATTTATTATATTTTTTTTTCGGCATTCTTGCATTTATTTGTATATATATTTTTTTAAATTACATTTATTTTAATAAATTGTATTTATTTGATTTACATTATTTGTCCATATCTTTTATAAATTTTAAATTCACTTCTAATTTGTTTTTAATTTATATAAATGTCCCTTTTAATTTATTACCTATAGTTTATATTATAAATTTTATATTAGGGTTAGGGTTTAGTATGTAATAGGTAGGGTTAGGTTTAGGGTTTTAAGTAATATTAGGGTTTTAGTATTAATCACTCCATTTAGTTTATCCGGATAACAACCCTAGTTATAATGTACAAACAAAGAATGAACCTTAAGGGCATTTTTTGTCATTTCATGAAGGAAAAATGAGGGTTGAAATAGTACCTCCCCGTTAATTTAAACTTCGTCCTAAAGTTTCAGGAAGGTTTCTCGGGGGCATCAGCAGGTGAGTATAGATGTGGATACTTTCGCTTTATCTGGTCTTCATGTTCCCAGGTATACTCGGGGCCTTTACGTGGATTCCAACGGAGCTTAACAACAGGAATAGAGCTTTGTTTCAAACGTTTATCCTCATGATCCAGAACTTCTCTAGGTTTTTCGGTGAAGTGCCATTTAACAAGTGTGTCATCAACAGAGCACTTTTTAAGATTCGAGATGTGAAATGTATGAACTTTAATTAATAGGAAGTGTTGACTAAAAATTACCATTCGGTCAACGTTTTGTTAAAACAAGGTTTACACTTAATTATAGTGGGGATCTACTTGAGTGAGAGTTGATATTGTATGAAATTTCAGCCAAAAGAGCCTAGGTGATTAGAATATCTAGTCCTATGGACTTCATCCATGACTAGTTTCTTGAAAAATTTATGAATAGCGGTGATTTTTATAGAATCGACATGTATTTCTTCACTATTAACTGCATGTCCAAGGAATTGTACGATTCGTAGCCAAAGTTCACATTTGGAAAACTTGGCATACATTTGTTCGTTCCTTAAGAGCTCTAGAATAAGTCGCAGAGGTTGCTCATGCTCTTTCTCTCTCTTGGAATAGATTAAGATGTCATCAATGAAGACTATCACGAATTTATCAAGATAAGGCTTGCATGCATGGTTCATAAGATCCATGAATACAGTAGGAGCATTGGTTAAATTAAAAGGCATGACAAGAACTCATAGTGTCTATAACGAGTTAGGAAAATAGTCTTAGAAACGTCAACTTCATTGACTCTCAATTGATGATAACCCGACCTAAGGTTAAGCTTCGAATAGATACTTGACCCTTGCAGTTGGTCAAATAGGTCATCAATAAGCAGAAATGGATAACGATTCTCGATGGTTAGCTTGTTGAGTTCCCGGTAATCAATATACATTCTCAACGTGCCATCTTTCTTTTTGACAAATAGAACGGGTGCTCCTCATGGAGGCAAGCTAGGAGTAGGTATGAAACCTTTCTCCAAAAGTTCTTGGAGTTGGTTAGATAATTCCTTCCTTTCGGATGGAGCTATGAGGTATGGTACCTATGCAATAGGTACAGTACCGGGCATGGATAATTGACAAGTGAAGGATATATAATATCTAGGGTTGATATTTTTAGTTGACAATGTAGTGATAAGGAGTATGTAATGGTACACAATGGTCCTAAGGTTGATCAAATCTTATTCCCATCATGATCCATTAGGATTTCTGTATGACCTATCATAATATAACTACGTTGATCAAGTGTCGTTATATTATTCTAAATCATACTTTTATCACTCCATAAAGTTACTACTATGTCATCTAGTCAATATTCATCTTCTTCGAGGTAAATGATTCAATGGAAAATGAAAGAAAAGAAAATAACATCATTCATTCTTTTAAAAGAAAAAAAATAACCAGAGTATTACAGAAACTTTAACGAAACCTTCCAAAATGTAAAAGTACTAAGTGGTAACATAAAGAACACTATGAAAATGAAAAATTTAAATGTCTCTAGTGGTTTCCAAAACTCTTCATTGTGCCTCTTCATTATTCTTCTTATCCAAACATTGATTTTTGAAATGCCCTACTCCTTCGCAGTTATAGCAAGTAGGAACGGTTGCATTTGCTGAAGTTTTGATTGATGGGATAACAACTCTACAATTCTTGGCTACGTGACCCACCTTCTCACATTTGGTGCACTTGGACTTACACCATCCTTCATGATGTTTCTCACATCTCTTGCAATAAAGACGTTTTCCCTTATACAACTTGTTGAATTTTCCCTTATAAAGCTTGTTGAATTTGCTTTTAGAATTTTCTTGCTCCATTCCTTCTCTCTTCCTTTTTGCACTTTCTTTCTCCTTATGTTTGTCGATGAAATAGCTTGCCATGCAAGCAGCTTCTTGTATGGTGCTTGGGTTCTCCAAGATAACATCTCTTCGGACTTCATTAGGCAATCCATTGATGTAGCATTGGATCCCTAGATACTCGGGAGTAGCCATGAGAGCAAACTCTTGAAATCGGTTGGTGTAGCTCATGAGATCAGCATTCACCATTTCTATATTACTGAGCCCAGGTCTTTCAGTACTCTTGTACGTAGGGGGCGGGTAGCTTATAAAACTTTGATGAGAACGAATAGTAGAAAGGTTTCGCGGTAAGCCATTGTTGCCATTGACTTAAACAGAGGACTCGGACTTGGATTCTTCCTCAACTTCTTCTTCTTCAATCATCTCCTCCACAAACTCTTCCTCCTCGTCATCCCCATCATAGTTATCATTAGTGTGGGATTCTTATAAATGAGGGGAGTGTGGTGGACTAGCAGGGACATAGTTTGGGTGAGTTGGTGAAAATGGCGGGGAAACGGGTCCATAAGTCGGTGTGCGGACAGATATTTCGGAGTAGGATTCCTCGGAGTCAGAAATGACGATCGGGTTATGGCGAGACATCCTAAATGAAAAGAAAGAGAGACAATTAGGTAGGTTCTAAGGATGACGCAAAAGCATGAATAAAATGTAAGGGAAAAAGCACTAGAAACTAAAACAGGAAAGGTTATAGTCCTATAGATTGCTAAGGCACCTAACTAACACATAAGGCACACATAATATGCAATCCTGGTTATTTATAACAACCTGGCTCTGATACCACTCTGTCATACCCCCATATAGGGCCGGGGAAATATGACTTCACAATATCACAACACAAGTATGTATAACCGATAACGACTCTATATGAGGCGTTTTAATTAAAAACCAATGTGTTAACACAGCGGAATGTATTAAGTTATTATAATTTGTAAATCCAAAATGTAAATGTAAATTTAAATGTTTTAAATAATAAAATGTGGACTCCAAATGCAGCAAAGTCCAAAAAGCACACAATCTTTAGCAATCTTCACCTGAGACAAAACATGCATAAAGTGTCAACCAAAAAGGTTGAGTGAACAACATAGGTTTAATATAAATAGTTTTAGACCACAAGATTTAGTTATCAAAAGTAAATGCTGAAGTTATGATATCGAGACGTAAACAAAGTTACCCCAGGACACCTTGAACTGTCAGTGTCGTTTAATCATTATTATGTAACCAGAGATCAACAGTCAAATGATTAGAGACATCACTCTCAATAGCGCTATTCACAATAACTAAGATTGCCTTTATACGTAGCAGTTAATGATATCATGGCAGGGATTTAGCATGAAACAAATCATGTCAGCACAGTTAAACAGTTTTCAGGTACTTGTGTCTAAGTGTAAAACAGTTTAAAAGCAAGCATGTGTCTCACCCCAAAAGTTCAAAATAAGTAATAGAGAAAGTTAAAAAGTGGGGCTATGAAGTTCACCTTAATAGCAGATAGATATTCCACGCAAGTTAAATGATCGGAGTGTTGAACACGGAGATCTCAACCTAGAGATATAATGTTCAATTAATTAATGTCTAATAGACATAAAGTTTGTTTATTAATATAGCAAACTATATTAACAGTGACCGTTCTCGAGAAAAGTTATATCTATATATGTGATAATATACTTAGTGTACTTATGTGTTACTATATAGATAAGTGTATAGGTCATACAAATAATAGTATTATTATTTAATTAATCAACTATTATGTATACTTATCATTATATAAATATACCTATGTGATACATACATATATATATATTCTTTATTATTATTATACATGTACGTGTTCATAACTTTACGATATATATATATATATATATATATATATATATATATACATACATTAGGTGTAGGTGTTACATATACATAAGTGTAAGATGATACATATATATATACACTTATTACTTTTCATTATTATATTTACTAACTTAACATAACTTACATAATACACATTCATACTTACATACACACGTACATTTACATACATATATACACATACATATATACGTATGCATATATTTACATATACACACACACATATACATACAGTGTATACATGCACATACATACGTATGCATGCATGCATGCACATGTATTATTATTATCATTATTCTTTACTACATTACTAATCTTACAATCAAAACTTTTATCATAAACTTAACCTAATCGATACATAAAATCATAACTTTTCAACATAATTACTAGTTATATTCATTAACCCTAATCTTTATTACATAAACAATTCCTTTTCATAATCTATATCATAATCACTATTATTTACTAATCAACATTATTAACCCTACTTAACCTTATTACTTTTCACATAAAATTATAATCTTTTATCCTTAACATTACCCATCACAATATCATAATCTTCCTGACCTAAATCAAGAAGCGCGTGTCTTTTTTGGAAGACTTTACTTCCTTTTAATGATCGAATTGATTCATCGTGTAGATCTATTTATTCTTTCAAAGGTATTACAATAAATCGGGTAAAAGTGATTAGTTTAGTCCAAAGCAAAAGTACCTGCAATAATCTGTACCAAATATGTGATATGTGTTTTAAAGAACTTGGTAAATTCTTCCCACACTTAGTTTTTATTTATTCTTTTCTTTGCCTTTTTATTCTCTTCTATTCTATTTTAAATGAATTCAAGCGTTTTGGGTTGTTTCTCCATTTATGTTCTTTCCGAGGTAACAATAATTTCGGTATTATCACCTAGTTTTATCGTTCATAAATATGTATAAACATGATTTTGAATTCATTTAGTTGAAATTTTTTCAAATTTTTTTAAAATTTGGCAATTAAACCAAGTATAAACCCGAGAGAATTTATAACCCTTCCCCACACTTGAGATCTTGCAATGCCCTCATTTGCATGAAATTAGACTATAATTATAAATTCATGAGGGTGATTAGTGTAGAAAAGTGATTAAAAATACCGAGTTTGCAAACATATTGTTTTATATCACATTTGATATTTTACGTCTTGTCATTAAAATTAGTAGCTTTTGCTGAACTTAATGTCAGTCTTTGAAAGTGCGATGTTTTACCCTATTTTGTACATAAGATAAACTACAAACATACATAATATTTTTATTATTATTATTATTATTATTATTATTATTATTATTATTATTATTATTTTATAAAATCTTTATTTATTAAAATAATTTAAATGAATAATTTTTTAAAATTTTGTTTCCTTTAACTTTAGGTAGTTTCGGTATGTTTACCTAGTCCGTCCCTCGACAAAATTTAAAATTTTTCATTAAAGCGATTGTTTTAAAAGCAAAGATTTTTGAGTTTTTTTTTTTTTTTTTGTATACTTTAGATCAATAAAATTAAAAATAATGATAACAAAATTTTTCGTCCCGCCCTCGGATAAAGCAATTTCGGTTCCATGACCTAGTCTTCAACTTACGATGAATTTTAGAAATCATTTTTTAAACTTAATGAAAAAAAGTAATTTTGGTTTTTTAAAATCACACAAAAATTAAATTTAAAAATGCAAATTAATTTCATAAAAACCTATAAAACAAAAATTCAGAATGGGGGGAGAAAACTAGTTCTTTAGTGTCTGCTAGTGGAAAAGACTAATCGTGTCATACCCTCAAATAGGGCCGGGGAAATATGACTTCACAATATCACAACACAAGTATGTATAACCGAGAACGACTCTATATGAGACGTTTTAATTAAAAACCAATGTGTTAACACAGCGGAATGTATTAAGTTATTATAATTTGAAAATCCAAAATTTAAATGTAAATTCAAATGTTTTAAATAATAAAATGCGGACTTCAAATGCAGCAAAGTCCAAAAAGCACACAATCTTTAGCAATCTTCACCCGAGACAAAACATGCTTAAAGTGTCAACCAAAAAGGTTGAGTGAACAACATAGGTTTAATATAAATAGTTTTAGACCACAAGATTTAGTTATCAAAAGTAAATGCTAAAGTTATGATATCGAGACATAAACAAAGTTACCCCAGGACACCTTGAACTGTCAGTGTCGTTTAATCATTATTATGTAACCAGAGACCAACGGTCAAATGATTAGAGACATCACTCTCAATAGCGCTATTCACAATAACTAAGCTTGCCTTTATACGTAGCAATTAATGATATCATGGCAGGGATTTAGCATGAAACAAAGCATGTCAGCACAGTTAAACAGTTTTCAGGTACTTGTGTCTAAGCGTAAAACAGTTTAAAAGCAAGCATGTGTCTCACCCTAAAAGTTCAAAATAAGTAATAGAGAAAGTTAAAAAGTGGGGCTATGAAGTTCACCTTAATAGCAGATAGATATTCCACGCAAGTTAAATGATCGGAGTGTTGAACACGGAGATCTCAACCTAGAGATATAATGTTCAATTAATTAATGTCTAATAGACATAAAGTTTGTTTATTAATATAGCAAACTATATTAACAGTGATCGTTCTCGAGAAAAGTTATATCTATATATGTGATAATATACTTAGTGTACTTATGTGTTACTATATAGATAAGTGTATAGGTCATACAAATAATAGTATTATTATTTAATTAATCAACTATTATGTATACTTATCATTATATAATTATACCTATGTGATACATACATACATATATATATATATATATATATATTCTTTATTATTATTATACATGTATGTGTTCATAACTTTACGATATATATATATATATATACATTAGGTGTAGGTGTTACATATACATAAGCGTAAGATGATACATATATATATATATATATATATATATATATATATATATATATATACACTTATTACATTTCATTATTATATTTACTAACTTAACATAACTTACGTAATACACATTCATACTTACATACACACGTACATATACATACATATATACACATACATATACACGTATGCATATATTTACATATATACACACATATACATACAGTGTATACATGCACATACGTACGTATGCATGCATGCATGCACATGTATTATTATTATCATTATTCTTTACTACATTACTAATCTTACAATCAAAACTTTTATCATAAACTTAACCTAATCGATACATAAAATCATAACTTTTCAACATAATTACTAGTTATATTCATTAACCCTAATCTTTATTACATAAACAATTCCTTTTCATAATCTATATCATAATCACTATTATTTACTAATCAACATTATTAACCCTACTGAACCTTATTACTTTTCACATAAAATCATAATCTTTTATCCTTAACATTACCCATCACAATATCATAATCTTCCTGACCTAAATCAAGAAGCGCGTGTCTTTTTTGGAAGACTTTACTTCCTTTTAATGATCGAATTGATTCATCGTGTAGATCTATCTATTCTTTCAAAGGTAATCGGGTAAAAGTGATTAGTTTAGTCCAAAGCAAAAGTACCTGCAATAATCTGTACCAAATATGTGATATGTGTTTTAAAGAACTTGGTAAATTCTTCCCACACTTAGTTTTTATTTATTCTTTTCTTTGCCTTTTTATTCTCTTCTATTTCATTTTAAATGAATTCAAGCGTTTTGGGTTGTTTCTCCATTTATGTTCTTTCCGAGGTAACAATAATTTCGGTATTATCACCTAGTTTTATCGTTCATAAATATGTATAAACATGATTTTGAATTCATTTAGTTGAAATTTTTTCAAATTTTCATAAAATTTGGCAATTAAACCAAGTGTAAACCCGAGAGAATTTATAACCCTTCCCCACACTTGAGATCTTGCAATGCCCTCATTTGCATGAAATCATACTATAATTATAAATTCAAGAGGGTGATTAGTGTAGAAAAGCGATTAAAAATACCGAGTTTGCAAACATATTGTTTTATATCACATTTGATATTTTACGTCTTGTCGTTAAAATTAGTAGCTTTTGCTGAACTTAATGTCAGTCTTTGAAAATGCGATGTTTTACTCTGTTTTGTACATAAGATAAACTACAAACATACATAATATTTTTATTATTATTATTATTTTTTTTATAAAATCTTTATTTATTAAAATAATTTAAATGAATAATTTTTTAAAATTTTGTTTCCTTTTACTTTAGGTAGTTTTGGAATGTTTACCTAGTCCGTCCCTCGACAAAATTTAAAATTTGTCGTTAAAGCGATTGTTTTAAAAGCAAAGATTTTTGAGTTTTTTTTTTTGGTATACTTTAGATCAATAAAATTAAAAATAATGATAACAAAATTTTTAGCCCGTCCTCGGATAAAGCAATTTCGGTTCCATGACCTAGTCTTCAACTTACGATGAATTTTAGAAATCATTTTTTAAACTTAATGAAATAAAGTAATTTTTGTTTTTTAAAATCACAAAAAAATTAAATTTAAAAATGCAAATTAATTTCATAAAAACCTATAAAACAAAAATTCAGAATGGGGGGAGAAAACTAGTTCTTTAGTGTCTGCTAGTGGAAAAGACCAATCGTGTCATACCCCCAAATAGGGCCGGGGAAATATGACTTCACAATATCACAACACAAGTATGTATAACCGAGAACGACTCTATATGAGACGTTTTAATTAAAAACCAATGTGTTAACACAGCGGAATGTATTAAGTTATTATAATTTGTAAATCCAAAATTTAAATGTAAATTCAAATGTTTTACATAATAAAATGCGGACTCCAAATGCAGTAAAGTCCAAAAAGCACACAATCTTCAGCAATCTTCACCTGAGATAAAACATGCTTAAAGTGTCAACCAAAAAGGTTGAGTGAACAACATAGGTTTAATATAAATAGTTTTAGACCACAAGATTTAGTTATCAAAAGTAAATGCTGAAGTTATGATATCGAGACGTAAACAAAGTTACCCCAGGACACCTTGAACTGTCAGTGTCGTTTAATCATTATTATGTAATCAAAGACCAATGGTCAAATGGTTAGAGACGTCACTCTCAATAGCGCTATTCACAATAACTAAGCTTGCCTTTATACGTAGCAATTAACGATATCATGGCAAGGATTTAGCATGAAACAAAGCATGTCAGCACAGCTAAACAGTTTTCAGGTACTTGTGTCTAAGCGTAAAACAGTTTAAAAGCAAGCATGTGTCTCACCCCAAAAGTTCAAAATAAGTAATAGAGAAAGTTAAAAAGTGGGGCTATGAAGTTCACCTTAATAGCAGATAGATATTCCACGCAAGTTAAATGATCGGAGTGTTGAACACGGAGATCTCAACCTAGAGATATAATGTTCAATTAATTAATGTCTAATAGACATAAAGTTTGTTTATTAATATAGCAAACTATATTAACAGTGACCGTTCTCGAGAAAAGTTATATCTATATATGTGATAATATACTTAGTGTACTTATGTGTTACTATATAGATAAGTGTATAGGTTATACAAATAATAGTATTATTATTTAATTAATCAACTATTATGTATACTTATCATTATATAATTATACCTATGTGATACATTCATATATATATATATATATATATATATATATATATATATATATATATATATATATATATATATATATATATTCTTTATTATTATTATACATGTATGTGTTCATAACTTTACGATATATATATATACATTAGGTGTAGGTGTTACATATATATATATATATATATATATATATATATATATATATATATATATATATATATATATATATATATATATATGACTTTTCATTATTATATTTACTAAATTAACATAACTTACATAATACACATTCATACTTACATACACACGTACATATACATACATATATACACATACATATACATGTATGCATATATTTATATACACACACACACATACACATATACATACAGTGTATACATGCACATACGTACGTATGCATGCATGCATGCACATGTATTATTATTATCAATATTCTTTACTACATTACTAATCTTACAATCAAAACTTTTATCATAAACTTAACCTAATCGATACATAAAATCATAACTTTTCAACATAATTACTAGTTATATTCATTAACCCTAATCTTTATTACATAAACAATTCCTTTTCATAATCTATATCATAATCACTATTATTTACTAATCAACTATTATTAACCCTACTTAACCTTATTACTTTTCACATAAAATCATAATCTTTTATCCTTAACATTACCCATCACAATATCATAATCTTCTGATTAACTTTACATATATTCATACTTGTTTACTTTCACTTTCATAAAATCATAGTCATTCACCTTTTATCTTTATTACTAATCATCATATTTTTTTTATCTTATTACTCCATAATTATAATTCATACATGATATTTATTAACTAGTTCAACTTAACCCATTACATTTAATTTATTATAACCATTCTTATTAAACATAATGCTTGTTCTTATGATCATTCTTTTTACACATTCACTAACCACCTACCTCTTGAACATACTTAATACTTATTCAATAATCATCTTTATTAACCCTCATAACACTTATAACATAACCTAAATACTTCATGATCAATTCACAATTCATAACTCTTTATTATAACAACTAGTTTATTATCATACATCTTTTATGATTATCATAATCTTATACATAACATAATACTTATTAATATACTTGTATGTAATTAAATAAAGAACAAAGTTAACTAGGGTTTAGGACTACCTTAAGCAAGATTGGAGACCAAGGATTGAGAATGATTCGCGAAGCAGTAAAACAGAAAATAGATGCAGCAGCAACAGTAAGAAATCATGACCCAAAAGGGCTGTTTTGGGCCAGAATAAACTTGACAGAAAAACAGGCAGACAGCAGCAGCAAGAAACCAGATAATTGTGGACTCCTTTGGGCTGTTTGATCACGACAACATAGCAGGAAAGAAGGAGATAAATGGGCTGTAGTAGATGGCAATTAGGGGCTGTTTTGGTGGTGATTTGTAGCAAGAAAACAGAAATAGGTTATCGATTAAAAGGGTTGTTTGATGGCGTAATTGCAGCAGCAAAATAATCGGCTATGGGCTGTATATATATGTCGAATAACACAGCAGACACAGGAGGCTATTTTTGGAGGTTTGAATGTCGACTTGCAGGCTTAAGGAAAGCTGTTTTTAATCAAAAAAGAAGAGGGAAAAGAGGCTGGAGTTAATCGACTAAAATAGGCTAATTGGGGATGTTTTTTAGTCGACCAAAATAGAGGGAAAAATTGCAGGAAGAAGTCGACTAATACTAGGGATTTTGGGGGTTTATTTTGTGGTACAAATATGGAAGAATAAGAGCCTATTTATAGGAAACAAATCATGTATTGGGATTAATCTAAGATTCATCAAACTTGGTGTTTAAGGTGAAGATTATGATACAAGTATTAGACATTAATTAGGATTAGTAATTACTTGTTAACTAGGTTTCCTTTTATACTAATCTCATAGCCGATTTTATTTAATAAGTATATATATTTTTTATATTTTTTTGGCATTCTTGCATTTATTTATATATTTTATATATATTTTTTTAAATTACATTTATTCTAATAAATTGTATTTATTTGATTTACATTATTTGTCCATATCTTTTATAAATTTTAAATTCACTTCTAATTTTTTTTTAATATATATAAATGTCCCTTTTAATTTATTACCTATAGTTTATATTATAAATTTTATATTAGGGTTAGGGTTTAGTATGTAATAGGTAGGGTTAGGTTTAGGGTTTTAAGTAATATTAGGGTTTTAGTATTAATCACTCCATTTAGTTTATCCGGATAACAACCCTAGTTATAATGTACAAACAAAGAATGAACCTTCAGGGCATTTTTTGTCATTTCATGAAGGAAAAATGATGGTTGTTATAAATCGGATTCCATTCTCGGAACTACACGAGAACAGAACAACTAACTCTAGACAACGTTTTCTTTTTAGAACATTTGAATCTTCCCACACTTAGGTAGCTGTAGTGTCGAAATTGTGATTAACTTCATCGTCAATTTCTTTTGGACCATAATCAACTTGCATATCTGTGACTTTTGCTTTAAGCCATTGGTCGGATTCCTGTGTAATTTCCACAAATTTAACTAGTTTTGCTTTTTCTTTAGGTGATAGATTGGATACTAACCGGTTACATAACTTGAAGTTCCCCTTGGTTCTAGCATCGCGAATCCGTTTAATAAGTTTCTTCATTGAACTGTTAATAACGGGGTCATTTAATTTCGTATCAACAACGGGGTTCTTTGTTATCAAGTTATCATTAGGTGTTACTTCATCTTCCCCACACTTAGGTGTTTTATTATTGTTAAGCACTACCGTTGGAGTTGGTAAAACAATATGGTTCTTACCAATCATTTTTGTTGATTCAACGGTTTTGGTTGGTGGAGATTTAGCCTTTCGACTCACAAAGGTGATTGATTTTTCATTATTACTAAGTGTCATTCTACCCTCTCTTACATCAAATAACGCCCCGGTGGACGCTAAGAATGGTCGACCTAAAATTAGAGGAATGTTTGGGTCCTCTTCTATGTCAATGACAATAAATTCGACTAGAAAGGTTAAATTACCTACTTGAATGGGTAGGTTGTCAGCAATTCCAACTGGGTGCCTAATGGTTTGATCAAAGAGTCGAACACTCATTTTCGTTGGACTTAACTCACCTACTCCTAATCTCTTATATAATGAAAGAGGCAAAACACTCACACTCGCATCTAAATCTGCTAGTGCATCATACATGACACAATCACTAAGTAGACAAGGAACAATAAATTCACCCGGATCACCCAACCTGGGTGGAACTTTTGGTGGAACTGTGTTCATCGGGTTTATTTTTACCATTTTTGTTTCTTGCACTTTCTTATTCTTCTTCTTCTTTCCAAAGGTATCACAAACTTTATTACCTATCACTTGCTCAAACTCAACTCCTTTTCTTGGAAACGGGATGGGTGGTTTGTACGGTGCCACCACTGGCTTTACATACTCGGGTGGTGGTGGTGTTGTAACTTCTTCATTGTTACTCACATCTAAAATCTTCCCATCTTCCCATCTTCTGGTGCTGATTTTTCAGAATTTGTTGATACCATATTAACATTCTCATTCCGAGGATTTACTTCAGTATTACTTGGTAGCTTTCCTTGTTCCCTCTCACTCATCATGCTAGCAAGAGTACCTACGTGTTTTTCTAGATTCAAAATGGAAGCTTGTTGAGTTCTTAATGACTGATCAAACCTCTCATTTGTTTGGGTTTGAGCTGCAATAAATTGTGTTTGAGATTCCATTAGCTTTGCCATCATTTCTTCCAGATTTGGCTTTTTCTCTTCGGTTTGTTGTGGTGGTTTATACAAGCTAGGTCTTTGTTGATTGAAAGTGTTATTTTGAGTTGGTTGGTTATTCAGACCTTGTTGGTTATACGAGTTATTGTTGGGTCCATTTGGATTGTAAAGAATGTTTTGATTTCGATTAAAGTTTGGCCTTGGCAGTTGATAATTATTTTGATAATTATTTCCCTGCCTTTGGTTCATGTAGGAAACATTCTCACGTTGTTCCATCATTTGCTCAATGTGACAATCTTTTGTTAAGTGTGGTCCACCGCATTGCTCACAACTGATTCGTATTGCGTGAATATCTTTAGTCTCTTTTACATTCGTCTCTCGAAAGCATCTATTTTTGCGGAAACGGAATCAAAGCCATGGCTAGAATTGGCTCTAGCCGCTTTAGATGAACAAAAGATATCTTTTTCCTGATGCCACTCATGTGAGTGGGAGGCTGTGTTATCAATGATTTTGTGAACTTCGGTAGCGGTTTTCTTCATAATGGAACCACCAGCTGCTGTGTCGATGTTTTTTCGTGTAGCAACGTCGACACCTTGGTAGAATATTTGTACTATTTGATAAGTGTCTAAACCATGTTGAGGACATCCTCTCAACAACTTTCCGAATCTTGTCCATGCCTCATATAATGTTTCATTTGGCTTTTGTGTAAACGTAACAATTTTTCCTTGAAGTCTCACGGCTTTAGATGCCGGAAAGAATCTTTTAAGAAATTTCTCAACTAAAACATCCCATGTATCAATCGCCCCTTCAGGTAACGATTCTAACCAATCTTTGGCTTCTCCCTTTAAAGTCCAGGGAAATAACATGAGATAGATCTGTTCATCCTCAACTTCTCTGATTTTGAATAGAGTACAGATCCTATTAAAGGTTCGAAGATGTTCATTTGGATCTTCTTTTGGCGTACCACTATATTGGCATTGATTAGTTACCATGTGTAGGATTTGTCCTTTGATTTCATAATCTGGTGCATTAACATCTGGCTTAATAATGGCGTGACCTTGGCCCGTGCGTGTGACTCTCATTCGGTCTTCCATACTTAGAGGTTCCGTTACTTCCATAATTGAATTTGTTGAATACGAATCACTAGAGGATTCTGATTTAATGGTTTGTGGTTCAGGAGGAATGATTAGTGGTTCAGGATCTTGGAATTGTCCTTGAATATCCTTCGGGTTCTCAATTATGAAGTCGGGTTCAAAAAATGGATTATCGGAAATTTGAGTTGAAGAACTTGTTCGTCTAGATAATGATTCTAAAGAAAAATCAACGGCGACAATATTGGCTAGATGTCTTGATCGAGTTACAGGTGGTGAACGTATGAAAGATGGTGAACGTTTTGCTCGGTGCATTCACTGAATATCCTATTAGAAATTATATAAGTTATCAAATTAATAGACTTTTCTGCTTTTGCCCACGTTTCGAATAGCCAAAAGATGCAGCAGGGAGCCAGGATCCTTTAAGTCAGAAAATCCACAACTCAGCCACTAACAAATCCAACTATTACTACGAAGCAGAAAATTTTGGATGTCTATCAATTTAATCGCTTAAAATAATTTTTTTTGTCGAAATTTTAAAGAAAATAAAGAAAATTCTATGTCCTAAAAACTAGAGCGTAGAAATGAGAAAGAAAAAGAGTGCGTCGAAAAACAAGCGGTCGAAAAACAAGCGTCGAAAAACAAAAAGTCGAAAAATAATAATAAGAAAGTAGAGCGTCGAAACTTAAAAGTCTAAAAACTAAAAATTAAAACTTGCGTCTAAAGGTATTAAAGCTTAAAAGGAATTCTATATTCAAAACGGCAATAACTTAAAAGACACTAAAATATATAAACTGCGTCGCAAAATTTTAAAGCGCCTAAGTCTTAATCTAAAGAAAAGCACTTAAGGGATTTTACGGCAAATCCTAAAAATCAAGAAATATAAAACAACTATGGCAAAAACTAAGTTAAAAACTAATTACGAACGATAAATATACAATTAAACAATAAAAATATACAATTTAATAAAAGAGACAAAAATGATAAAATTACTTATTTTTATAAAAATATAATTTTTATATTATTATTTTTAATAAGTATTAATTTTATAATTAATAATACTAATTAAAACTTAAATATACAAAATTAAATAAACTAAAACTAATTATTATTAAATATAAACCCTAATTAACTAATTAATTAATTAATAATAATTAAAAACGTAACCCTAATCCGTACGTCAGAGGATTCAGACCTGTCAGACAGGCTCATGCGATCGCATGAGTTCTACGTGTCTAGGCCATGCGATCGCATGGCTTCTGGATCTAGCTCAGATCTTGGGCTGCTACAGTTCTCGGCCTGTTTACTCTTTTACTTATATATATATATATATATATATATATATATATATATATATATATATATATATATATATATATATATATATATATATATATATTCTGAGTTTAATATTTATAGAAAATAATATGTAATTTAAATAAAACTTATATTTTAAAAAAAATTACTTTAGTTTTTATAACTTTTAACAAAAGAAATAAAAAAAATGTAAACTTTTTAATTTAAACACTTAAAAATATAGATATATATTTTTCTTTTTTTTATGCTTTTATATTTTTTTTAAAACTTATATATTTTTCAAAAATAGTTTAAAAACTAATTTTTTTTTTAGAATATAGCGTTTCGCTTTCGCTTCCCCTGCAGCGGCGCCAAAAACTTGATGTGTGAGCGGCGGTGTACGAAATACTATTATTGTTTACTACGAAATACGATGAAATATTACACAAGTTTTATTAATTTACGGATGGGATATACCTAAACCTTGCTACAACACTTATAGGCAGTGTACCTAATCGTAGAGTAGTGTAGTTTTTAGTAAGTCCGGTTCGTTCCACAGGGAGCTAGCTGAGTTTAACGCTATATTTTTAACAACTATATTTATATAAAATATATATAATTATATATAGTAATATTATTATAAAAGGGGCTTTTACCGTTTAATGACCGGTTTGTAGATTTTATATTTTAAGCGTAAAGATAAATGACGATAATATAAATGACAGAATTTAAATTGCGATAAAGTAAATTGCAGTAATTAAAATGACAGTAAATAAAGGTGCGATGAAATATGAAATAAAAGTATTATGCTTATTTAAACTTCCGTAATCATGATGTTTGACGTTTTGATTTTAATTAATTGTTTCCCGGGTTAATTGTCCTTTGTCCTGGTTTATTTGATACCTATCTGGTTTTTGTCCATAATAGTCCATCGGTCATAATTATAAAATGCTCGTCAAATTAACCTTATTCCCGAAGTCAAATATTCCAACTAATTAGGGATTCGAACTGTGACAAGGTTTTAATACTTTGTTAATAATTACACCAGGTTATGGACTGTGTAATCCAAGGTTTTAATACTTTCTTAACAATTACACCAATTATTCTTGTATGTAATCCACCCCTGTTTTAATTGATCCATGATACATTAATTTATTCACTTGGCCAAAATGAATAATCAATTACCCAATCCAATTGATTAATTAAATGATTGTAAACGATGTCGTATAAATGTCACTAAATAGGACATTCGTAATCATTTTAATAATTATTAGATTAAATAATTTGAAGATAGGTTCAACAGTTTCCAATGAGTTGTCGCTCAATTAGACTATACCCCCCATCTATTAATAGTCATAGCCAAATGTTCACAAGTGTCGGTCTTTTGTCCAAACCCGAATTATGGTACAAAATCCAATAACCCCGTCTTAATATTTAGCCCAACATCATGATTACTTTGATTTAAATAAGCATAATAATAACTTAGTTAAGATACATTAATTGAAAAAGGAAGAACATAGCTTACAGTGATTATTTATCGCGTAGCGTTACACGGACAGAGTTCTGACTTTAAAACCCGTAAAACATTTCTTACAATAACCCAACTAAACCACAACGTTATTAAAATTAACTTAAATTAAAATTATAATATAAATATATATATATTATGTTTACAGAGAATGAAAGAAAGAAATGAAAAAATGGTGTATCATTCGAGCAGAATTCGCTGGCTTTTATAGATGTGAACTGATCCTGAGGGCCATGTGATCGCATGGCTTTTCAGTGTTATTCCCATGCGATCGCATGGCCAGCCTGACATGCTCCCATCAGTTTATTTTCTAGTTTTCCGACGTTTTATTTAATAATATATAATTATATTAAATTATATATATTATATTATATTCATGTGCATAGTAGACTTGTAATTTTAGGACCATTGGCGTTGATGCTCGGTTTACGTCTCAGTTCCGGATTTTCGCTCGCCTTTTTGTACGCGGAGATATCTTGTACTTTGCGTTCCGCAATTTGTACTCTTGTAATTTTTAGACGTTTCTCATCAATAAATTGAACCACTTGGATTGTATCTTGTACATTTGAGCTTTTTGGTCATTTGCGTCTTCAAATCGTCGTTTTCTTCTTTTGTCTTCGCACTTATTTATTTAAACGAATATTACTTGAAAATAGAACAATTGCAACTGAAAACTTTACATATTGGAAGGATATTGTGCCTAATTATATGTTCATTTGGAATACTATCAATCCCCCTCAAGAATCCAACGAACCCGATCTTTTTGTTTCAATATATTGGCCTTCGTTTTTTCTTTCTCAAGCCACCATCTCCTACTATCTAACCATTGAGAACGCTCCTCATCATTGATAAGATTTAATTCCGCTTTACTTTTTCACATATTTACCTCATCTTTTAGCACTTTAATTTCACCATCCAAACCACCGAATGTCAAGGAGCTCCAAGATCTTAAAGCATTTTTGACATTTTTAAGTCGATCACGAAAATTACAATCCTTTTTAGAACCTTTTACAGGTAGTTCCCACACATCCTTGATGATTTTTGATACCCCATCTTTGTTAAACCACTCGTCGAAAACTTTGAATGGTTTCGGCCCAAAATCAACCACCTTATCCCGAAGCAAAAGAGGACAATGGTTCGACAAATTTCTATCCAAAGACATGATAGAAAGGTCGTCCCATAGCAAGACATTAGAGTGCTAGTAACGTTTGCGCGGTTGTAGCCTGATAATGCTAAAAACGAACATATATTTCATAGCATTATTCCTCAAGAAAGACAAGCTTTTAGTTGCAATTGTTCTATTTACAAGTGATATTCGTTTAAATAATAAAAGGTGAAGACAAAAGACAGATTCGACGAATTGAAGACGCAAACGACCAAAAAGCTCAAAAGTACAAAAGACAATCAAAGAGGTTCCAATTATTGATAAGAAACGTCTCGAAATTACAAGAGTACAAGATTCAAAATGCAAAGTGCAAGATATTAAATTGTACGCAAGGACGTTCGAAAATTCGGAACCGGGACATGAGTCAACTCTCAACGCTCGACGCAATGGACTAAAAATTACGAGTCAACTATGTACATAAATATAATATAATATATAATTAATTCTTAAAATTAATATATATATTATAATATATTTATAAATCGTCGGCAAGAAAGAAACCAAATGAGGGTGAGCTGTATTTTCAAACTCCGCGAGTCGCGGAGTTTGAAGGCAAAAATTACCGCAAGTCGCGGAGCCCCAAAAACTGAAACTCCCTATAAAAGCAAACGAATTCTGATCGCAAAAATCATCCAATATCCATCAATCTCTCTATCTATATACGTAATATTTATATTTATAATTTATATTTTAATTTTAATTTAATTTTAATCCTAATAATAAGGGTATGTTAGCGAATGTTGTAAGGGTGTAAGTCGAAATTCTGTCCGTGTAACGCTACGCTATTTTTAATCATTGTAAGTTATGTTCAACCTTTTTAATTTAATGTCTCGTAGCTAAGTTATTATTATGCTTATTTAATACCGAAGTAATCATGATGTTGGGCTAATTACTAAAATTGGGTAATTGGGCTTTGTACCATAATTGGGGTTTGGATAAAAGAACGACACTTATGGAAATTAGACTATGGGCTATTAATGGGTTTTATATTAACTAAACAATACCTTGTTAATTTAATATACAAACTTATAATTCGACGTATTTATATATAACCACATACGCTTGACTGGGTACGGTGGGCGGGATATCTATAAATATCAATAATTATTCATTTTACCGGATACGGAACTGGATTAATAGTTAATAGACTTGTTGAAACAGGGGTGAATTACATTCAAGGGTAATTGGTGTAATTGTTAACAAAGTAGTAAAATCTTGGTTTACACGCAGTCGATAACCTGGTGTATTCATTAAACAAAGTATTAAAACCTTGTTACAATTCGAATCCCCAATTAGTTGGAATATTTAACTTCGGGTATAAGGATAATTTGACGAGGACACTCGCACTTTATATTTATGACTGATGGACTGTTATGGACAAAAACCAGACGGACATATTAAATAATCCAGGACAAAGGACAATTAACCCATGGGCATAAAGCTAAAATCAACACGTCAAACATCATGGTTACGGAAGTTTAAATAAGCATAATTCTTTTATTTCATATTTAATTTCTTTTATTTTATATTTAATTGCACTTCTAATTATCGCATTTTTATTGTTATTGTATTTAATTGCACTTTTAATTATCGTACTTTTTAATTATCGCAAGTTTATTTTATCGCACTTTTATTATTCGCAATTTCATTATCGTTATTTATTTTACGCTTTAAATTAAGTCTTGTATTTATTTATTATTTTACATTTGGTTTTAACTACGACTAAAGTTTTAAAATTGACAAACTGGTCATTAAACGGTAAAAACCCCCCTTTATAATAATAATATTACTTATATATATATATATATTTGTATTTTTATAAAAGTAAACTAATATAGCGTTAAGCTTTGTTTAAAGATTTTCCCTGTGGAACGAACCGGACTTACTAAAAACTACACTACTGTACGATTAGGTACACTACCTATAAGTGTTGTAGTAAGGTTTAAGTATATGCATTCTATAAATAAATAAACATCTTGTGTAAAATTGTATCGTATTTAATAGTATTTCCTGCTAAAAATTAATAGTATTTTATACCCCTTAGCTTTAACTATCAAGTATTTTTGGCGCCGCTGCCGGGGATTCGCTTAAAAGCCGGAAGCGCAACGCTAATAAAAAAAAGATTTTTTTTTAGTTTACTTTTATAAAAATACGTTTTTGTAAAAAATACGTTTTTAATTATTCGAAAATATAAAAAGAAAACAAAAATATAAATATTTTTAAGAGTTTGTTAAATATTTAAGTTTTATAAAGTTTCTTTATTTTTATTTTATAAAAATATAAGTTTTATTTAAATATTTTGTGTTTATTTAGAACATATAAAAAAAACGCGTCAAATTTTAAACTGTACCTGAGTTGAAAATTGGAACCCCGCGACTCGCGGAGTTTGCTGCTTGGAATACCGCGACTCGCGGAGACACTCTGACACACGTGACAGAACCCTAATTTCGCATTAATTACGGATTTTATAATTATTATTATTAATAAACCCTAATTACTTAATTATTAATATAATTAGTTTAAGTTTTTAAATTAAATTGTATTTTAAATTTTAATTAGTTTTATTATATATAAAATTAATAGTTTTATAAAATAAATAATATAAAAATAATATTTTTATAAAAATTGTACCTTTTACAACTTTTAGTATATTTTTATATTTTTTCCCTTTTTAATTGTTTTAGCGTAATATTTGTATTCTTCGCTAGTATTTAGTTTTAAACTTAGTTTTTGCCATAGTTATTTTTACTTCTAGATTTTTAGGCTTTGCCGTAGAATTCCTTAAGTGCTTTTTCTTTAGACTAAGATTCAGGTACTTTAGAATTTTGCGACGCCTTTTTAAGTTTTAGTTTCTTTTTAAGTTATTTCCATTTGGGATTTAGTTTTTCCTGTAAGCTTTAATATTTTTAGACGACTTTTACCTATGTATCAATTATCATTCCAATTAGTAATCTCAATTTGCGATTATAATTTTAAGTTAGTTGTAGTAATAAGGTTAGGTTAGTCAAGTGTTTTTAAGTGTTATAAGTTTCTTTTATTTTTCCGTCACCTTTTATTTTTCAACCATTTTTCTTTTTCGACCTTTTTCGACGAACTCTTTTTCTTTCTTATTTCTCGCTATTCTAGTTTTAGGACATAGATTTTTATTCTACTTCTTATCTAAATTTCTTAAAATTACGAAAATTTATTTTAAGTGGTTAAATTGATAGACATCAAAATTTTCTGGTTCGTAGTAATAGTTGGATTTGTACGTGGACCGGGTTATTGGAGCCAAACAGTCCTCAATTATATTGAGACCAAACGAATCCTGCCCCTCTGCTACATCTTTTGGCTATTCGAAACGTGGGCAAAATCAGAAAAGTCTATTAATTGGATAACTTATATAATTTTTCTTTCTTTTTAAAAAAAAACTAATAGGATATTCAGTGAATGCACCGAGCAAGACGTTCACCACCTTTTGTACGTTCACCACCTGTAACTAGATCAAGACATTTAGCAAATATTACCGCCGTTGATTTTTCTTTAGAATCGTCATCCAGTCGACCAAGTACTCCAGTTCAAATTTCCGATAATCCATTTTTTTGAACCCGACCTCACAATTGAGAATCCGGAGAATATTCAGGGACGATTCGTAGATCATGAACCATTAAATTTTCCTTCGGAACCACCAATCATTCAAACAGAAATTGTTGAGGAACGAACCATTAAATCAGAATCCTCTAGTGATTCCGATTCAACAAATTCAATTATGGAGAATCTGGAACCTTTAAGTATGGAAGACCGAATGAGAGCTAAACGCACTGGCCAAGGTCACGCAATTACTCATCCAGACATTAATGCGCCAGATTATGAAATCAAAGGACAAATTCTACACATGGTGACTAATCAATGCCAATTTAGTGGTGCGCCGAAGGAAGATCCAAATGAACATCTTCGTACCATTAATAGGATCTGCACACTATTTAAAATCCGAGAAGTGGAGGATGAACAGATATATCTCATTTTATTTCCCTGGACTTTAAAGGGAGAAGCCAAAGATTGGTTGGAATCGTTACCTGAAGGGGCGATTGATACATGAGATGTTTTAGTTGAAAAATTTCTTAAACAATTCTTTCCGGCATCTAAAGCCGTAAGACTTCAAGCAGAAATTGTTACGTTTACACAGAAGCCAAATGAAACTCTATATGAGGCGTGGACAAGATTTGAAAAGTTATTAAGAGGATGTCCGCAACATGGTTTAGACACCTGTCAAATAGTACAAATATTCTACCAAGGATGCGACATCACTACAAGGAAAGACATAGATATAGCAGCTGGTGGTTCTATTATGAAGAAAACCGAAACTGATGCTTACAAAATTATTGATAACACTGCTTCCCACTCACATGAGTGGCACCAAGAAAAAGATATAGTTAGATCATCTAAAGCAGCTAGAGCCGATTCTAGCCATGACTTAGATTCCATTTCCGCAAAGATAGATGCTGTTGAGAGACGAATGGAAAAGATGACTAAAGATATTCACTCAATACGAATTAGTTGTGAGTAGTGTGGAGGACCACATTTGACAAAAGATTGTCTCAGTATTGAATTAACAATCGAACAAAGAGAGAATATTTCATACATAAACCAAAGGCCTGGAAATAATTATCAGAATAATTATCAACCGCCAAGACCGATTTACAATCAAAACCAGAATTATAACCGAAATATTCCATACAACAACCAACAAGGTCCTAGCAATCAACAAGTATCCAATAATACTTACAACCAGCAAAGACCTAATTTTCAAAACAAACCACCACAACAAACCGATGATAAAAAGCCGAATTTAGAAGATATGATGACGAAGCTAGTTGAAACTCAAACGCAGTTTTTCACATCTCAGAAACAAACTAATGAACAAAATGCTCAAGTATTTAGAAATCAACAAGCTTCTATTCAAAATCTGGAACAAGAAGTAAGTAACCTAGCAAGGTTAATAGGTGAAAGAAAATCGGGAAGTCTACCTAGTGATACAAATGCTAACCCCCGGAATGAAACAGCTAAAGCCATTACCACAAGAAGTGGTACAACACTTAAACCACCTGAAATACTTGTAACTTCTGATGAAGCTATTCCTACTCCACAAGAACCACAACCTGATCAAGATAAGGAAAAAGAACCGATAGTTGAAAAGGTTAATGAAGATAACACAGTTAAGGCTAAACCTTATGTTAAACCATACCAACCACCACTTCCTTACCCGAGTAAAATGAAGAAAGAGAAACTTGAAGCCGAGCAATCCAAATTCTTGGATATGTTTAAATAGATAAATGTAAATCTTCCTTTCATTGATGTGATTTCAGGAATGCCTAGATATGCTAAATTCTTGAAAGATCTAATCTCGAATAGAAAGAAAATGGAAGAACTCTCGGCTGTTACTATGAACGCTAATTGTTCAACAGTGCTGTTGAATAAGATACCAGAAAAATTATCTGATCCAGGAAGTTTCACAATTCCATGTTTTCTGGGTAGTCTTAGTTCAATAGAAGCATTGCCAGACTTAGGTGCTAGTATAAATTTAATGCCGTATTCACTATACGCTAAACTAGACCTTGGAGAATTGAAACCAACTAGAATAAGTATACAACTAGCCGATCGATCAATAAAATATCCTAGAGGGATAATGGAGAACATGCTAGTTAAAGTTGGTACTTTAGTATTTCCAGTAGATTTTGTTGTTCTAGACATGGAAGAAGATTCTCAAGTTCCTCTCATATTAGGAAGACCATTCTTAAATACGGCTAAAGCAATGATAGACGTGTTCGGTAAGAAATTGACCCTAAGTATAGAGGACGAGACTGTTACCTTTTCAGTTGATAGAGCAATGCAACAACCACAATCTGCAGATGATACATGTTATTATATTCAAACTATAGATGCACATGCAGAATTATTAGAAGAATTTCCAGAATTACAAGGAACAGGAGAATGTTCTTTAGGAGAAGGTAATGAACCAATTGATGAAGCTGAAATGTTAGCTACACTTATAGCTAATGGATATGAACCAACAACAGAAGAAATTCAAATGCTAAAAGAAGAAGACAGATATCGATATAAATCATCAATAGAAGAACCACCGAAATTAGAATTAAAGCCACTTCCAAACCATTTGGAATACGCTTATTTACATGGTGAATCTGAATTACCTGTAATAATATCGTCTTCTCTTACTGAAAATGAGAAATCACAACTCATTTCTGTGTTGAAAGCTCATAAACCAGCCATTGCATGGAAGATTAATGATATTAAAGGAATAAGTCCTTCGTATTGCACACATAAAATCCTTATGGAAGAAGGTCATAAAACGTATGTGCAACGCCAATGAAGACTAAATCCTAATATGCAAGATGTAGTTAAAAAAGAAATTATTAAACTGCTAGACTCAGGTCTAATTTATCCAATTTCTGATAGTCCATGGGTAAGCCCAGTTCAATGCGTGCCTAAGAAGGGTGGCATGACTGTCATTACAAATGAGAAAAATGAGCTTATTCCTACTAGGACTGTAACAGGATGGCGTGTATGTATTGATTATAGAAAATTAAATGACGCCACCAGAAAAGATCACTTTCCCTTACCTTTCATTGATCAAATGTTGGAAAGATTAGCCGGAAATAGTTACTATTGTTTTCTAGATGGATTTTCCGGATATTTTCAAATTCCAATAGCACCCGAGGACCAAGAGAAAACCACATTCACGTGCCCTTATGGTACTTTTGCTTATAAATGCATGCCATTTGGACTTTGCAACGCCCCTGCAACCTTTCAAAGGTGTATGATGGCGATTTTTCATGACATGATAGAAGAATGCATGAAAGTTTTCATGGATGACTTTTCAGTCTTCGGTGATACATTTGAATCATGTCTAGTTAATCTGGAACGAATGCTTATTAGATGCGAACAATCAAATATAGTACTTAATTGGGAGAAATGCCATTTCATGGTTAAAGAGGGCATCGTTCTTGGACATAAAATTTCAAAAGAAGGAATTGAAGTGGATAGAGCTAAAGTAGATGTAATTGCTAAACTTCCACATCCCACCAATGTTAGAGGAGTTAGGAGTTTTCTAGGGCATGCCGGTTTTTACCGACGTTTCATAAAAGATTTTTCTAAAATTGTCACTCCTATGAATAAACTCCTAGAAAAAGATGCTCCATTCATCTTTTTCAGATGAATGTATCAAATCTTTTAATATTCTTAAATAGAAACTCACTAATGCGCCGATCATGATAACACCAAATTGGAATCTACCATTTGAACTAATGTGCGATGCAAGTGATTTTGCAATGGGAGCCGTTTTAGGACAAAGGATTGAAAAACGATTTCAACCTATATATTATGCTAGTAAGACGTTACAAGGAGCACAAACGAACTATACAACTACTGAAAAAGAACTCCTTGCTATTGTCTTTGCTTTTGACAAATTTCGTTCATATCTCGTTCTAGCAAAAACGGTGGTCTATACCGACCATTCTGCTCTTAGATACCTATTTTCAAAACAAGATGCTAAACCAAGATTAATCCGTTGGATCTTACTCTTACAAGAGTTTGATATTGAAATCCGAGATAAAAGAGGAGCAGAAAATCTCGCCGCTGATCATCTTTCTCGTCTTGATAATCCCGAATTAGAAGTTCTAAATGAATCGGCCATACAAGACAACTTTCCTGATAAATATCTATTGAAGATAGATTATAAAGAAATTCCATGGTTTGCAGACTATGCAAACTACTTAGTTTGTGAATTCCTTGAAAAAGGATTATCGTACCAAAAACGAAAGAAATTCTTCAGTGATATAAAACATTATTTTTGGGAAGATCCACATCTGTTTAAAAGTTGTCCCGATGGAATAATACGCTGATGTGTTTTTGGAGATGAAGCTAGTAAAATTTTAAACCATTGTCACACAGGACCAACAGGAGGGCATTATGGGCCTCAACTAACAGCAAGAAAATTTTATGATGTTGGATTCTATTGGCCTACAATTTACACAGACGCACACCTTCTTTGCAAATCCTGTGATGCTTGTCAAAGGGCCGGAAAAATAAGTCAACGTGATGAAATGCCACAAAATGTCATCCAAGTATGTGAAGTATTTGACATTTGGGGTATTGACTTTATGGGTCCACTTCCAAAATCTCATAATAATCTCTATATTCTCGTAGCCATTGATTATGTATCTAAATGGGCGGAAGCACAAGCTCTCCCAACTAACGATGCACGAGTTGTAGTCAACTTTTTAAAACGTCTTTTTGCAAGGTTTGGAACACCGAAAGCTTTAATAAGTGATCGGGGTACTCATTTCTGTAATAATCAACTTGAGAAAGTTCTTAAAAGATATGGAGTAACTCATAAAATCTCCACCACATATCATCCACAAACAAGTGGACAAGTTGAAAATACCAACCGAGCTTTAAAATGTATTCTAGAGAAAACCGTAGGATCAAATCCGAAGGAATGGTCCATTAAATTGGAGGATGCACTCTGGGCTTTTAGAACAGCCTACAAAACTCCAATTGGAACCACACCTTTTAGACTTGTTTATGGAAAAGCATGTCATCTTCCAGTAGAAATTGAACACAAAGCATTTTGGGCTTTGAAGACATGTAATCTTGATTTACATGAAGCCGGACGTCTACGATTAAGTCAACTAAACAAATTAGAAGAATTAAGACATGAAGCATACGAAAATTCGTTAATCTATAAAGAAAGAACGAAGAAATGGCATGATAAAAGAATCAGAAGTTCAAAAGAATTTAAAGAAGGAGACAGAGTTCTTCTTTTCAATTCACGATTCAAGCTATTTTCTGGAAAATTGAAATCAAGATGGTCTGGACCATTCATAGTTAAAAGAGTTTTTCCATACGGAACGATAGAATTAATAAATTCAAATGGGATTGAATTTAAAGTTAATGGTCACAGAGTTAAACATTACATACATGGTCCGATGGAAGTTGACAACGAAGTTAATCACAAGTTCGACACCACAGCTAACTAAGTGTGGGGAGAATCAAGTCTTTAAAGGATAATATGTATTTCTGTTAGAGTTAGATTGTCTGTTTTCGTGTAGTTCTCGAAAATGGAACCCGAATGGTCTTTCCCTAGCAGACCCTAAAGAACTAGTCTTCTCCCCCCATTCTGAATTTTTATTTTTTTAGGTTTTTACAAAATGAAGACTGCCTGTGAACTAAACCATGGTCTAATTCTACACGCTTTGATCACTAAACGTAATAATGACACACTACCAAGTGAAATAGTATCAGTAATCAGAGAAAGATTGGACGGAGTAAGAAAAGAATCCAGATGCGAAGATAATAAGTTACAATTTGGTAAAGGAAAATCAAAATCCGCAGCGAAAAGAAGAGCACGACACCTAGAAAGATGTCACAAATGCGGAAAATGGTCACATGGAGGTAAATGTTCAAATAATCAAACCTATTCAAATACCGAATTTGTTACTTTATGCAGAGACGGACCGTTCATATGTTTAGAAGAAAAAACACTGAATGCTCGAGGTTACGCCTATGTAGCCATGGAAAACCAATTAAACCGACTATCTTATGAATGGGATAGATCGTATAACTAAGAATACTATCTCACAGGTAAGTCTGTACAGTTTTTATTTTTAATTTTTTTTTAACCTTTTGATAATAAACGCTAATTTGTTCGCTATAAAGTATTAAATTGGTATTGAATAAAATTAGGTTTGGAGACCGAAATTATTGATATCATACAAAAATTTATTACATCACTGCGAAATTTAACGTTTATTCTTAAGGTATAAATATCTTTAATCAATCAACCCAAAATATTTCAAAAATTCGTCATGAGTTAAATTAGGTCTTGGAACCGAAATTACTTTACCGAAAAGAGGGGCGCATATTTTTGATAATATTTGATTAATTAAAGTGGGATAAAAAGCCAAAAAGATTTTTAATTTTATTTTTACCATGTTTTTAAAATTAATATATAAATCTTAAATTAATATTGTAAACTTTGTAAAAACAATATATTTAAAATTGTAAATATTTGAAAAATTAATATAAGTTTGGTGTGAATTTATAATATGAATTTTTAAATTAAGTTTGGTGTGAATTTTTAATTTTTAAAATATGAATTTTATTTTTATGCATTTTAAATTGTAAGTTTGGTGTGAATTTTTAATATTAATTTTGAATTTTATATTTAAATTGTGTGAATTTAAAAACAAAAATTTACTTTATCTCATTAAGTTAAAAATATGATTTTTAAAATTCGTCGTAAGTTAAGGACTAGGTCTTTGAACCGAAATTGCTTTACCCAAGGGAGGGACGAGAACTTTTATTATCATTATTTTTAATCTTATTGAATTAAAGTATGCCAAAAACATTAAAAAACCCCAAAAATCTTAGCTTTTAAAACAATCGCTACAAAAAGACAAATTTTAAAATTTTGTCGAAGGACGGACTAGGACATCGATCCGAAACGACCTCGTCCTAAATAACAAGGGAAACAAAATTTTAAAATTAATTACTTAATTGTTTTAATTAGTATAAGATGTTAAAAAAAATAAAAATACAAACTCCGCGACTCGCGGAGTTTGAAGGTTCAAACACCGCGACTCGCGGAGGGACCGAATTACAGAAAAAAAATAAAGGAGCTGGAACAGCTCAGTCCACACAACACCCACAAAACATACTGCGAAAAAACCCGAAAATATCACACAAAAATCAAATTTTTTCACCATTAATCATCAAATCTTTTACTAAAATCATGTTGAGAAGGATGCTATCAAGGAATTACTCAAGAAAAACGGTAAATTTCTACACCTAAACACCATTTAATCCGAAAATTAGTGTTCTTGAGCAATTTTATACCCAATTCGATTTTGATGCTTTTTAGTGTAATTATGCTTCAATTGTTTATGTATTATGCTTGTATAACCTAGATTGATGCTATTTAACATGATTAGAAGCCTTAAACTTCAAATTTTGAGTAATCTAGGGTTTGTGTTCTTGAGCAAATTTGGGGCTTTTTGATATAAACAGGTTATGGCCGATTTTTGTCATGAATTGTTGCTAAATTAAGTAGTGTAACATGTTTAGGTAGTTAAATGATCCAAACTTTGAGCCTAAACATGATTTTGAGAATTAAAGTGGACTTTTTCAAGTCTAAAATTCATGAACTTGATTTTTGAGAGATAATGCCATTTGAAACTTGTTTAATTGCTAGTGATGATTATTTTGACATGTTATTTGAGTTGAATGCTTATGAACTTGGTGAACATTTTCGTATATGCTTATTTGAAAAAATGTAGATTTGATAAAAATGTGAAAATGAGCTTAAGTTTGATATAAATTGATCATGTCATTGTAATTAATTGATTGATGATTTTGCTGACACTAATGCATATTTGGATGCACAAAAATTGTGTTTGATGTGTTTTGCAGACTGAAAGGGGTGAATCTTCATCCCAAACTCGCAATGCTCCTGCTGAGAATGCGGAACAACAGGAGGTGTATAACTACTACAAACAAGATATACCTCATCCAGTCATGACATTTTCTGATATGCACTTGGAAGATTTGCACCCGAACCTGAGATTTGACAGACTTTGGATAGATTATCCAAAATACCAAAGGGGTTTGCATACTCTTCATTCTAAAGTTGTTGAGGTACCTAGGGTCATAGAATGGGGACCATTAGAAGCTGTAGAATTGGCCGGGCCAATTAGGGAATTACTTGCACAGAGGTATGGTAATTCTACTTTTAACGACTGGGTACGTTTATTCACCATGCGTAGACCTGTATATAAAGTATGGTATGAAGAATTGTTGTGTAGTATAGAATTAAATGATCGGGTAGCTAGTTTAACCGATCGATCTTTTATTAGATTTTTATTAGGAGGTTCGATGCGCCACATGTCTTTACTAGACATGGCTCAGGCTTTACGTATATATACGCCTGAGGAGTTAGCATCTGCCGATTGTAGAGGGTTGATACTAAATGGTAGAAAGATAGATGAAAATTTTGATACACATGGTGTATGGAGTCAAATGACAAGCCATCACCGATTCAAAGGGGGAAATTACTCTTATTTGGATATAGATAGAGCTGAATTAAGAGTAATTCATAGGTTTTTAGCTAATTCGATTACATAAAGAGGTAAGAACAAGGAAAAGGTAAATGAACAGGATTTGTTTTACCATATGTGTATTCGAGACCCACAAAGCGCTGTAAGTATACCTTATTGTGTGGGTTATTATTTATCAGCTATGGTTAGGGGGATGAGACCGCATAGCATAATAGGAGGTGGTATATTTATTACTTTGATTGCTGAATATCTCGGTGTGGATATAAGTCGGGGGGGATTATTAGTCGAAGAACCAGAACCCCGCGATACAATAGGTTTAAATGTATACCATGGTACGAAAGTTTTGAAGAGGCGAAATAACGCCGCAGTACAATACCATGGTAGACATCCACAGGTTGAGAGAAACCAACAGCAAGGTAATGTAGGAGGGGGGAAATGAAATGCAAAGGTTTATAGCTTCACAGGAGTACGAAAATGCTAGACATAGAGCATTTGAAGATTGGCAAGTTCATCAAAACCAAATCATAGCTTATTGCCAACATATAGGTAAAAACTATATTCCTACTCCATCACCCATATTCCCTCCCTGGTCTATAGAGATTCAACCACCGCATCCTACGTATAACCCAGCCGGAGCATTTTATAGCACCTATGGTTATGCATGGAACCCCTACTGGTATCAGTATCATCCCTAGTCTACTTAGTTTTATTTATTTTGTAATTTGTAATGTTGATACGTTTAATACTTATTTAATATTGTAATAGTTTTTATAATTTTTCTAACTTTTATTCTTAGATTTTAATAATTTTTGAATGTGGGGTAATATACCAAACTTCAAAAATATGTATATATGTATGCAGTTTATCTTATGTACACAACATGATAAAACAACGCATTTTCAAAGACTGGCATTAAGTTCAGCAAAAGCAATTAATTTTGACGACAAGATGCAAAATATATGTGAAATAACAACAAGACGGAATGAACAAATGATGTGCACCATTTATCATTCAGCAAACAAACACAAATATGTTTGGAAACTTTGGTAAAATTTAATCATTTTCACACAAATCACCCTCAATAATTTAAATTGTTACTGATTTCTTGCAAATGAGGGCATTGCAAGATCTTAAGTGTGAGAAGGGGTTAAATTCTTTCGGATTTTAAAATTTTTACTTTATACACTTGGTTACCATTAGAAATACTAGTAAAGTAGTAGTTGTATTAGAATCTAGTGCTCTCTGATAATAAAGAACAGCCCTAGTCTTATATAGTGACTACCCAATTCTAGTAAAAATTTTCAAAATTTTTAATTAAATGAACTCAAAATCATGTTTATACATATTTATGAATGATAAAACTAGATTTTAACACCGAAATTATTGTTACCTCGGAAAGGACATAAATTGATAAATAAACCAAAATGTTAAAATTCATTTAAAATGGAATAGAGGACAATAAAAAGGAAAATAAAAGCCAAGTGTGGGAAAATTCTCCAAGTTATTCAAAAAATATGTCACATATTTTTGTACAAATAACTGAAAATACTTTTGCTTTGGACTAAACTAAACTGTTTTACCCGATGAAAGAAAATAAGAGATGGATCTACACGATGAATCAATTCCATCATTAAAAGGAAGTAAAGTCTTCCGAAAAAGAAACGCGCTTCTTGATTTAGGTCAGGAAGTTATCGTCCAGACCAACTGTAGGTTGACGAAAAACCTAGAAAAGTCATCACTAAAATCAGCAGGAAATCCACGAACCTCAGCATTAAACAGGGTCGCTAAGTGGTCAGATTTATCCTAACCATGAGAAGGATTTATCTCGTACAATGGGGGGGCACCATGCAAATTAGCTGGATAAGACTAATGAATCAGATCCCCAGAAAGGATAATCTCCTTAAAAGATCAAAAATCAGCTTTTAAGCCTGATATTACTCAATCCTTGAGATTGACCTTAAAGATTGAGAATTACAAACTCATGGAATTCAATGATATCTAAACTCGAGCCTGAACGAGAAAATATTTTGATCAAAATTACAAACCGATTTGCTTTCTAAAAACCCATTTTCAATGCGTTCATTACCATTGAACGTAAAATCCTAGGAATTCACCTGGAATTCATTAGGTCACCTGAACCAAATCGGGTGTCAACCGTAAGAACGGTGGTTGCATAGTGGTCAAAGACAGGACCTTGTGCCAAACCTACAAATTATAAGGGTGAGCTTTACTATTGCTCCTACCAAGGATAGTAATTGCGTCTGACACGTTATAGACCATAATTAAAAGCATGTCAGGGGACATTGCCTTCACAGTTGCTTGTTCAACGCTTTCCTTTAAAACCGGACGGTAGTTTACCGAAAGGTAATATACGGAACAAGTAAACTGGACGTGTTGCTTTCCAAATACAAGGTTAGCAAGTGGGTGACACAAAACCATAAGTTTTGAGCTAAAATTTTCAAATCTGAAACCCACCAAACCCACAAAAATATTTTGCAAACACCGGTGAAGGGTTATTCCGGAAAACTTATCTAGGGTAAAAACTAGATTTAATTTTCAAAAGATCAAATGTTTTCATAAAGATCCAATTTCCTTAATGGATCTAAATTTTTATAGTCATGTGGGACTGTAAACCATATCGTTACTACCATTGTTTATACCGCCGTATAGAAATCACTGATGTACAAAGTGTGAAGAATAAAGAAGTGATTCTAGTATTTCAAGACGATATTGCTTGAGGACAAGCAACGCTCAAGTGTGGGAATATTTGATAATGCTAAAAACGAACATATATTTCATAGCATTATTCCTCAAGAAAGACAAGCTTTTAGTTGCAATTGTTCTATTTACAAGTGATATTCGTTTAAATAATAAAAGGTGAAGACAAAAGACAGATTCGACAAATTGAAGACGCAAACGACCAAAAAGCTCAAAAGTACAAAAGACAATCAAAGAGGTTCCAATTATTGATAAGAAACGTCTCGAAATTACAAGAGTACAAGATTCAAAACGCAAAGTACAAGATATTAAATTGTACGCAAGGACGTTCGAAAATCCGAAACCGGGACATGAGTCAACTCTCAACGCTCGACGCAATGGACTAAAAATTACGATCCAACTATGTACATAAATATAATATAATATATAATTAATTCTTAAAATTAATATATATATTATAATATATTTATAAATCGTCGGCAAGAAAGAAGCCAAAGGAGGGTGAGCTGTATTTTCAAACTCCGCGAGTAGCGGAGTTTGAAGGCAAAAATTGCCGCAAGTCGCGGAGCCCCAAAAACTGAAACTCTCTATAAAAGCAAACGAATTCTGATCGCAAAAATCATCCAATATCCATCAATCTCTCTATCTATATACGTAATATTTATATTTATAATTTATATTTTAATTTTAATTTTAATTTTAATCCTAATAATAAGGGTATGTTAGCGAATGTTGTAAGGGTGTAAGTCGAAATTCTGTCCGTGTAACGCTACGCTATTTTTAATCATTGTAAGTTATGTTCAACCTTTTTAATTTAATGTCTCGTAGCTAAGTTATTATTATGCTTATTTAATACCGAAGTAATCATTATGTTGGGCTAATTACTAAAATTGGATAATTGGGCTTTGTACCATAATTGGGGTTTGGATAAAAGAACGACACTTATGGAAATTAGACTATGGGCTATTAATGAGTTTTATATTAACTAAACAATACCTTGTTAATTTAATATACAAACTTATAATTCGACGTATTTATATATAACCACATACGCTTGACTGGGTACGGTGGGCGGGATATCTATAAATACCAATAATTATTCATTTTACCGGATACGGAACTGGATTAATAGTTAATAGACTTGTTGAAACAGGGGTGAATTACATTCAAGGGTAATTGGTGTAATTGTTAACAAAGTAGTAAAACCTTGGTTTACACGCAGTCGATAACCTGGTGTATTCATTAAACAAAGTATTAAAACCTTGTTACAATTCGAATCCCCAATTAGTTGGAATATTTAACTTTGGGTATAAGGATAATTTGACGAGGACACTCGCACTTTATATTTATGACTGATGGACTGTTATGGACAAAAACCAGACGGACATATTAAATAATCCAGGACAAAGGACAATTAACCCATGGGCATAAAACTAAAATCAACACGTCAAACATCATGGTTACGGAAGTTTAAATAAGCATAATTCTTTTATTTCATATTTAATTTCTTTTATTTTATATTTAATTTCACTTCTAATTATCGCATTTTTATTGTTATTGTATTTAATTGCACTTTTAATTATCGTACTTTTTAATTATCGCAAGTTTATTTTATCGCACTTTTATTATTCGCAATTTCATTATCGTTATTTACTTTACGCTTTAAATTAAGTCTTGTATTTATTTATTATTTTACATTTGGTTTTAACTGCGACTAAAGTTTTAAAATCGACAAACCGGTCATTAAACGGTAAAAACCCCCCTTTATAATAATAATATTACTTATATATATATTTGTATTTTTATAAAAGTAAACTAATATAGCGTTAAGCTTTGTTTAAAGATTTTCCCTGTGGAACGAACCGGACTTACTAAAAACTACACTACTGTACGATTAGGTACACTACCTAAAAGTGTTGTAGCAAGGTTTAAGTATATCCATTCTATAAATAAATAAACATCTTGTGTAAAATTGTATCATATTTAATAGTATTTCCTGCTAAAAATTAATAGTATTTTATACCCCTTAGCTTTAACTATCATAGCCAGTAGCGAATCTAGGATGAAAATTCAATGGGGTTTTCGAAATTTTTTTCAAAGCTAATTATATTTTAAGGGCACTTTAGTGATTGTTTACATAAAAAAACCATATATTTTCAAAATATATGGGGTCCTATCACTAAAATTAGTGGTGTTCTACACAATTTGAAGTATACATTCTTAAAAAAAAAAAATATAGTCTAGTAGGGTCATAGGACCCCACTCCTTACATGCTAAACTCGCTACTGGTTGTAGCCATCGTTGGTTCCGCCAACCACCGGCAACGTTACTAGCAAGATGTCATTGATTAGTGCTTGATGACCCGTGGTTCAAATTTTCGTTGCAACGCATATTTGATCACGGATGTCTTGTATTAATTTGTTGTACATAATGTTATTAAACTTGTACCCGTAAATAATTAATTAAATTAGTGGGTGTGAGAAGGCGTGTGATGAGTATGTCATGGTAGTTAGCAGTTAGTCTTTGGTTAATGATAGGAAAGAGGTGCTGATGTGGCGCTAATGTGGCACTCAGTGATGGGATGACATACTGTCATGGTTAAGAGTGCTCTTAGAAATTAGAACGAAAGTACGTGATAATTTCCTGTAGCTTCGTATTGTTCTTAGGCTCTTCCTATGATTTCTGTTTGTTTTTAATATGTAATATGCATGTGCTCTATGCATAAAGCCTCAAGCTGTACATTGTCTCCTATTTCTTTTACTAGGTACTTTAATGAAATTGCTCTTGCTTTTCAAAAAAAAAAAAGTACGTGATAATTTTAAAATTTGTTAATCGAGTACTACTCGGTCATAAATTTACAGAGGATTACTCGGTGAAGTCGAAGACTATTAAAAAAATTAGTAGAACATTGATTACCTTTGGCTTTGATAGCTTTTACCCGATTTTGGCCAACATAAACATAGATTTAGACATTAAACTGTTATACTTGAAAACTAGTGCATAAGACTGTTTCCAACCCTGACTGTGATGTCAGAGTCAAATTCGGCACTTTTTGAAGAAAAAATGGGTTTTTGATTGTGACTGTATTTAACATTTAATAACCCAAAATGTCAAATTTTTATGTCAAATATTTATCAGGTGATGTGGTAAAATTTGATTGGAAATTGAGTGAGAAAAATTATATAAATAACAAAAATATGTTGTGAAAATCGACACCGAATTATAGCAAACCGCTAGTAATAATTGAAATAATGACAATAATAGGACACCGAGATTTAACGTGGAAAACCCCAAAAGGGTAAAAACCACATGCAAGGAAAGAAACGTTTCACTAATAAGAATAATAGGAATTACACTTCTCTCTAATTACAAGGATAAGTACAAATCTTTTATATCTCTTGTAATTAGGAGACTAAACTCACAAACTCTCTATTAACTCTTTTAGTATACAATATGGAGAAATGTTTTAGGATGAGAAAAGAATGTGTTTTGGGATGATTTAAAGAGCTTGCATGAAGCCCTTATTGATAGTACTTGGAATGAGGTTGGTGAAGATGTGAATGCATATTCACAAGTCTAATTTGTCTACCACAAATTGTAGGCACCAAACACACTGATTCAAACTTTGCTACATGCCATCTTTGAATATTATTTCAACAATCTCTCACTTGAAGATTTGATTGAAGCTCAATAAATCTTCACACGATAATCCTTCATTGCCAATGATGTTGCTTACGTTTCTTCTATGTCGCATGAGGAACGACACTAAATAAACTTGTCACAGTTGATTGACTTTGTTAAAAAATCAGCCACATTGTTGTCAGAATGAATTTTCTGCACATCCATGGTTCCTTCTTCCAATTTCTCACGAACGAAGTGATACTGAACTCGTATATGCTTTGTCTTTGAATGAAATGCCGGATTCCTTGAAGAATGCAAGGCACTCTGGTTGTCACAATATAGAGTGATATTCTTTTGTTTGTGCCCGAGTTCCTCCAACAACATCTTCAACCATACTGCCTCTTTAGTAGCTTGAGTAGCTGCTACATATTCTGCCTCTGTTGTTGACGTGGCTACAACTGACTGCAGTTTTGAAACCCATCTTACTGTTCCACCACAAAGTGTAAAAACATACGCGGTGGTGGATTTACTTTTATCCATATCACCTGCATAATCTGAATCAACATACCCTTTGACAATAAATTCTGGTTCCCCATAACATAACGCAACATCCGAGGTACCCTTAATGTATCTTAGGATCCTCTTTACCGCATTCCAATGCTCTTTACTAGGATTCGCCATGTACCGAATAACTACTCCCACTGCATGTGCAATGTATGGTCTTGTACATATCATTGCGAACATTAAACTTCCCACTGCTGATGCATATGGTACTCGAGACATCTCCTTCCTCTCGTATTCACTGCTAGGACACATAACGGAGGATAACTTGAGATTAGTTGGAAGTGGGGTTGAGATTGGCTTACTATCTTGCATATTGAAGCGCTGCAAGACTTTCTTCAAATAATTATTTTGAGAAAGCCAAATCTTCCTATTATCTCTGTCTCGGCGAATTTGCATCCCTAGAATCTTGTTTGCGGCACCCAAGTCTTTCATTTCAAACTCCCTAGCCAATTGAGCCTTCAGCTTATTAATAGGATCTTTGTTCGGGCCTGCAACCAACATGTCGTCTACATATAACAGCAAAATGACAAAATCATTGTCCCCAAACCTCTTGAAATATGCACAAGGGTCTGCATAAAGTCTGTTATATTCAAGGATCATTATGAAAGAATCAAATCTCTTGTACCAGCATCTCGGCGCCTGTTTGAGACCGTACAGAGATTTCTTTAATCTGCAAACCAAGTTCTTTTTTTTTGTAGTTCAAAACCTTCTGGTTGAAGCATGTAAATTTCTTCTTCAAGGTTTTCATGAAGAAATGCAGTTTTCACATCTAGCTGCTCTAGATGCAAATCAAATGTAGCACACATCGCTAGAACTACTCGAATTGTTGTAAGTCAAACCACATGAGAAAATATTTCATTAAAGTCTGTACCTTCTTTCTGAGCATATTCTTTAACTACCAGTGTTGCACGATACCGCTCCACTTGATCATCGCCATTTCACTTGATCTTATACACCTATTTATTTCCAATAGGTTTTCTACCTTTCAGCAATGACACAAGTTCCCATGTTTTATTTTTATGAAGAGTTTCAATTTCTTCCTGCATAGTCATCATCCACTGAGATGCATCTGAATGATTCAGTGCCTCGCGAAGAGTTGTTGGCTATCCTTCCTCTGTTAGAACACAATATGCAACATTGCTTTTCATAATATAATCCGAGTGCCACCCTGGACATTTCCGTTCCCGATTAGAAGTACGAGTCGTTGGAGCTTCATAAACGACTACTTGATTTTCCTCGTGCTCTGGTATTGCTTCAGAAGAATCTTTATGAAATTCATTTTCAACCTATATCGGTGTAGTTTCTTTTAAAGTGCTAACATCTTCAAGATCTTTGTCTTCTGTAAAGACAACATCTCTGCTGATGACTACTTTGTGGGCAGTGGGCAGTGGCGGAACTTGAAAGTTTTTCTTGGGAGGGCGAAACGTAATATGAATACTGGTTCATGCATAAATCAAATCTAACCGAACAGCGTTTTCATAAAACAAGTATGCTATATATGAAGCATCTTAATCTCAAAAAACTTAAGTTAAATAAATAATATGAATTTTAATGGTAAATATCATGTGCAATAATTTGTAATGTACAGTCATAGAATATCAAATGCATATGAATTTATCATTGGCAATTGCTTGTGCAAGGAAACACAATAGGTGATGTATACCTACTACATACTAGGATATGAACAATATAATATAGGCAAAAAGTAAACAAAACTGTATGGTTATAATTTTTTTAGGAGGGTCACCAATATATAAATTAATTTTTTAGTCTTAAATACTACATCTATTGCACTATCAAATCCAAGAATTGGGAGAGCCATAGCCCTCCTTTACCTTTAAGTAGTTCCGCCATTGGCAGTGGGGTCCCACAAGCGATACCCCTTAACTCCATCAGTATACCCCAAGAACAAACACTTTCTGGACTTCGGATCCAACTTTATCGTTTCTTGTGAGTTGTACATTGTGTACACAGGACTTCCAAATAAATGAAGGTCAAAATAATCAACTGGTTTTCCAGTCCACATCTCCATCGGCGATTTCAACTCAATTGCAGTCGATGGTGACCGATTTATCACGTAACAGGCAGTACTTACTGCTTCTGCCCAGAATGATTTCTCCAAGCTTGCAGTTGCCAACATCGCCCTTGTTCTATCTAACAAGGTTCTGTTCATCCGCTCTGCCACTCTATTTTGTTGAGGAGTGTATGCCGTTGTGAACTGCCTTTTGATACCTTCTTGTTTGCAGAATTTATCAAATTCATCACCAGTGTATTCTCCTCCATTATCTGTCCTATAACACTTGATCTTTTTACCAGATTCAAGTTCAACCCGCGCTTTATAAACTTTGAAAACTTCAAACACATCTGCCTTTCTCTTGATTAGGTACACCCAACATCTCATAGTGTAATCATCAATAAATGATACAAAATACTTTGCTCCTCCTAGGGATTGAACTGGTGCTTGCCACAGATCAGAGTGAACCAATTCTAGAACCAATTTACTTCTAGAATTTGATGTGTTAAACTTCAGGCGATGCTGCTTGCTGATTATACAATGCTCACAGAAAGGTAGCGATACCTTTGTAAGACCAGGAATAAGATTTCTTTCAACAAGAATCTTCATACCTTGTTCAGACATGTGTCCAAGCTTTCGATGCCATGTTATAGCAGCTTTATCACTTAAACTATTCGAAGCAACGGATGCTTCCGCTTCTCGTACCGTCTCGCCTTTCAGAATGTATAGATTAGCACCCACCTTTTCTCCTTTCATAAGTACAACTGCGCCTTTCATGATTTTCATGATCTTGTCTTGTATCTCCATCTTACAACCAAGATCATCCAATTGTCCTAAAGACAATAAGTTCTTCTTCAAACCCTCCACATGTCGTATACCTTGAATAGTACAAAATGTACCATCGTGCATCTTCAGAATGATATCTCCAATTCCAATGATATTTAGTTCATGATCATTGCAACTGTATACAGATCCTCCTGAGATACGTTCATATTGTTTGAACCATTCTCTTCTAGGGGTCATGTGAAAAATAGCTCCCGAGTCAAATAACCAGACATCAACAAATGTCTTTCTGCCTTCATTTGCTACCACTGCTTCACTAATCAAAGCAGTCCCATCTTCTGAAATACTTGCGATATTTCCTTGAGGATTAGAGTTATTTAAACTCCAACAATCCTTCTTCAGATGACCTTTCTTGCCACAATTGTAGCATGTATATGTCTTCTTCTTTCTAGACTTCGGTTTACCATGATTGTGACTACCACTTGGGCCACGTTCCGTTGATCTCCCTACTGACACTACCAAGGCCTCTACTTGTCGTGAACCAGCCTATCTATCCTCCTTTCTATTGCTCCGACCCTCTTCTTCTAGAACAGCAGCTGCAACATCATCATAGACTAGATATTCCGAGAGAATATTATTGGTTAGGTTGATAATGAGTTGATCATACGAGTCAGGTAGACTCTGAAGTAGAAGCTCAGCACGTTCTTGCACCTCTATATTGCAACTCAATGAAGCGAGTTGAGAAAATAGAGTATTTAAGCTATTAATGTGCTCATTCACTGAAGTGGATTCACTCATGCGTAATGCATAGAGTTTCCTTTTTAGGAATATCTTGTTGTGGAGTGATTTGGTCTTGTACAATTTTACGAGGTGATCCCAAATCTCTTTCGCCGTCTTCTTTTCATCAATACTAGACAAAACGCCATCTGCTAGTGCCAGATGAAGGTTTGCGATAGCCTGGCCATCCATCTCTTTCCATTTTTCATCAGTCAACTCGGATGGCCGTTAACTGATGGCCGCTAAACACTTATCTTTTCTCATGATAGCTTTCATCTTTAATTTCCATAACGAGAAATTACTTCCGTTAAATTTTTCAATTTCCAATTTTGTAGACATTGCTATAATTACAATCTTCTTTTCGACAATACTATTTTTCGAGAAATAGTACTTGAAACTTTTATCGAGTGAAAAATAACCTTACTTATTTTCTGATGTGAAAGTCCACCAACGTGGAAACCACAGAGCATACGATAAGTAGATTAATACACACTAGATATTAGAACCTTAGCTCTGATACCACTTATTGTGAAAAGCGACACCGAATTATAGCAAACCGCTAGTAATAATTGAAATAACGACAATAATAGGACACCGAGATTTAACGTGGAAAACCCCAAAAGGGTAAAAACCACAGGCAAGGAAAGAAACGTTTCACTAATAAGAATAATAGGAATTACACTTCTCTCTAATTATTACAAGGATAAGTACAAATCTTTTATGTCTCTTGTAATTAGGAGACTAAACTCACAAACTCTCTATTAACTCTTTTAGTATACAATATGGAGAAATGTTTTAGGATGAGAAAAGAATGTGTTTTGGGATGATTTAAAGAGCTTGCATGAAGCCCTTATTTATAGTACTTGGAATGAGGTTGATTAAGATGTGAATGCATATTCACAAGTCTAATTTATCTACCACAAATTGTAGGCACCAAACACACCGATTCAAACTTTGCTACATGCCATCTTTGAATATTATTTCAACAAAATATATACTCTCTCCTATTATGATTGGTCTTTCTCTCTCCCTCACGCTCCTCACTCTTCCGTCACTTTCCCAACTAACGCTCACTTCCGTCTAATTTTGACGTCGCTTTATAGCCGTCACCTTCCGTCACCTTCCTTCCACCTCATGTGACGGATGAATTCAACGATGGGTTAGAGGCAGTCTAATAAACTTTTTACTCCAACATAAAATTTCCACGCCAATACATAAAGTATTCTATTTCGGGTGCAAACTGAAAGAATTGTACAATATGTTATATTGCTCTAAAGGTTTTAAGTACGATTCATACATTTAACCTTTCCATTTTTTCCTTTTCTTTTTACTTGGCTAAAAACTATAACTTTATAATGAAGACTTTATCTTGGGGAGGCAAAGAATAAATAGATACAAAAAGAGACCACGGGTGGGGTTGAAAACAGCAAACCAAACCACTCGGTCATTTCCCGTGTACGAACATTACAGTTCTACCGCCCCTACGAGGAAATCCCCATGACAAATCCATACGAGCATCATGTGTGGTAAAACCCATCAGGTGAGACTTGAACGCAAAATGTCGGCAACTTCCGAGGCCCATGAAATGAGCAGGTAACCTCAAGAGAAATATTTTGCAGATCCTGAGGGTTGAACACATGACCTCCCTTATAGGAAGTCGGGTCATCACCAATACACCAAAACCTTGAGATTAATACTAGTAGTACTACATTAGAGAACCTTATAAAAATGATCTAAGGAGCATGTGCAATCGTAGGAAGTTGGCTTAATAACCGGGGTCTATGGGGTTGGATTGGGAACAAATTTGGGGTTGGTACCAAACTTTGAAATTTTCAATCGGATACAGAGAGTTTTTATCCTTTAAAATGTTGTCTAAATTTTGTGTTTGAATTTTATCTCGAATCGGCAGACATGAACTGCAAAAAAATCGCCCATGTATTGAAGATGCGTGCCAAGGAGGCAAGGATCCCGAATAAGATCAAACGTCTATCATGACGCATCTATGAAACATGGGAACAAACGAAAAGTATTCGTAGGAATGAGACATAGTGAATGAAAATATGAAATACAGCCGGAATTTGAAAGACACTTGTAACTATTTTTTACTCTGTAATATTAAGAATGTAAGAATAGAGAAAAAGAAATAAGTGAAAGGCAAGTCCATTGAGAATAGTACATGTTGTTATAATATAGAATATATATTATATAAATGGATAGTCAATTATTAATACACAAAAGTAATATTATTGTATTACCTAAATTTGTGATATTTTTTCTATAAATAGCCATGAATGCAAGCATTAAACTTGCACCATTTCTCACACTTACAAAGTGTTTCTTTCTTTCTCTCCATTATCATCTTTGTTCTTACACTTCATTATTAGTATTCTTAATCAAGAATCAAACCACTAAAGGTAGTTATAAGCCTATTGAATTATAACATAAATAAAACCACTAAAGGTAGTTATAAGCCTACTGAATTATAACACGTTATCAGCACTATAATCTTAATACTAAATATGGTTGGCTCTGCCACCTAAATGATATATGGTCGGTTATACCACCTGAAAAATATATGGTCGACAATGTCGCCTAATTATCATTTATGTTTACTAATATTTATATTTCTGTTATATAACATTTATTTATGATTGCTTACACATGGTCGACACTGTCGCCTACTTATCATTATGTTATCTTAAATTTATGTTTAGTGTTTATATACTTATGAATATAAATTGACTCTAATTTATCATGTTGTTTGTTTTAATTTTTGATAATAGAAAATGTCGAATCTGGAAAAGCTTAAATTTACTCCTTTAGAATCAACTGGAAACAACTACATGCCATGGGTTATGAAAGTAAAAATGCATCTTAAATCAATGGCATTCTTGAAACCATAAATGAAAACAACACTTGTTCTGAAAAAGAACAAGCAACGGCATGTTGCTTTATTCATCAACATATTGATGAATGCTTATAAAATAATTATGTGACTGTAGAAGATCCCCATGTTTTATGGGAAGGTCTCAAAAGCAGATTCAATAATCAAAGAGAAATTTTACTTCCAGCTGCTATGGAACAATGGAGAACATTAAGGTTCCAAGACTTTAAGAAAGTAAATGAATACAACTCAGCTCTGTATAATACATGTTCACAACTTAAATTCTGTGGACATGAAATAAGTGATGCAGACATGATGGAGAAAACTTTCTCCACAATGAATGCTACAAACATCACAGTGCAAAGAAATTTGAGAATGCTAAAGTTCAAAACATATCCTGAACTTAATTTATATCTCTTAGTTGCAGAGCAAAATGATGAGCTATTAATGAAAAATCAGCAATCCCGTCCTACTGGTACACTTGCAATCCCTGAAGCAAATACTGCAAAATAATTATAAACAGGGACAAGGACGCGGGCAAGGTCGTGGTTATAATAACCATCACCATAATCATGCCAAAAGCCATAACTATGGTAGAAACCATCCTTATGGTAATGGTAATGGGCGTGGATGTGGTCGTGGTCGTGGCCGTGGTGGTCAAAGAAATAATAATCCACGAAAATATAAATATCAACCACAAAATAAGCCCACTAAACAAGATGTTGAAGAAAATTCTTCTAAAAATTTTGAAGAATCTTGCTACAGATGTGGTAGAATGGGCCACTGGGCTAATACTTGCCGAACATCTAAACATCTTGTTAAGATGTATCAGGGTTCGCTGAAAGATAAAGAAAAGGAAGTAAACTTTGTGGATAACCTCGATCCAACAGTCACTGAGAAACCATCTGATTTATATGAAGATTTCTTGAATGTTTAAGTTATTGTGTGTCTTTTGAAAAATAAACGATTTAATATCGTCTGTCTTTGTCATTATGTTTGCTAAATGTTTCAGTACTATCTATTTGCGTGTAAAATATTGTGTAATATTAATGTACTCACTATTTATTTTTTATATATATGAAGTTCAATATGAATTTTACTGGAATATAACATCAATCAAGTGGTGGAAATCTCTGTATAGCAGACAGTGGAACTACACACACTAAACTTAAATTTGAGAAATATTTTATTGATTTAAAACCAACAGAAGGAACTATACATACAATATCAGGACCTACTAACTTGATAAAAGGGATAGGAAAGGCAAATTTCATACTACCAAATGGTACAAAATTTTTAATAAATGATGCCTTATTTTCTCCCAAGTCAAGCAGAAATTTATTGAGTTTCTCCGACATATACCTTAATGGGTATGATTATCAGTCAGTGACAACAGAAAATGAGAAATATTTAAGTATCAATGATAAGAGTCATGTGGTTGAAAAACTGCCAAGACTTAGTTCTGGATTACATTATACACATATAAATGTACCAGAAACACATATGATAGTTAATAAAAAATATATTGATCCTGGTGTATTCAGTTTATGGCATAACAGATTAGGCCATCCAGGATCAATAATGATGAAAAGTATTATTGAATGTACTCATAGACATCCACTAAAGGATAGAAAAATCCATCATGATACAATGGTTCCATATACATCTTGCTCTCTTGGAAAATTGATAACTAGACCCTCACCACTTAAGGTTGAGAAAGAATCACCAATGTTTCTTGAAAGAATTCAAGGTGATATATGTGGACCAATTCATCCACCATGTGAACCATTTAGATATTTCATGGTTCTAATAGACGCATCTAGCAGATGGTCTCATGTTTGTCTGTTATCAAGTCGTAATGTGGCATTTGCAAAATTTCTTGCCCAAATTATTAAATTGAGAGGACATTTTCCTGACTACACCATTAAAAGGGTGAGACTTGATAATGCTGGTGAATTTACATCTCATGCATTTAATGACTATTGCATGTCTATAGGAATTGTTGTTGAACATTCTATTGCTCATGTGCATACACAAAATGGTTTAGCCGAGTCACTGATTAAACGTTTACAGTTAATAGCTAGACCATTGATAATGAGAACAAAACTCCCTGTATCTATATGGAGTCATGCAATTTTACATGCTGCTGCATTGATTCGCATTAGACCGAGTGCAAGTCATAAATATTCCCCCCTACAACTTGTTTTTGGTCAAGAGCCAAATATTTCCCACCTTAGAACATTTGGTTGTGCAGTGTATGTTCCAATTGCGACACCACAACGTACAAAAATGGGTCCTCAAAGGAGGTTGGGAATATATGTTGGATATGAAACATCTTCAATCTCAAGATATATTGAACCTATGACAGGTGATGTTTTTACAGCACGTTTTGCTGATTGTCAATTTAATGAAACATTGTTCCCTAGATTAGGGGGAGAAATGAAAATAAAGAAAATGATGTTTTATGGTGTGAACCTCAATTAAAGTATCTTGATCCTCGCACAAAAGAATGCGAGACAGAAGTTCAAAAGATAATGCATATACAAGAACTTGCAAATCAATTGCCTGATGCATTTACAGATAAAAAAATGGTGACAAAATCATATATACCAGCAGTAAATACTCCAGCTCGAATTTAAATTCTAAAAGCTGGCAATAACATCACTCATGAATCTTTTTCACGTCAGAAACGTGGAAGACCAATTGGTTCAAAGGATAAAAATCCTCGAAAAAGAAAATCAGCTGATAATGAGGTAAAAGAAAGTGTTCAAGAAGAACCACAAATTAGTACTCCTACTGCAGAGGAGATTGATGATATCAATATAGAAATTGCAATCTGTAACGACCCGGCTTTTTCGACTTGCTTATGTGCTTTGTGCTTTCGCGAAACTGCGTACTTGTGCTTACTGTGCTATTTTATACTCTAGAATCTTACTACACATGGATTACTTTCATTTATATGTTAAAACGTGCCATTAAGTACGTAGGATACTTAACTTGGTCACCGGATGCTTTTTTGACCGTTAGTGTCACTTGATATTTCGAACAAACTGCGTACTGCGTACACGTTTAACTTTTGTCGTAATCGGAATATTATGACTACGAAATATTAATTATTATTTTATAATAATAATTACTTGGGTCTTTGGATGCTTAATTACGCGTAGTAATTTACTTATGCTTACTAGTTAGTTTTGTTGGACTTTCTACCTTATTGGACCTTAGCCCACCCTACACTAGTTAATGGACTATTTAATTAGCCCAATTATTAATAGCTAGTGACCTATTAATAAGTAAGACAAATGCCCATTTATTAGAGGGAACATGCTAGCATTTGTGTCAAGTATTATCCCTAATGTTGAATGGGATCCTAACATAAGCACCTACTTTAGACAACCATTAACCATAAAGCAAAAAGTTGTCCCCCTTATTCCCCCCATGTTCCCACATTTTTGACACCACCACCACCTCCTCACCATCTATAAATACAAGCCTTATTCCATCCATTTTACACTTGCTCTCATTTGTATTTCACACACACACTTACTCTCTTATTTTCTCTCTAGTCTTTCTCACTCTAAAACTTGTAAGTTTTTGATTTTTCTTCTTCTTCCCTTCTTAATCACGTGTTCATCATCATCATTTAAAGGATCAAGCTCTTTAGCTTTGATCTTGATTACATCTTGTAGATTCAAACATAAATCCTTCAAGAACATGGAAGATTCAAGCTTTCTAGCTTTGAATCTTCACATACTTTGTAGATCTAAATCTTTTTACCTTAATCTTGTTATTTTGTTACAAAGATTCAAACTTGTATTTGTAATCTTCATGTATCTTAAAGATCCAAGCTTTATGCTTCAAGTTCTTCAAGAACAACCAAGATGCAAGCTTTCTAGCTTGAATCTTCGTATCTTTTATTGGATCTAAGTTTTCTAACTAATGGTCTCATTATTTTATTATAAAGATCAAAACTTGTGTTTATGATCTTCATGTAACTTAAAGATCCAAGCTTTATGCTTCAAGGTCTTCAAGAACACTAAGGGTTCAAGCTTTCTAGCTTTCTGACCTTATAACTTGTGTGAAAAGGATCCAAGCTCTCTAGATTAGGGTTCCATCACTTCATTTGATCTAGATTGTGTTAATACTTCTTTGATTGAAGTAAAGTTTGTAACTTTGTTTGTAAATAGGACTTGTATTTGTGTTAAGACTAAGGATATGATGTAACCTTGGTTCATCATCCATCTAAGACTCTTAAATGAGTTGTGTTCTTACTTGGTCTTAACATATTATGTTTTGATGGTAGAATCTTGGTCAAGATGATGCTAACCCATCAACGAGTTGTACACTTGAAGCTACAAGCATCAAGGATGAGAACCGTGATGAGCATCAAGCACCAAGAACCCCACCGGAGCACTTGTTTACTGTTTTTCGGGATCTTATCTGTAACCTGGGCTACTTTAAAGTTGATTTTCGGTTAGTTTGGTTCAAGTAGATGATTTTCCGTTTAGGCCTCGTCTTAATCCGAGTTACGGTTTAGGATATATGGCCCTCCGAAAGTCACTACGCCCTTGTAACGTTGTGCTGAAATTTCTGACCTACTCGCAATTAAACCGTCTCCACGGTCAAACGAAGACGAGTTAGGTTCTGAAAATTGGTTAGCGGTTAGAGGACTCACATACAGAGTCATAGCCACTGACTACGCGTCTTTTCGATTTATGTAGAGGTCGTAACAGCTGACCGAAATCAGCCTATTGTTTCGATCTCTATTCTTGTCAAACTTACTTAGCTTTTATGATGATGAACGATGATGATGATGAAACTTAAACTTATTTTATGCACTATTAGAACTTATAAGGATAACATACTGACCTAGTAACCTTTGACTTAGGTTGACGACCTTTCGGACCGACTTACTACTTGCGTACTTTCATTATCAACTTTACCGCTCTTATCACTGTGAGTTATAGCTTCCCTTTTTACTTTACTATTTTTGGGACTGAGAATACATGCGCTTTTTATGTTTTACTTATTTGACACGAGTACTTAAACTTTACATATGTGTGGGTTATATAACGGCATAAACTTTCCCCTTAGCACGGTAACGTTTAACTATTGATTTTTGAACCGGTAGACGCGAATCTTAGATATGGATCCATAGGGTTTGACATCCCCACTCGGGCTAGTCACACTAGCATTTAAGGGGTGTTTAATACTTCGAGGACATACGCACTCGCCAGGTGTACTTTTAGGGGGTGATATTTACTTTACGTTAAGTTAGTTACCGGGTGCCCACGGATAAGCATATACTTTATCATACTTATTTGAATTACTGATTTAAACTGCTGGTTGAAGCACTGAAAATCTCGTATCCTACATTACATTACTGATTACAAACAAACTATAGCTCACCAACATTCGTGTTGACTTTTTAAGCATGTATTTCTCAGGTGCTTAGACGTTGTTGCTTCCGTTGTTAGACTTGCTGTCATGCTATTATAGTTTTGCTGTTAAGGACCTGCTGTGTTAGATTTTTGCTGCATTACTTAGAGATGTCTCAATCGTGGAACTTTTCTTTTGCATTCGTAGTTTATGTTATTTTCTAATAATGACTTTGTAACGATCTTTGTGTCACGTTATCTTTTGTAAACGCTATCTTTTTATGAATGCAAAACTGGTTTTCAAACAGCATATAGTGTTTGACCTTGTAATGATCCTGTTGTTGATGATCTGTACATGATGGTTTTGTACAGGGCATCACATTTGGTATCAGAGCATTGGGAATTAGGTTGCATTAGTGAGTCTAGACTAGGCCGAGTAGGATTTACTAATAGGACTAATCTACAACTTGCTCATTTACTTGTTTCTGTGAAACTGCTGCATGCTACTGATAGATATTACTACATGTTACTGCTTATTACTACTGCATGCTACCGCTTACTTTACTACTGTATGAACTTACTGCATGCTACCGCATCCTTTTACTACTATGTGAACTTGTTGTAATCTATTGCTATTCTCGCTACTGCATGCTACTATCTGCTTTTGATTGCATATTACTTCTGCTTAGTACTGTTATTATTGCCATGCTATGTACTGCTGTAGATGATCTAGGATGCTGTAGTTACTATGCCTGATTACGTGCTTGCTACCCGTCTGCTTTTCGCCGTACCGACTTGGAGAATTTACCTTTCCTAGTTCAGATGTTTTTCTGAACCCTTTTCCCACTCGCCTAACCCTAAGGATTAGTATTGTAATCCACCTGTTACTACCGTACCACCATTCCAGAGGTCGAAACGATTCTTCACGCAATCTAGGAGGAGTACCCCTCAGATTACACGCCCACTAAAGTTGATCCTCGGAGGAGGAGATATTGGAGGATTTGTCGGAGTAACCGCACCCTGAGCTCACTCTAAATAGCCACGTACGACGTGTGAACATTTGATGGTTGTTCAGTTCCCACAAGATGGCTCGTATCTCGTATGCTTTCATGACCGTCACTTATCTCTTTCGTTCTTCACCACTACTCGACGATCTGACAACACTTCTGGATTTAGGACCCTAACACTCTTAGGCATTGGGGAAGTCGGGAGGACATCTCCTTTCACAAGGTCAGAGTGCCTTCTACTGATGCTCAGCCATACCCAAAGACTTGGGAGTCGCCTCAAGACATATCGTATTACTACTTGCTACACGTACAACTCGACGCGAGACCCAGATTGAATTTCTAGAAAGGAACCTAACGACGTTGCCTGAACCTAAACATTTTGAAGAAATTTCGGGACATTTAGGCATTGGTGCATGACCTACGGAACTTACGCACCCACACCGAGAAACTGTGAGATTAATTATGTAGATTTTGTTTTGAGTTAGCATATATAAAGCACCGTTGAATGAAATTGTGTAGAACTGGAAGTGATCACGTAAGGAATATGAAGCCAGGCCAGCGTAATTATATTGAAGTGAATCATGCAGAAGTCCCAATATTACTATCTAAGGAATATGAAGTGATTCAAAGAAAATCTTGGTAGGAACCACTTGAGTATACGCATTATGGTCTATTAGAGGTAGGGAAAGAATAACCATGTAGCCCAGATACTGTACAAGAAGGGCCTTGATTGCAAAAATGATAACTCGAAAATATGTTATAGATATAGAAACCCTGGACACTTAAGGGAACAGTTCTCAAATAGGAAAAACTTTGGACTTACCTGCGGTAGAGCAATCATTACCTCAATTATGGAGACTCGCATAGATCCTGATTTTAGTTAGGGTACATTTCTCCACAACGTTTACTGTTTCGAAGTTGTTTAATACTAGAGCGATAGAAACCTTATATCTAAGAACCTCAGTGTTATGACTAATAAGCCATTAACAACCATGAGGGTTAAGTATTCTATAGGACAAACAAATGATAAGCTGGCAGAGATAGAGGAATAATTTAAGGTAGTACCTTAAAATTAACAGGTGGGTCATTTGGAGATGACCTCATGTCAACAAAACTTGGAAGTTTTAAAGTAGTAGTGAAAAGGATTAGTTACCTATGCACAAGCAGATGTTATTTGAGAAGATTGATAGAATTTTCAGGGTGGTATAATAAGATTTGGTTAGAACGAACCTTAAGAATAACCTAATGCTCATCAAGTTAGGAAGCTTGATGTAATGGATGGGATGAACTTTAGGATTAACCTAATACTCATCAAGTTATGGAGCTTTGATGGAATAGTTGGAACGAACTGGCATTCAAGGATGAAAGCGAAAGATATTTATAGTAAGAAGCTTATTCGTATACCTCGCGAGAATGGTGAGCCAAAAGCCATCTGGGTTATTTCAACAACCCGAGATCCCACAATGGAAATGGGAAGGGATGACGATGGATTTCATCCTGAAACTACCGAAAATAATAGGCAGTTATGACACTATCTAGGTTATTGTTGACCGCCTCACCAAGTCTGCTCACTTTCTAACCATGAAAGAAACCGATACAATGGACAATGATACATAAAGGAAATTGTATCCCATCACTTCAGCAATTCAAATTCTATACTACCCAAGAATCTTATTTGATGCTCATTCTTATGCGACTCTGAATCCTAACTTATTCTGAGAGAATTCTTAATCGATGATAATCACACCATCACCCTTCTTACGTCGATATTAGTCATACCAGTTCGAGATTTCCAAAATCAATGGGTAGTTAATTCCCACCCTTATACTCTCCCTTTCGTATCTCACTTATAAGCAACAACTTTACACTTAAGCATTTTTGGTCAAAGGACTTATGCCCTACTAATAGTCATCAACCACATTTAAATTCAACAGTTTTCATTACTTCGTGACATTGATGCTCAAATATAATGACGCCAGGCCAGCGTAATTATATTGAAGTGAATCATGCAGAAGTCCCAATATTACTATCTAAGGAATATGAAGTGATTCAAAGAAAATCTTGGTAGGAACCACTTGAGTATACGCATTATGGTCTATTAGAGGTAGGGAAAGAATAACCATGTAGCCCAGATACTGTACAAGAAGGGCCTTGATTGCAAAAATGATAACTCGAAAATATGTTATAGATATAGAAACCCTGGACACTTAAGGGAACAGTTCTCAAATAGGAAAAACTTTGGACTTACCTGCGGTAGAGCAATCATTACCTCAATTATGGAGACTCGCATAGATCCTGATTTTAGTTAGGGTACATTTCTCCACAACGTTTACTGTTTCGAAGTTGTTTAATACTAGAGCGATAGAAACCTTATATCTAAGAACCTCAGTGTTATGACTAATAAGCCATTAACAACCATGAGGGTTAAGTATTCTATAGGACAAACAAATGATAAGCTGGCAGAGATAGAGGAATAATTTAAGGTAGTACCTTAAAATTAACAGGTGGGTCATTTGGAGATGACCTCATGTCAACAAAACTTGGAAGTTTTAAAGTAGTAGTGAAAAGGATTAGTTACCTATGCACAAGCAGATGTTATTTGAGAAGATTGATAGAATTTTCAGGGTGGTATAATAAGATTTGGTTAGAACGAACCTTAAGAATAACCTAATGCTCATCAAGTTAGGAAGCTTGATGTAATGGATGGGATGAACTTTAGGATTAACCTAATACTCATCAAGTTATGGAGCTTTGATGGAATAGTTGGAACGAACTGGCATTCAAGGATGAAAGCGAAAGATATTTATAGTAAGAAGCTTATTCGTATACCTCGCGAGAATGGTGAGCCAAAAGCCATCTGGGTTATTTCAACAACCCGAGATCCCACAATGGAAATGGGAAGGGATGACGATGGATTTCATCCTGAAACTACCGAAAATAATAGGCAGTTATGACACTATCTAGGTTATTGTTGACCGCCTCACCAAGTCTGCTCACTTTCTAACCATGAAAGAAACCGATACAATGGACAATGATACATAAAGGAAATTGTATCCCATCACTTCAGCAATTCAAATTCTATACTACCCAAGAATCTTATTTGATGCTCATTCTTATGCGACTCTGAATCCTAACTTATTCTGAGAGAATTCTTAATCGATGATAATCACACCATCACCCTTCTTACGTCGATATTAGTCATACCAGTTCGAGATTTCCAAAATCAATGGGTAGTTAATTCCCACCCTTATACTCTCCCTTTCGTATCTCACTTATAAGCAACAACTTTACACTTAAGCATTTTTGGTCAAAGGACTTATGCCCTACTAATAGTCATCAACCACATTTAAATTCAACAGTTTTCATTACTTCGTGACATTGATGCTCAAATGTCACCCGAAATTTTCAAAAAAAAAATAAAAATAAATAAAAATCTTTTACTCGATCTTTTTCCAACTTGTAACCTCCGAAATATGAAAATTTTTGCTGCCAAAATTTTTCACACACTATTTTACTGTGCGATCCTCCCAAGGTTTTATAAAAGTAAATTTATTTTGTTTGTCATTCGTGCAAATTTTTGAAATCATATATGTTATATAAAATAAAGTAAATGATTACTTATTTTTGGCAAATACATATGAAATTTTACTTTCACTTTTACAAATCAAATCTTTTGTTCAAAAAATATTTTTCTTTGAATGGTACGGGTTGTACATAACCCTAGTTTACTAAGAACTTCGTTTCTTTTCTTACATTGTCGCCTTAAACAATTTCTATAAAATTTTTGTTGCTCATTATATAAAATTTTTAGTTGCTTATTCGTATCCAAGTCATCATGAAGACAGACAACTGTCGAAATTGAGAGATTCATGTGTGTATGTACGTGATGAAGGCACTTACTACCACGTCGTACAGAGCCTTTGGGCATCCACTAACACTTAAACCATTAAAAATTATTGCGTTACCCTAGGGATCTTATTTGCCACACCCGTTGGAGCGATGCTCTTTCTTACATAACTCTAAGTCCTGACTTATTCCAAGAGATTCTCGTCTAGCGATATTAACATCATCAGTACTCCGACTTTAAAATTGGCCATAACCTGTTTGGAATTTTGCAAATTCAAGAAGCGATTAACTACTCATCCTCATGCTCTATCCTTCATACCTCACTTTTTAGCAACGGCTTCGCACGTGAACATTTTTGGGCCAAAGACTTAAGTTCGGATAATCATCAAAACTATATTTAATTCATTAGTTTTCATTACCTAGTAACATGTCAACCGATTATTCAAATATTTTTCACTCGACCTTTTTCAACTCGTAACCTCTGAAATACGAAAAACTATGTTTATCAAAAATTTTACACGTTGATTTACACGTTGCTTATTTGTGCGGTCCTCACGAGATTTATGGACAAATGAAAGTACTAAAAACTTTTCTATCACTTACGCGATTTATAAAATCATATATGTATAAATTTACCCTTACTTATTTTGGGTTAGTACATACTAAGTTATACCTTCAAGATAATTAAAAATCGCTCCTTTATTGAGTTGTTTTAAGTCAAATAATTTTGTGCAAAATGGTAATCGTTATACATACTTCTAAATTTACCAAGAACTTCGTTCCATTTATGTTGTCGCATCAAACGTTTAAAGGTTTTTCAAAACTTCCTCGGTTGATTTTATTAAAGGTTTTCATATTAGACTACACCATGTAGGGATCACACATCTTCTCTCCCTCCGTTAGGGATGAAGCTTACTATTAAAATCTTTGTTAAAAACGCTTGAGCCACTTTGGGTGGCAGATTTATAAAAATTTGTTAGGAAGTCTTTGTACTCGAAAAATGTTCCTTTTAAAGGTTAGACATGGCAAAATCGCGGGCCGATAAATTAGTTTTCTGAGGTACACTTAGTGGTCACCCCATTGTAGGAAGGGCACTAGGTGGGTTTCTATTCTCAATATTTCACGGCTAATCGCAACATCCTCGTAAACATCATCTCTATGAATCAGTAGGTTGAGGTACAAGGAATCGTTTTTGAGATTCTTTTCACTTAGAGTAAACCGTTCTTTACAACCAAGGGTCCACATATCTTCTCGTCCTCGTATCCCCTTAAGTATAAGGATAAATTCAGAACAAACCGCTCGAAGAGTTCACCATGGTTCAAAGATCACACCTTTCGTGCGATTCTCTTTCGGAAATGTAAAGTAACATACTTTAGGAATCTATGAATCTTGTTATCCTCATGGAAGGGACTGCTTAAAACGTCTGTGACGCGGATATGGTTACTCTACACATTCCTTCCTTCGTTGGTTGCAACTATATGGTGTTCTAGTTAATGTTAACCCTAACATCAACATGTAACTGAAAGAATAAAGTTACATTATAGAACTGTGCTTTCATTCCATCTAAGGATAAGTTCACCTGCAGTATGGTAAACTGGGTGGTATCCTTCATTTTTCGTTCAGACCATCCTGAAGGCACTATATATAATTATGGCTTGCATTGCATATAAGTCAGATTAGTCACTTTCAGCAAAAGTTTCAATTTATATAGTCAAAAAAAACGTTCTTAAATATCGAGTTCTTTATGCCTATGGTCTCCTTCCGAAATCAAGGGGTTAGTAAAATCCGTGGCTAACACTATCCAGACATCAAATCGCATGGTTATGATCACCACGTTTTCCATCCTACCGAAGATGCCTGTAAGGCTAAAAACATCATCTTTCCTTTTGTGGGTACATATTCAGATGGCATACATATGTTAACCAGAAACGAAATCAATTTGTTGATCTCTTAGGATAAGAGACTTAATTAATGGCATATACCAATTCTTACTGTTATACGCCGAAGTACCTTTCAAGGCAATAACTCACTTTTGAGCCCACGAATCTTTCGGAACTTTGATACGATACTTCTTATTTAAATACGGTACCATTTTTAGTCACTCCTCAAATTTCGGGACGAAATTTCCATTAACAGGTGGGTAATGTAACGATGCGGCTTTTTCGACTTGCTTATGTGCTTTGTGCTTTCGCGAAACTGCGTATTTGTGCGTACTGTGCTATTTTATACTCTGGAATCTTATTGCACATGGATTACTTTCATTTATATGTTAAAACTTGCCATTAAGTACGTAGGATACTTAACTTGGTCACCGGATGCCTTTTTGACCGTTAGTGTCACTTGACGTTTCGAACAAACTGCGTACTGTGTACACGTTTAACTTTTGTCGTAATCGGAATATTATGACTACGAAATATTAATTATTATTTTATAATAATAATTACTTGGGTCTTTGGATGCTTAATTACGCGTAGTAATTTACTTATGCTTACTAGTTAGTCTTGTTGGACTTTCTACCTTATTGGACCTTAGCCCACCCTACACTAGTTAATGGACTATTTAATTAGCCCAATTATTAATAGCTAGTGACCCATTAATAAGTAAGACAAATGCCCATTTATTAAAGGGAACATGCTAGCATTTGTGTCAAGTATTATCCCTAATGTTGCATGGGATCCTAACATAAGCACCTACTTTAGACAACCATTAACCATAAAGCAAAAAGTTGTCCCCCTTATTCCCCCCATGTTCCCACTTTTTTGACACCACCACCACCTCCTCACCATCTATAAATACAAGCCTTATTCCATCCATTTTGCACTTGCTCTCATTTGTATTTCACACACTTACTCTCTTATTTTCTCTCTAGTCTTTCTCACTCTAAAACTTGTAAGTTTTTAATTTTTCTTCTTCTTCTTCCCTTCTTAATCACGTGTTCATCATCATCATTTAAAGGATCAAGCTCTTTAGCTTTGATCTTGATTACATCTTGTAGATTCAAACATGAATCCTTCAAGAACATGGAAGATTCAAGCTTTCTAGCTTTGAATCTTCACCTACTTTGTAGATCTAAATCTTTTTACCTTAATCTTGTTATTTTGTTACAAAGATTCAAACTTTTGTTTGTAATCTTCATGTATCTTAAAGATCCAAACTTTATGTTTCAAGATCTTCAAGAACAACCAAGATGCAAGCTTTCTAGCTTGAATCTTCATATCTTTTGTTGGATCTAATTTTTCTAACTTATGGTCTCATTATTTTGTTATAAAGATCAAAACTTGTGTTTATGTTCTTCATGTAACTTAAAGATCCAAGCTTTATGCTTCATGGTCTTCAAGAACACTAAAGGTTCAAGCTTTCTAGCTTTGTGACCTTATAACTTGTGTGAAAAGGATCCAAGCTCTCTAGCTTAGGGTTCCATCACTTCATTTGAGCTAGATTGTGTTAATACTTGTTTGATTGAAGTAAATTTTGTAACTTTGTTTGTAAATAGGACTTGTATTTGTGTTAAGACTAAGGATATGATGTAACCTTGGTTCATCATCCATCTAAGACTCTTAAATGAGTTGTGTTCTTACTTGGTCTTAACATATTATGTGTTGATGGTATAATCTTAGTCAAGGTGATGCTAACCCATCAACGAGTTGTACACTTGAAGCTACAAGCATCAAGATGAGAACCGTGATGAGCATCAAGCACCAAGAACCCCACTGGAGCACTTGTTTACTGTTTTTGGGGATCTTATCTGTAACCTGGGCTACTGTAAAGTTGATTTTCAGTTAGTTCGGTTCGAGTAGATGATTTTCCGTTTAGGCCTCATCTTAATCCGAGTTACGGTTTAGGATTTATGGCCCTCCGAAAGTCACTACGCCCTTGTAACGTTGTGCTGAAATTTCTGACCTACTCGCACTAAAACCGTAGCCACGGTCAAACGAAGATGAGTTAGGTTCTAAAAATTGGTCAGTGGTTAGAGGACTCACATACGGAGCCATATCCACTGACTACACATCTTTTCTATTTAAGTAGAGGTCGTAACAGCTGACCGAAGTCAGCCTATTGTTTCGATCTCTATTCTTGTCAAACTTACTTAGCTTTTATGATGATGAACGATGATGATGATGACACTTAAACTTATTTTATGCACTATTAGAACTTATGAGGATAACATACTGACCTAGTAATCTTTGACTTAGGTTGACGACCTTTCGGACCGACTTACTACTTGCGTACTTTCATTATCGACTTTACCGCTCTTATCACTGTGAGTTATAGCTTCCCTTTTTACTTTACTATTTTTGGGACTGAGAATACATGCGCTTTTTATGTTTTACTTATTTGACAACAGTATTTAAACTTTACATATGTGTGGGTTATATAACGGCATAAACTTTCCCCTTAGCACGGTAACGTTTAACTATTGGTTTTTGAACTGGTAGACGCGAATCTTAGATATGTATCCATAGGGTTTGACATCCCCACTCGGGCTAGTCGCGCTAGCATTTAACGGGTGTTTAATACTTCGAGGACATACGCACTCGCCAGGTGTACTTTTAGGGGGTGATATTTACTTTACGTTAAGTTAGTTACCGGGTGCCCACGGATAAGCATATACTTTATCATACTGATTTGAATTACCGATTTAAACTGCTGGTTGAAGCACTAAAAATCTCGTGGCCTACATTACATTACTGATTACAAACAAACTATAGCTCACCAACATTCGTGTTGACTTTTTAAGCATGTATTTCTCAGGTGCTTAGACGTTGTTGCTTCCGCTGTTAGACTTGTTGTCATGCTATTATAGCTTTGCTGTTAAGGGCCTGCTGTGTTAGATTTCCGCTGCATTACTTAGAGATGTCTCAATCGTGAAACTTTTCTTTTGCATTCGTAGTTTATGTTATTTTCTAATAATGACTTTGTAACGACCTTTGTGTCACGTTATCTTTTGTAAACGCTATCTTTTTATGAATGCAAAACTGGTTTTCAAACAGAATATAGTGTTTGACCTTGTAATGATCCTGTTGTTGATGATCTGTACACGATGGTTTTGTACTGGGCGTCACACAATCAATTATGCATATTCAAAAATATTATGGAACCGAAATGAAATGAAAAATCTTGATGAGAAATTTTCATTTAATGTTGCATATGACATCATGAATAATGATGATGATCCAGAACTGACATCTATGGTTGAATATCAAGATAGATATGATTGGGCTCAATGGAAAGAAGCAATACGAGCTGAATTAGAATCACTCAATAAAATAAAAGTTTTCGGATCCATCATTCTCACTCCTAAAGATGTGAAACCTGTAGGATACAGATGGATTTTTGTCCCAAAAAGAAATGAGAAAAATGAAGTTACAAGGTATAAAGCTAGACTTGTAGCTCAAGGTTTTTCTCAAAGACCTGGAATTGATTATGAAGAAACTTATTCCCCTGTTATGGATGCAATTACTTTTAGATACTTAATCAGCCTGGTGAAATGTCCCGTTCATATTGATTATAAACGTTCCATATTAATTGATTTCGTCGCGAGATTTTGACCTCTATATGAGATGTTTTTCAAAGACTGCATTCATTTTTAAAACAACCATAACCTTTATTTTATCGATAAAGGTTTAAAAAAACATTACATAGATTATCAAATAATGATAATCTAAAATATACCGTTTACACACGACCATTACATAATGGTTTACATTAAGAATATATTACATCAAAAATAAGTTTCTTGAATGCAGTTTTTACACAATATCATACAAGCATGGACTCCAAATCTTGTCCTTATTTTAGTATGCAACAGCGAAAGCTCTTAATAATCACCTGGGAATAAACATGCTTAAAACGTCAACAAAAATGTTGGTGAGTTATAGGTTTAACCTATATATTATCAAATCATAATAATAGACCACAAGATTTCATATTTCAATATACATCTCATACATAGAGATAAAATTCATTCATATGGTGAACACCTGATAACCGACATTAACAAGATGCATATAGAATATCCCCATCATTCCGGGACACCCATCGGACATGATAAAATCGAAGTACTAAAGCATTCCAAATTCCAGAATGGGGCTTGTTGGGCCCGATAGATCTATCTTTAGGATTCGTGTCAATTTGGGGGTCTGTTCCCAAATTCTTAGGCTACCAAGCTAAAAGGGGGCATATTCGGCTTCGATCATTCACCCATATAATGTAGTTTCATTTACTTGTGTCTATTTCGTAAAACATTTATAAAATTTGCATGTATTCTTGTGATGCCCCGTACAAAATCATCGTGTACGAATCATCAACAACAGGATCATTACAAGGTTAAGTACTATATGCTGTAATTAAAGAAGTTGCATTCATGATAAAAAGGTGATGTCATAACCGACATCAAATGTTTTACATTTCAAAAGCATGCTTCGCTAAGTAGAAGCAAATAATAAGTGTATATGACCACAATGGTCGTTACAAGTCATAGTTCAAAAGTACGAATGTTTGAATGCAAAGTAAAGTAGTTCATGCTTGGACAACTCTAAGCAGCGGGTTCTACAGCACGACTAGTACACAGCGGAAGCAACCTCAAGCACCTGAGAAATACATGCTTAAAAATGTCAACACAATGGTTGGTGAGCTATAGTTTAAGTATAACAGTATGTAAGGTAGGCCACGAGATTTCAGTGCTACAAAGAGTGTTTCAAAACAGTATGATAAAGTATATGTTAACCGTGGGCACTTGGTAACTAACTTAACGTTTAAAATACCCCCTGAAAGTACACTTGGCGAGTGCGTATGTTTACGAAGTATTAAACACTCGTTGACTGCTAGCGCGACTAGCCCGAGTGGGGATGTCAAACCCTATGGATCCATATCTAAGATTCACGTTCACGGTTCAAAAACCAATGATTAAACGTTACCGAGCTAAAGGGAATGTTTATGCCATTGTATAACCCACACATATATAAGTTTAAGTACTCGTGCCTAGTATGTAAAACATAAAATCCGCATGTATTCTCAGTTCCCAAAATAAGTTAAAGTAAAAAGGGAATGCTATAACTCACAATGATATGTAGTGGTAAAGTAGTAGTCGGGAAAGGTGTGCAAGTAAATGGTCCGAAGTCCTCAACCTAAGTCAAATAGTACTAAGTCAGTAAATCGTCTTAATAGGTTTAAAAGTATGTATTTAAGGTCTTAAGGGTCATCATCAATCATCATTAAACAAAAGGCGTAAAGTAGGTTTCGTTTATGAAAGTAGCTTAAAACAAAGTATGACTTCAGTCAGTCACCACGGCCTCCACCCGTACAGAATTAAGGTGAGACCAGTGGCCATGGCTCCTCTATGAGTCCTTCAAGTGTGGTAAAATTTACAGAAGCAAACTCATCTTGGTTTGACCGTGGCGACGGTCTAAGTGCGAGTAGGTCAGAAATTTCTGCACAACGTTAAAGGACATAGTAACGATCGGAGGGCCATAAATCCTAAACCGTAACTCGGATTAAGATGAGTCCTATATGAAAAGTTATCTACTCGAAAAGTTCTATCTGAAAATCAAGGTTAGAACAGCCCAGGTCTACTGGTCTGTTCCAGAAGCATCAGGTCAGTAGGTTTTGGACAGAACAGTGAGTTTAAAAGGGTTCCGGTGGTCTTGGTGCTTGATGTTCATCATGGTTCTCATCCTTGATGCATATAGCTTCAAGTGTACAACTCATTGATGTATCTACATCATCTTAAACAAGTCTTGACCATCATAACCCTAGTGCAAGTCTAAGACATGAAGCACAACTCACTTAAGAGTTGTATGAAGTTTGATGAACCAAAGTTACATCAAAGTCTTAGATCTAACACATACATGAACTATAAACTTGGAAGTTAACTAACTAATCAAGATCATAAGTAGTAGAACATAGTTCTTAGTTTAATCTTGAAGATACAAGACTCAAAAGTCTAGATCCAAAGTTATATTTAAAGAAAACTAGTTTGTGTGTTCTTGAACTTTCAAAGTTACTTAATTTGTTCAAGAGATATGAGATCAAGACTAACTTGTAGTACTTGACCAAATACACTAACTACATGAAATTAAAGTGCATAAATTGAAGAAGTAAACTTAAATAAACAAGAAAAGGATTCATGGTTGTTCATACTTTTTAAAGATTCAACCAAAGTTGATCTTTAAGTAAAGTAAACTTTAAGTTTACTTCCATGACTTACAAGTATGATTTTATAAAACCATGAACTTAAATCTTTTGATGCAACATATGTAGAACATAAACTAGTAAGCTTAGTCCTTGTTTGTTCTTGAAAGCACAAGATATTATGAAGAATTCAAACTAGTAAGTTTGATTCTTGAATGCTAGTAATTAAGTAACAAGAAACTACAAGGTAAGTAACAACAACATGATTTAAATCAAAGACAAGTAACATTTAAATAAAAGAATGATGATGATGAAGATGTAGAATTCAGTTTTTAGAAGTAAAAAGGAGAGAAAAGTTATCTTGCTACTTACTAGATTTGAGAAAAAAGCAAGAGAGAAAAGAGAGTAAACTTGGAAGTATTTTTGTGTGTGTGTTTGAAGGAGAGAATGCAAGTGAAGAGGTGATACAAAAATGAATCAAACACTCCCACCATGGCCTTCTAGGCCACAGTTCTGCAGCAAAAAAGGGAGGGGGGGAGTAGTTCTTTGGTTACTAGCTTGTAAAGTTCATTAAAGTTGGATATTAAGGTGTTAGTGCATGGGGATGATGTGTAACAAGATTCCAAGTGCCTTAAACTAGCTAGTTACCATCTAACATGATACTTACACTTGAAAGAGTGGGCTAAAGGGTCCATTAATAATGTAGGGTGGGCTTGGAAGCCCAACATCAAGAGTCCATTACACTAATAAAGCCCAAGTTCAAATAAATCACAAGTTAAACCAATTAAAGCCCAAGTAACTAACAAGTAACCTTTGTTAATTAAAATGATTAATAAAACTAATCATGAATGCAAATAATATCTAGAAATATTATTCGTGCAAGTTTCGGGTGTCACAAAGACGTTTCGGGCACTTAAAAGTCAAGTACGGGCAACCATGGCAACATGTAAATGTAATAACGTACATTCGTTTAATCACACGTATTAATAATAATAATTATTAATAAATAAACGTTGGAAATTCCAGGGTCGTTACATTACCCACCTGTTAAAGAAAATTTCGTCCCGAAATTTTAGCTGAGGTAGATGGAGGAGTCGGGAAAAGGTGAGGATACTTTCGCATCATTTGATCCTCTCGCTCCCAAGTAAACTCAGGTCCTCGTTTGGCATTCCATCGTACTCGTACAATCGGAATCTTGTTGCATTTCAAAGTTTTGATCTCACGATCCATAATCTCAACTGGTTCTTCCACAAAGTGGAGTTTGTCATCAATCGTAAGCTCCTCAAGTGGTATGATAAGTTCAGGTGCAGCAAGACACTTCTTCAAGTTTGACACATGGAAGGTAGGATGAACTGAGCTCAATTGTGCTGGTAGATCCAAACGATATGCAACGGGTCCAACACGTTCCAAGATTTCAAAAGGACCAATGTATCGTGGGTTTAACTTTCCACGTTTTCCAAAACGAATCACACCCTTCCAAGGTGCAACCTTCAACATTACACGATCACCAACGTTGAATTCAAAGTCTTTACGTTTAAGATCGGCATAACTCTTTTGGCGATCACGGGCAGTCTTAAGTCTAGCTTGAATCTGAGCAATCTTCTCCGTGGTTTCGTGGACTACCTCGGGTCCGGTGATTTGCTTTTCGCCTACTTCAGCCCAACAAATAGGAGATCGGCACTTACGGCCATACAATGCTTCAAAAGGTGCAGCATTAATGCTAGAGTGATAACTGTTGTTGTACGAGAATTCGACGAGTGGCAAATGTCTTTCCCAGGCCTTTCCAAAATCAATGACACATGCACGCAACATGTCCTCCAAGGTCTGAATCGTGCGTTCACTTTGCCCGTCAGTCTGAGGGTGATAAGTAGTACTCATGTCGAGACGAGTTCCCATGGCTTCTTGCAAGGAACGCCAAAATCTAGAAGCAAAACGGGGATCGCGATCGGAGATGATCGATAAAGGTACACCATGACGAGATACAACCTCTTTGATGTACAGCTGAGCAAGTCTTTCCATTGTATCAGTTTCCTTCATCGCCAGGAAGTGTGCAGATTTGGTAAGGCGGTCAACAATAACCCAAATAGTATCGTATCCGCCCACCGTCTTCGGCAGCTTAGTAATGAAATCCATTGTGATCCTTTCCCACTTTCATTGTGGGATTTCTGGCTGTTGAAGTAACCCAGAAGGCCTCTGATGTTCGGCCTTAACTTTCGAACAAGTCAAACACTTCCCAACATAAGTTGCAACGTCCTTCTTAAGATTCGGCCACCAATACTGTTCTTTAAGGTCGTGGCACATTTTACCCGCTCCAGGATGAATCGAATATCTTGACTTGTGTGCTTCATCAAGTATCAGGTTCCGTAGATCTCCATAAAGAGGTACCCAAATTCTTTCGGCATAACATCGGAGTCCAGACTCCCTAACCTCGAATCGAGAGACAAGCATGTTCAAATGTTCATGAGATATATTTTCCTCCTTGAGAGCCTCAACTTGGGCTACTCTGATCTGGTTGTTGAGGTTCGAATGAATGGTGATGTTCAGAGCCCTAACACGAAGAGGTGCCGTCCTCTCCTTTCGGCTTAAAGCGTCAGCTACAACATTGGCCTTGCCAGGGTGGTAACGGAGTTCACAATCGTAGTCGTTGAGTGTCTCGATCCATCGACGCTGTCTCATATTCAGTTGTTTCTGATCGAAGATGTGCTGGAGACTCTTGTGATCGGTGAAGATAGTGCTCTTAGTTCCGTACAAATAATGTCTCCACAATTTAAGCGCAAAGACAATGGCTCCAAGTTCAAGATCATGTGTAGTGTAGTTCCGCTCGTGAATCTTCAATTGGCGGGAGGCATAGGCAATAACCTTTGATCGTTGCATTAGTACACAACCAAAACCACTCTTCGAAGCATCACAATAAACAACAAAGTCGTCACTGCCTTCAGGAAGTGATAGGATAGGTGCGGTGGTTAACTTCTTCTTCAAAGTTTGGAATGCTGATTCGTGTGCGGGTTCCCAAATGAACTTCTTACCCTTGTAAGTCAGCGCGGTAAAAGGACGCGCAATCAGAGAAAATCCTTCGATGAATCTTCGATAGTAACCGGCGAGACCTAGGAATTGGCGAATATGCATCGGAGTAGTGGGGGTCTCCCACTTGCTGATGGCTTCAATCTTGGCGGGATCAACTTTGATACCCTGGTCGCTCACAACATGACCCAGAAACTGTACTTCCTTCAACCAAAATTCACACTTGGAGAATTTGGCATAAAGTTGTTCTTGTCTCAAGAGTTCAAGTACTAGTCGGAGGTGTTGCTCATGTTCTTCTTCGCTCTTAGAGTAGATGAGGATATCATCTATGAAGACGATAACAAACTTGTCCAAGTAAGGCTTGCAGACACGATTCATGAGGTCCATGAACACGGCAGGTGCATTTGTCAAACCGAATGGCATCACGAGGAACTCATAATGACCATAACGGGTTCTAAATGCAGTCTTCATCACGTCACTTTCCTTCACCCTCAACTGGTGATAGCCGGATCGCAAATGGATCTTTGAATAAACGCTCGATCCTTGTAGTTGATCAAAAAGATCATCAATTCGCGGAAGAGGATACCGATTCTTGATTGTCAATTTGTTGAGCTCACGGTAGTCGATACACATACGAAAGGATCCATCCTTCTTCTTCACAAACAGAACAGGTGCGCCCCAAGGCGAGAAACTTGGTTGGATAAACCCTCGATCTAACAGCTCGTGTAGTTGACTCTGTAATTCTTGCATCTCGGAAGGTGCGAGTCTATAAGGTGCGCGAGCTACAGGTGCAGCTCCTGGCACTAAATCAATCTGAAATTCTACGGCTCTCGGCGGTGGTAATCCAGGCAATTCCTCTGGGAAGACATCAGAGAATTCGTTCACAATTCGAACGTCATTCACGCTCTTCTCCTCAGTTTCTACCGCTTTCACATGTGCTAGGACAGCAAAACGTCCCTTCTTCATAATCTTTTGCACTTTCACGCAACTAATGAGATTCAACTTCGAGGTACATCTCTCTCCATAGATAACCAGTGGTTCACCATCTCCTTGTGGTATGCGAAGTGCTTTATCTCCACAGATAATATCGGCCTTTATCTTGCTCAACCAATCCATACCAACTATCACGTCAAAACTTCCCAGTTTGATGGGTATCAAATCAATTTCGAAATCTGCACCAGCTATGTTGATAATAGCTCCTCGACTAATGTGGTCAACTTTTTCAAGTTTTCCATTTGCGACCTCGACAAGCATACTTTCTTTTAACGGGACTAATGACCAATTAATCTTATCGCAAAAATGTCTACATACATAACTTCTATCCGCACCAGTATCAAACAAGACAGAATCTAAAAGATTGTTGATTTTGAATATACCTGTCACCAAGTCGGGGTTATCGCGTGCATCCCTTGCATTAACATTGAAGGCTCTACCTCGGGGTGGTCCTCCGTCTTTTTGCTTGTTTGAGCACGCATTTCTGAAATGGCCCGTCTGTCCACATTCGTAGCACTTCTTCGGTCCATTGGTGTTCGGTTTCCCATTCAAAGTGGTGACCTTGCAGTCCTTTCCGATATGCCCAGCCCGTTGGCACTTCTCACAGACAACATTGCAATATCCAGTATGGTGCTTGTAGCACCACTTGCATTGTGGTAAGGTTCCTTTGTAGTTCGAGTTGGAGTTGTTGTTGTTGGGGTTGGAGTTGTTGTTGTTTTGCCTGAACCCTTCATGTCGCTTCGCCGGGTTTTGATCATAGTTTCTACTCCTGTTGTTGTTATTGTTGTTGTGGTTGTTGTGGTTGTTATCCCATTTCCTCTTTTCACTACTACCAGCTTCAAACTTAGCCTTCTCCGGCTCATCAATATAATCTGATTCATGAGAGTATGCGCCATGCGCATTGCTTCGGGAACATTCGATGGTTTGGATGAGGTAACATTTCCTTTGATGGACTTAGGAAGTCCCGAGAAGTATTTCTCCATGCGCTTGAATTCGGGGGTGACCATGGTCGGACACATTAATGCTAACTCCAAAAACCTACGATTATAACTGTTAAGGTCGTTCCCTACGGCCTTCAACTGCATGAATTCAATTTCCATCTTCTGAATTTCGGTTCTTGGACAATACTCATCAATCATAGCCGCCTTGAATTCCTCCCATGGCGTAGCATACGCCTCATCGATACCTTTCGCTTGAGCTAACGTGTTCCACCACGTTAGCGCGCCATCTGATAGCGTGCAAGATGCAAACTTGGTCTTATTGTCCTCCGAACAGTTGCTAACTCGGAATACTGATTCAAGTTTTTCGAACCATCTGGTGAGACCAACTAGTCCCTCGGTGCCGCTGAAGTTATGCGGTTTGCAGCTCTGGAATTCCTTGTATGTACACCCATTTCGAATGGGTGGAATAACCGGTGGTGGTGGCAGTGGAGCTTCGAGATTTCTTTCTGCTAGGGCTGCAGTGACCCATTCGTTGATCATGTCCTCAATCTGGGCGGCGGTAGGTGTGGATCTTCCGTTAGCCATGATATTCTAAACAAAAATTTTGACCCAAGTCAAAATCCAGCATTCGATATGTAGTAATATAGTACATAGTGACCATCATGGGATCAAAACATCACATGTTATTAAATAATGCATCTAGGTACAAATACCACAGAATCATCGTACAGCAATGTAAATAGAACATCGTGCAAGAATTAAATAACGCAAAGTTCCATTCATTAATAATAATAAGTTTCATACATCTGAATAAGTTCGTACAATACATATGAAATACATGAAACTATAACTAGATTACATCATGAAATCTAAATACAAAGTCCTACGGTGAAGGCGGGTGAACTGCTCCTCGAGCCAACTGCTCCTCGAGCTCAGTGACTCGAGCTCGGAGAGTCTCAATCTCCCTCATCAGTTCCTCATTAGAGGGAGCTGGTGGGGCAGGCGGTGCAGGTGGGGCGGGTGGTGCGGGTGGTGCCGGTGGTGCTGATGTAGATGGTCCGGCTCCGGATGTAGACGGTACGTCCCTAGATGTAAGTGGTCCGTATCTAAATCTAGGTGGTACGGTTCCAGGAATAGTCAATACGTAAGGGGGAACCTTACGTATCTGTGGGTCGGCAGGGTATGGCACAACTCGTTTACGAGCAGTAACCCTACGACGATGGCCAAAAGCTTCAGTAAAAGCACGACCTCCATTCACCCCTGGAATGACGGTGCCGTCGGAACGGTACCGCTTCTTCGGTGGGGTGGAGGGTGCCTGAATAGGTCTATCAGCAGGATCCTCATCATCGCTGGAGTCGTCTGATGATGAAGAATCGGTGGATGATGAGTCATCCGAATCGTGTGGTGGTGACACTGGTGGCTGAGCTGGTAATCCGAAGCGTCCGAAGGCGGCCAACATCTGTCTGTGTCTGCCTGGTGGAATCACGACTAAACACCCGTCGGGAGTGCGTCGGCAAGGCGTGCGCATGTGGTTATGAAACGGCCCCTCCCCGAACTCCGCGGGGATCTCAATACCACCAATGCGGGGCTGTGACCTCGAGGGTCCGGGAGCGGACACTGGGGCAGGTGCACTAGTACCATCTCCGGAAGTGGAAGTGCCGGGATCACTAGTGGGTGTCGGGGCCGGTGTATCGGCAGTAGCAGCAGCAGGTGTAGCAGTAGGTAGGGCGACGGGGTCTGAGTCTGTACTGCCCGAAATGCCAGCAGGTGGAACATCCGACATCTGAACAAGGAAAAATAAATTTTCCATGTCAGTATGTCATAAAGCAAGCAAATAATAGGCCAACAGTTTAAATCATGTATAACGGTAACTAGCATGGCAATAACAGTATTCGTATGAAAGTAGCATGCAATCGAAAGCAAGTAGCATGCAGTAAATTCAGCGGAAACAAGTAAACTAGCAAGTTGTAGATTAGTCCTATTAGTGAATCCTACTCGGGTCGGTCTTAGACTCACTAATGCAACCTAATTCCCTACAACCAATGCTCTGATACCAAATGTGATGCCCCGTACAAAACCATCGTGTACGAATCATCAACAACAGGATCATTACAAGGTTAAGTACTATATGCTGTAATTAAAGAAGTTGCATTCATGATAAAAAAAGGTGATGTCATAACCGACATCAAATGTTTTACATTTCAAAAGCATGCTTCGCTAAGTAGAAGCAAATAATAAGTGTATGTGACCACAATGGTCGTTACAAGTCATAGTTCAAAAGTACGAATGTTTGAATGCAAAGTAAAGTAGTTCATGCGTGGACAACTCTAAGCAGCGGGTTCTACAGCACGACTAGTACACAGCGGAAGCAACCTCAAGCACCTGAGAAATACATGCTTAAAAACGTCAACACAACAGTTGGTGAGCTATAGTTTAAGTATAACAGTATGTAAGGTAGGCCACGAGATTTCAGTTGACTGCTAGCGCGACTAGCCCGAGTGGGGATGTCAAACCCTATGGATCCATATCTAAGATTCGCGTTCACGGTTCAAAAACCAATGATTAAACGTTACCGAGCTAAAGGGAATGTTTATGCCGTTGTATAACCCACACATATATAAGTTTAAGTACTCGTGCCTAGTATGTAAAACATAAAATCCGCATGTATTCTCAGTTCCCAAAATAAGTTAAAGTAAAAAGGGAATGCTATAACTCACAATGATATGTAGTGGTAAAGTAGTAGTCGGGAAAGGTGTGCAAGTAAATGGTCCGAAGTCCTCAACCTAAGTCAAATAGTACTAAGTCAGTAAATCGTCTTAATAGGTTTAAAAGTATGTATTTAAGGTCTTAAGGGTCATCATCAATCATCATTAAACAAAAGGCGTAAAGTAGGTTTCGTTTATGAAAGTAGCTTAAAACAAAGTCTGACTTCAGTCAGTCACCACGGCCTCTACCCTTACTGAATTAAGGTGAGACCAGTGGCCATGGCTCCGTCTATGAGTCCTTCAAGTGTGGTAAAATTTACAGAAGCAAACTCGTCTTGGTTTGACCGTGGCGACGGTCTAAGTGCGAGTAGGTCAGAAATTTCTGCACAACGTTAAAGGACATAGTAACGATCGGAGGGCCATAAATCCTAAACCGTAACTCGGATTAAGACGAGTCCTATATGAAAAGTTATCTACTCAAAAAGTTCTATCTTAAAATCAAGGTTAGAACAGCCCAGGTCTACTGGTCTGTTCCAGAAGCATCAGGTCAGTAGGTTTTGGACAGAACAGTGAGTTTAAAAGGGTTCCGGTGGTCTTGGTGCTTGATGTTCATCATGGTTCTCATCCTTGATGCATATAGCTTCAAGTGTACAACTCATTGATGTATCTACATCATCTTAACCAAGTCTTAACCATCATAACCCTAGTGCAAGTCTAAGACATGAAGCACAACTCACTTAAGAGTTGTATGAAGTTTGATGAACCAAAGTTACATCAAAGTCTTAGATCTAACACATACATGAACTATAAACTTGGAAGTTAACTAACTAATCAAGATCATAAGTAGTAGAACATAGTTCTTAGTTTGATCTTGAAGATCCAAGACTCAAAAGTCTAGATCCAAAGTTATATTTAAAGAAAACTAGTTTGTGTGTTCTTGAACTTTCAAAGTTACTTAATTTGTTCAAGAGATATGAGATCAAGACTAACTTGTAGCACTTGACCAAATACACTAACTACATGAAATTAAAGTGCATAAATTGAAGAAGTAAACTTAAATAAACAAGAAAAGGATTCATGGTTGTTCATACTTTTTAAAGATTCAACCAAAGTTGATCTTTAAGTAAAGTAAACTTCAAGTTTACTTCCATGACTTACAAGTATGATTTTATAAAACCATGAACTTAAATTTTTTGATGCAACATATGTAGAACATAAACTAGTAAGCTTAGTCCTTGTTTGTTCTTGAAAGCACAAGATATTATGAAGAATTCAAACTAGTAAGTTTGATTCTTGAAAGCTAGTAATTAAGTAACAAGAAACTACAAGGTAAGTAACAACAACATGATTTTAATCAAAGACAAGTAACATTTAAATAAAAGAATGATGATGATGAAGATGTAGAATTCAGTTTTTAGAAGTAAAAAGGAGAGAAAAGTTATCTTGCTACTTACTAGATTTGAGAGAAAAGCAAGAGAGAAAAGAGAGTAAACTTGGAAGTATTTTTGTGTGTGTGTTTGAAGGAGAGAATGCAAGTGAAGAGGTGATACAAAAATGAATCAAACACTCCCACCATGGCCTTCTAGGCCACGGTTCTACAGCAAAAAAGGGAGGGGGGAGTAGTTCTTTGGTTACTAGCTTGTAAAGTTCATTAAAGTTGGATATTAAGGTGTTAGTGCATGGGGATGATGTGTAACAAGATTCCAAGTGCCTTAAACTAGCTAGTTACCATCTAACATGATACTTACATTTGAAAGAGTGGGCTAAAGGGTCCATTAATAATGTAGGGTGGGCTTGGAAGCCCAACATCAAGAGTCCATTACACTAATAAAGCCCAAGTTCAAATAAATCACAAGTTAAACCAATTAAAGCCCAAGTAACTAACAAGTAACCTTTGTTAATTAAAATGATTAATAAAACTAATCATGAATGCAAATAATATCTAGAAATATTATTCGTGCAAGTTCCGGGTGTCACAAAGACGTTTCGGGCACTTAAAAGTCAAGTACGGGCAACCATGGCAACATGTAAATGTAATAACGTACATTCGTTTAATCACACGTATTAATAATAATAATTATTAATAAATAAATGTTGGAAATTCCAGGGTCGTTACAATTCTCATCCCAAAATATTAGATTTTAAAAGTGGGACTATAACTCACTTTCACAGATTTTTACTTCGTCGGGAAGTAAGACTTGGCCACTGGTCGATTCACGAACCTATAACAAATATGTACATATATATCAAAGTATGTTCAAAATATATTTACAACATTTTTAATACGTTTTAATGTTTTAAGTTTATTAAGTCAGCTGTCCTAGTTAGTAACCTACAACTAGTTGTCCGTAGTTAGATGTACAGAAATAAATCGATATATATTATCTTGGATCAATCCACGACCCATTGTATACACGTCTCAGGCTAGATCACAACTCAAAGTATATATATTTTTGGAATCAACCTCAACCATGTATAGCTAACTCCAACATTACTGCATATAGAGTGTCTATGGTTGTTCCAAATAATATATATACATGGGTCGATATGATATGTCAAAACATTTGCATACGTGTCTATGGTATCCCAAGATTACATAATATATTAGAATACATGTATAATACAATATAAGTTAGCTAGGATATGGTTTGTATAGAATTGTTACAATATTTCCCGTAGCTACAACAATCAAAAAAATATCCAATCTTGTTTTACCCATAACTTCTTCGTTTTAAATCCGTTTTGAGTGAATCAAATTGCTATGGTTTCATATTGAACTATATTTTATGAATATAAACAGAAAAAGTATAGGTTTATAGTCAAAAATATAAGTTACAAGTCGTTTTTGTAAGAGGTAGTCATTTCAGTCGAAAGAACGACGTCTTGATGACCATTTTGAAAAACATACTTCCACTTTGAGTTTAACCATGATTTTTGGATATAGTTTCATGTTCATAAAAAAAATCATTTTCCCAGAAGAACAACTTTTAAATCAAAGTTTATCATAGTTTTTAATTAACTAACCCAAAACAGCCCGCAGTGTTACTACGACGGCGTATATCCGGTTTTACGGTGTTTTTCGTATTTCCAGGTTTTAAATCATTAAGTTAGCATATCATATAGATATAGAACATGTGTCTAGTTGATTTTAAAAGTCAAGTTAGAAAGATTAACTTTTGTTTGCGAACAAGTTTAGAATTAACTAAACTATGTTCTAGTGATTTCAAGTTTAAACCTTCAAATAAGGTAGTTTTATATATATGAATCGAATGATGTTATGAACATAATTACTACCTCAGGTTTTGTGGATAAACCTACTGGAAATGAGAAAAATAGATCTAGCTTCAAAGGATCCTTGGATGGCTTGAAAGTTCTTGAAGCAAAATCATGACATGAAAACAAGTTCAAGTAAGATTTTCACTCGAAATAAGATTGTTAAAGTTATAGAAATTGAATCAAAGTTTGAATATGAGTATTACCTTATATTAGAAAGATATCTTACTGTAAATAAGAAAGATTTCTTGAGGTTGGATGATCACTCAAAGTGAATTTGCAAGATTGGAAGTAAGCTAGCAAACTTGAAAGTATTCTTGATTTTATGAAACTAGAACTTATAGAATTTATGAAGAACACTTAGAACTTGAGAGAGATCAATTAGATGAAGAAAATTGAAGAATGAAAGTGTTTGTAGGTATTTTTGGTCGTTGGTATATGGATTAGATATAAAGGATGTGTAATTTTGTTTACATGTAAATAAGTCATGAATGATTACTAATATTTTAGTAATTTTATGAGATATTTCATGCTAGTTGCCAAATGATGGTTCTCACATGTGTTAGGTGACTCATGGGCTGCTAAGAGCTAATAATTGGAGTGTATATACCAATAGTACATACATCTAAAAGCTTTGTATTGTACGAGTACGAATACGGGTGCATACGAGTAGAATTGTTGATGAAACTGAACGAGGATGTAATTGTAAGCATTTTTGTTAAGTAGAAGTATTTTGATAAGTGTCTTGAAGTCTTTCAAAAGTGTATGAATACATATTAAAACACTACATGTATATACATTTTAACTGAGTCGTTAAGTCATCGTTAGTCGTTACATGTAAGTGTTGTTTTGAAACTTTTAGGTTAACGATCATGTTAAATGTTGTTAACCCATTGTTTATTATATCTAAAGAGATGTTAAATTATTACATTATCATGATATTATGATGTATTAATATATCTTAATATGATATATATACAATTAAATGTCGTTACAACGATAATCGTTACATATATACCTCGTTTCGAAATCATTAAGTTAGTAGTCTTGTTTTTACATATGTAGTTCATTGTTAATATACTTAATGATATTTTTACTTATCATAATATCATGTTAACTATATATATATATATATATATATATATATATATATATATATATATATATATATATATATATATATATATATATATATATATATATATCCATATATATGACATCATATAGTTTTTACAAGTTTTAACGTTCGTGAATCACCGGTCAACTTGGGTGGTCAATTGTCTATATGAAACCTATTTCAATTAATCAAGTCTTAACAAGTTTGATTGCTTAACATGTTGGAAACACTTAATCATGTAAATATCAATTTCATTTAATATATATAGACATGGAAAAGTTCGGGTCACTACACCTGGCAGTTTCTAAAAATTTAGAAATGCATCTCATGGATGTTGTGACTGCTTATCTACATGGATCACTTGATAGTGATATATATATATATATATATATATATATATATATATATATATATATATATGAAGATACCTGAAGGATTTAAGGTACCAGAAGCATCAAATGCAAAACCCAAAGAAATGTATTCGATTAAATTACAAAGATCTTTATATGGGTTAAAACAATCGGGACGTATGTGGTATAACCGATTAAGTGATTACTTGATAAGCAAAGGGTATACAAATAACCTTACTTGCCCTTGTGTTTTCATTAAGAAAACAACATCCGGATATGTGATCATAGCTGTTTATGTTGATGATCTTAACATCATAGGTACAAATAAAAAGATCCATGAAGCCATTCAACTTCTAAAGAAAGAATTTGAAATGAAAGATCTCGGAAAAACCAAGTATTGCCTTGGTTTACAAATTGAGCATATGCCTAATGGTTTACTTGTACATCAAACAACATATACTGAAAAGATTTTGAAACGTTTCAATATGGACAAGGCAAAACCATTAAGTACTCATATGGTTGTTAGATCGCTCAATGTTGAAGCTGATCCATTTCGTCCATGTGAAGACCATGAAGATATTCTTGGACCAGAAGTACCATATCTTTAGTGCAATTGGAGCTCTTATGTATCTTACAAATTGTACAAGACCTAACATTTCTTTTGCAGTTAATTTGTTGGCAAGGTTCAGCTCTGCTCCTACCAAAAGACACTGGAATGGGATCAAACACATATTTCGATACCTTCGAGGAACTATTGATTTAGGATTATTTTATTCTAACGAATCAAAACAAGATTTGGTTGGTTATGCAGATGCATGTTATTTATCTGATCCCCATAAAGCTAAATCTCAAACTGGTTATGTATTCCTAAATGGAGGTACTGCAATATCATGGCGTTCTCAAAAACAAACACTTGTTGCAATATCATCAAATCATGCCGAAGTGATTGCATTACATGAAGCTACTCGGGAATGTTTTTGGTTGAGATCAATGACACAACTCATTACTGATTCTTGTGGACTAGAACGCGATAAAAGTCCAACAACTATCTATGAAGATAATGCAGCTTGCATAGCACAGATGAAAGAAGGGTATATCAAAAGTGACCGAACAAAACACATACCTCCTAGATTCTTCTCATACACTCAAAATCTCATTAAGAACAACCAGATTGAAATGAGATATGTTCAATCCAGCAAAAACTCTGCTGATCTTTTCACGAAAGCACTTCCAACTGCTATTTTCAGAACACACGTTCATAACATTGGCATGAGACATGTTAAAAAGATGTAACAGCTGAAGCGATGTCTACTTGAGGGGGAGTCAACTCCATACTGCACTCTTTTTCCCTTAGCTAAAGTTTTTTCCCACTGGGTTTTCTATAGCAAGGTTTTTAACGAGGCAGTAACTTACAGTTGATCTTCAACAAACAAAATTGCTATCCAAGGGGGAGTGTTATAATATAGAATATATATTATATAAATGGATAGTCAATTATTGATACACAAAAGTAATATTATTGTATTACCTAAACTTGTGATATTTTTGCTATAAATAGCCATGAATGCAAGCATTAAACTTGCACCATTTCTCACACTTACAAAGTATTTCTTTCTTTCTCTCCATTATCATCTTTGTTCTTACACTTCATTATTAGTATTCTTAATCCAGAATCAAACCACTAAAGGTAGTTATAAGCATATTGAATTATAACATAAGTAAAACCACTAAAGGTAGTTATAAGCCTACTGAATTATAACACATGTTTCTTTTTCTTTCTTTATTCATTTTATATCTTTTTATCTTTTTACAAAAGCAACTCAAAAACAATTCACACTCGATACGAATTTTTTTACGAGTATTTATGTTATTGTTCACATTTTGAACTTGAACCCGTAACCTTATGATTATTAGAGCATCTCGGTACCTCTAAATCAATAATAAATTAATTTTTCTTGCTAGCATACAAATGTACTAGGAGTCATTGTTTCTTTACGGTGAGCCAACTAAAGGGAACCGTTGATTATTATCTTAAATTGATCAACGGACAAAAAATTGTGTTTGAATTTTATTTTAACATCCTTTCGAGATGAAAATGTGAGTCATTTTATTTTTTATAAAAGTGAAAGCGGGTGAAATATACATGTTTGGTGATCAGTATTGAAAATTTTATGGTATTTGATAAGATTTTCAATGTTCAAACTATCTCGAGAGGGGTTTATTATGTGATCATTTATGATTTGTTCCCATCCACCATATGTTAGGTTTAAAATTTAAACTATAAACATCGTATAAGAATATCACACCCGAACCTTAACCACAAAACTATCTTGATCTTTAATTGTGCTTTTGCATATCTGTATGATATTTATTTGTATTTTTTAGAAAGTACGCATTTATCTTTCCAAGGAGTCCGAGGATTAGCGTAGTATGAAGTTCACCGATAAAATAAAATAAACCGGGCGTGTTTGGCACTTATTTGATTATAGTCTTGATAGGGCCAGCCACACCCCAAAACCCAAACTCTAACATATATTTTTGTGGTTCCTCAAGACTATGGAACCAACAGTTTTGAAGAAATCTGAAAACCACAAAAGAACACATGGTTTTAATAACTTAATTCTAATACGCAGAAAGGATCGATTTTTATGGCTACTTAAAAGTTACAAGGGCAAATAATAGATGAATATAGAAGCATTAAAGCTGCCATCTCTATAAACAAGTTTGCAGTGGATAACAATTACTGTACAGTTGATGAAAGAACATAAACTTTTAACTTATCCTGTAAGAATATGTCAATCATCGTCTATTACCAGATTCATAGCCGGTGAAATAGAGAAATGAGGCTTTTAACTAATAAACTATACATTAAATAATCCGTAACTTTCGTTGTAAGAATTAATCTTTTACAAGTAGCGATTGATGGAGATCTACTCGGGCTTCTTCCACATGAGATGATCTCTCGTTGCCACTGGCATCTATATCACTACCTTCAGCCAAAGCTTTATCGAGGGCCGACTTTGCAACTTTGGTAACAACCACCATTAGGACCACTGAAAATAAACAAGTTAGAATAAGTAACTATAAGCCTTTTATGATACGACAAAATGTTGAGTTCATGGTTACTGTTTTGTAGTGTAATATACTACTTACCAGACACCAAAAAACTCAGAATAACAAGTGCCTGCATAAACCAAAAAACAGAAAAAGGTCATCAGATCATGCTATCCTGCACTATTATACAATTTTATTGTATTGTATGTACATTCTTTGAAAGTGACATGAATGTGGTCCAGCTACACGCTCGATCATATGAGGTAATTGATCATCTTCATTAGTTGGGGTAAACTAGATTATGGAGTCATAGATGCAGCTTCAATTGAACTTCAACTTTCATCTCATCTCAACTCACAGATATAATGATAAGACTGGGTAAATTATAATTAGGAATTAGGAAATAATAGTAATATTTATTAGATAAATCCTGTTATTTGATGGAAAAGTCATATACTACTTGTATTATGTAGTTGCTATTATTGATATTGATTGATTGATATTAGTATTAAAGTTTAGTATATCTTTTAGTATAAATAGGACACTAGGGTTGCAATCAATTTATGCTGAATATTAATGAAAAAGTGGCGTGTGTCACTGGGAGAGCGACTTGCCTTTAGAAAGTAAGTCAACAGGGAGAGACAGTCAACCTCTCGAAATGTTGACCATTCTAACCTTTTGTTTTATTTATCTTTCATTAATTTTTATTTGTTTAATTGAGTTGTCCGTATCGACCATCTTGAAACTCAAGCCACTCATAACTCAAAAGGAGCAATGGCAAGATAATGCATATCATGATCACTACATGTCTATATATATGAAGAGCATTGGCAGCAAAATAGATGCGACCAATTCGCTGCATTCATGCTAAAAAAATGTTTTCACGAGATGTAGCCACTCTCTAACCCCCATCGTTCAACAAAATATGGATCTCAAATTCTCAATACTATGTTTGGTATTATTTTACAGTAAAATAATGAATTTAATTACTCACTTTCATCGTGATTGGGTGCTGGTCTACCAGACCCGTTTGAGGTTTATTTCCTCTGATATTATTCCATAATGAAGTTAGCTGGTAGTTTGCTCGAACAGCTTTGTAGAAATGTAAATGATCGTTTATAATTTGGCATGAATGCAGCGATTTGGCCGCATCTATATGCCAGCCAATATGTCCCCGGTATATGAATAGGTGTACTGTGTACCTGTCTAAAGTATGACTCAATCCTAACACATCTATTTCTGCACATAATAAACTAGACAAAAGTTTGGAGTGACTTTCTTTAGGTGTATAATACATGTTTATGTCAAAAGGTGTACGTTTGGCAAGGACACCCCGACCCTGTGTTTCCTTTGGAAACCCACCGGGCCCACCCCGAATGAGTCAGATGCCGCTAAAGTACCTCCACTGGGTCCCCACACATGTGACAGGAGCAATCTATAATCCCGCTGCCACAAGAGTTGCAAATTCTTGCCGCGAGTGGGGATTGAACCTGCACCTGTTTTATGTCAAAGCTTCAACATGACGGGTCCCAGCTTCAAGGTATTCGTTGTTAACAATAGAAGATTATGTAATGGTATAACGTAGTGTTACAAATTCCATTATTTGTGTTCTTTAAAATCAGAGAAGAAGCAGCAAGAAATCTTCGTATAAGATTTATAATGGAATGACATATCTTACCCAACGAGTTTTTGAGAACTCACTCCATCCATGAGTGACATCAGCTAGGTCCTTCAAGGTTGTTCCCACATATACAAGTGCAAACGTAATTGGCTGCACCAACAAATAATGAGGTTGAGTGAGCCATATATGTGCAGATGTACAAACAAATGAACCATCACATAACTAACTATACTGCCTATACAGTATACACAATATGCATGTTTATTTATGAAAAGTATAAAGCAAGCAAATGTTTAATTCAAATCAATTCAATAACCAATATATTCTCTTTCTCTTTTTAATTAAAAGAATAACAAAAAACGATCTTGGTAGATTTCTGTTCTGTTTTGACTCTTCCAAACTATTAACCTCAGTCAAGAGAGACAGACCCATTTTAAAACATATCATATTAGCTGTACCACATGGGCTATATAAGTTAAATATAAATAACAAATGATAATGACATAATAATGATAATGATAATGATAATGATAATAATAATAATAACAATCAGATTAAAACAAAAGTCGTGGTGAAGTGATAATACCATCATTCCTAACCATGAAGCCATCATATACTCTGATACAGAGATTGGAGTTACAGACAAAAGATAATTCAGCATGTTAAACGGAAGTAATGGAACAAGCCGAAGCAGCAAAGCAATCTGCCGAAATACGAAAAGTCAGAAACCACTCAAAGTTGTGAATAATCAATAATCCTACAACATAGAAATGATTTTGAGACATACCTTGAATCCGGATTTCTGAATAGCAATTGAAATTGCTTGGAACTGCGGATAATCCCCCAACTTAGATATGACATACGATTTCCCGATCTGAATTAGAAAGAGAGAGAAAAAATAAATAAATAAATAAATAAAAAAACGTGTCAACCCAATTTGATCATACAACTGGAATACCTTACTATACCGACCTATACCGACGCAGCAATAAGAATAAGTAGCGTTATCAGCGTATAACTTACTGTTCTGCCAATGAGGAATGCTGCAGTTGCACCAAGTACAGCACCACTAGAGTCAGCGAGAAAACCCATAGGCAAACCAAACAGATAACCACCACCCAACTGGAAGAAACACAAGTAATGCATATAACTTTTCAGTTTCAAAAATAAAAGCGAACAGACACAAGAAAATGGTAATACATATTCTGCAGTTATACGCCCTCGCAGCCCCTACTTCAATTAAGGCAAGCTTTCCTTTACTTTATTAGTGAAGGGGTCTAGTGCATGGAGATTGACCCAGCACGTAGCCTAAGTTTGCTGGCTAGCTCTATTGGGTTGGTGTTGGGTTAGCCCAACTAAGACAGAAATAAAGCATCGGGTCGAACACTTCTTTGGTGTCTTCTTTGGTGTCAAGGTAATCGCAATGAATAGTCAGCGACTTCGGAGAAAGGCTAGAAGAATGGGACCCATTATGGGACAGACAATGTATGATCATTACGAATTAACATAATGTTACACTGCTACAGACATAATTGCCATAGTTTTTAAAATATGTAAGAGAGAAGTGCATTGAAATACTAAACTAACACTAAATCTTCTATGGTTGACGATATTACTTGAAGTATAAGTAAAAATGGTATTTTTTGGTAGTTCGAATGTTATCTAATATCTCTTTTACATGTCCCTCGGGCGCTTCTTTGGAGGGATGTTGGGGATTCAAGACGATCCGTTGGGTTAGTTGGCCTAAATTTAATCAAACGCAGGTTAGAGGCTACTAAGTTACGTTTGGTAACTCAAGTCAGAAATGGGGTGAACAACAGCTTTTGTTCAAATCTGTGTTTCAACCAACATAGAGTCCAAGTATACAATACCATTTGTTTTGGAGTCCTTTAAAGATTGCTACATGGGCACTTAGCTTTGTCAAATAAACTATCTAAACTCCAGTCCTGAATTTTCGATTAATTTGTTCGGATTGTTGTTAGATGTTGTGGGGTCTCAGCAACTTAAGATAAAAGCATTAAAGTAGTAATAATGAAGAAGAGTACACAACGTGCAAAGAGAGGGTTTAGGTAATCTTATTTGTATGACTTATGAGATTATCGAAATATGAGAAGGGTATAAGCTAAGTTTTAACTCCTTATGAGCTTATATGGTTATATACTTCATCTTATTGCTTATTCAAGCCCATAAACTCCATTAATAAGCTCAAAAGCCGTTAAAAGCTACTTGTCCAAATTTTAATAAGCCGATATGCGACTAATAATTTTATGACTTTACGGTAAATGCAAAAGGTTAGAACGTTGAGAGAGGGAGATCATACGGTAAGTACTGAAGCGGGAACTGCGAGAACTGTCAGCGGAATATAAGCAACAGCCCTACAATTACACAAAAGACATAATGTCAACATCTGAATGAAATACAATCATAAATGAAGTGAATATGAATTGAATTAACAAGGCTCATTCATAAATTCATGAAGAGTATAAAATAAAAGAAACTAGTTACAATACAAGAGGACCCCAAGGACCAAGGTCTTCCTCCACCCATAACAAAAAGTCCTTCAATATCTGCAAATAAAAAAATAAAATAAAAGGCATCATTATGCTGTTAATTATTACTCCAACATACAGACAGCAAGCTAAAAGAATTAAATGTATTTAATAAATACATTTATTTAATTTTAATTTACTAATAATAATGAATCCCTAAGTAAGCTAATTGGATTTAAGCAAATACATAAAAGAAACAAAAACATTAAACCTAATACAGGCAATCACTTAACGAAAAAAGAAACAAAAAAGGCATAATAATTGAATTGAATGAAATGAATATAAATAAATATAAATAATACCTTTTCAACGGGAAGAGTAAAGCAAGCGAAGGTGATGGCGGCGATAAGGAGCAGAAGAAGGGTTAATTTAGCAAACGAAACCCAATTACAATTTAACGACCAATTTGCCATTCTTTATAATATATTCTTTTGATTTTGATCGTCTGAATTTGATTTTGTAATTTTAATTTATGTTTGATGATGATGATGATGATGATGATGATGATGATGATGATGATGATGATGATGTTGAATGTTGATGTTGATGTTGATGTTGCTGGTTGATCGATTTCAATAACCCGCCATCTCAATCTTGCTATTTTGTTGTTTGTTGTGGAGTATTCTATTCTTAGCTGGGCCCACCAACTATTCTTATTTCACCGAACCAACCAATTTATAAAAAAACAGTACTAGTAGTAGTAGTTTTTTTGTTTCTATTTCAAAAAAGTAATTTATTTTTTTTTTTTTTTATATTTTTTTTTTTTTTGTGCATTGTCTTTGGCAAAATAGGGCTTTTAGTTATTTCAAAAAAACTAATGTAGATCTATATTGAACCGCCTTCATTCTCAATGGTTCAACTCCCATTACCTTGAGTATTGATTAAAGGTCTAGGGGTTCAATTCATGTCTACATAAAAAAGTGCGCGAGAAAGATTTTACCATCCCGTATGCAAAAATTCGGCTTGATTCACATGTTCGTATAGATTGATGGACCAGGCCCTGTTATGTGGTGTGCGTAGAAAATGATCGAATGGATTGTTTTTTATTATCATCAGTGATCTATAAAATAAAATTGAAATATTTTGTTAGAATCGTTCATTAAAGACAAAAAAAACTAAAACTAAAATGTAATGTAATGTGATATCTAACTGTATCAAAAGGCAACCCGAGATCCTCTATTTTCTTTTTTTCTTGCAAAATAATTAAAATTCTTCCTCAATTTGTTATAAGAATGGAATTGACTAATTTTATGACGCTACCAGGTAATGTAGATATCATTATTTGAGATTAATACACAAGAAGTACAAGCTATCAATTCTTTTTCTAACTCTTTCTAAAACTTGACATCTAATTTCTTATCAATAGTTGAAGAAGTCAAAAAATCATAAGAAAAGTATTCTATTTTTGTATCTTAGATGAAAACTTTATACCGAGCCATAAAGAATAAAATATTATCATAGACAAGTATCAAATTGCTAACTTTTAGTCTCATTTGCCACTGTTCTACATATTCATCAAGATTGTGTGTGAAGACCATACTCCCTTATTAAAACGTACAACCAACCAACACCTGACTTTAAGAGCTCAAACTCGCACATCCTCATACTCGCACTCTTTAAACATACCACTAACCGCATGAAAAAACGCAATTCAAGCTAAAAGCTTCCACAATTAAGAATTCTATATCACAAATTCCATAAAATAAAAATGGTGATAATGTTAGAAATGAAAATAAGAAACGACGTCCGTGCTTATCACAGCATAACCTACACGGCTGATGCAATCCATTTAAATGTTAGTTGTTCTGGTTTATGAAACAACCCAACCCGTATTCCATACGATAAATTTTTTTTTTATATATAATACACATTTATGCGCCAATTAAATATGTAAACCATTCCACAAGTTCCATTTAAACGTACATCAATTTAAATGTTTACAAAAAGTACGAAAGCCATTAATTAAGTTTAATACAAGTTTGACCCACTACAAATGATAGTTTATAATCCAAACGACACTCGAGCATGGTTTGGGGCTAAACTACCCAAAACGTTAGGCCAACTTCGAAGAGCTAACACCAAAAGCACCCCCCGACAACATAAGCGGGAGACCACTAGTCCAAACGTATGCCCTTACCCTTGTCCAAGCCGGAACCTATAAAATGGTAAACAACGAGAGGGTAAGCAAGGCTTAGTGAGTGCAACAATTATACATACATACATATAACCTACTTACTTGCAAACACTTACCAAATCCGCATACATACTAGTTACATAATTAGCATACCTTTCACATGTATAACGCTAAGTATCACGATAACAAGGCTAGTATAACAATAGCTTATAACACAACAATACAATATGCTAAAACACAAGTATAACGATGATGTTCACAACATCCGTAGTACTCGAGATCTCAAGGCTAGCCCAATGAATGGTATCGTCAACATCGAACTTAAATCCCATTCGCCTATATTAATGTGGTATCGTCAACACCGAACTTTAAACCCACATATGAGGTATCGTCAACAACGAACTTTAAACCCTCATCAACGTCACTACAATAATCGTATGGCATCGTCAACATCGAACTTTAATTCCATACGTATGAGGTATCGTCAACAACGAACTTTAAACCCTCATCCACAACGTAATATACTCTAGGGTATGGTATCGTCAACATCGAACTTTAACCCATACCCCACGAGCAAATAAATCATATACATGCATATATAATTATTCCACTCACCTTAACACTTCGGTGGTGATTTAAATGCTTCCACACACCTCGAGCAAAGTACCTAATACATAGGTACACATTCAATACACAACTAGTGGCATTTACCACATTACTTACACTTTGAGCATTTAATGACCCAAATGGCATTAAATGACTCAACCACACCCAACACCGTCCTTAAATGCCAAGACTCATATTAAATCGCCAAAGCTAGTGATTTAAAGTCTACTAACATTAACTAGCACAACCTAGGGTAATTCATACCCATCTCACCCAAACTAGGTCAACATTACCCATTTTGACTCATTTTAACACTTTGACTCACAAACTAGTCATACTTAGTTCATTAACTATTTTCATCATCATTAACAAGTGTATTAGTGACAAAGAACCCATTTAACACTTTCAACTTCAAATCTCAAGTCCAAACCCTAAATTATAGTTACTTAGGGTTTCCTTTCATCAACACAACCCAAGTTCACCCATTTTAACCCCAAGTGGGTCACATAAGTTTCAAATAAACCAAAACCCTAGCATAACTAATTAAAACTCAAAACATAGAGTTAGAACTTACCGAGACTACCAACGCGTAGCTAGAGACACAAGGAACAACTTTAATTCTTGCTCCAAAGATCAACCCTCAATCCTTCACTCTCAAATCTCACTTTTAATCCAAATGGGTTTTAAGTTTTGGGAGAGAAATTGGAAAGAAAAGAGAAAAGAAATTAAATGAAATGGATAAGTGGTTGGAATTTAATGCTCCCATCAGATTTATACGCCAAATTACCACTTTACCCCTTAAAGTCATTTAATTTGAGCTAAAACCGGAATCTGTCCAGCAGATTTGCCGCGGCGCGGCCCAAATGTTGCGGCGCGACGTATCGAAGGAAAAACAACCCCTTTTAACCCAACTTCTGATCCAGATTTGCTTGTTATGCCGCGGCGCGGACCCAATTGTCGTGGCGCGGCCTAAGGCTGTATCTGAACAGCTCGACCAACTTAAACAATTTTCGATTTTATTTAATTTGTACATTCCAAACCCGCTTCCTATATTCACCTAGCCTTCAACAATAGTCTCACAAGACTTAACGCTAACCAAACCCATGTTTAAACTTATACATGCACACCTTATCAAGTATACATATATTCATACATTTACGCATAAGCTAACGAGTTATAATCGTACAAATGATTAAGTAAGTACCTTTCGATATGTACGGGGAAACGGGATGTTACAACTCTCCCCCACTTGAATCGGAGCGCGTCCTCGCGATCCAAGCCGCATGACAAGAAGGAAGATAAACCAACACAAACTCTTCGGGCTGCCAAGTAAACTCGGAACCCTTATTACGACGGCATTGAACTTTAAAAGTCCTAACCTCTTTATGTCTCAACCTTTTGACCTTCTCATCGAGTATGGCAATCGGTTCCTCGATATACTCTAACTTATTATTTAGCTCAATCTCGTCTAATGGCACCCAAGATGAATCATCCGCACGACACTTACGGAGATGAGAAACATGAAATGTATTATGGATCCCCGCAAGCTCTTCAGGTAATTCCAAACGATACGCGACTTCACCAACACGAGCTAAAACCTTAAACGGCCCAATAAACCGAGGAGCTAACTTTCCTCGTTTCCAGAATCGAATAATACCTTTCCATGGCGAAACCTTAAGCATCACCATGTCACCTTCTTGAAATTCGATCGTTCGTCTATGTTTGTCGGCATACGACTTTTGCCTATCTTGAGCCTTTTTCAAATGCTCTCGAATCATATCAATCTTTCTATTCGTCTCTAAAACTAAATCAGTACTCCCGATTTCCTTTTGTCCCACTTCACCCCAACAAATCGGGGTTCGACATCTACGCCCATAAAGCATCTCATATGGCGGCATCCCGATACTAGTATGATAACTATTATTGTACGAGAATTCCACCAAAGGCAAATGCTCATCCCAACTACCACCGAAATCAATAATGCACGCACGTAACATATCTTCCAAAGTTTGATTCGTACGCTCGGTTTGACCGTCCGTTTGAGGATGATACGCCGTGCTTAATTTTAACTGCGTACCCATATCTTCATGAAATTTCTCCCAAAACCGAGATGTAAAACGGGTATCTCGATCCGAAATAATAGATATAGGAACTCCGTGTCGAGAGATAACTTCCTTGATAAACAATTTAGCCAAGGTCTCCGACGATATTGCTTCTTTAATGGGAAGAAACAAAGCGCTTTTCGTCAATCGATCAACTATAACCCAAATCGAATCAAACTGGGTTCTCGCCGTTTTAGGTAACTTTGTGATGAAATCCATGGTAATGTGCTCCCATTTCCATTTTGGAATTTCTAACGGTTGTAACTTACCATACGGCTTTTGGTGCTCGGCCTTAACTTGCAAACACGTGACGCATTGCTCAACATACTTCACAACATCACGTTTCATGCCCGGCCACCAATAATCTTTCCTTAAATCAAGATACATTTTCGTCGCGCCCGGATGAATGGAATACTTTGACTTATGTGCTTCATCGAGTAACACTTGTCGGTAATCACCCATCTTAGGCACCCACACTCTTCCTTGAAAAGACAACAAACCACGCGAGCCCATAGTAATGAACTCCGATTGTCCCACAATTCGCTCCGCATGCTTGTTGTGAACGTAAGCCTCTATTTGAATCACTTCGAGTTTTTCAAGAAAATCGTTAGTAATAATCATACGTAACAATCCCAATCGTAACGCCGGGTGATGACTCTTTCGACTTAACGCATCCGCGACCACATTTGCCTTGCCCGGATGATAAAGTATTTCACAATCATAATCTTTCACCACATCCATCCACCTACGTTGACGATAATTCAAATCTCGTTGATTAAAGAGGTGTTTCAAACTCTTATGATCCAAATAAATTGTACACTTGACACCATACAAGTAATGGCGCCAAATTTTCAACGCATTCACAACCGCCGTCAACTCAAGATCATGAGTCGGATATCTCGTCTCGTGTTCCTTTAATTGTCGAGAGGCATAAGCGATGACTTTACCTCTTTGCATTAGAACACACCCGAGTCCAATTAATGAGGCATCACAATAAACCGTCATGTCTTCCACCCCTTCCGGCAAAACTAACATCGGAGCTTGACATAACTTCTCCTTTAACAATTGAAAAGCAACTTATTGCTCGTTCTCCCAAACAAACCTCGCGTTCTTCCTTGTTAATTTCGTCAACGAAGAAGCTATCTTAGAAAAGTCTTGGATAAACCGACGATAATAACCGGCCAATCCGAGAAAACTTCGGACCTCCGTAGGCGTAGTCGGTTGTCTCCAACTCTTCACCGTCTCTATCTTCCCCGGATCCACTTGAATGCCGTCTTTGTTCACAATATGACCATGGAATTGAACTTTCCTTAGCCAAAATTCACATTTGGAGAACTTAGCATACAACTTCTCCTTTCGTAACGTCTTCAATACTTCACGCAAATGACGTTCATGTTCGTTCATACTCTTTGAATAAATAAGTATGTCGTCAATGAACATAATTACCGACTTGTCCAACATAGGTTGGCACACTCGGTTCATAAGATCCATGAATGCCGCCGGTGCATTCGTAAGACCAAAAGGCATAACTACGAACTCAAAATGCCCATAACGTGTTCGAAAAGCCGTTTTCTCAATATCTTCCTCACGTACCCGCATTTGGTGATAGCCGGACCGTAGGTCGATCTTAGAGAAATACGTCGCACCTTGGAGTTGGTCAAACAAATCGTCAATCCGAGGCAATGGATAACGATTCTTGATCGTCACCTTATTTAACTCCCGGTAATCGATGCACATTCGCATGCTACCATCCTTCTTCTTCACAAATAAAACCGGAGCGCCCCATGGCGAAGCACTCATTGAATAAAACCCTTCTCGAGCAACTCTTGGGTTTGATTTAACAACTCTTGCATTTCCGTCGGTGCTAAACGATAAGGAGTTTTAGCAATGGGAGTAGCTCCCGGAACCAACTCAATGCGAAATTCAACTTGTCTTTCCGCCGGAACACCCGGTAACTCGTCCGGAAAAACGTCTCCGAATTCCCTAACCACCGGAATTTCACGAATAGGTGGTGGCTCGTCACGAGTATCAACAACATGGGCAAGAAAAGCCAAGCCACCACTAACAAGAAAATGACGTGCCCATGCAAAAGAACATATCGGCACAAGTCTTCTTCGTCTATCGCCATGAATAATCAACTCTCCCCCACTTGGGGTCTTCACACGTATAAACTTTTCATGGCATGCAATAACGGCTCTATTTCGATCGAGCCAATCCATACCAACAACGATATCAAAATCGCCCAAAGTCATAGGGATGAGATCAATTTTAAAGTTTTCGGCACCAAAAACGACATCACAATTCTTACACACATCAACCACTAGCACCGTCTTACCGTCCGCTATTTCGACTTCTACCGGACGACTTAACTTAGCTAATGGTCTATCAAGTTTAGGCACAAATTTTGGAGACACAAACGACAAATTTGCACCGCTATCAAAAAGAATCCTTGCCGGATTAGAATTAACCAAGAAGGTACCTAAGACAACTTCGTTGGATTGCTTGACTTCGTCGTTAGTCATCAAATAGTTTCGACCTCGAGCCGTACCCGCCGCCTTCTCTAGCCTTTTAACATTATCGTTGTTCAAATCGGGACACTCTGACTTTCGGTGTCCTTCCTTGTTGCAATTAAAACAAGTGAGCTTGTTTGTTGAATTTGGCTTCGGACAATCTCGAGCCATATGTCCACGTACCCCACAATTGTAGCAAGTAGGGACAAAGTTCCCAAAACCACCGGTAGCGCCCTTCTTCACACTATTGACACTTTCGGAACCCTTTTTGTTCTTGTTCTTTTTATTTGAAAAATTCGAATAACTCGAACCTTCAAACTTTCTTTTTGAAAAAGTGAAATCGCTTTTTCTTGGAACCTCCGGCTCAAAACCCCGAGCCAACTCGAATAGCTCTTCAAAAGTCTTAGCCATTCCCCGACTAATCTTACCCTTGAACTCGTCTTTCAAGGTACGATAGAAATCTTTCATTAGCTTGTGATCGTCACCAACATATTCCGGGCAAAAGCGAGTCTTTGCCAAAAAGGTAGACTTGAGAGTAACCAAGTCCATCGAACCTTGTTGCAAATGATGTGTAGCGACCCCGACAAATCGTCAAGTGACGGCGTCGGCTACGTGGGTCCCATTACCTGATTATAAGTCTTTAAAATAACGTTTGACCAAAATATGTCGCCTTCATTTCAAAATAAAGATTGTTTCAAAGTTTACAAGAATTGTTCAACCAAAAGTTAAGTTACAACGTTATAAGTACGATTGAAATCTAGGCGACACGGTTTAAAGTAAAGTCAAAAGACGCTCCATGAAATGCATGTATACTCGACATCGGATGCAAGTATCAAATAGTAAGCGGAAGCATGTTTCACATATCGTGCATGACCTGAGAAAAACATAGAAATCTGTCAACGAAAATGTTGGTGAAATCATAGGTTTAAGTAAGTAAGTACAAGTGAACCACAAGATTTGCATCAATGAAATAATAGTAATACATTCCAAAAGTTTGTTTCACGAGCACCCAATTATCAAAGCTTAACATTCCTTCCATTGTATACCCCATCACTTAGTGCTAGAACAAACACTGATTCTCGAAAATATATTTCATCCGTAGACGGTAGCGAACCGTCAAAGATGAGGGTTGTCAACCCATATGGCCATATAACATAAGTTCTCGCTTACACCCGGCAAGTGTAACTAATGATAATCGAATTGAGGATTTTTGTTCTAAACTCGTATGTAGAATGTTTGTTTTCCCGTTCTTGTGTTCACTTAGTTCAAAAGAATCGTTTATGTTTTCTCATCCCAAATATAAGTTCAAAAGAGTAAAAGTGGGACTATGATCTCACCTCGAGTGCACGAGTATAAAAGTACTTCAACAAGTAAACGTGTGCATGAAAGTTGCTTAGCCTTGACCTAAACAAGTAAGTTATATCAATTAACCGGTTACGACACAAGGTCGGGTGAAATGTGTTCAATTAGTCCTATGGCTCGTTACGACTCGATTAAGTATAGCATGTGAATCACGTTGTCAAGTTTCATACAAGAAACAAGTATAAAAGCATGTTAGAATGATTGTATAAAAGTTTGGTTAAGTTTGACTAAAAGTCAAACTTGGTCAAAGTCAACGAAAAAGTCAACACGTTCGGGTTCGGTCCCGAACTATTTTTCTGAGGTTTTTATTCATATATAAGCATATTAGAACAAGTTTCATGTGAATCGGAGGTCGATAGCTAGTCAAACATTTCGCGTGAAATGCGCCAAAGTGAGCAGAATCTGGCCAGGCGATTCTGCGCGCCGCGCGGGGATGTGGCGCGCCGCGCCACTACCTGGCCAGAGAATTCTGGTCAGTTTTCAAAGTATGCACGAACCAAAACACAAACATTCCCATTTTATGATCCGCAAACAATTAGAACATGTATTTTATATCCTCGGAAAGCTATTTCGACAAGGAATACAACTAACCACATATCATTAATCAAAAACATCATTTACAATAACCGAAAACTCGTCAATTGATCAAGAAAGGTTTATTTTCAAAGTTTCAAGTTCGTAAAACGTATTTTATGATTCGGGAATCCAATTTACACATACGATATGCCGTTTTGAAGGTAATGAAGCATACATTACAACTAAACACTTACTAATAACATTTCATGGCATTCGAAACATCAAAAGCTCGTTTTAAGTCTATCAAACCCTAACCAAAATCCGCAAAAATCAATATTCATGTTTTTGAAGTTTCCTTAATCAACCTACGCATCAAAACGAAGCTAGTGATACTAGTAACACAATTAAAACATGCACTTTAACAATCTAACAACATTAACTCATCCAAAATCAAGGATTAAGCTAACCCATTTCAAATGTTCAAACTAGTTACTCAAAACAACGAATCGAGCAAACAAAACATATATTCATGTTATACACGAGCCATAGACACTAACTAACACAATTTCAAGTCAAAAACACGAATTTAAAGAAATCTAGAGTTTTAGAAATGTTACCCAAACGATATGAAGTTTGTATCAAAATGTAGAGGATGAAGAGAGGATCACGAAAATGTAATCGGATTTGTTGTGAGCTTCCAAGATTGAATTTAGATGATGAATGATTGAATTGGGTGTTTGTGTGTGTGTTCTTGATAGAGAGAAAGAGAGAGAGGTGGAGGTGATTGAATGGAGGAGGGTGAAGGTTGACTAGTTGACCTAGTCATCTCTTTGCCCTCTTGGCAAGTTTAGTCCCTCAAGTTTCAAAGCGGGTGCGGAAATTAACCAAACGAATATTTTTAAAACGCTCGAGTAAACGGGTGATGTCAAAATTAAATAGCGGAAATATAATGAACGTTACTCACGGAAACTATTAATTTAAATACGAAGGATTTTGTTTAAAAAAAAAGACGGTGTTAAAATTAAATTTAACGGAAAAACACGGGATGTTACATTATCCACACCTCAAAAGAAATTTCGTCCCGAAATTTAGTTGGAAGTAGTAGTCGTTGAATCTTCCTCGAGATCTTGTGTTGCCAATTCTACGAATGAGGGAGAAGTACGTTCTAAGGTATTTCAACGAGTTTTGACGGTCGGGATCATGTGTTGTTTTAAGGTTTGGCTTCACGATTTATGGTTTTAACCGGTCCTCCTAGGAAGTGAGGGTTATCGTCGATAGTGAGTTCATCAAAGGAGATAACAAGTTCTCGTTTCGCAAAACACGTCTTTGAGTTGATGCATCGAATGTAGGATAAACGGAGACCCAAAATGAGTCGGAAAAGTCTAAACGGCTAGCGACGGGTCCAAAACACCCCAAGAATTTAAAGGATCAAAATATTGCGGATTTAGCTTCCTACGTTTCCCGAAACGGATTGCACCTTTCCAAGGTGCGACTCTTAACGTGACGCGGTTTCCCACGTGGAATTTGAAATGTTTACGTCTAACATCGGCGTAGCTCTTGGTGATTACGAGTCGCGTAGGGTTTTACCTGAATATGAATAAATTTTCTCGGTTGCTCATGAACAACCTCGGCCCCGGTGAATTGATCATCGTTTACTTGGTTCGACAAGGGAGAATGACGTTTCCGGTCACATGTGGTTTCAAAAGGAGTGACGTTAAAACTTGAATGAAAATCATTGTAGTACGAGGATTCGGTTAAAGGAAAATACTTTTCTTAAGTAAATTTGAAGTTGGTAATACAAACTTGTATTATGGTTTCCAAGGTTTAAATCACATGTTTGTTCGGTCCGTCGGGTTGTGGATGGTACGCGGTACTCATGTCTAAACGCGGTCCCGAGGCTTCTTGTAAAACTAGAAGTGAAACGAGTATTTCGATACGGGATAATTAACAAAGATACACCGTGTTGGAATAGAATCTCTTAAGATATGTTTGAACGAGTCAGTTAGGGTTCGAAAAAAAAATTGTTCGTTAGGACTATTCACCCTCGTGGCGAATACTTATGTAATATGAGGAGTTTCTCTATCCAGGGAGAAATGTTACAAGGAGTTTCTTTAAACGGAAATGCGAACGGTAAAGATAGTAGTGAAATGAGGACTTAGAATAGGATGAGTTTACATCTCGAGGTTGCCATAACGTGCCTCTAGTTGTCAAAAGTTGAAGTCTGAAAGAGAAACGAGGTAGTACACGTAGTTGTATAGTTCGGGGTTGAATAATAGTTGACCGATTATCAGAAACACAAGGGCGTTACGTCAAAGAAGAGTGAAGTATCGTTGGATTGTGTGTTATCTTAAATCCCAGTAATATCAGACGGTGACGGTGTAATAACAGAGGTAGGTAGTGTGGTACGGGATGACGAGAAAATTGATCGGATCCACAATTTAGTATTCGAATTCTTCGTGCAAAATAACGAATTTTAGTTATGTTGATTTTTGAGACGAGAGAGTATGCCTTTCGGCGTTCAAGTAGAAATATTTCCATGTTTGAGTTCCATCTAGTGCTATACGCATTTAGCTAGGAAGGTTGGTGTGAAGAATCACATTCAAGGCTCAGACATGAAGAGGTTTAAAGTTTTCCTTAGTGAGTTAACGAGTTTAAAAGTCGTGTAACACGAGAAAAGTCAGGAATGAATCTTCGGTAAAAATAGACGAGATCTAGGATTTTACGAATACAAGTCTGAGTTGAGAGAGTTTCATGATTACGTGTGGCTTGATTTCGAGATTGATTGTAATGCCTTGACCATTAACATCATGGTCTAGAAAATTTGACTTCGTTTAACAGAAATTCTCACTCGGAGAATTTGGTATAGAGTTGCTCTTTTCTCAAAAGTTCGAGACTAAGATGGTGATGTTGTTCGTTTTCCTTCTTTACTTGAATGAGTTAAGATGTCATCTATAAATACGATAACAGATTTGTCTAGATAAGTTTGCATACGTGGTTTAGGAGGTTCATGAATACGGACAGAGTCCTAAATAAATCGAATGGTACTAAGAGAGATTTACAACTAACGTTGCGAGTTCGGAAAACTCGTCTCCCTTAACCCCCAATTGTGGATACGAGGAAGAGGGTATCGGTTTCCAACCGAAAATTACTTAGTTCACAATATTCTATACATAATTGTAGGGGAATAATTTCTCCTTAACAAATAGGTTTCGAGCTCCCTAGTTCTATAGGTGTCAAGTCATAATTCTTAACGTATATCCTCCAATAAAATTTATAGGCTCACAATATTTATCCATTGGTCGCTTAAATTGCCTAAGTAGTATCTAGGGGAAAAAGGTGGAATGTAAAGAGTACAAGTCAAAGCCTCGGTTGTAATACGTCTAGCGGTAACCGAATCGAATAAGTATGAAATATATGGTTTGTTGTGAAGGAACGTACCCGTGACTAGTCCATCGTCGTCTCGGGCATCCTAGGTGTCGATGTTGAAAGTTCAATGGCGTGCGTTGGGGTTGATTTTCTTATTTGGGCACACATTCCTAAAATGACCCGGTTGGCCACATTCGAAGCAAGCACCCGTTCTGTGTGCGTTGGGCATCTTTCGAGCGACGGGTCCTTGGCGCCGGTGGCGAAACCTGCCACATCCTTCAAAGTGATGCTTGTGGCATTCGTTACAAAAAGGTAGTTTTCCGGTATAGCCTTTCTTGTCGTTGGAGGCGAAAGGCTTCTTGGCGGGGTTGTTGTTATTGTTGTGGTTGCTTGATTGAGAGGCTTCCCATGTTCTTTTATTGCCGCTCGATTGGTTCTCGATCATGGGTGCCGGTGCTTCCATTTCAGTTACCGTTTCTAAAGTTTGGTGGGCCTTTGCTAAAGCCTCTTGTAGGTTAGTGGGTTGGGATGCCATTACCCCGTGTTGAATGCTCTTAGGGAGGCCATCCATGTAAAGTTCGACTCTTAGTGATTCGGGAGCCATGAGATTCGGACACATTGAGACTAGTTCGGTAAACCGTTGATTATAAGCTCCGAGGTCATTCCCGACCGTTTTCAAATTCCTTAGCCCTTGCTCAAGCCTTCGAGTCTCGTCGCGCGGGAAGTATTCGGTGATCATTCTTTCTCTTAATTCGGCCCAAGAGAGTGTAAGGGCTTCATCGATACCCACTGATTGTACGTACTTGTTCCACCACGAGAGAGCAATGCCGGTGAAAGTGAGGGTGGAAAAATTGACCTTATCTTGGTCTCGACAGCCGCTTGTGTTAAAAACGGTCTCTATTTGTTCAAACCATCGGGTGAGAGTAACCGGTCCTCCGGTTCCATCGAAAGTGGGAGGGTTGTACTTCATGAAGTTCTTGTAGGAGCAACCTTCGCTTGAATTACCGGCTCCATGATTGTTGTGGTTAGAAAAGTGATCGGCCACGGCCGTACCCACGGCGGTGGTTATCATTCGTTGAAGAGCTTGTTCAAGAGTTTCGAGAGGAGTGTTGTGTTGACCTTGGTGAGCCATTGTTCCTTCATGACACAAGAATATCGTTGGTTAGTATTTTCAACAATACTAACCACAGTATGGAATAAGGATAGAGAGAAAATTTTCCTGGACTCGCCTTAAATTCTTTACGTCATAATGTCGGAACGTCCATGTGAATCACCGTAATATAATCCCGGAAATTATATTACCCTGATTCTCATGTGCATTTAACATTACTTCATAAAGTCAAGGTGGCGCATCAACAAAATTTATCAACGTAAGATCAAGATCGAATACGAGTTAGATATGATAGAAGAGTTCGAGTATAAATGCACAATTAGTCAAATAATTCCTACTTCAGTCTATATGCCGGTTGTAGTCTAGATTCACCTATGTACCCTATGACTCGGGGTGGACACAAATGAACTCTAAATCCCTACAACCAAGGCTCTGATACCAACTGTAGCGACAGATGGGGTAGAAACCCACCCAGTGCCTTTCCAGCTAACCGCTTGGTGACCACTGAGTGTACCTCAGACACTGATTTTACGGCCCGCATTTCTGCCAAACTGCCAACCCTCAAATTCCAAGGGATCGCAAGGGGTAAGAGCCAATGCTTCGTCACAGGTAACACTGTGAGAACCCCCTCTACGATTAACCCGCCAAAAAGCATAGTCCGTATGAGTGCCCGGCCTGACAGCCGGCGCGCGTGACTACCTTTACGGCTAAGGTTAAACCAGCTCTGATACCAACTGTAGCGACCCCGACAAATCGTCAAGTGACGGCGTCGGCTACGTGGGTCCCATTACCTGATTCTAAGTCTTTAAAATAACGTTTGACCAAAATATGTCGCCTTCATTTCAAAATAAAGATTATTTCAAAGTTTACAAGAATTGTTCAACCAAAAGTTAAGTTACAACGTTATAAGTACGATTGAAATCTAGGCGACACGGTTTAAAGTAAAGTCAAAAGACGCTCCATGAAATGCATGTATACTCGACATCGGATGCAAGTATCAAATAGTAAGCGGAAGCATGTTTCACATATCGTGCATGACCTGAGAAAAACATAGAAATCTGTCAACGAAAACGTTGGTGAAATCATAGGTTTAAGTAAGTAAGTACAAGTGAACCACAAAATTTGCATCAATGAAATAATAGTAATACATTCCAAAAGTTTGTTTCACGAGCACCCAATTATCAAAGCTTAACATTCCTTCCATTGTATACCCCATCACTTAGTGCTAGAACAAACACTGATTCTCGAAAATATATTTCATCCGTAGACGGTAGCGAACCGTCAAAGATGAGGGTTGTCAACCCATATGGCCATATAACATAAGTTCTCGCTTACACCCGGCAAGTGTAACTAATGATAATCGAATTGAGGATTTTTGTTCTAAACTCGTATGTAGAATGTTTGTTTTCCCGTTCTTGTGTTCACTTAGTTCAAAAGAATCGTTTATGTTTTCTCATCCCAAATATAAGTTCAAAAGAGTAAAAGTGGGACTATGATCTCACCTCGAGTGCACGAGTATAAAAGTACTTCAACAAGTAAACGTGTGCATGAAAGTTGCTTAGCCTTGACCTAAACAAGTAAGTTATATCAATTAACCGGTTACGACACAAGGTCGGGTGAAATGTGTTCAATTAGTCCTATGGCTCGTTACGACTCGATTAAGTATAGCATGTGAATCACGTTGTCAAGTTTCATACAAGAAACAAGTATAAAAGCATGTTAGAATGATTGTATAAAAGTTTGGTTAAGTTTGACTAAAAGTCAAACTTGGTCAAAGTCAACGAAAAAGTCAACACGTTCGGGTTCGGTCCCGAACTATTTTTCTGAGGTTTTTATTCATATATAAGCATATTAGAACAAGTTTCATGTGAATCGGAGGTCGATAGCTAGTCAAACATTTCGCGTGAAATGCGCCAAAGTGAGCAGAATCTGGCCAGGCGATTCTGCGCGCCGCGCGGGGATGTGGCGCGCCGCGCCACTACCTGGCCAGAGAATTCTGGTCAGTTTTCAAAGTATGCACGAACCAAAACACAAACATTCCCATTTTATGATCCGCAAACAATTAGAACATGTATTTTATATCCTCGGAAAGCTATTTCGACAAGGAATACAACTAACCACATATCATTAATCAAAAACATCATTTACAATAACCGAAAACTCGTCAATTGATCAAGAAAGGTTTATTTTCAAAGTTTCAAGTTCGTAAAACGTATTTTATGATTCGGGAATCCAATTTACACATACGATATGCCGTTTTGAAGGTAATGAAGCATACATTACAACTAAACACTTACTAATAACATTTCATGGCATTCGAAACATCAAAAGCTCGTTTTAAGTCTATCAAACCCTAACCAAAATCCGCAAAAATCAATATTCATGTTTTTGAAGTTTCCTTAATCAACCTACGCATCAAAACGAAGCTAGTGATACTAGTAACACAATTAAAACATGCACTTTAACAATCTAACAACATTAACTCATCCAAAATCAAGGATTAAGCTAACCCATTTCAAATGTTCAAACTAGTTACTCAAAACAACGAATCGAGCAAACAAAACATATATTCATGTTATACACGAGCCATAGACACTAACTAACACAATTTCAAGTCAAAAACACGAATTTAAAGAAATCTAGAGTTTTAGAAATGTTACCCAAACGAGATGAAGTTTGTATCAAAATGTAGAGGATGAAGAGAGGATCACGAAAATGTAATCGGATTTGTTGTGAGCTTCCAAGATTGAATTTAGATGATGAATGATTGAATTGGGTGTTTGTGTGTGTGTTCTTGATAGAGAGAAAGAGAGAGAGGTGGAGGTGATTGAATGGAGGAGGGTGAAGGTTGACTAGTTGACCTAGTCATCTCTTTGCCCTCTTGGCAAGTTTAGTCCCTCAAGTTTCAAAGCGGGTGCGGAAATTAACCAAACGAATATTTTTAAAACGCTCGAGTAAACGGGTGATATCAAAATTAAATAGCGGAAATATAATGAACGTTACTCACGGAAACTATTAATTTAAATACGAAGGATTTTGTTTAAAAAAAAAAGACGGTGTTAAAATTAAATTTAACGGAAAAACACGGGATGTTACATGATGCAACTCGTCCCGGATTCTATCAAGGTCGGAAGAAGTTCGGTATTCTTGGAAGAGTTCCTTCTTAAACTCCTCCCATGTCAAGCTCATGCATTGCTTTTCGCCATATAAATTGATTTTATCGTCCCACCACAACTTGCCTTCTTCACGTAACATGCTAGACCCATAACTCGTCTTCTTCTCAGGAGGACACTCCGCGGTACGGAACGCCCCCTCGATATCGGAAATCCAACAAGTGCTTTTTAATGGATCCCTCACCCCATTAAACATCGGAGGTTGAGTATCCTTGAAATTTTTGTAGTGGAAGTCCCGTCTTCCTTCACCTCCTTCACCACGAGGATAAATGTTTCTAGCTTCAAGAGCCTCTTCGATAGTGGCCTTCATTCGTTCATTTATTAAATCGGTCACTTGTCCATCGACCGAATCTTGGAAGACCTTTCAGACGTCCGTAAGGAAATCCGCTTTTAACTTTTTAAAGAAGGCCTCAACCTTGGCCGAAAATTCGGGGTCCTCGTTTGTACCACCGATATCATTATCGTGTCCGTTTCTCGTCTTCATTCTATAAAACGGAAAGGGTTAAACCATGAACGAAAAGCATAACACGTAAGTATATACATGCGTACCACACTACCCCATCTTGCTCAACAATCGTCGTACATTACTCGTTTGACACGATTTGCACCCGTAACAATGGTAGCTAATCGTTGTTACGAGAGCACGTCGCATTAACTTGCTAGTACAACGTCCGTCTTGCTTGATGATTGCTAAACACAACACAAAACAATTAGCACAAGGTTAGCTCACATAAACCAAAGCACTAACAATTCCCGATTAGACCCAACGTCCTACAAGTCCCGCATAAAGCGCTCACACAATAAAGCCCAAGTCTAGGCACCTATCTCAAGTCGCCTAAATCCCTTAGACCATGCTCTGATACCACTTGAAACAACCCAACCCGTATTCCATACGATATTTTTTTTTTTATATAATACACATTTATGCGCCAATTAAATATGTAAACCATTCCACAAGTTCCATTTAAACGTACATCAATTTAAATGTTTACAAAAGGCACGAAAGCCATTAATTAAGTTTAATACAAGTTTGACCCACTACAAATGATAGTTTATAATCCAAACGACACTCGAGCATGGTTTGGGGCTAAACTACTCAAAACGTTAGGCCAACTTCGAAGAACTAACACCAAAAGCACCCCCCGACAACATAAGCGGGAGACCACTAGTCCAAACGTATGCCCTTACCCTTGTCCAAGCCGGAACCTATAAAATGGTAAACAACGAGAGGGTAAACAAGGCTTAGTGAGTGCAACAATTATACATACATACATATAACCTACTTACTTGCAAACACTTACCAAATCCGCATACATACTAGTTACATAATTAGCATACCTTTCACATGTATAACGCTAAATATCACGATAACAAGGCTAGTATAACAATAGCTTATAACACAACAATACAATATGCTAAAACACAAGTATAACGATGATGTTCACAACATCCGTAGTACTCAAGATCTCAAGGCTAGCCCAACGAATGGTATCGTAAACATCGAACTTAAATCCCATTCGCCTATATTAATGTGGTATCGTCAACACCGAACTTTAAACCCACATATGAGGTATCGTCAACAACGAACTTTAAACCCTCATCAACGTCACTACAATAATCGTATGGCATCGTCAACATCGAACTTTAATTCCATACATATGAGGTATCGTCAACAACGAACTTTAAACCCTCATCCACAACGTAATATACTCTAGGGTATGGTATCGTCAACATCGAACTTTAACCCATACCCCACAAGCAAATAAATCATATACATGCATATATAATTATTCCACTCACCTTAACACTTCGGTGGTGATTTAAATGCTTCCGCACACCTAGAGCAAAGTACCTAATACATAGGTACACATTCAATACACAACTAGTGGCATTTACCACATTACTTACACTTTGAGCATTTAATGACCCAAATCGCATTAAATGACTCAACCACACCCAAAACCGTCCTTAAATGCCAAGACTCATATTAAATGGCCAAAGCTAGTGATTTAAAGTCTACTAACATTAACTAGCACAACCTAGGGTAATTCATACCCATCTCACCCAAACTAGGTCAACATTACCCATTTTGACTCATTTTAACACTTTGACTCACAAACTAGTCATACTTAGTTCATTAACTATTTTCATCATCATTAACAAGTGTATTAGTGACAAAGAACCCATTTAACACTTTCAACTTCAAATCTCAAGTCCAAACCCTAGATTATAGTTACTTAGGGTTTCCTTTCATCAACACAACCCAAGTTCACCCATTTTAACCCCAAGTGGGTCACATAAGTTTCAAATGAACCAAAACCCTAGCATAACTAATTAAAACTCAAAACATAGAGTTAGAACTTACCGAGACTACCAACGCGTAGCTAGAGACACAAGGAACAACTTTAATTCTTGCTCCAAAGATCAACCCTCAATCCTTCACTCTCAAATCTCACTTTTAATCCAAATGGGTTTTAAGTTTTGGGAGAGAAATTGGAAAGAAAAGAGAAAAGAAATTAAATGAAATGGATAAGTGGTTGGGATTTAATGCTCCCATCAGATTTAAACGCCAAATTACTACTTTGCCCCTTAAAGTCATTTAATTTGAGCTAAAACCGGAATCTGTCCAGCAGATTTGCCGCGGCGCGGCCCAAATGTCGCGGCGCGACGTTTCGAAGGAAAAACAACCCCTTTTAACCCAACTTCTGATCCAGATTTGCTTGTTATGCCGCGGTGCGGACCCAATTGTCGCGGCACGACCTAAGGCTGTATCTGAACAGCTCGACCAACTTAAACAATTTTCGATTTTATTTAATTTGTACATTCCAAACCCGCTTCTTATATTCACCTAGCCTTCAACAATAGTCTCACAAGACTTAACACTAACCAAACCCATGTTTAAACTTATACATGCACACCTTATCAAGTATACATATATTCATACATTTACGCATAAGCTAATGAGTTATAATCGTACAAATGATTAAGTAAGTACCTTTCGATACGTACGGGAAAATGGGATGTTACAGTTTACCTACAGAAACACGAACATAACCCTTTAATTCCTTGAAACAACCACAAATTCTCACCTAAAAATTTGTCCAGTCAACTAAGCCAAATGTTTCCATATTTCAAAGGATCAGGCTTTTATCTTTCAAGAACACAGACCAACAACTGTCTTCATACAAATTACTCACATTCCTTCCATAGTTAACACTGTTTCTTGATTAATAAATCTTAATTTCATGTTGGAGGTTTTATTGAAATTTCGTGTAGGGTAAAATAATCGATAGCCAAATAAATCACTGAATCGTGGTATCACTTTCCGAAAGTAATTATTCGACCCTTATTGCCTGGGTTACACGAATATCACTTTGGGATAAGACAGAGATTAGTTCTTGTTATTGGCAGTAAACAAGAACTCTTTTGCATAAGAGTATTAAGGTGTTTTTCGTATATCTTATTCTCATAAATGATAGTCCTTATTTATAGGCACCCAAAAATAAGTATTATTCCACGATGGAGATGTTTCACTAACTAATTTCGTTTTCAAATCTAAAACAAATCCTTTACATAAAGTTGTTTATTTTATTTCCAACAACCAAATCAAGGAAATCGTTTTCAAATCTAAACAAATCCTTTACATAAAGTTGTTTGTTTTATTTCCAACAACCAAATCAAGGAAATCGTTTTCAAATCTAAAACAAATCCTTTACATAAAGTTGTTTGTTTTATTTTCAACAACCAAATCTAGGAAATCATTTTCAAATCTAAAACAAATCCTTTACATAAAGTTGTTTGTTTTATTTCCACGATGAAGATGTTTCACCTAGTGCAGGAATAATACTTCCGTAATCACTCAAATTTGTGATAATGGAAAACCACTTTCGGGTCCGGGCAATCTATCACTTAATGGGTGTACACTCCGTACCTCCTAACCAGTTTACAAGTGTAGATTAAATCCCTCAATTACACTAAATTTCCAACAATCCTCCCCAATTTAGTGCAATTCGTTTCATGAGAATTAAACAAATTAAAACAAAAACTTATGCATAAATGAAAATATCTTGAAGATTGAATTTTCACCTTAGTACATTACACATTCCAAATATTCGAGAATCGGGGTGTTCTAAGAATTAAACCCGTCAACCCATTTGAATAACTGAAAATAACATACACCTAAGTTTTCAAATACTCTAAAGCTATCATGACACTTTACAACCATGTGTCCATATCCATTCATGAATGTATCTAAAGCAAAAGTCCAAGCTTTGTTGAAGCGGCAAAACTTCACATTCACATAGGTAGTTCATTTCAGTCATGCACCTGCTATTGCACTTTTTCAAATAAACCATTAAGAAGCTAAACTTCATCCTCACCTTCAACAGGTCCGAGTACATACCTTACCTTGGGATGATACAAAATTTTGTACTCCAAATTTCTAAGTATAAGCCTTCCACATTGAATTCAACTTCTAATTTTCATCAGAAGGGAATTGGGTATCTTATAATTAGAAATTTATGTGGACTTTAAACCCATCCCCACAGCAGACTTGTTCACCAAGTCTCTTGCCAATCCCTTCGTCAAGTGATCAGCTAAATTCTGTTGTGACCTCACGAACACTATAGAAATCACCCCATTCATGATGAGTTCACGAATCATGCTATATCTGACACCTAAGTGTCTAGACTTTCCATTGTACATCTGGCTATAAGCCTTTGCCAATGTCGCAGCACTATCACAATAGATAGACATGGGTGCTATAGGTTTAGGCCATAATGGTATCTCATGGATCAAGTTTCTAAGCCATTCTGCTTCTGTACCAGCAGCAGCTAAAGCAACAAACTCAGATTCCATCGTTGAGTTGGTAATACATGTCTGCTTCTTAGAAGCCCATGAAATAGCACCTCCCCCAAGCAAGAACACCCAACCACTCGTTGAAGAATGATATTCAATATTGGTTATCCAACTCGCATCAGAATATCCTTCTATTACCGAAGGAAACCCATTATAAGATAAACTATAGTCCATAGTTTTCTTCAAGTACTTCAGTACCCGCCTAATTGCTTGCCAGTGATGAGTACTAGGATTACTAGTATATCTACTCAGTTTTCCCACAGCAAAAGCAATATCCGGCCTTGTACAAGTCATGGCGTACATCAAACAGCCAATCACCTGAGAATACTCAAGTTGTGATACAGCTTCACCTTGATTAGGCATAAGCTTCTCACTTGGATCAACAGGGGTACTCACAGGATTACATTCAAAGCAATTGAACTTTTTCAACACCTTCTCAATATAATGAGATTGACAAATCGAAATTCCTTTGCTTTCACGTTTGATCCTAATGCCAAGGATAACGTCAGCCTCCCCCATATCTTTCATGGAGAATTTTGATGACAAAAATTCTTTTGTTAAATCAACCTGACTTTGGTCAGTCCCAAAGATTAACATGTCATCAACATATAGACAAATTATAACTCCTTTACAAGAATCATCAAATTTACTATATACACATTTATCTGCTTGGTTTAATTTAAAACCACTAGATAAAACCACTTCATCAAACTTCTGATGCCATTGCTTAGGTGCTTGTTTCAAACCATATAAGGACTTCACAAGTTTGCACACCTTGCCTTCATTTCCTGGCATGACAAAGCCTTGAAGTTGGTTCATATAAACCTCCTCATCCAAATCACCATTCAAGAATGCTGTCTTCACATCCATCTGGTGAATAACCAGATTGTGAATTGTAGCCAAAGCAATCAGTAGTCTAATGGTAGTGATACGTGCCACAGGAGCATAAGTATCAAAATAGTCAATTCCAGACTTTTGTCTAAAGCCTTGAATGACTAACCTTGCCTTGAACTTTTCAATAGTTCCATCCACCTTCATCTTCTTTTTGAAGATCCATTTGCAACCCAAAGGTTTGCAACCAGGAGGTAGATCAGCTAACACCCAAGTGTTATTGCCCATGATGGAATCCATCTCATCATTAATTGCCTCTTTCCAGAATGCAACATCCTGAGACCTCATTGCTTCATCATATGTTTTAGGATCATCATCAACATTGAAACAATACGAATATTGGGTAGAAACATCATCCCTGGAACCTTCAATTAAGTATAACTGAAAATCAGGTCCAAATGATTTAGGTTTCCCTTTTCTTTTGCTTTTTCGAATCTCAAGTGACTGATCAACAGCCTTTTCAAAGACTTCATCATTACAATCCTTATTTATTCCATTGTTACTTGGAATCATATCCTTTGGTCTAGGTATAGATGAAAATCGATTTTCATCAAAGATTGCATCCCTTGAATCAATCACAGAATTGATTGAGACAAACTCATTAGGCTCTATTACATAGAACCTATATGTCTTGGAATGTTCAACATATCCAACAAATATGCAATCTATACCTCTTTCACCTAAACTTTTCTTCTTGGGATCAGGTAGTCTTACAACCGCCCTACAGCCCCATACCCGAAGATAATTCAAGTTAGGTTTCCTTTTATTCCAAAGTTTATAAGGTGTAATCTTGTTTCTTTTGTTAGGAACTCTATTAAGCAAATAACAAGCTGTTAACATAGCTTCCCCCCAAAATCCTTCACTTAAACTCGAATAGGATAACATGGAATTAACCATTTCCTTAAGGACCCTATTCTTCCTTTCAGATATACCATTTTGTTGTGGAGTATAAGGAGTTGTGGTCTCATGGATAATACCAACGGATTGGAAATACGATTGGTCAATGTATTCACCTCCCCTATCTGTTCTAAGTCTTTTAATCAAAGTCTTTTGTTGTAATTCTACTTCAGTTTTAAATATTTTAAATTTATCTAATGCTTCATCCTTAGTATGTAACAAATAAACATAGCAAAATCTAGAAGCATCATCAATAAAAGTCACAAAATATTTCTTGTTCCCTAAAGTAGGAGTAGCATGCAAATCACATAAATCACTATGTATTAATTCTAAAATTTCAGTATCACGATGTACATTTTGAAATGGTTTCTTAGTGATCTTTGTTAACATACACGTTTTACACTTTTCATTGTTCATGTCAAAAGCCGGTATTAATCCATCTTTAGACATATTTTGCATTCTTTTAAAGTGTATATGTCCTAGTCTAGCATGCCAAAGTGTAGAATTATTTATGCTAGAAGTAGATATAAAAGCAAAATTAACATTCAAGTGATTAATGTTAAGTCTAAACATTCTATTGCATAAATAACCAAAACCAACAAACATACCATGTTTTGACAAAACAAACTTATCAGATTCAATCACTTGTTTATAACCACAACAATTTAACACACTACTGGAAACCAAATTTTTTCTTATTTGTGGTACATGCAAAACATCAAACAAACAAATAGTTTTTCCAGAACTAAAACACAAATCCACACTTCCACGTCCATGAACAGAGGCTGTTGACTCATTTCCCATATGAAGAATTGATCCATCAGTCACAAACTCGTAAGTCTTGAACCAAAATCTATCCTTGCATACATGGGTGGTGGCTCCCGAGTCAACCCGCCACGCGACATCATCATCCTGCACAAAATAAGCCTCAGATATATATGAAACGTAATAATTCTCATTTGAATTATTAAATATATTCTGACCTTTCGAGTTGTGGTTGTTTAAACCATTCCCCGAACCGCTTGTGCTAGATCCTTTGGCATTATTATTACCAAAAATAACCTTGCAATCCTTTTTTATGTGTCCAGTTTTACCACACTTCCAACAAGTCAATTTAGACTTCTTGTTCGGATTAGCCTTGTTATAACCTTGATGTTTACGTTTGCCCTTTTTGTCATTATTACTAGTGAACTTTTTATGTTCCACCATATTGACAACAGACGTACCAGCAACTTCGTTGCTCTTTGGCTTGTCATTATCCTGCAACCTGAGGGATTCCTCAATACGCAGATGACTACCCAACTCAACAAGAGTTAACTCCTCCTTCTTATGTTTCAAAGAATGTTTAAATTCTTTCCAAGATGGAGGTAGTTTATCAATTATGCTTGAGACTTGAATAGACTCATCCATGTTCATCTTATGTTGTGTGAATTGACCAAGTATACGAATGAGCTCATTGTATTGTTCCAAGACTGGTCTAGAATCGACCATCTTGTAATTATTAAAATTACTCACAAGGAACTTTTTACTAGAAGCATCCTCAGACATATACTTGGTTTCTAAACAGTCCCATAGTTCTTTAGAAGATTCAACATTTAGGTAAATATCAAAAAGGGAATCAGCCATACCATTGAGGATTAAACCTCTAGCGATGTAGTCATCGTTCTCCCACTTGCACCTTTTCTGAATTTGTTCAATAGTGGCATCATCACCATGATCTTCAGGAATTGGTGTGCTGAGTACGTACACCACACTCATGCTGCTCAGAAAGAAGTGCATCTTCTTTTGCCATCTCCTAAAATCAATTCCCTCAAACTTATCAAGTTTGGAGAAATTCGCCGTCATGTGTTTCATCGTAGGCGCCATCGATTATAACGAATAATTACTTTCGATTGTTGGAGGTTTTATTGAAATTTCGTGTAGGGTAAAATAATCGATAGCCGGATAAATCACTGAATCGTGGTATCACTTTCCGAAAGTAATTATTCGACCCTTATTGCCTGGGTTACACGAATATCACTTTGGGATAAGACAGAGATTAGTTCTTGTTATTGGCAGTAAACAAGAACTCTTTTGCATAAGAGTATTAAGGTGTTTTTCGTATATCTTATTCTCATAAATGATAGTCCTTATTTATAGGCACCCAAAAATAAGTATTATTTCACGATGGAGATGTTTCACTAACTAATTTCGTTTTCAAGTCTAAAACAAATCCTTTACATAAAGTTGTTTGTTTTATTTCCAACAACCAAATCAAGGAAATCGTTTTCAAATCTAAACAAATCCTTTACATAAAGTTGTTTGTTTTATTTCCAACAACCAAATCAAGGAAATCGTTTTCAAATCTAAAACAAATCCTTTACATAAAGTTGTTTGTTTTATTTTCAACAACCAAATCTAGGAAATCGTTTTCAAATCTAAAACAAATCCTTTACATAAAGTTGTTTGTTTTATTTCCACGATGGAGATGTTTCACCTAGTGCAGGAATAATACTTCCGTAATCACTCAAATTTGTGATAATGGAAAACCACTTTCGGGTCCGGGCAATCTATCACTTAATGGGTGTACACTCCGTACCTCCTAACCCGTTTACAAGTGTAAATTAAATCCCTCAATTACACTAAATTTCCAACATTTCATTATTAGAATATTTGATCAAAATAATAGATAAACAAATAAATAACTCTAATCACTTTATAAAAGTACTGAAACAATAAACACAGAGTTGCAAAGAACAAGGAAAACAGCATATACATATACAGGCCACAGTTCTGTTTTTGGTCTACTTTGACATAACATACACACTTTGATACTTAGACTCGTCCTGCACCATATCTCAAAAGTTCTTCAATCCCAGCATGAATCGCAATCATGCTGAATAACTGTGTCCCACTAACAATTATCAGAATGATCTCAAGAGCACGCTGCAAAAAAACAATATTCTCGTGTTATAATTTTTTTTATTTAACAAAAGTATATATCTAGTTAATTTGCTCCTATATTAAAATATTGAATATTAGTATGTACCATGGTTGAACCGCTCCAACCGATATCTATTTCTTTGCAGGCGAATCTGCAGACACATGTTAAGTAAGTATGAGCCCGACCCGGCCAAATATTGTGCTAAAGTTAGGTAATCACCATAGTGCAAATATATATTCATTTGTTAAAAAATTACCCCATGGCAAGCAATGTAAGCGACCAAGTGATTAAAGATGAAGCAGACGCTGCGTATAGATTTGGTGCATTCCATCGAGAAACATTACCGATTCCAATTGCGGAAGTTGTGAACCCAACAACACCAGCTAAGAGGGACAAGATTACTACATAGCCCGTTGCCATGTTGCCAAACGGATAGTAAATCGGAAATATTCTTGCTGGAATACTCAGAACAGATGCTGCGTGCACCCAAACAAGTAAACAAAATTAAACATGTCGCGATATTTAATGGACAAGTTAGTAGGAGTAAATTTTTTTTTTACCAAAAAGGGGAGTAAGAGCATTAGTAATGCATAAGGTTAACAAAGATTGTATTTTGTTGCTAAAATATAAATGTGAGATTGTACCTTGTTCATGGGTTTTTTCGATACCATGATTGACAGCCCAAGAAGCGATTATTATGACGACCAAATAAAGGACAAGGTTAACAAAAAAGAGGAAGAATGTTGCGGGTTGTCCAGCTCCGGTAGCCATGGCTTGTGAAAAGTATGATCAACTTGCTGAATGAAGTTAACATTTATATATACTTGTACATGTTAGGTTTATTAGTTAAGAATTATTTATTATATTGTTTTATGGATATGATGTTTTGCTTTTGATATGAAACTTGTGGTACCTTCAATAGAAAGAAATGGCTAAAGTTCTTTCCTCTTGCATCAGGCTGAGAAAAAGAATCCTTTTGGCCCTGCAACTGTGTTAACTATTGCGTTTATATGTTATTTTCTTCTTTATTTACACCTTTTTGTGCTTTACTAATTGAAACAGTAATTGTACTGATGCCAACATTTTACTTTCTTAATCATTGAATTAATCTCCGTCAGCAGTTAGTTTTTACTACCTGACAAACGGGTCAGGTTGGGTTAGGGTCAAAATAGTTTTGGGTTGAAATGGGTCATGGGTTAAACGAGTCCAAATGGTTAGGTTGGTCCGGGTTGGGAAATGGGTCGAAACGGGTCATGGATCAAATGGGTCCAAACAGTTCATATACTTTTACGTCATTTGATTTTCTACATTTATTGTATATTTATTAGTTTATCATTAATTATTCATATGTATATGTATATTTACTATACATATATAAGAAAATATTAATATACATAATAAATTTTTTTTTTTTTTTTTGGAAAAGCAATATACATAATAATTGATATAACCATGAATGTATTCACAAATGTTTGACGGATAAAATTTGTTATGCTCGACCCATTTCACCCCATTCATAAGACCCATCTCCATTTATTGAACTTTAGGAATTAATACCCACTGGACCTGCTATATTATATTTTGTATAGGACCCAATAGGTCGGAGGAAAACCTAATGGACCTTTTTTGAAGTTTGGTTTACATTGTGATGCCTAATTTTCCTCAAGACCCAATTGACCCGAAAACTTGACCCAAGTTTGAGAGTACGAGACTCAGTTTTTACAGTGGTTTGCAGGAAAAATAGAAAATTGATAATCAACTAAAGGTAATACGTAGTAAATCAGTCAGGTAGTGCCTGTTCACATAAGCATCTGTGTCATCACCTCCGTCCGTGTGGCAGTCCCCATCATCATTATGTCAATGTCTTCTTCTAAGCGACAGTCAACATCATCTCTTCTGTCTAACATGATAGTCCACATCAACAATTTCTGCCTGATACCTTCTAAAATCATCAATAAAAATTGGATTTTGTAATTCAAGTCATTGTTTAGGCAATTCTTCCTATAACAGTGTAGCACTACATAGTTATGCTCAAAAAAGTGCAAAAGAAATGGTCAATTAGGAATACAAAGTGATCAAAGATGAATACTAATTAAGAAGACACGATTTAACAACTGAGAGCCTGAGACATTCAAGTTATATAATTTTGAGTTGGCGTCGATAGTACGTATGAACATACGAACAAGTTAGATATGACTTTGCATACTTACATTATGCTATATAAATATTTACAGTATTGAGAATCTTTTTTATGCACTTAAACTCAAATAAATTGGACTGTGAACAGAAAAGTTCAAACCAGAACCTTAAAAAAAGTTGTTACTCTATATGATTTTCCTAACATAGAAGCATTTATAATTTATAACCTTTATAAACTCAATCACATAAATGTATATATATAGTCCTTTAAATTCACAAATGCTAGTAGAGAGATGGGAAGAAATGGCATAAACCAAACCAATAACATAGGTGTCACTAATTATAAAAAAATAAAATAAATTAACATATGTACATGAATATGAATATACAGTAACAAATTACTTCTCGAATTTAGTTCACTCATCAATCAGCAAATTCATTGCCGTCTCAATTAAAGAATGGATCGATATCTTGAATCTGCTCAATCCAATCGCCCCAGAAAAAGTGTTAAAGCTTTCCAATTCCGATGTGGTCTCCATAATACCTTCGAGCTCTTCCACCATGCCCAGATTTTTGAAAATCTGTATATTTGTCCGTTTATCTTTCATCATGCAAATTGCCAACTCCACTACATATCTTCTAATTCTTGGAGTTTTGGCTTGTGGTTGTGGATATTTCTTCAAAATATGCACAAGCGCTGTTGCTAAATCAGCCTCGTGTATTTCTGCCCTAGCAAACATGTCACTGGCTTCTTTAGATGTCATATATTTGAAGACATGTGCTGCTAGTCCAACCATTACTTCCTGCAACTTACTTTCTTCTGTCATTATTGCCCTTAGTACCTGCAATGGCAGATTAGGACGTGTCAAAATGGGTAAGAAAATTTTTTTTGGCTCATACTGGGTTCTTTCCACAAAACTTTCTGTTTATTTTTTTAGTGGGTCAGATATGATCACTGTTGTTAAGTTCATTTTTGTTTTTTTTTTTTAAATGATTAAGGCAATTTAAGAATTTTGAATACTCTGATACTTTTAATGAGTTAAAGTTTGGGTGTTTAACCCATTTGACATGTTTCATTTTTTCTATTCTGTCACATTATGAAATAGAACCCGCGAATTAACTCATTTAAGTTCAACTGATTATTACAGCCTCATGTTATCATGATTTGTAGTAGTAGTAGTAGTAGTGGCAATTTTTATCCATTTATAGGTGGATGGATCGATATGGATTATACTTTTTTCAAAATGGGTTATATGAAATGTTCATCCAAATTAGAACTGGTAAAATGGGCGATTTCTTACAATGTAGGTCAACTTGTGCTCAAAATGCACAAGACCTCCTAATTAGTTTACTGAAAACACCAATTAGACTATAACTGCCACAGTATGGTAACTGCAACATATTATAACATATTAATTATATAAAAAGTATAAGGGATGATTCTAACACACCCTTTTTTGATCTTCACACACCTATTTTAACCTTTTACTCTTCTAATAATACTCCATTTCTTTAAATTGGTGTGTGAGGATCAAAAAATGGTGTGTTAGAATCATCCCCCAAAAAGTATGGTGGATCAACTCAACCCGTTTGACATCCAGTGGCGATTCTAGGATTATAATTTAATGGGGTCCCGAAAATTTTTTCAGTACTAATTATATTTGAATACTATTTTAGTGGTAATTTACCTTAAAAAAAACTACAAATTCGAAAAGTATATGAGGTCCGATTAGCTAAATTTGTACTGTCCTGTACAATTTAAAAGAAAAATTATAAATTTGAAAAATATACGGGGTCCTCCAATTAAATTTAGTGGTGTCCTATACAATTTAACAGGTAATTTCTACTAAAAATTTTCAAACTAGTGGTGTCCCGTGACCCCACGGGCTTACAACTAAAATCGCCCCTGTTGACATCCTATCCATCCCGCCCATTTTGGCACCTCGAATTTATATTAAGACAAGAAATAAATGGATCCTTTGGGTATATAACTTACAGTAGGTGCAGCAGTGGCTACGCTTCTTAGCTGCTGAAACGAATCTGGTCCACTGTAAATGCATAAATTTCTCAAAATCCTCGCTGCATTTACACGCAGCAACGGATCATCCAAAGCATCAACAAGCTTCTCAATAACTTTCAGTTTTAAAATCCGTTGACAATTATTCACGCTTTCAAACGCCAACATCCCTAACGCTTCTCCAGCTGCCACTCTCACATACTTCCCATTTTCAACCATTCGATCTCTAAAAAAAATAATAAATAATTCTTTCAAAACTCCACCTGTACCCCCTATCCTCTCCGTCGCATCAGCATCCAGCGCCAAACTCGTAATTATCTCTATACCAAGCTTCTGCAACGTCGGTTGCTTTTCACCGTATCTTAACACATCTCGTATGTACGGAATTGTGAAAACCACCTCTGATATCTCCGCCCGAAGTTGCCTGCCTGTACCACCCGTTGTACTTGTCAGCATCTTCACCACCTGCAACGATCTTTTCACGGTCTGAATCTGAGAATCCGTTGACCGGTCATCCTTCAACAATCTCTCACTCGCGTGCGTGAAATCGATTATTTTCGGTAAAAGCCCCTTCGTGTTTCCAATTTTGCCACAATTGTCGTGATCACGCGCTAACTTTTTCAATATTTGAAGCCCTAATTGATTGAATGTCCACACGCCGTAATCTTCTTTATCAACGATAATCTCTTTTTTCGAAATCTCGCCACATGACGTGGCGCTAGGGTTTCGATGAACATGCAATAGACTCGATATCGATTCCATCGCACCGGGTATACCCGCAACCCGAAGCGAATTCTGTTTTTTTCCAGCCAATTTCGCTAAAATTTCAGCAGCTGATTTTCGAATCTCTTCCTCTTGCGGGTCCTTCCAGTTTAACATTTCCACCAACCGTTCTATCACCGTTATCGTGATCCCAATCTTTTGAAGCGTATCTTCCGAAAACCGCGCGTTTTTCGTAAAACTTTCCAGTATTCTCATACCAATAAGCTGCTCATCTGATGAGTCAGAATCCAAAAGTTCCATAGCGAACGAAACCAAATCCATTTTCAACCCATCGAAAATAGTTCCGTTAACACATTTTGAATACGAATCGTAAAAAAACCGCCTTACACTAACCAACCCAACCGGCCCAAATTCGCACTCGTTGTTAACCTTTTCCAACAAGTTCATGTACATAACTTTCCATTCCCAGTAAGCTTTCTCCAAAAGAAACAAAAGCGCTTCGGCTAACGCCAACGCGTAGAATATAATCAAAGCCGATTTACGGTTCCTTTTGTCCGTATCCCCTTTTTCAACCTCCCCAAAATTCTGTTTCACAAGTTTTATAACTGACAGAACCACACAAGCTGTTGCTGATGCTAACTGTAACCAATAAAGAAGCCTGCTAATGTTTCTTGACAAAAACACCCATTGACCATATGGTAGTAAAGGAACATCTGAACTGGTCCAAGTTCGGGTCAAAGTCTTTTTCTTCTCCAAGTTTTTAGTCCTAAGCTTCCTTATTTGTGAACTCGCTCTAACCGCTGTACTGGTTTGGTTGACCCGAAACACTGACTTAAAAGTTTTGATCAAAATGTGTGATTGTGATTTAACTGCGCGAAAACTATTGATTCCAGCATCGGTTAGTGACCAAGTGGCTTGGTGCTGCCATTCGAGCTCGTGGCTACGGCTAAAGATTCGTGTTCCTTCGATTAATAAGATAATGGTAATGAACCAAAAATCTGTTTGGTCAATTGTGATGGCAAACCCACCTAGTAAAACCACTGTGGCCCAAATGAACCCAAGTGTCCCTAGCCCAGTGGCTGCTTTTTCAAGAATGGCTAGCCGAAGGGCGAACAGGGTTAGTCTCTTTTCAGGTGCTTGCTTTATCTGTCTTGGCCCTGAACCTGATGGTGTATTGGTGCTACTGTTTGTTGTTTCAATGCTAGTTTGTGGTTCAAAAATGGCTGGACCTTGGCTGATTTGCACAGTTAGTTCATCTATTGGAAGGTGAACACTTTCTTGGTTTTGTATTGATGGTTTTTTATCCATATTTATGAATGGATCAAATTGGAAGTTTATAAGATATTGTTATGTTGAACAAGAGATATTTATATGTGTATTTGGAAAATGAACTTGGTGTGTAAGTATTGATTTTCTTATTAAATGAGGAAGAATGTGACTTTTTGGGATTGCTTTTTCAGTTATTTCCTTTTTATGGTCAATTGGTCATGTTGTTTGCTTCAAAAGCATTATATTACGGAGTAGTTGTTTTCATGATGTGTTAAAGTTATCAAAATGGTTTATCTTTAAAGTAAGTTGTTTGACAGTTTGTTATTGTAGTTGGTAAAAAATGATTTGTATCTGTGCTTGAATTTTTTTTTTTAATTTATAATTTCATCTGCTGCCACTTTTAAGGCTGCTAATTGATGACCATATTAGTTACATAACTTTGAAAAATAAACAAAGGTATTTTAATTTTTTGAATTCTTTAAACATAGCTTTTGGAACGTCATTAACATGCAAAAATAATATTGAACATATACATAATCGTTACTCTAAAATTACTAATCACTATATTTACAACATTGCTCACGACGACTTAAATACCTACATTTAAAAAGGGATCGATGTGATCCTTACACCAACTCATTTTTAACGTACACCAATAAAACAATTTTTGAACTATTACCCTTCCTCTAATAAAGTGAAATATTTCATGAAGATTAAATGACGATATAAATTATTTTTACTACTATGTATAGACGTATATAGTAAAAATGAAGTGGTGTCAAATCACCTTCATTAAAAAAGTTGCGAGTTAACAAATATAAAATTATTTTTATTAATAGGGTCAGAGTGATTCTTCCTTTTTTTATTGAGTTAGGTAACGTTAGTAATATATACGTAATTTTCATATCGTGTGAACGAAATAAGGTGAAATGCAAAAGGTTGAGAACTGTTGTGTTTTGCTGATGGTATTGGTATGCATGTTTATTTCATAGTGGGTGATGGCTTTAATAATTTAATCATAGAGTAGGTAAGTTTACTTGTAAAACAGGGTGTAACGTTGATTTTTAGGTAGACTTAATTTTATTTAATGTTAAAATTATACCAACTGATATTCTAGTCAGATGTCTTAATGATTATATTTTGGCAACGTGACCTGCAAATTTTAGTCAACAAGCTGATGGTGGGTATTATCTATTTATCCACGATAATCGGGTTTAAAAATATGTTTCTTGTTCTTTTAACAGAACATTTTTTATATATACATAGTTAAAAAGGTGTTAAATTGCTTCAACATATTTGTTTTGGCATTCTCTTTTTCTAACCAACATTTCCTGTCCTCCATCCAAGATATTCTATCACACTCATTTAAATTACCCAATTCAGCTCGACTTTCCCATGCTTCAACCCTTGCTTTAAGCGAATTGATCTCATTTTCAAGATTACCAAAGGTGTTCTTGCTCCAATCTTTGAGTGCAAACTTGACGTTTTTAAGATGGTCTCTGAACCTGCAATCTGAGCGTACACTGCTGATCGGTTTATTCCAAGCATTAATAACAATATCATCGGCACCCTCCTTATTAAACCACTCGTCAAAAACCTTAAAGGGTTTCGGACCGTAATCCATAATTTTGTCTCTTAACACTAACGGACAGTGATCCGAGACATTTCTATCCAATGGGATGACCGAGAGATCCTTCCACAGATTTATGAATTGGTCGGACACAAGAAACCTATCAAGCTTGCTAAACTTAGCACCATCGTCACTTATTCTCGTAAACTTTCTACCAATTATCGGGATTTCAATTAGATTATTCCTCGAGATAAACTCATTGAAACGTGCCGCTCTATGTTGATGGAATGTACAATTTAATCTATCTGAGCTTTCACGAACTTCATTAAAATTCCCGCATAAAACCCAAGCCGTATCGACTTCGTTTACCAGACTATTCAGTTGATCCCACATTAATTTTTTCGTCACATCCTTATGAGGCCCGTACACACAAACAATAATCGATTCTTTGCCTGAAACAATCCAATTACCCCGAACAGCGACAAAAAACTCACTACACAAATTAGCCGTTGCTATGAAGCTTTTACTATCCCATATCAGAAGTAATCCACCAGATTTTCCCACCGCCTCCTTTTGGACATAACCGCAATCATTATTACCCCATAAGTTATACACCCACCGCTCATTTAAAAACTTACATCTTGTCTCTTGAAGTGCCAGTACATCTACTTTCTCACAAAAACTAAGATTTTTAACCCAACTGAATTTCCCTGTTACCCCGAGCCCGCGAACGTTGAGACTAAGAATCTTCATTAAAAAAATCAGACAAAACGAGAGGAATACAGAGACTTACTGAGGGTTGAGGGTGTTCCACCTCAGCCCGATTTGTTGTCCATACTCCTTGATCTCTTCGCTATCGATTGTGCAGAACTGATTCTTAGCTGTGCCACTTGAATTCTGCGATTTTGAGCCTCTCATCCTCTTTTTCCCTTTCACTCCGCAAGCCTTGCATTTGTGAGAATCTTTCAAATTGATTCCTCTTCTCGCCATGCTTTTCATTCTCATAATACGCGAAGAGGCTTTGCAATTCCCGATTGCTTTCCAGTAGCAATTATTACAGAACGAGATTTCAGATGCCCTAGATCCTAATTGTGTCGATGAAGATGTCCTGGAGCGATGAGCACTAAGTGATTTTCCTTTTTTTGATTTAATGTACCCGTCCTTTTTATTAAAGTTTGATGTTGACTCCGTATTGCAATTTAAGTTATAAGATGGGCTTTTTACATCACACTTCCTGGATCCACACTTTTGTGTTACTTCCGGAGAATAGTTCGGCCCACCATCAGAGTCACTTACATCTGTAAATTGCCCATCTATCATTTGGGCCGAGTTTTTTTCAGGCCCACTGTTCTGTTTTGGAATCTCTAGTGCAATGTTATGATTACCCACCGACTCAACCGTTGCAATCTTTCTGTCGTGGGGGGGGCCCATTTGAAGTAACATCATTAGTAACCGATGGATACTTGAAGGAGACGAGAATTCAAAATTTTTTCACGCGACAATCAAGAGAAAATACAACAAGTGTAACATTCGTGGTCTCAACATAAATGGTCTATGGAATGAAAATCCCACTGAGGTCAAAACAGCAATTTTTTCGAATTTTCAACGCATTTTCGAGTCAAATAACTCGTTAAGGCCAAGGGTAATTAATTGGGTTGGGAATGTTGGGCCAAATGATACAGTTGGGCCGAATTCCATTGCATCTGCACCATCAGACGTTCGGGGTGGGCCTGGTCAGAACTTCGAATTGGGTACATCTCATTTGTCTAACACTGAAGCCGATCAATTAGAACTCCCTTTTATCGAAAATGAAATTTGGGACGCAGTCAAGGATTGTGGGGGTTCAAAAGCGCCGGGTCCGGACGGGTTTAATCTTAATTTTTACAAAAAATATTGGGATACTATCAAAAGTGATCTCATAAACGCAATTCAGTTTTTTTGGGAAAAGGGGGAATTCTCCAAGGGGTGTAATGCTTCATTCATCACCCTCGTGCCCAAAGTTGCGGATCCAACAAGCCTTAATGAGTATCGTCCGATAAGTCTAATTGGAAGCTACTATAAAATCGTAGCAAAATTGCTTTCAAATCGACTTAGGAAAGTTGTCCCTAAACTAGTTGGTTACGAGCAGAGTGCGTTCATAAAGGGTCGTAACATCCTTGACGGGGCTCTCATTGCAAACGAGACTGTAGAGTACTTGAAACATAAACATAATAAAAGTCTTGTCTTCAAAGTCGACTTCGAGAAGGCGTTCGACTCTTTATGTTGGGAGTTCTTATTGGAGGTAATGGAATACTTGGGGTTCGGGGTAAAATGGAGAAAATGGATTCTCGAATGTCTAAGGTCGGCTACTATCTCTATTCTCGTTAATGGCTCGCCAACGGAGGAGTTTAAATTGGGTAGAGGTGTGCGTCAAGGGGATCCCCTATCCCCCTTCCTTTTCATTTTAGCAGCAGAGGGTTTAAACGCATTAACAAAATCAGCGGTGAATAACAGAATGTTCGCGGGGGTTGAAGTAGGTAAAGATAAAGTATGCATCTCTCATCTACAATACGCGGACGACATGATTTATTTCGGTGAGTGGAGTACACAAAACCTTCGGAACCTAATGAAACTCCTCAAATGTTTCGAGTTAACGTCGGGGCTTAAAGTAAACTACAAAAAGAGCAACTTATTCGGGTTGGGGGTTGAAAAGCAGGAGGCTGAAAATATGGCTAAGCTCCTCGGGTGCAATATTGGCTCATTCCCATTCACATACCTAGGTCTTCCGATTGGGGCTAATATGTTAAAGATGAAATATTGGAAGCCGGTATTTGAGAAATTCGAGAAACGTCTTTCGGATTGGAAGGCACGCTAGGTGTCATTTGGTGGGCGCTTGACCCTTGTTAAATCGGTGCTTAATAGTCTTCCGTTGTATTTCTTCTCGCTTTTCCGTGCCCCGTCTTGTGTGATTAATAAACTCGAGAGTGTGAGGCGTTCATTTTTTTGGGGCGGGACGGGGAAAGATTCAAAAATTGCTTGGGTAAAGTGGGATGAGGTTCTTTTACCTTATGGGTTGGGGGGTTTAAATTTGGGCTCTCTAAAAAGTAAAAATTTGGCCTTGATCGGCAAGTGGTGGTGGAGGTTTAAAACTGAATCCGACTCCTTGTGGGTCAAGGTCATCTCGAGCTTATATGAAACTTCGGGTGGTTTGGACTCTTGTAATGCAAAAAACTGTTTTTCATATAACTCTACTTGGTCACATATTGTCAAAGCAGGTTCTATAATTGATGACACAGGTGTTGCCTTCTCCAAGTCTTTCATCAGAACATTGGGAGACGGGGCTACTACATCGTTTTGGAATGATTCATGGGCAAGCAACGAACCTTTCAAGTCAAAGTTCAAGAGACTGTTTAGGCTAGAAAGAGATGGTGATGCGGCTGTCAACTCACGGGTAAAAGTGGTCGAGAATCAGACGGCAGGGTGCTGGGAATGGGTGCGGATGCCTTCGGGTCGTACATTATCCGAATTTAATGAGCTCTGTTCGTTGATTTCCAAAGTGTCCCTTTCGCCATCAAAGTCTGACTCATGGCGTTGGGGGTTATCAAGCAATGGAATATTTACGACTAATAAGCTCTCAAAGTTGATTGATCTGAAGAATCTACACCAAGGTACGAACGTGTTTGAAAGTTTGCGAAATGATCTTATCCCAAAAAAGGTTGAGGTGTTCGTGTGGAAAGCGAGAAAAAAAAGATTACCTTCGTTAGTGGAACTAGATAAGCGTGGGATCGACTTACATAGTGTCCGGTGTAAGATTTGCGACGATGCTGTGGAATCGGTTGACCACACGCTAATCTTTTGCAAGGTTGCATTCGAAATTTGGACTAAGGTATGCGAATGGTGGGGTATAAATAGGATACCCTCGTTAAGCGTCATCGAAATCTTTCAAGGCTCTTCTCCTGTAGCAATGTCGGATTTGGGATCCAAAATATGGCAAGCGGTAACTTGGACTTGCGGGTATCTAATTTGGTGGAATCGGAACCAAAAAACATTCTCAAATAAAGTTTGGAGTGTTCCGGTTGCGCTATGTGAAATACAAGTTAAGTCGTTCGAGTGGATTGCGAAGCGGTGTAGGAAAAGAAGCATCGATTGGCATAATTGGATTCACAATCCTCATGTGTTTTTAGTATAACTCTCGTTGTTAGCTTAACACCTTGTTTAGTTAACTAAGGTGCGAATCTCATTTGGCGCGTTGTGTATGCAAGATATATGTAACCGAGTTGTAAATTTGAGATATCAATAAAAATTGCCGCCTTTCAAAAAAAAAAAAAAGGTGTTAAATTTAAGCTATTCAATCAAAGGGCATTATGGTTGGTATTGAAGATAATGTAGACAGATTTACCAACAATAAAGTGATTAAAATTTGAATCGATAAAGTTTGATTTTTGAGTTAATTTAATGACGTGGATGGTTAGGTAATGGTTATGTGATGGCTTGCAAGGGTGCGGTTAGGCTATGTAACAAGTCTGGTTTTGTGACAGCAAGTGGGTGTGGTGTGGGATGGGTGTGCCACATCCTCATCATCCCTTGGAGTGTACGGTTCGTGTTGCGTCCTCTTTTTAAACAAAAAAGTTTCCTCCTTTTGAGCCATCCATTCAAGTGAATTAATGCATTATCTACACCACTTTTTCTATTACTGGATGAATTATCGATCGATTATTATTATAAATAAAATTTAAAATTACAAAATTATAAATAAAAACTATAAATACTACATACTTTTTAAATTTTACTAACGACAACCATTATTTTATTTTATTGTACAATTTGATAATTGTCAGTTAGAAAGTGTCTGATAATCGATATGTACAATTATTTTTTATATTATAATTATATAATGTATATTTTGTTATAAGTCAAGTGTCATGGTGTAGTGGCCGACACTTTTGATAAAGTAAAATTTGGTGAATCAATATATTTGGTGGATCACGGATATTACTGTTCCACCTAACTGCACAGTGAATTATTGTACTATAAGTATGTTATCGATTGTAATCAGTAGGTACACCATTCTTGAATAAGAATCTACTATCTTCTTTCTTCTTTCATATTTCTTCAAAATAGGTATTACAAGTAGTTATAAACTACTAAATTATAACACGTTATTAGCACGAAGAGCTACGTATAATTAAGATGATTCTTCGAGTTGCTCAACCACCACTTCCACCTCTCAAGATTTCTGCTAGCCACCGTCCTCCGCCGCTGAAACCGTCGGAAGATTCTGAAACCTCCGATGTGTCTTCTCATCAAGAAGTTATGAGCTTGGATTCTTCCATCACTAAGTTATACTCATTAGGTATTCCAAAAATTGTTGACGTTATTTAAATTTAAATTACTTTGAATTAATTAATTAACAAGAAAACCAAGACTTTACAACGATCATAAAATGAACCTGTTTTGAGAGGGATAGTTAAAAAAAAGGGAGATATTAAGATATACATACCTATATCCTCTCTCAAATACAAAATCACCATCTTCATTTCCTTGTTCTTTCGAACCGAAGACCACCACAAAGTCACAACCCTGCTACTCTTCTGTTCTTGTTTCACAGTTTAAATATCATTCAAAACCCTCACCATGTTGCAGTCAAAAACCAACCAAAAACCATCATCAATTCGGTCACTACTGGAGCTCCTGTTGCTATATGACTAAATGTAATGAACCATTATTTCATCTCTCTCTTTCTACAATTCTAACTCGAGAACCATATTAACCACCTCAACCAAGACCATCGAAACCCATTAGCTTTCTGTTTCCGTTTTATAATTGAAACAAGAACACCATTTAAAAACATAGAAACCACCACAAAACAATGGCGTAAACTATTTCTATTGTGTATACCAAACCACCACTAGGAATATAAATCAACAACTCTGTGGATAGTATTATAGGGTAAGCTATTTTTACGAGAACTTTCTCCTCTTTGTGGCCGACGTATACTCACCCAATAACCCCACTTGATAAAGAAATTTGAGCTTTGTTTAATTAATCACGTTTGAATAAATTGAATTATGAAGACAAAGTAGCCACCATTACATTACATACTTTTTCTATTGATGGCAGACAAACATTAAACAAAAACCCCACTTGATAAAGGTGATGATAAAGTGAATAGATTTTTCGGTTTATGCTTTCTATTAAAACAATAATATGGACCATACACCATTCTTTATTGTTTGGACGTATGTGATCTAAACATTTTAAATTGGGACGTTTAAATAGATTTGCAATAAGAATTATTATGGAGCGACAATATTGATTAGTGTAGGGGTATAATAACAACACGTGATTCGTAAATAATGATGGTACACGAGGATCATGGTTATGATAAGGATCATGATGTCGACGTTAGGAATATGATGATGATAGTTAGGGTGCGCTTGGTTCGAATTGGTGAATAGGAATGGGAAAGGTAAAGGGAATACTAAAGGAATGGAATCTTTATAGCATATTATACCCTTTATCTTTGTTGTTGCTTGGTATATTAAATTAATATGGCACTGTAAAATTATCTTTGTTGAGGTAGAATTAGTAATAATATCATGTACGTAAATTAACAGTTATATACATATAATCATAATCTTTTAGCATCAACCTATAATCAGAGGCGAAGCCAGAAATTCAAGATAAGGGGGGCTCGAATTATTTATAAATCGTAACTAATAACAAAGGGAACGTGATCACATCTTTTGAACGATAGTGCCGATAAATATTATGTTACTGAATAAAAGAAACAAAAACCATAACAATTACAGAGTATTTTTTTTTTAAATCACGGAGTATTTTCTAACATTAAATCATCCCAAACTAATATAACTTGAAATAAAATTAGTGAATAATAATAGTTAAATTTTAGTTGTTGGGGGTGGCTGAGCACCACCCTGTCCCCCCTTGTCTCCGCCGCTGCCTATAATATACTTGATATATAATAATATATAATACTGCTGCTTTTCCAAAATAATAATAATAATAATATACAATTACATATCTATGTATATAAGCATTTGAAGTTTTTGTTGTTAAAGTTATAAAATTACGGAGTATAAAATTTTACTTAACTATTTTCTACAAAAATATGTTAACTGAAAAAGAATCGAAAGATAGTTTTTTTGTACAAGTGATAATACTAGAGAAATGTTGAAGGAAAGTATGAGAGAGGAAAAAAAAAAAAAAAAAAAAAAAAAGAAGAAGAGGAAATTGAAAAAGAACGTGGGATTTGCTAGAAATTACGGGGTAATGGGCGTTCCCCTCAATTTAGTGGTTAATGCTCCATTAATTAGTTTAAGCCAATGGACATTCCCATTAGTAATAACCAGGCAACCTTAATGATTATGAAACCCATTCCTTTATCTCTAATACCCCCAACCAAACATGCCCTTAGATTATAGTGATGTACTTGGGCGGTGAATTGAAATTATGAACGTTATAATTATAATTAATGTACAACCCTTTAATATAATTTAATTAATGCATTTGAGAAAATTAAGCTACCCTATTCATCACATCAGTAGAGATCCGATACCTACAATTTAATTTGTTATATTTCAGTTGAGATAATTTTCGTTTTGTTATATTTAGGTTGAGATAATTTTCGTTGTATTTCTTATTTACCATTTTGCACTACATAAATTTAAGGTTTATTGCTTTTTAGATTTTATACTTAATTTAGTTCGAACTAGTTGTCTAGTTTATATCATATATTAGTCAGAGTTTGTCAATTAATCTCTTTTTCTTAACCTTAAGATGTTGGTACATTGATGGTAACCTGATTTTCCATCAAGGAGGTTAGAAATTCTGACTCTCATGTGCTGCAAAAAAATATTTCCTTTGTAGTTACCCGCCCATTTAATGCGCCTCGGAGGTTTTACACGACTATGTATTTAAACCTCACCTGAGGGGGTTTACCATGCTCGTATGGATTCGTCGTGAGTATTTTCTCCCGAGGGGCTATAGAACTGTAATGGTTCGTACCAGGAAAATGATCGGGTGGGTGGGTTATGACATCATATTTGGACCTCGGTCAGTGAATCTTAACTGTTGTTCAAAAAAAGTTTGATCTATTTTTAGAATTGTACGTTTTAATATTATATTATGACACCATCCATCCGGAATCCTGGCTTCGCCACTAGCTATAAGAGTTTTGCATCTTGAGCCTATCAAGTATTGGGTTATGATAAGTAGGCTTGTAACAAATCATTTTGTGTTTATAAGATGAATAAAATGGTTATGGGGAAAACAATAAATAGTGGACAATGAAGTTAAATGATAAAACCGATGGCAATATAAATGAATGAGGGTGATACAGTCGCGATGTTACGATGATGGAAATAAAATGAAGATATGATTATGATAATATGATCGTGATTATGATAAATATTATGATGATTTTGGTGTTAGATGATGATGGATAGGTTTAGAAGAAGGAAACAGAAATATTGGTTTATTAGATATTAGATTCATGTAATTTAAGAAAAACAAGGATAGACGAGTGGTTAAGGGTGTTGTGGGTTAACGAGAGGTCGTGAGTTCGAGCCCGAGCTGCGACACTATATTTTTAGCTATTTCCTTAAGGTTCGTGAATCCGAAGCCAACCCTGCATTGTTCAGTTCCGTCGTATGCATATTTTTACTACAAAATATCGTATGGTAATATAATTTGATTATCTTGCTGAAATATAACTCATTATTTGCTTATCTTATTTGAAGTTTTAGTATGAATCCTGGTGGAATACAACATCAATTAAATGGTAAAGACCTATGTATTGCAGATAGTGGTAACATACACACTATGATCAAATCTAAGAAATATTTCATTGATTTAAATCAAATGAAGAAATTATAAATACTATATCAGTTCTTGCAAACTTGATATAAGGAACGGAATCATATTACCAAATGGTACGAATTTTCTGATAAACAATTCTTTGTTTTCTCCCAAATCAAAGAGAAATTTGATAAGTTTCTCTGATATATATCATAATGGATATGATTATCAGTCAATGATAATCGAAAATGAGAAATACCTATGATGAAAAGCGCATATGATAAAAAGCGCATATGATGAAAAGCGCAGCGCATATGATTAAAAGCGCATATGATGAAAAGCTGTGATGACCCGGAAATTTCTGACCAAATTTAAACTTAATCTTTGTATGATTAACATTTTCGACACGATAAGCAAAGTCTGTAAAACTGAATCTCAAAATTTTTGAACTACTTTTATATATTTAAATACCCTTCGGTTGTTTTCGACGATTCGCGAACAATTATATGTAAATAGATACATATATACTATAACTTGAAAAGGTAACAATGTATTAATTGTTTGATACCGTACATTAAACTTATTGGTTTAAATATCTATTTGAATATATATGATAAGTTGAAATATTTATTATTAAAATTTATTTATATATAACTTTCAATGTGTATTTAAAAACTGATTTATATATTAAAAAGATATATACATATATATAATTTCAAGTTATTTAGTAAACGATAGTAACATTCGTTTATTAATTCGATTGATATTTAGATAAGTTAACTAAATCATTTAAGATGAACCAGTAAAACACTAATTTGCTACAGTATTTTCAAATTGCTACAGTACCCAAAATGCTACAGTGTTTTCGAAAATCACTATTTGCTACAGTGAAATTGACTTTGCTACAGTGAATTGCTACAGTAAACAGTAACTTTGCTACAGTAACTTTGCTACAGTAACCATTTTTGATATGAAGTAAATGACCAAAACACTTAAATGTATAAGTTATACCTTGAGTGGTATAGTTTATGGATGATTTAAGACTATATTTTGACAAAGGTACGATTCACGAAACGTAAAGTACAAGTTTTCTCAGTATACGATAGGACGTTCGAAAAACCAGAACCGGGACATAAGTCGAGTGATGACGTACGACTTATCGGAACTAAAATTACAAATCAACTATGCACGTGAATTTAATATAATATATAATTAATTATATAAATTATTATATATTATAAATATTATATTAAAATATGTCGATAAACTAGAGGCCAAAACAATGTGAGCTGTCCCTGGTCCTCATGCGAGTCGCATGGCCAGAAGGCCATTTCCATGCGAGTCGCATGACTCCAGATTCCAGGCCAGGTACTATAAATTCAGGTGTTTTGCTCGAATGAAAAATCAAAACACACATACACAAATATATATTGCTCCGTATAATATTTATTATTATTATTATTATTATTATTATTATTATTATTATTATTATTATTATTATTATTATTATTAAGATTATTATTAATCTTATTATTAGTATTATTATTTTTGCGATACAAAAATAATAATGTACATAAAATATTACGACGGAGTACTGTCCAAGTAATTTTCAAAACGAGTTTCCGAGCGAGCTAGAGCTAAGGAAAATATGGGTTATTGCCAAGGAGGTTATGGGTAATGTTCGGGGGTATTTTTGTGAATCAAACCTCGTGTTTATTATCTCCGATGCGTCTACATGCTTTCCTACAATATTGTATATCAATATTAAACAGTGAGTTTCATATGATCCCTTTTACTCAATATATTTTTGGGCTGAGAATACATGCGCTGTTTTATGAAATGAATACAAAAACTAAAACTGATTTGTGTGAGTTTCATATGATCCCTTTTACTCAATATATTTTTGGGCTGAGAATACATGCAAATGCTTTATTAACCGATATACAATATTTATATGCGTGAGTTTCATTGCTCCCTTTTTAATTGCTTTTGCAATCTATATTTTTGGGCTGAGAATACATGCACTTTATTTTAAACGCAATGGATACAAGTACATACTAAATTCTACACTGAGTTTGAACCGAAAATCCCTTAGCTTTGGTAACTAGTAACTGCCGGTTATAAGAACTGGTGGGCGTGAGTAGTTATATATGGATCCATAGGGCTTGACATCCCCGTCCGAGCTAGAGCGCTAGCCTTTTAACGGACGTATGCTATTTGAGAAGCGTACACGTTGGTTTGCGTGTATTATTAAGATGATTATACAAAGGGTACAAATTATATATACGTTAAAGTTTAGTTACCAGGGTGCTCAATTTTGTAGAACCGATTGATAAACGTTTCGGATGAAACAACTGAAATCTTGTGATCCACCTTTTATGTAAAACCTATTGATAACGTTTTAAATAAAACAACTGAACTTTTGTAATCCACATTGATATACGGATTATGTGTAATATTAAAACTATGAACTCACCAACCTTTGTGTTGACACTTGAAGCATGTTTATTCTCAGGATTCTAGAAGTCTTCCGCTGTTTGCTTATACGTGATACAAGATATGTGCTTGGAGTCATACATGCTATATACAAGAAACTTGCATTCACCAAACCATTACCATGTATCTTATTTTGACTGTATTGTCAACAGATGTATTATTGTAAACCATTAAATGGTGATTGTCTATACGTAGAAATCATCAGATGTTAAAAACCTGGAATTTATATATTCATTTATGAAATACCTTTTCAAACGAATACAATGTTACAAAATGTATCACATAGAGGTCAAATACCTCGCAATGAAATCAATGAATGACGTGTTCGTCCATATGGATTTGGAGCGATCGTCACAAAAGCGCATATGATTAAAAGCGCATATGATGAAAAGCTCATATGATGAAAATCGCAGCGCATATGATTAAAAGCGCATATGATGAAAAGCGCATATGATGAAAAGCGCAGCGCATATGATTAAAAAGCGCATATGATGAAAAGCGCAGCACATATGATTAAAAAGCGCATATGGTGAAAAGGATATATATGGACCAATTCATCCATCATGTGGACCATTTTGATATTTCATGGTATGAACATCAATTAATGTATTTTATCCTCGCACAAAAGAATGCGAAATGAAAGTTAAAAAATAATGCATATGCAAGAACTTGTAAATCAATTACCTGATGCATTTACAGATATAAAAAAGAGTGACTAAATCATATATACCAGCAGTAAATACTCCAGCTCGAACTGAAATTCCAAAAGCTGGCAATAATGTCACTGTTGAGTCTTTGCCACGCATCAAACGTGGAAGATCAATTGGTTCCGAAGATAAAAAATTCTCGAAAAATAAAATCAGCTGATAATGAGATAAAAGAAAGTGTTCAAGAAGAACCACAAATCAATATTCCTTCTACAGAGGATATTGATAAATGTAAATACATAAATTGCGATAAATTATGCAATATTATGGAACCGAAATGAAATGAAAAATCTTGATGAGATATTTTCATATAATATTACAATGACATCATGAATAAAGATGATGATCTAGAACCAAAATCTGTCATTGAATATCAAAATAGACATGATTGAGCTCAATGAAAAGGAGCAATACGAGCTGAATTAGAATCGCTCAATAAAAGAAAAGTTTTCGGATCAATCGTTATCACTTTTAAAGATGTGAAACGTATGAGATACAAATGAGTTTTTATCCGAAAAAGAAATGTACAAATGAAGTTACAAGGCAAAACTAGACTTGTAACTCAAGATTTCCCACAAAGACCGGAAATGAATTATGAGGAAAACTTATCCTCCTGTAATGGATACAATTACTTATTAGATACTTAATCAACCTGGTAGTTACTTAAATGCATTTCATGGATGTTGTAACTACTTATCTGTATGGATCACTTGATAGTGATATACATGAATATACCTGAAGGGTTTAAGGTATCATAAGCATCTAATGCAAAACCCAAGGGAATGTATTCTATTAAATCACAAAGATTTTTATATTGGTCTATACAATCGGGACGTATGTGGTATAACTGATTAAGTGATTACTTGATAAGAAAAGTGTATACATGTAAAATTATTTGCACATGTGTTTTTATTATGAAAAACAATGATCAGATATATATCGTAGTTATTTATGTCAATGTTCTTAACATCATATGAACAAATAAAGAGATCTATGAAATCATTCAACTTCTAAAGAATTATTTTGAAATGAAAGATCTTGAAAAAACAAGTATTACCTTGAATTGCAAATTGAGCATATGCCTAATGGTTTACTTGTACATCAAACAACTTATACCGAAAAGATTTTAAAACATTTTTTTAAAGACAAACTCATTGTTGTTAGATCACTCAATATTGACACTGATCTATTTCATCCCTGCGAAGATCATGAAAATCTTAACAGATCGAAAGTTCCATTTTTAGTGCAATTGAGGTTCTTATGTATCTTATAAATTGTACAAGACCTGAAATTTCTCTTGCAGTTAATTTGTTGGCAAGATTCAGCTCAACTTCTACCAAATGACAATGGAACAGGATCAAACACATATTTTGATACCCTTGAGGAACTGCCGATTTAAAATTATTTTATTCTAACGCTTCAAACCAAAATTTGGTTGATTATGTATATGCAGGTCATTCATCAAATTCTCATAAAGATAAATCTCAAACTCAATATGTATTCCTAAATGGAGGTACCACAAAATCATGGCGTTCTCAAAAACAACACTTGTTGCAACATCATCAAATTATTCCGAAGTGATTGCATTACATGAAGCCACTCGGGAATGTTTTTGGTTAAGATCAATGACACAACTCATTATTGATTCTTGTGGACTAGAACACGATAAAAGTTCAACAACTATCTATGAATATAATGCAGCTTGCATAGCACAGATGAAAGAAGGATATATCAAAAGTGACTGAACAAAACACATACCTCCTAGATTCTTCTCATATACTCAAGATCTTATAAAAGACAACCAGATTAAAATGAGATCAAAAGATGTGACGACTCAGCGATGTCTACTTGAGGGGGAGTTAACTCTATGCTGCACTCTTTTTCCCTTGGCTAAAGTTTTTATCCCACTGGGTTTTTCTTTAGCAAGGTTTTTAACGAGGCAGTAACTTGTAGTTGATCTCTAGTGAAACAAAATTGTCGTCCAAGGAGGAGTTTTATAAGTCAAGTGTCATGGTGTAGTGGCCGACACTTTTGATAAAGTAAAATTTGGTGAATCAATATATTTGGTGGATCACGGATATTACTGTTCCACCTAACTGCACAGTGAATTATTGTACTATAAGTATGTTATCGATTGTAATCAGTAGGTACACCATTCTTGAATAAGAATCTATTATCTTCTTTCTTCTTTCATATTTCTTCAAAATAGGTATTACAAGTAGTTATAAACTACTAAATTATAACATATTTATGTTTATATAAATTATTTAACAAAATAGTAAAGGGGACACTTCTTTTCCCAATATCATCAAATAAATAAACTACTATTAATTGTTTTATCATTAAGCTCTTATTTGGTAAAAATTGTTAAAGTATTTATAAACACGTTATGATGGGTTTAATATAATACAGATTACAATTACAATTACAATTACAATCATCAGATCAGATAGTTGTTAATTATATATGTCCTTTGTTAAAATATTAGTGCAATCTAATTAAATGGATTCTATTGTCACAATATATATCTTGTAGAGATTTTGCATATCTCTAAGATATCTTGCATTTATGTGATGACCCGGAAATTTATGACCAAATTTAAACTTAATCTTTAACGTTTCCGACACGATAAGCAAAGTCTGTAAAGTTGAATCTCAAAATTCTTGAACTATTCAAATACCCTTCGATTGTTCTCAACGATTCGCGAACAATTATATGTAAATAGATACATATATATACTATAACTTGAAAATGTAACAAAGTGTTATGAAAATGATACTGTGCATTAACCTTATTGGTTTGATTATCTGATTGATATATTTAACTACGGAGTTAAAAGATTATGCCAAACGATTGAATTAAAAGATATTTATTGAGTCCCTTAAGGATTATAATATTATTACGAGTCTCTGTTGTGAGGTCCACGTTGATTTGGGAAATTGTTCATGTTTAACGGTATTCGGAATTAATGGTAAAGTGTTTGTTTAAATAAGTAATTTGGACACATACAATAATAAGGAATATTAACTGTTAGAATTAGATATATGAATAACTTGCAAAGTGTATTTAAAACGTGTTTATATATATATTAGATATATTTGATTTCAAATTAATTAAGTAAACGATTGTTACGCTCTCTTATGGATTCGATTGAAATTTAGATATGTCATATAGTACATAAAGAAGTAATAAACGCTAGTACATAAATGAACTACTTAGTTAAGTTTTAAAATAAAAACGTCATATGATATAATAAATTTGAGATTAATTTAATTATAAAACGTTTTGAGTAAAAAGGATATTATTATATATATATGTATATGTATATATAACGAGGCGATAATTTATAGAAGTAAATGACCAAAACACTCAAAAGTTTAAGATATACTTTGAGTGGTATAATTTATGGGTAATTTAAGACTATACTTTGACAAAGGTACGTGACACGAAACGTAAAATGCAAGTTTTCTAAATGTACGAAAGGACATTCGAAAAACCGGAATCGGGACATAAGTCGAGTGACGACGTACGACTTATCGGAACGAAAATTACAAGTCTACTATGCACGTGAATTTAATATAATATATAATTAATTATATAAATTATATATTATAAATATAATTAATAAATATGTCGACAAGCTTAGGACAAAACGATTGTGAGCTGGAAAAAGAGGCCATGCGATCGCATGGTCATTGTGCCTCAGACCCATGCGATCGCATGGGAAGTCTGGACAGGCCACATCTATTTAAGCTCGATCTGTTTCTGTTTCTGATTCATTTATCCATCTATCTCGATCTCTTTCTCTATTATATTTATATTTATTATTATTATTATTATTATTATTATTATTATTATTATTATTATTATTAAGATTAATATTATTATTAATCTTAATGTTATTAGTAGTAATATTATTAATTAGTATTATACATAAAATACTACGACGAGGTCATGAGCATGTCACTTTCAAAATGAGTTTTCAAGCTGGATAGAGTTAAGGAAACTATGGGTTATAGCTATGGAGGTTATGGGTAATGTTCATGTGTAATATTCGCAAGTCAAACCTAGTGTTTATCATCTTCGTTGCGTCTACATACTTTCCTGCAATATTGAATCACAATATTGATACGTGAGCATTCATATCTTATCTTTTATATATTAAATGTGTATCCATGTCTAGTGCTCGAGTATATATATTTATATATGCTTGTATGCTAAATTTCGTCGTTAAACAGTTTATAATGAATCACGAATTAAATACATATATTACTGGTAAAAGGTATATGATATACATGTTTTTGGAAAGCTGGCAAAAAATCAATAACTTTTCATTTAGATATCGAATAATTTCGATGAACGGATTAAAAGAAATGATCAACTGAATTATGATTGACGTTAATTGAAATTGCTTTTGAATCTGCAATTAAGATTTAAACAACTTGTTTGTAAGATTGATAAATTGGATGTTTGAATATTACCAACCGAGTAAATGAATCCTTATATAAGGTACGTCTCGTTTTGTTGAACTATTGTCAAAATTGACTTTTTGAAACGACTTTGGATAACTTTTGTATGTTGATCTCGAGCATTAGGATTGTGATACACTATGACCAGACCTAGCTTGATAGACATTTATTGACCAACATATGTTCTCTAGGTTGAGATCTACGGTTATTTGGTAATCCGAGTTTCGATCACATTTTGGTGAACGACTTTATATGCTGCTGAGGTGAGTTTCATTTGTTCCCTTTTTAATTGCTTTTGCAATATATATTTTTGGGCTGAGAATACATGCACTTTATTTTAAACGCAATGGATACAAGTACATACTAAATTCTACACTGAGCTTGAACCGAAAATCCCTTAGCTTTGGTAACTAGTAACTGCCAGTTATAAGAACTGGTGGGCGCGAGTAGTTGTATATAGATCCATAGGGCTTGATATCCCCGTCCGAGCTAGAGCGCTAGCCTTTTAACGGGCGTATGCTATTTGAGAAGCGTACACGTTGGTTTGCGTGTATTATTAAGATGATTATACAAAGGGTACAAATTATATATACATTAAGTTTAGTTTGATAGACATTTATTGACCAACATATCTTGTAGAATAATTTGATAAACGTTTCAGATGAAACAACTGAAATCTTGTGATCCACCTTTATATACAGATTATGCGCAACATTAAAACTATGAACTCACCAACCTTTGTGTTGGCACTTGTTAGCATGTTTATTCTCAGGTTCCCTAGAAGTCTTCCGCTGTTTGCTTATATGTTAGACAAGCTATGTGCATGGAGTCTTACATGGCATGTTTTTCAAGGAAACGTTGCATTCACCAAATCATCACCATGTATCTTATTTTGACTGCATTGTCAACGGAAGTACTATTGTAAACTATTATATTACGATGATTGACTATATGTAGAAATCATCAGATGTCAAAAACCTTTGATTTAAATATTCATTTATGGTGTGCCTTTTCAAAAGAATGCAATATTTACAAAACGTATCATATAGAGGTCAAATACCTCGCAATGAAATCGATGAATGACGTGTTCGTCCATATGGATTTGGAGCGATCGTCACAGTTGGTATCAGAGCGTTGGTCCTAGTGAACCAGGTCTTGCATGAGTGTGTCTAACTGATAGTTGTTAAGATGCATCAGTAAGTCTGGACTTCGACTGTGTCTGCATGACAAAAGTTTTGCTTATCATTTCTTGTCGTTACCTGCTTATCATTCCTAGTCTAGACACATTTTACTGCATTAATTGCATGAATAGTGTATAGATAAATTTCATATCTTAGCGTATCTGTTACTGTAAACTTTTCCAGACATCTTCCGAAAATTTCTCCGTGATTTATGGAATTTGGTATTATATATACATATGTAAATTATGTATTGAAGAATACCAAACTAAATTCTATAATCTAATTCATATCAAAAATCATCTCCCTAATTATACAAGATGGATCCCGTATCTAGTTCAAATTCCTTAAACTCTGACAGCTATTCCGATATGGATATTCACCTGAATTCCAAAGACAGTGTAACCGGAATGGATCAACCAATTAGCCATCATCTATTCTGGATGAATTGGGGATGGGTTCGTAGCCTACTTAATTATTGGAGACAAGATGAAGGCGATCCCTTCCATCCACCACATTTCCCTCTTGGCGAAGAACCTGAAGCACTTACCGGCGAACCTGTTCGAGACACCATTTTCTCTCTCATTTTCTGAGTATCTCGTCACGATAATATACTATCTCAAATTTTAGATCTTATTCATCCGCTCGTCCGAACCGCCTATCATCCCGGTGTAGTAGAAGAAGTCAACGAGCTTCGCGCTTGGGTAGTGGCTTTAGAGAATATGGTGCAAAGGTTACAAGCACCAGCAGCATCACCGGCATCAACAATACCACCGACAACAACACCAACAGTACCTTTACCACCACCAACAACATCTGCATCGCAAACCTCAACTTCACAATCTGTCCCACGAGCATCAACGTCATACGCACCGTAGTTACCAAGAAATACCAGCAACAATAACCGATGAAGTATTAACTCATTTCCCCTGAAGAAATTTTATGTATATATATGAATTTTGAAATCAAAATAAATCTTTTCGTACTAAGCTATTACGTGTGAATCTTAACTGGTAGATACTACTCGGTTAGTTCATATTACTAATATGCAATGATGTACATCCTTCCTTAATAACTTAACCATTGTTAACTACAATCTCTATTTCAACTTAATGAATTCCATTTCATAATAAACCAAGTGTATTATTTAATTACATAATTGATTTTACATTTTCATTTTCGATGTACTCGAAACTTTCCAGAAAACATCATCTGTGCCTTGTAAGGTTCACAAAAAATTCTACGAGCATCAACATCCTTCACCGAGGAATAAGAATAAATAATGAAGTATCGATTACATTAGCGAAATACTCCGCAAAGATTATGTAATCTTTAATGTTTTAGAGATTAATCATTTCTAAGTCAAGCCGAAAATTAAATGAGCTTAATATGATATTAACTCATTAAATCTGTGTTACATCTGAAGAAAATATACATACATATATTTTCATAAAGACGGTAATAAAAATTCTTTTGTACAAAGTATTAATTGTGAAATCTTTAACGGGTAGGTAATACCCGGGAAATATATAAGTTCGCAATTAATATGTTACTCTGTACATTCTTCAACTTTCATTCAAAAAAAAAAATTATTAACAATGCTCACAACGATATACAATCGTTTTCATACAAATTCAATTACATATTCTGATATTGACGGATCAGAATCCAAGTCATAACTCTGAATCGGTGACATCATTCTTAGATCTCTACATCTTTCAAATCTATACTTTGACTTCAAAACTGTGCAAGATCCTTTAGCGTTGTTTTTACCGAAAATAACCTTGCAATTTCTTTTTCAAAATATTCAGTTTTACCCCACTTTCAACCAGTCAATTTTGACTTTTCAGATTAGTCTTATTATAACCTTGACATATACATTTTTGTTATCGGGGAACCTTTTATGTTCCACCACATTAGCAGTAAATTTACCAACAACTTCATTGATCCTTGACCTTCCGAAAAATCCTTATACTCATTGAAATCCTATCATGTACTCATCCGCATCTTGTAACGAGAATTGCCATACGACTCATCGGGAATTAGTAATCAGTATTTTGAATCTCGTAGCAATTTTATGCCAACAGTTATATATATATACATATAAAGTCTACCTCCAAGACTTACAGACTTTGAATGTGAAGTTTCTGAAAAACACCTTAAACCGCGAACTAGTTCTCGAAATTTTGGAAAAATGCTGATGAAGAAGCAAAAACTGTAAATGACTTTAACAGTCGAAAGTTTGATGATAAAGAGTAGTGTGTTGGAAAAGCACAGAAAAAGAGAAGGTTTGGAACTGGAAAACGGGTTGAGCAAAGTATGAAGGAAGCTGTAGAAAAATCACAAGGACGAAATCTACCTTCAAAGAATCCAAATGATTCAGTGTCTGCCGAAACCATTAGTAAGAACCTTACTTCTTATTCTAAACCTTCACAGACAGATTTTTCGCATCATCCTCTGATATTAGAAATTCTAAAATATCATCGTATCTTCCATTATAAATATCCTCCATATTTCTGAAGATATTTTCATAACTATTCTTATCTGAAATCATTCATCTCTTCGCGCTATCTGTATTACATCACAAAAGAAACTATTTTAGTTTCTAAATTCTGAAACCTTCAAGTTTAAAATATGAATGTTTTGAAGTAGTGTTGGGAACTGAAGCATGAATTAGTATAATATAATGATACTTGATCAATGTGATTATATTACAGTAAGTCATGCTGAGTTTATAATGGAATGTGATAAAGGTTCACAGATCATACCCTCATCATGAACCATGTTACATAACTCTTTCATATCAAGAAAATATTTTTCTTGATGATTCGGTCTTTTCTGAATATTCTGGTAATTTGACAAATCAAGATCGTGCCATTACAATTTCTTTCTTAGAACATTAACTATGTTTATTCCGAAATGTATAGCTACGAATTCTGGACCATTATTCGCTTGACTTAAGGTCGGGAAGAGAAAATGAAAACATGAAGCTCCGAAATATAATGAAAAATATAAAGCCCGATAACAACCCCGAAAATTACAAACCGTGTATATCGATGCGTATAGCAATATAAAGACACGGAAGAATGAAAAACACTATAACCCCAAGGTAATAGTAGAAGAAAATAACTTCCTCTGGTGGCAGATGAAAAAGAAGAATGAAGGATACGATAGCCAAGAAAATATCAAGAATCAGAACTGGATTAAGCATTTTCACAATCTATTAGGAAGTATGAAATAAGGAAGAAGCTTATAGGAGTGGTGAAAATAAATGAAACGGAAGAGGTCAATTTATAGTGAAATATCAGACATAGCAATCGAGGCAGATTACGCATTTAATTAAAGAAGATCTTAATCTCCTTAATTCCCGAAGAATCAAATCTTATTTAGAATATGAAGATTTTCTATTCCTTAAATTCCGAAAATCAATCGTTACTACGTCAAGAGTTAAAAACGAATCTCCATTTCCTCATTTCACTCTTTTACGATAACTTCTCTCATACGCTTTGAGTAATTGAATTGTTTTATCCATATTATTCAACGGTAACAAAACTCTATTTATCAACTCATGTACATCATGAAAACATTTTTTGTTAGCCATGACGACCTCACTCAAATTTCGGGACGAAATTTCTTTAACGGGGAGGTACTGTGATGACCTGGGAATTTCTGACCAAATTTAAACTTAATCTTTAACGTTTCCGACACGATAAACAAAGTCTGTAAAGTTGAATCTCAAAATTCTTGAACTATTCAAATACCCTTCGATTGTTCTCAACGATTCGCGAACAATTATATGTAAATAGATACATATATATACTATAACTTGAAAATGTAACAAAGTGTTATGAAAATGATACTGTGCATTAACCTTATTGGTTTGATTATCTGATTGGTATATTTAACTACGGAGTTAAAAGATTATGACAAACGATTGAATTAAAAGATATTTATTGAGTCCCTTAAGGATTATAATATTATTACGAGTCTCTATTGTGAGGTGTGACAACCCGGAAATTTCCAACCAAATTTAAACTTTAATCTTTATATGTTTCCGACACGATAAGCAATATTTGTTAAGTTAAATTGAAAGAATTTTAAACTATGTTCATACATTCATTCAACCTCGACCAAGTTCCAACGATTCACGAACCATTAAACAAATATGATTATATATGTATATGTGTATATATATTATAACTTAAAACGTAAACAAAATATTAGATTAAATACTTTATATGATTGTATCTGTTTCAAAATGTTTATCAATGGAATTAGAAGATAAGATCAAATGATTGAATTATCAGATATATTGAATTATGATTACAAGTCTCTGTTGAAAGGCCCACGTTGATTTGAGAAATCTTTCCATTTTAACAATATTCGGGAAATGGTAAAGTGATTTATAAATAAGAACAAATTGTCAATTATTGAGAACTAGACAAAGGATAGTGGAAGATTGAATCTCATAAAGACTCGATTGATCTATTTAGTTTCAAATGTACAAAAACGTTTTCAGTTTAAAAAGAACTTTATTATTAAAACGTATATAACTTTTATAAATATCTAGAACCACTTTTGACAACTCATTACTTAACTAGTATGATAAAGATAACGATATTTATATTTTATTTTATTAAATATATATAACGATTTAAATTAATATTATATATATTTATACGCGTATTATACGTACATAGTTTTATACTTTTACTATACTTAAACTTTACCTTTACTTTATTTTTACTTTACTTTAACTTTAATAATTCACTTTAATAATTCATACTTTAATAATTCACTTTAATAATTCATACTTTAATAATTTACTTTAATAATTCATACTTTAATAATTCACTTTAATAATTCATACTTTAATAATTCACTTTAATAATTCATACTTTAATAATTCACTTTAATAATTCAAAAATCTATTATAAATAGAATTCAATAGGTTTCATTATTTCATAGAAACTTGAAAATATTTTTCTCTAAACTCTCTCAATCGATTTACATATATATATTTACTCTGTATTATTTCAAGATATTATTAGTATACATAAAATATTACGACGGAGTATTGTCCGAGTGATTTCGAAATTGTTTTTCGAGTAGGATAGGATTAAGGAAATTATGGGTTATAGCTATGGAGGTGATTGAGTATGGTTCATGGGTATGCTCGTGAGGTCAATATAGTGTTTATCATTTCCGTTGCGTCTACGTACCTTTCCTGCAATATTGAATCTCAATATTGATACGTGAGTACTCATAATTTAACTTTTACATACTAATAGTGTATCCCTGACTAGTGCTCGAGTATTTAGGATTATTCATGCTTGTACTTTTGATATTGTCCTTAGACAAGTTAGGTTGAATATTGAATTAGTTACACTTGCGGTTGAGATAAGGTATAAGATATGCATGTCCTTAGAAAGCTAGCGAAAAATTTAGAACTTTTCCTTTAGATATCGAATGGTTTCGATGAACGGATTAGAAGTTATAATCAATTGAATTTTCGATATTTTTATTAAAAATGATTATTATTATCGTCGTTTTTATCGTCGTTCTAGTTTTATCTTATTATTATCATTATTATTATCTTTATCAATAAAAGGGATTTATCATTAAAAATTGTTATTTTTTTATTATTATTACTATCGTTATTATCGTTAAAGTTATAATTAGTATTATTATTATTATTATTATCCAATTATTATTATTATTATTATTATTATTATTATTATTATTATTATTATTATTATTATTATTATTATTATTATTATTATTATTATTATTATTATTATTAGTATTAGTATTATTATTATCATTATTAATATATATATCATTATTTAAAAATGGTTATTGTTATTGTTATTATTATTATTATTACTGTATTATCATTAAGATAATTATTAGTATTATCGTTAATAATGTTATAGTAACTATCATTATTAATATTAGTGTAATTAAAACAAATATTTGTAACACCTAATTATTTTGATTACTATTATTATCACTATTATGAACACGATATAAAAGACGATTAAAAGCTATTAAACGAAACGATTAGGAAATAATGAGTAAGAGTATCATGATGAAATTAAAATATTATAAGATATTGATTTAGATAAAATTATCGTTCTTATTATTTTTATCATTACTATTATTATTAAAAGTATCGTTAGTATTAAAACTATCATTTTAATAAAAATTATCATTTTAATAGAAATGTCATTGTTACTATAAAATATCATTATTATTATTATTATTATTTTAAATAGAATTATTATTTTAAAGATAATATTAAAAATTATCGTAAATATTAAAGTTATCATAATTAGAATTATCGTTTTATCATAATGTCATCTTAGTAATTATAAATATTGATATTTTTATAATAATAATTATTATTACAAAATAATACAACTTTTACTTACTATCATTATAGATATTATTTTATCAAATAAATATGTGATACAAATATATTTTACTACGTGTAATAACTTACTTTAATAATACCTATCATATTATCTTTATGATATTAAATGAACCCTATAAATTTTATTACTTAATATATATAAAAGTATATTTTATTACATAAATTTAATATAGAATTTTATCTATTAATAAATAAATTATATTATTACTCTAATAAATCTTTTAAAAATATTTAAAAATATAAAACGACGATATTTAAACTATATATTAATCATGTATAGATTTTTGGAAATTATTTTGTGTCAAATTTACTTTTGTTGACTTTTGCATATTAGTCTCGAGCATTAGGATTGTGGTACACTATGACTTGACCTAATTTGTTAGACAAATATTGACCAACACATAATTATATATAATTAATTTAGGTTCGTGAATCCGAGGCCAACCTTGCACTTGTTCAATGACGTTATATGTATTTTTACTACGAAATACAGTATGGTGAGTTTCATTTGCCTTTTTACCCTTTATATTTTTGGGCTGAGAATACATGCGCAACTTTTATAAATGTTTTACGAAATAGACACAAGTAATTGAAACTACATTATATGGTTGAATTATCGAAATCGAATATGCCCCTTTTTATTAAGTCTGGTAATCTAAGAATTAGGGAACAGACACCCTAATTGACGCGAATCCTAAAGATAGATCTATTGGGCCTAACAAACCCCATCCAAAGTACCGGATGCTTTAGTACTTCGAAATTATATCATGTCCGAAGGAGGATCCCGGAATGATAGGGGGTATTCTTATATGTATCTAGTTAATGTCGGTTACCAGGTGTTCACCATATGAATGATTATTTTTTGTCTCTATGCATGGGACGTATATTTATGAGAACTGGAAATGAAATTCTTGTGGTCTATTAAAATGATGGAAATAAATGATTATGATAAACTAATGAACTCACCAACCTTTTGGTTGACACTTTAAAGCATGTTTATTCTCAGGTGTTAAAGAAATCTTCCGCTGTGCATTTGCTCATTTTAAAGATATTACTTGGAGTCTTTCATAGCATATTTCAAAGAACGTTGCATTCGAGTCATTGAGTTCATCAAAGATTATTATTAAATCAATTTATAGTTGGATAGTGGATATTATGAGATGGTATGCATGCCTGTCAATTTTTGATGTAAAGAAAGATTGTCTTTTAAAAACGAATGCAATGTTTGTAAAATGTATCATATAGAGGTCAAATACCTCGCAATGTAATCAACTATTGTGAATCGTTTATAATGTATATGAACGGGTCCTTTCAGTTGGTATCAGAGCGGTGGTCTTAGCGAACCATGTCTGCATTAGTGTGTCTAACTGATAAGTCGTTAGGATGCATTAGTGAGTCTGAACTTCGACCGTGTCTGCATGTCAAAAGTTTTGCTTATCATTTTTAGTCGGAAATCATCTGCTTATCATTCTTAGGAAATTACCTGCTTATCATTACTAGTCTAGACACGTCTTGCTACATTAATTGCATGAGTAGTGTATAGACAAAATTCATATCTTAGCGTATCTGCTAAATCATATCTTATCGTATCTGTTACTTTAAACTTTACCTGACATATCCTGCAAATTCCTCCGTAATCTGCGAAATCTTTTATTCTATATCTATGGATATTCTATGTAATTAGAATACCATCCGATAACCGAAAATCATTTTATATCGAAAATCCTTTATCCAATCGTACGAAATGGAATTTGTCATCAGTTCAAGTCACTCGGATTCCGAAATGGAATCTCACTCAAGCTCCGAAAGCAGTGTGACCGGAATGGATCAACCAATCAATCGTCACATATTCTGGATGAATTGGGGATGGGTTCGTAGCCTCCTCAATCATTGGAATTAAGAAGAAGGCGATCCTTTCCATCCACCACATTACCCTCTTGGTGAAGAACCTGAAGCACTTACCGGTGAACCTGTTCGAGACACCATTTTCTCTTTCATTTCCAGGGTATCTCGTCACGATTATATACTACATCAAATTCTAGATTTTATTTATCCGCTCGTTCCGACCGACAATCATCCTGGAATAATAGAAGAAGTCAACGAACTTTGCGCTCGGGTAGTGGCTTTGGAGAATATGGTGCAGAGATTACAAACACTAGCAGCAGCACCAGCAGCATAACCAGTACCACCATCATCAACGCCAACAGTACCATTACCACCTCCAACCACAACCGCGTTGTAAACCTCAACTTCACAATCTGTCCCACTAGCATCAACGTCATACGCACCATAGATACCAAGGAGTACCAACAACAATAACTGACGAAGTATTAATTCATAACTTCATTGGAGAAACATTCCGCGGCGATTATATAATCTCTAAAGTCTTAGAGATTATCTAATCTAGCCCTAACCATAAATCAGTTAAGCGGACCAAAATGATAGAAGGAAGAGTAGAAACCCTGACAAAAATGGTGTGTGATTAACAAGTTAAACTTGTTTTACCAACAGCATCAACAGTACCGTCAACGTCACCAGCATCGTCAGTACAGTCAACATCAGAATCAACAACACCTATAATATCACAAACTCCGTCAGTTCAAGAATCACTGTGGACATCATTACGAATCAATAACGTGTATATTGTATCAACAAGTTATGAAGAATTAACTCATTCCCTCTGAAGAAATTATATATATATTTTATATATATATATATATATATATTTTGAAATAAAAAATAAATCTTTCCGTGCTAAGCTATTGTGTGTGAATCTTAACTACTCGGTTAATTCATATTACAAATATGCAATAATGTACGTCCCTCGCCCGCGACTTAACCATCGTTAACTACAATCTCTGTCTCAATTCAACAAATTCCAATTCCTAATAAATCAAGTATATATTTGATTTTACACTTCATCATTGATGTAACCGAAACTTTTCAGATAACATCATTCGTACTTTGTGAAGTTCACGAGAATTTAACGAAAACCAACATCACATCTCAACAAATAACGAAGTATTGATTCATAATTTCAATATTATTGAAGAAATACTTATGTAACCTCTAAATCCTTCAAGGAATTATCCAATTCTAGTTCCAACCGTAAATCGAATGAGTTTAATTTAGTATTAACTCATTAAAATCTATGTTACATCTGAGGAGAATATATACATATATATTTTCATAAAGACTGTAATAAAATTCTTATGTACAAAGTATTAATTGTGAAAAAAAATTTAACGGGTAGGTAATACCCGAGAGATATATATAAATTCACAATTAATATGTTACATTCTTCGAATCAGATTAAGCAAATTATCAATTATACTTCCTACTTTCACAATAATATACATTCTTTCATAGAAATCAAAACAACCATACTCATTCAAACCCAATTACATATTCTGATTTTAAAATCTCAGAATTCAATTCGAGATATAACTGGTACCATCACTTTTAGATTCCTACATCTTTCAAAGCTATACTTTGACTTCAAAAGTGTGTTAGAACATCAAATGTATACAAACAATTACAATCTGTGTTCAAACCCTTCGAAAATCTCTGAAGACACTTCAAATAATGAGCAATCGAGATGATGATCCAACCACATATTACCCACAGTTATGTACTTAAAAAGCTCTCGAAACCAAAGTCATAATTCAACACATATCTGTGTCAGATCTTTTGGCATTTGTTAGCAAAAAATAACCTTGCAATTCCTTTGCAAAGTAGCAAATTATATCACAGCTCCAGCAAGACAACTTCGATTTTTTCATTCGGAGTAGCCTTACCATAATTTTAATATATGTGATTACCCTTTTATTACCGGAGAACCTTTCATATTCCACCACATTAGCAATAAACTTACCAACAACTTCACTGATCTTGGGCATTCCGAAGAATCTTTATATTTATCGAAACCTCATCATTTACTCATCTGCCTCTTGTAACGAGAATTGCCATACGAATCATTGGGAATTAGCAATCAGTATTTTGAAATCTCACAGCATGTTGACGCCAACAGTTATACATAACGTCTATTTCCAAGGCTTACATACTTCGAATGTGAAGTTTCTGAAAAACACTCTGAACCGCGAACTAGTTCTCGAAATGCTGATGAAGCAACAAAAACTGTAAACGACCTTAGCAGTAAAAAGTTTGATGATAAAGATTAGTGTATTAACAAAGCTCAGAAATAGAGAAGTTTTGGAACTGGAAAACGGATTGAGCAAAGTATGAAGGAGGCTGTGGAAAAATGACAAAGACTGAACCTGTCTTCAAAGAATCCAAATGATTCAGTGTCTGCTGAAGTCATTAACGAATACCTTGCTCCTCACACTAAACCCTTACAGACAATATTCTTCAACATCCTCTGATATTAGAAATTCTAAGATATCATCGTATCTTTCATTATAAATATCCTCCATATTTCTGAAGATATTTCCATAACTATTCTTATCTAGAATCATTTATCTCTTTGCGCTATCTGTATTACATCAAAAAGGAAACTGTTTAGTTCCTATACTCTGTAAACCTTTGAGTTTAAAATAAGAATGTTTTTGAAGTAGTGTTGGAAACTGAAGCATGGATTAGTATAATATAATGACACTTGATCAACGTGATTATATTACAGTAATTCATGTTGAGTTTCTAAATGGAACGTGATGATTCAGAGATCATAACATCATCATGTGCCATGTTATACGACTCTTGTATTCTATTTAACTTCTAAAATATCAAGAAAATATTTCTTGATGATTCGGCCTTTTTCAAGGTATTCTAGTAATTTGACAAGTCAAGATCGTGCCATCACAATTTCCTTCCTAGAACATTAACAATGTTCATTCCGAAATTCATATCTGTGAATTCTGGACCATTACAAGCGGTGCTTAATCGCAAGAAGAAGAAACGAAAGGACAAAACTCCGAAATAGAAATTGGGGTATAAATTGCAGCAAATAAAAGAGAGTATTAACTGTGGATGACAATGATTATAGAAGATAGAAACAGAGACTTTGAAATATAAGGGAAGATATAAAGCCCAACGACAAACCAAAAATTATAAACCATATATATCGATGCATATAGTAATATAAAGACACGGGAGAACTAGAAACACTATAAACCCAAGAGTATAGTTGAAGTAAATAGATTCTTCCGGCGGTAGATGAAAAAGAAGAATGACCGATATGAAAGTTATAAGTATATCGAGAATCAGAACTGGATGGAGCATATTGATGAACACTTTAAAATATGAGTTGAGGGGGAAAGAATAGAAGGTGATGAAACATGACTAGGAACTTAGAAATCAACAGATTTAACTCACACAATGATGGAATAAGTGAATCAAACCCTCTAGTAAATAGGTTAAGCTTTTTGGGATTAATTTAGTCATACCATAACTAAATCAAGTGTGATTAAATCAACATCTAGAGCTATTATTCACCACCTGGGTGATTTGGGTTGAGAGAGAATCGGAGGAGCTCACTAGATCTGAGTGTGTGTAACAAATGAGAGGCTTAACCTAAAATGAAGAATATAAGACTTTATATACCCCTGCTGTTGACTCACCCATACGATTCATTCATCACACGTACGAGTTGGCTTCATCAGCCGTACGGGTGATCACTCACTCGTGTCTTCTCATTTAGGTTGTAATTGTGACTTAGCTCCGCATCAACTGTGCGTATGAGCCTGTCAGCCGTACTAGTGAGGCTTCACTTGTACGTCTGACTAAGTCTAACATAGTCAAACATCTAAATCTCATTCCTGCAGTTCCTGTAACCACATACAAACACGGATAGGATAATAACGAGCAATCATGGTGACCTGTAAACTGTTGTACCTGCAATGGACGTGGGTAGATGTCAAGGGAGTTGTATAAAATGCATCAACAGAAGGTGTGAGTTGTAAGGAAACGAAGGAGGTGAATTTATAAGAAAATCTCCTACATAACAATTAAAATGGACGATCACATTTAAAGCGGATCCTAATTCCCTTGATTACCGGAGAGTCAAATCTTATTAAGAAGATTTTCTTCAAATCCCTTGAAATCTGGGAATCAATCATATCTACGTCAAATGATAAGATGAATATACACTTACTCATTTCACTCTTCTATGTTAGCTTCATTTGTACTCTTCATATAAATGGATCGTTTATCCAAATTATTCGCTGATGATAAAACTCTAATTTTCAGCCCGTATGCATCATGAAAAATACTTATTATCATTCACGACCTTTCCACTCAAATTTCGGGACGAAATTTCTTTAACGGGTAGGTACTGTGACAACCCGGAAATTTCCAACCAAATTTAAACTTTAATCTTTATATGTTTCTGACACGATAAGCAATATTTGTTAAGTTAAATTGAAAGAATTTTAAACTATGTTCATACATTCATTCAACCTCGACCAAGTTCCAACGATTCACGAACCATTAAACAAATATGATTATATATGTATATGTGTATATATATTATAACTTGAAACGTAAACAAAATATTAGATTAAATACTTTATATGATTGTATCTGTTTCAAAATGTTTATCAATGGAATTAGAAGATAAGATCAAATGATTGAATTATCAGATATATTGAATTATGATTACACGTCTCTGTTGAAAGGCCCACGTTGATTTGAGAAATCTTTCCATTTTAACAATATTAGGGAAATGGTAAAGTGATTTATAAATAAGAACAAATTGTCAATCATTGAGAACTAGACAAAGGATAGTGGAAGATTGAATCTCATAAAGACTCGATTGATCTATTTAGTTTCAAATGTACAAAAACGTTTTCAGTTTAAAAAGAACTTTATTATTAAAACGTATATAACTTTTATAAATATCTAGAACCACTTTTGACAACTCATTACTTAACTAGTATGATAAAGATAACGATATTTATATTTTATTTTATTAAATATATATAACGATTTAAATTAATATTATATATATTTATACGCGTATTATACGTACATAGTTTTATACTTTTACTATACTTAAACTTTACCTTTACTTTATTTTTACTTTACTTTAACTTTAATAATTCACTTTAATAATTCATACTTTAATAATTCACTTTAATAATTCATACTTTAATAATTCACTTTAATAATTCATACTTTAATAATTCACTTTAATAATTCATACTTTAATAATTTACTTTAATAATTTATACTTTAATAATTCACTTTAATAATTCAAAAATCTATTATAAATAGAATTCAATAGGTTTCATTATTTCATAGAAACTTGAAAATATTTTTCTCTAAACTCTCTCAATCGATTTACATATATATATTTACTCTGTATTATTTCAAGATATTATTAGTATACATAAAATATTACGACGGAGTATTGTCCGAGTGATTTCGAAATTGTTTTTCGAGTAGGATAGGATTAAGGAAATTATGGGTTATAGCTATGGAGGTGATTGAGTATGGTTCATGGGTATGCTCGTGAGGTCAATATAGTGTTTATCATTTCCGTTGCGTCTACGTACCTTTCCTGCAATATTGAATCTCAATATTGATACGTGAGTACTCATAATTTAACTTTTACATACTAATAGTGTATCCCTGACTAGTGCTCGAGTATTTAGGATTATTCATGCTTGTACTTTTGATATTGCCCTTAGACAAGTTAGGTTGAATATTGAATTAGTTACACTTACGGTTGAGATAAGGTATAAGATATGCATGTCCTTGGAAAGCTAGCGAAAAATTTAGAACTTTTCCTTTAGATATCGAATGGTTTCGATGAACGGATTAGAAGTTATAATCAATTGAATTTTTGATATTTTTATTAAAAATGATTATTATTATCGTCGTTTTTATCGTCGTTCTAGTTTTATCTTATTATTATCATTATTATTATCTTTATCAATAAAAGGGATTTATCATTAAAAATTGTTATTTTTTTATTATTATTACTATCGTTATTATCGTTAAAGTTATAATTAGTATTATTATTATTATTATCCAATTATTACTATTATTATTATTATTATTATTATTATTATTATTATTATTATTATTATTATTATTATTATTATTATTATTATTATTATTAGTATTATTATTATCATTATTAATATATATATTATTATTTAAAAATGGTTATTGTTATTGTTATTATTATTATTACTGTATTATCATTAAGATAATTATTAGTATTATCGTTAATAATGTTATAGTAACTATCATTATTAATATTAGTGTAATTAAAACAAATATTTGTAACACCTAATTATTTTGATTACTATTATTATCATTATTATGAACACGATATAAAAGACGATTAAAAGCTATTAAACGAAACGATTAGGAAATAATGAGTAAGAGTATCATGATGAAATTAAAATATTATAAGATATTGATTTAGATAAAATTATCGTTCTTATTATTTTTATCATTACTATTATTATTAAAAGTATCGTTAGTATTAAAACTATCATTTTAATAAAAATTATCATTTTAATAGAAATGTCATTGTTACTATAAAATATCATTATTATTATTATTATTATTATTATTTTAAATAGAATTATTATTTTAAAGATAATATTAAAAATTATCGTAAATATTAAAGTTATCATAATTAGAATTATCGTTTTATCATAATGTCATCTTAGTAATTATAAATATTGATATTTTTATAATAATAATTATTATTACAAAATAATACAACTTTTACTTACTATCATTATAGATATTATTTTATCAAATAAATATGTGATACAAACATATTTTACTACGTGTAATAACTTACTTTAATAATACCTATCATATTATCTTTATGATATTAAATGAACCCTATAAATTTTATTACTTAATATATATAAAAGTATATTTTATTACATAAATTTAATATAGAATTTTATCTATTAATAAATAAATTATATTATTACTCTAATAAATCTTTTAAAAATATTTAAAAATATAAAATGACGATATTTAAACTATATATTAATCATGTATAGATTTTTGGAAATTATTTTGAGTCAAATTTACTTTTGTTGACTTTTGCATATTAGTCTCGAGCATTAGGATTGTGGTACACTATGACTTGACCTAATTTGTTAGACAAATATTGACCAACACATAATTATATATAATTAATTTAGGTTCGTGAATCCGAGGCCAACCTTGCACATGTTCAATGACGTTATATGTATTTTTACTACGAAATACAGTATGGTGAGTTTCATTTGCCTTTTTACCCTTTATATTTTTGGGCTGAGAATACATGCGCAACTTTTATAAATGTTTTACGAAATAGACACAAGTAATTGAAACTACATTATATGGTTGAATTATCGAAATCGAATATGCCCCTTTTTATTAAGTCTGGTAATCTAAGAATTAGGGAACAGACACCCTAATTGACGCGAATCCTAAAGATAGATCTATTGGGCCTAACAAACCCCATACAAAGTACCGGATGCTTAGTACTTCGAAATTATATCATGTCCGAAGGAGGATCCCGGAATGATAGGGGGTATTCTTATATGTATCTAGTTAATGTCAGTTACCAGATGTTCACCATATGAATGATTATTTTTTGTCTCTATGCATGGGACGTATATTTATGAGAACTGGAAATGAAATTCTTGTGGTCTATTAAAATGATGGAAATAAATGATTATGATAAACTAATGAACTCACCAACCTTTTGGTTGACACTTTAAAGCATGTTTATTCTCAGGTGTTAAAGAAATCTTCCGCTGTGCATTTGCTCATTTTAAAGATATTACTTGGAGTCTTTCATAGCATATTTCGAAGAACGTTGCATTCGAGTCATTGAGTTCATCAAAGATTATTATTAAATCAATTTATAGTTGGATAGTGGATATTATGAGATGGTATGCATGCCTGTCAATTTTTGATGTAAAGAAAGATTGTCTTTTAAAAACGAATGCAATGTTTGTAAAATGTATCATATAGAGGTCAAATACCTCACAATGTAATCAACTATTGTGAATCGTTTATAATGTATATGAACGGGTCCTTTCATGAGGTCCACGTTGATTTGGGAAATTGTTCATGTTTAACGGTATTCGGAATTAATGGTAAAGTGTTTGTTTAAATAAGTAATTTGGACACATACAATAATAAGGAATATTAACTGTTAGAATTAGATATATGAATAACTTGCAAAGTGTATTTAAAACGTGTTTATATATATATTAGATATATTTGATTTCAAATTAATTAAGTAAACGATTGTTACGCTCTCTTATGGATTCGATTGAAATTTAGATATGTCATATAGTACATAAAGAAGTAATAAACGCTAGTACATAAATGAACTACTTAGTTAAGTTTTAAAATAAAAACATCATAAGATATAATAAATTTGAGATTAATTTAATTATAAAACATTTTGAGTAAAAAGGATACTATTATATATATATATATATATGTATATATAACGAGGCGATAATTTATAGAAGTAAATGACCAAAACACTCAAAAGTTTAAGATATACTTTGAGTGGTATAATTTATGGGTAATTTAAGACTATACTTTGACAAAGGTACGTGACACGAAACGTAAAATGCAAGTTTTCTAAATGTACGAAAGGACATTCGAAAAACCGGAACCGGGACATAAGTCGAGTGACGACGTATGACTTATCGGAACGAAAATTACAAGTCAACTATGCACGTGAATTTAATATAATATATAATTAATTATATAAATTATAAATTATAAATATAATTAATAAATATGTCGACAAGCTTAGGACAAAACGATTGTGAGCTGGAAAAAGAGGCCATGCGATCGCATGGCCATTGTGCCTCAGACCCATGCGATCGCATGGGAAGTCTGGACAGGCCACATCTATTTAAGCTCGATCTGTTTCTGTTTCTGATTCATTTATCCATCTATCTCGATCTCTTTCTCTATTATTATTATTATTATTATTATTATTATTATTATTATTATTATTATTATTATTATTATTATTATTATTATTATTATTATTATTATTATTATTATTATTAAGATTAATATTATTATTAATCTTAATGTTATTAGTAGTATTATACATAAAATACTACGACGAGGTCATGAGCAGGTCACTTTCAAAATGGGTTTTCAAGCGGGATAGAGTTAAGGAAACTATGGGTTATAGCTATGGAGGTTATGGGTAATGTTCATGGGTAATATTCGCAAGTCAAACCTAGTGTTTATCATCTTCGTTGCGTCTACATACTTTCCTGCAATATTGAATCACAATATTGATATGTGAGCATTCATATCTTATCTTTTATATATTACATGTGTATCCATGTCTAGTGCTCAAGTATATATATTTATATATGCTTGTATGCTAAATTTCGTCGTTAAACAGTTTATAATGAATCACGAATTAAATACATATATTACTGGTAAAAGGTATATGATATATATGTTTTTGGAAAGTTGGCGAAAAATCAATAACTTTTCATTTAGATATCGAATAATTTCGATGAGCGGATTAAAAGATATGATCAACTGAATTATGATTGGCGTTAATTGAAATTGCTTTTGAATCTGCAATTAAGATTTAAACAACTTGTTTGTAAGATTGATAATTTGGATTTTTGAATATTACTAACCGAGTAAATGAATCCTTATATAAGGTACGTCTCGTTTTGTTGAACTATTGTCAAAATTGACTTTTTGAAACGACTTTGGATAACTTTTGTATGTTGATCTCGAGCATTAGGATTGTGATACACTATGACCAGACCTAGCTTGATAGACATTTATTGACCAACATATGTTCTCTAGGTTGAGATCTACGGTTATTTGGTAATCCGAGTTTCGATCACATTTTGGTGAACGACTTTATATGCTGCTGAGGTGAGTTTCATTTGTTCCCTTTTTAATTGCTTTTGCAATATATATTTTTGGGCTGAGAATACATGCACTTTATTTTAAACGCAATGGATACAAGTACATACTAAATTCTACACTAAGCTTGAACCGAAAATCCCTTAGCTTTGGTAACTAGTAACTGCCAGTTATAAGAACTGGTGGGCGCGAGTAGTTGTATATAGATCCATAGGGCTTGATATCCCCGTCCGAGCTAGAGCGCTAGCCTTTTAACGGACATATGCTATTTGAGAAGCGTACACGTTGGTTTGCGTGTATTATTAAGATGATTATACAAAGGGTACAAATTATATATACGTTAAGTTTAGTTACCAGGGTGCTCAATCTTGTAGAATAATTTGATAAACGTTTCAGATGAAACAACTGAAATCTTGTGATCCACCTTTATATACAGATTGTGCGCAACATTAAAACTATGAACTCACCAACCTTTGTGTTGACACTTGTTAGCATGTTTATTCTCAGGTTCCCTAGAAGTCTTCCGTTGTTTGCTTATATGTTAGACAAGCTATGTGCATGGAGTCTTACATGGCATGTTTTTCAAGGAAACGTTGCATTCACCAAATCATCACCATGTATCTTATTTTGACTGCATTGTCAACGGAAGTACTATTGTAAACTATTATATTACGATGATTGACTATATGTAGAAATCATCAGATGTTGAAAACCTTTGATTTAAATATTCATTTATGGTGTGCCTTTTCAAAAGAATGCAATATTTACAAAACGTATCATATAGAGGTCAAATACCTCGCAATGAAATCGATGAATGACGTGTTCGTCCATATGGATTTGGAGCGATCGTCACAATTTAATATAGAGATTTTGCATATCTCTAAGATATCTTGCATTTAATATAGAGATTATAGGATATCTCTTTTATTTCTCGCATTTAATGTTTCTTAGGTATAGTTGGTTTGCATTTATTATGCATTTAATATTTCTCTTGTATTTAAAGAGGTAGTATGTAACATTTGAAAATAAGGAAAACCATTTACAATACACTTCAAGTTTGTACATTCTTTGTTCATATTTTGTTTACTAAACTTCTATTCTAGCAAGTTATTAATTATTTTATGGTATCAAGAGCTTGGTTATAAACTTGATTATAAGTTTAGTCCTAAGTTAAACTTTGTGTGTAATTACTCAAAGTGTAAACTAGTTTCTTGCTAATCATAAATGGAAGTCTCAAATGTAAACAATGGAGGTATGTTCAATGGTATGGAAAGACTTGTAGGCAACAACTACAAGTATTGGAAGATGTGTATGGAAGCTTATCTCCAAGGTCAAGACCTATGGGAACTTGTGGCCGGAAGCGATGCCATAATTCCCGTAGAAACTCTTGAGCAAGGCGAGTCACGAAGAAAATGGAAGATTAAGTGTGGGAAGGCTCTTTTTGCGTTGAGGACATTAATTAGCAAAGAGTTCATAGAACACGTTCGTGATCTTAACTCGCCAAAGGAGGTTTGGGATACTCTTGAGAAACTCTTTACCAAGAAGAATACCGCACGGTTGCAATTCCTGGAAAATGAGTTAGCAATCTCAAGACAAGAAGGTATGTCAGTTTCTGAATATTTCTTACGGGTGAAAACTCTTTGTTCTGAAATTTCAGAGATTGATATAAACGAGAAAATTAGTGAATCTCGGTTGCGAGATATTTAATTCGTGGTTTGAAGAAAGAGTATGTTCCATTCATAACCTCTATACATGAGTGGTCTACTCAACCTTCGGTTGAAGAATTAGAGAATTTGCTCTCTAATCAAGAAGCTTTAGCCAAGCAAATGGCTAAAGGATTTGAAAATGATGCGGTATTATTTTTAAAAGGGAAGAACTTCAAGAAAGGTTCTTCTAGCAAAGAAAAATAAGAAGAGCAAACTAGTTACAAAAGTAACTATGAAAAGAAACCTCCCACATGTTACAAGTGCGGGAAGGTTGGTCACATCAAGAAATATTGTCGTTCTAAAGTCACAAAAGCAAACGTGGCTTGTTCAAGCAACGATGATGATGAAGTCAAATGGGAGCAATGTTTTACCGTTGATACGGTTGTTAAGAAGAATCAATGGATTATTGATTCGGGTTGCTCTCATCATGTGACCGGTGATGGAACTCTTCTTCATGACGTTAGAGATCACAATCAAAATCGAGTTGTAATCACGGCTGACAACTCAACTCATCCGGTTAAAAAGGAAGGTAATGCTATTATTGATGTTAATAATAATACTTTTACTTTGGAAGATGTTTATCTTGTTCCTGAATTGACCAAGAATCTAGTTTCGGTACCTCAAATTACCGAATCTGGAAAATATGTTCTTTTTGGTCCAACGGATGTGAAGGTCCTTGAGAATGTCAAGGAGATTGTGGGTGATGTTCTTTTCACGGGAGAAAAGAAAAGTTCTTTGTTTGTGTTATCCGCAGGTGAGGCTTATGTGAAGAAAACAAGTCAAACTGACAACGGAGCTATTTGGCATGCTAGTCTAGGCCATGTGGGATATCAAATGTTGCAAAAGATATTCTCACATAAACTAGTTGATGGAATTCCTCAATTAAACAATGTTCGTGAGGAAGTAATATGCCAAGGATGTCAATATAGAAAGTCACACCGACTTCCATATAAGAAGTCAACAAATTAAAAACATGGTTTGCTTGACTTGATTCATACGGACTTGATGGGGCCAACAAAAACACCAAGTTATGGCGGTCATTGCTATGTCATGGTGTTAATTGATGACTATTCTCGATTTACTTGGGTGAAATTTGTAAAGGAGAAAAGTGAAGCCTTATCAAAGTTCATAGAGTTCAAAGAAGCGGTAGAATCAGAATTTGGGAGAAAGGTAAAAGCTCTTAGGAGTGATAATGGTGGAGAATTCATGTCAAATGATTTCTTTACTTATTGTAAAACAAATGGTATTTATCGCCAAATGACTTGTCCGGATACTCCACAACAAAAAAGGGTTTCAGAAAGAAAGATTGCTTACCTTGTTTCAATATGCTTATCTTGGTTACATGACAAGGGGCTGCCTAGGGAGCTATGGGCGAAAGCACTTCAATGTGCTTGTCATGTGTCTAATCGGTTACCATCTTGGCCAGGTACACAAAAAATCATCTTTTGAGCTAGCTTATGGTGAAAAGCCTAATGTAAGCTATTTTAGGGTGTTTGGTTCTATTTGTTATGTTCATGTTCCAAAATCGAACCGAACAAAACTTGACCCAAAAGCTCGAAAGTGTATTTTTTTTGGTTATGATTCTCACAGGAAAGGTTGGAGGTGTATGGATCAAGAAACAAAGAAGTTTACCACTTCAAGAGATGTGGTATTTGATGAAGTGTCTTCTCAATTTTCTGAATCAAGCAAAAATGGTGAAGAAAATAGAGATTACAAATTTATGTTTCCTAGCTTCGACACTCAAGAAGAAAGTGAGAATGATGGTGTTTCTCAAAATCAAGAAGAGACGCCTATTGAAGAAGTACCAACTCAAGTTAGAAGGTCAACAAGAGAAAAAAGACAACCAAAACATCTAAGTGACTATGAGGTGAACACAGTCACAACTTGTTTCTTTTCAGGTGGCTTAACTGAAGAACCAACATGTTATGAAGAAGCTAAAGATTCTCCGGATTGGAAAAAGCAATGCAAGAGGAGATTGATGCATTGGAAAAGAATGAAACTTGGGAGCTTGTCAAGAAACCGGAAGCATGTAAACCAGTTACTTGCAAATGGGTCTACCATTTGAAGAAGAACTCGGATGGAACCATTAATAGGTTCAAGGCTCGGTTGGTGGCTTGTAACATCCTCAGTCGGGCCTAGCTGTAAGATTACTAGATTGCCCTTAAGTTTGTATTGTGTTACTATATGCTTTTATTGTTATTTAATATTTATTATTAAATAATGATGTGGTTAGGACCAGTTTGTGACAAGGGTTACAGAACAGGTTTGTTTATTTAAATTGGACTCCGTTTGGGTTGCCAAATATTGTACGAAAGATATCAGATAACTGATAAATACCCGTGTGTTGCACAATGTGGGAAATTAACCTAAATTAAGTGACTAGTCTGTGTGTTCTTCTTCCCATTTCTAGAAAATTCTCAAACACACTCCGTACTCTCATCTCTTCCAACTACCAAACCCTAATTTCCCATAGTTGATCTTGAGCTCGAATTGGTCTTGAAATCACGTTCTTTACACTCTACTGATTCTTTTAAGGTATGAATCATGAGCCTTCATGATCAATTTAGTGTTAAAATGGTGTTTTTAAGTGTATTTGTTCAAAAGTTTGATTTTGTGTCAAAATCCATGGATTTGATGTTGTTATGGTCCAAACTTTGTGGGTTTATAGTCTATGACATGTAGTAATTGAGTTGTGGTAAGTTTTGGTGTCGAAAACGAGCTCTAGATCCAGTTTTGGTGAATTTAGCTTGAAGTCCGTAGGTTGTGTTCAGAATCTGCAGATGATGAACACAGTCGGCCGACTGTCGGTTGACAGTCGACCGACTGATGTAGTGGACCGACCGACTGGCGAGTGAACCGACCGATTGAGTTTAACTTTCGGCCGATTGTGGAAATACCAAATAAGTCGACCGACTGGTAAGGTCAGTCGACCGATTGTATAGACAGTCGACCGACTGTAAGAGCCAGTCGACCGACTGAGTGTCCAGAGCAGAATATTTTACCTAAGTGTTAATTTTTTAGCCGTTATGCTGCCCGTTTGTATTTTGATGTTTATGATGTAAATTTTGAAAGTGCATAAGTGTTAAGGAGAAAATTTTTAGCGGACAGTTTTCAGACAAAATTTTCTGTATTGTGTTAATTGGTGTTTATGGACATAAACTAACTCGTGTATATGTATTTCTCAGGAGAAAAGGAGAAAGAGAAGGTTCAGTGATTAGATAGCTGAACACCTTCTCGTTTGCTGGTAATCGGTGAGTGGGACTAACTGGAGAATATAGTATATAGAAGCATGTTATATTATGATTGCCATGCTTGTTAGATATACTTATTGTTGTGGTTAGTTAGTACTTGTGATGACTGCATGTTAGTTGATGCTTGTCTGCTGGAGCCCAGTGCGTTCCTATTGTGTGGTAGCCTCGGTAGGAGAGATCAACCTGCGGGTTGGGTTCCTTATGTGGTAGCCTAGACAATCGAGGTGTATATATATGTGAATGACGCGTTCGTCGCGTGTGGATTATATATATACACACGGTGGTGGTGGAACTTCTGGTAAGCCCCAGTCCGATCAGCTGGTGGTTAATGGTTTGGCCGAGCCGCCATAGTCTCTGTAGACGGCACTTGGGTGATGTTTGTATGTTAGACTATGTGACATGATTAGTATAACACTTGTGTATGCTATGGCCCGTAGTTAGTCGTACTCACTTAGCTTCGTGCTAATTCCCCTCCATCTCCTCCCTGCAGGTTGATAGCTTTTGTAGATAGTGCTTTTCGGGAGAAGTCGGGCATGATGATGTTATGTTTGACAGGGTTAACTCTGATGTGGTCTTTTGGAATATGAACCGTGTACTTTTGATAACATAATGTATTTACGTCTTTTCATGTTAATATGTAATTTGTTTTAATGACACGTGACATCGGTTTGTACAATTGTTGATATCGTATTTAATTAATGCTTCCGCCACGTATTTATTATATAAAAAAAAATTTAGCGGTGTCACATGGCTCGTGGCTTTTGTCAAAGTTATGGGCTTGATTATGAGGAAACTTTTAGCCCCGTGGCTAAAATGGTAACGCTGAGAACAATAATCTCATTAGCGGCTTACAAAGGGTGGAAATTGTGGCAACTTGATGTGAAGAATGTTTTTCTATATGGAGAGCTTGATCGTGAGGTGTTCATGGAACAACCTATTGGGTTCATTTCAAATCAATTTCCAGAATATGTGTGCCGGTTGAAGAAAGCTCTTTATGGCTTGAAACAAGCTCCGAGAGCTTGGTACGGTAAGGTTGCACAATACCTTGTCTTTTGTGGTTTTAAGATTTCTGATGCGGATTCTAGTTTGTTTGTAAAGAAAGAACCAGGTTTTCATGTTTTGGTATTATTATATGTTGATGATGTAGTGACCCGAACTTTTCCATGTTTATATATATTAATTGAGATTGATATTTACATGATTAAATGTTTCCAACATGTTAAGCAATCAAACTTGTTAAGACTTGATTAATTGAAATATGTTTCATATAGACAATTGACCACCCAAGTTGACCGGTGATTCACGAACGTTAAAACTTGTAAAAACTATACGATGACATATATATGGTTATATATATAGTTAACATGATTTTATTATAAGTATGTATCTCATTAGGTATTTTAACAATGAGTTATATACATAAAAATGAGACTATTAATTTAAGAAACTCGAAAACGATATATATAACGATTATCGTTATAACAACGTCTTACCAGGTACATATGAATCATATTAAGATATTGATACACTTGGTTAATTATGTTAAATGATAATTAAATATATTATTAAGTGTATTAATAATGAAATACATATGTAAAAGTAAGACTACTAACTTAATGATTTCGAAACGAGACATATATGTAACGATTATCGTTGTAACGACATTTAACTGTATATATATCATACTAAGATATATTATATATCCTAATATCATGATAATATAACAATTTAACATCTCATTTGTTATAATAAACAATGGGTTAACAACATTTAACAAGATCGTTAACCTAAAGGTTTCAAAACAACACTTACATGTAACGACTAACGATGACTTAACGACTCAGTTAAAATGTATATACATGTAGTGTTTTAATATGTATTTATACACTTTTGAAAGACTTCAAGACACTTATCAAAATACTTCTACTTAACAAAAATGCTTACAATTACATCCTCGTTCAGTTTCATCAACAATTCTACTCGTATGCACCCGTATTCGTACTCGTACAATACACAGCTTTTAGATGTATGTACTATTGGTATATACACTCCAATGATCAACTCTTAACAGCCCATATGAGTCACCTAACACATGTGGGAACCATCATTTGGCAACTAGCATGAAATATCTCATAAAATTACAAAAATATGAGTAATCATTCATGACTTATTTACATGAAAACAAAATTACATATCCTTTATATCTAATCCATACACCAACGACCAAAAACACCTACAAACACTTTCATTCTTCAATTTTCTTCATCTAATTGATCTCTCTCAAGTTCTATCTTCAAGTTCTAAGTGTTCTTCATAAATTCTACAAGTTCTAGTTACATAAAATCAAGAATACTTTCAAGTTTGCTAGCTCACTTTCAATCTTGTAAGGTGATCATCCAACCTCAAGAAATCTTTGTTTCTTATAGTAGGTTATCATTCTAATACAAGGTAATAATTATATTCAAACTTTGGTTCAATTTCTATAACTATAACAATCTTATTTCAAGTGATGATCTTACTTGAACTTGTTTTCGTGTCATGATTCTGCTTCAAGAACTTCGAGCCATCCAAGGATCCGTTGAAGCTAGATTCATTTTTCTCTTTTCCAGTAGGTTTATCCAAGGAACTTAAGGCAGTAATGATGTTCATAACATCATTCGATTCATACATATAAAGCTATCTTATTCGAAGGTTTAAACTTGTAATCACTAGAACATAGTTTAGTTAATTCTAAACTTGTTCGCAAACAAAAGTTAATCCTTCTAACTTGACTTTTAAAATCAACTAAACACATGTTCTATATCTATATGACATGCTAACTTAATGATTTAAAACCTGGAAACACGAAAAACACCATAAAACCGGATTTACGCCGTCGTAGTAACACCGCGGGCTGTTTTGGGTTAGTTAATTAAAAACTATGATAAACTTTGATTTAAAAGTTGTTATTCTGAGAAAATGATTTTTATTATGAACATGAAACAATATCCAAAAATTATGGTTAAACTCAAAGTGGAAGTATGTTTTCTAAAATGGTCATCTAGACGTCGTTCTTTCGACTGAAATGACTACCTTTACAAAAACGACTTGTAACTTATTTTTCCGACTATAAATCTATACTTTTTCTGTTTAGATTCATAAAATAGAGTTCAATATGAAACCATAGCAATTTGATTCACTCAAAACGGATTTAAAATGAAGAAGTTATGGGTAAAACAAGATTGGATAATTTTTCTCATTTTAGCTACGTGAAAATTGGTAACAAATCTATTCCAACCATAACTTAATCAACTTATATTGTATATTATGTAATCTTGAGATACCATAGACACGTATACAATGTTTCGACCTATCATGTCGACACATCTATATATATTTCGGAACAACCATAGATACTCTATATGTGAATGTTGGAGTTAGCTATACAGGGTTGAGGTTGATTCCAAAATATATATAGTTTGAGTTGTGATCAATACTGAGATACGTATACACTGGGTCGTGGATTGATTCAAGATAATATTTATCGATTTATTTTTGTACATCTAACTGTGGACAACTAGTTGTAGGTTACTAACGAGGACAGCTGACTTAATAAACTTAAAACATCAAAATATATTAAAAGTGTTGTAAATATATTTTGAACATACTTTGATATATATGTATATATTGTTATAGGTTCGTGAATCAACCAGTGGCCAAGTCTTACTTCCCGACGAAGTAAAAATCTGTGAAAGTGAGTTATAGTCCCACTTTTAAAATCTAATATTTTTGGGATGAGAATACATGCAGGTTTTATAAATGATTTACAAAATAGACACAAGTACGTGAAACTACATTCTATGGTTGAATTATCGAAATCGAATATGCCCCTTTTTATTAAGTCTGGTAATCTAAGAATTAGGGAACAGACACCCTAATTGACGCGAATCCTAAAGATAGATCTATTGGGCCTAACAAACCCCATCCAAAGTACCGGATGCTTTAGTACTTCGAAATTTATATCATATCCGAAGGGTGTCCCGGAATGATGGGGATATTCTTATATATGCATCTTGTTAAAGTCGGTTACCAGGTGTTCACCATATGAATGATTTTTATCTCTATGTATGGGATGTGTATTGAAATATGAAATCTTGTGATCTATTATTATGATTTGATATATATAGGTTAAACCTATAACTCACCAACATTTTTGTTGACGTTTTAAGCATGTTTATTCTCAGGTGATTATTAAGAGCTTCCGCTATCGCATACTTAAATAAGGACGAGATTTGGAGTCCGTGCTTGTATGATATTATGTAAAAACTGCATTCAAGAAACTTATTTTGTTGTAACATATTTGTATTGTAAACCATTATGTAATGGTCGTGTGTAAACAGGATATTTTAGATTATCATTATTTGATAATCTACGTAAAGCTTTTTAAAACCTTTATCTATGAAATAAAGGTTATGGTTTGTTTTAAAAATGAATGCAGTCTTTGAAAAACGTCTCATATAGAGGTCAAAACCTCGCAACGAAATCAATTAATATGGAACGTTTTTAATCAATAAGAACGGGACATTTCAGTTGGTATCAGAGCGTTAGTCTTAGAGAACCAGAATTTTGCATTAGTGTGTCTTATCGAGTTTGTTAGGATGCCTTAGTGAGTCTGGACTTCGACCGTGTTTACTTGAAAAATGATTGCTTAACAAATTTTGTTGGAAACTATATAATTTTAACATGTGAATATTATGTGATATATTAATCTCTTAACGCGTTTGATATTATGTGATAGATGTCTACCTCTAGAACAAGTCCCATTGACTCACCTAATAATAATGAAGAGTCAAATGTAAATTGGAATGATTCGTGGACTGATTCACAAGTTCCCGAAGAGGAACCGGAAGAAGAGTCGGAACCGGAAGAAGAATCGGAACCGGAAGAAGAATCGGAACCGGATGAAGAAATAGAACCGGTGGGGGAAATAATAAAACGGTTAAGTAAAAGAAAATCCTCAACCAACCGACCAAGGTTAATTATGGTCAATGGTGTTTCCGCCAAGGAAGCAAAATATTGGGAGGATTACCAATTCTCCGATGAATCGGATTCCGACGAGAATTCCGATGATGTTATAGAAATTACCCCAACTGAATTTAAAAAGGCAAAAGAAAATAATAAGGAAAAGGGCATAAAAATAGAGAAATCTAATTCCAACCCCGATGAACTTTATATGTATCGTCAACCCCCGAAGTCCTTAAGTTGTAACAATGACCCGGGAACCTCTAAACCACCAGGTTTTTCTAAACCAATGTGGAAAACGACGGCTCGTATTAGGGGAACATCATATATCCCTAGAAACTTGGCAAAACGAACCAAAACCGAAGAAGAAGAAACAAGCGAGTCGGAATAAGATAGTTGTATTCGTGTGGTGTAATATATGTAATATAGTGTGCTTATGCTTTATGATATATGTAAAAATTGCTTGTATTAATAAGTATTTTTTTTATGAATCTAACTCTTGTCTATTTTACAGTATAAAAACATAAAATGGATAGACAACCCAATATTTTAAGAGACCTACCCGGAGACATGATTGATGAAATCTTGTCTAGAGTCGGTCAGAATTCTTCGTTTCAACTATTTAAGGCGAGATCAGTTTGTAAGACATTCGAAGAACGTTCCAAGAATGCCTTGGTTTATAAAAGGCTTTCGTTCAAAAGATGGGGGATATCACATTGGGAAATCCATAAGTTACAATGTGTTTACTTTGACGCATATATTGCGGGGAACCCAAATGCTATTTTACGCAAAGGGTTAAGAAATTATTTTGACTCAATATATCCGAATATTGGACTTCGTGATTTAGAAAAAGAGGCTAACATGCAACATAAATAAGCATGTTATGCTTACGGATTAGTAATGTTCGCTTCTCACCAAAGTGAGAACAAGAACATCGGGCTACAACTATTAAACAAAACGTTCCCACAAGTGACGGAGTCGGTAATTGGGGTAAGAAATGAGGTTTTTAGATTGTTACGGGACTGTTGGACATTACGTAACCCTCGTCCCTTTGACGACGTTACAACACGCTGTCTTATCAATGGCCATAACGGTTATGTTCCACAAGACCAAGGATGGGAAGTAATCCTAGTAAAACCAGAATGCATGACTTGTTTCTGGACGTATGAATTACGTGTCTTTATTGCCTTTGCTGAACGATTTGTGTACTAGCTAGAATTATCTTCACAACCATCTTGTATCAAATTTATTGTGTGCTATATTTCATGCTATATGTAAAATAAGCGGTATTGTAAGTTTGTAAAATATTGTGTAAAAGTTTGAACGCGAAATATTATTATAATCAGTTTTTCATATAGAATTGTAGTAGTTGAATTGTATATTAGCTACTAAGTATGAACTCAACGGGTAGGTACTACCCGAATTTAAACTTATAAAACGCTAATATGAAGAAAAAGCTTTTATAAATGAGTTCATATTATGCTATGAAATACTATTAACTACTCTTAATATTCTGTATGATTAACTTGTTCCATTTGACTATTTTGAAGGAAATGGCACCGACTACTCGACACACCATGAATATGAATGAAGAGGAATTCCGTACTTTTCTAGCTTCAAACATAGCCGCAGTACAGGCTGCGCTACATACCAACAATAACCTTGGATCTAGCAGTACAGGAAATCGTGTAGGATGCACCTACAAAGAATTCACTGCCTGCAAACCTTTGGAATTTGATGGAACCGAAGGACCGATCGGATTGAAACGGTGGACCGAGAAGGTCGAATCGGTGTTTGCCATAAGTAAGTGTACTGAAGAGGACAAAGTAAAGTACGCTACGCATACCTTCACAGGTTCTGCGTTAACATGGTGGAATACCTATCTAAAGCAAGTGGGACAAGACGATGCGTACGCACTACCATGGTCAGCATTCAAGCACTTGATGAACGAGAAGTACCGTCCCAGAACCGAGGTCAATAAGCTCAAGACAGAACTTAGAGGGTTACGAACCCAAGGATTTGATATTACCACGTACGAAAGACGATTCACAGAATTGTGCCTATTGTGTCCGGGAGCATTCGAAGATGAGGAAGAGAAGATCGACGCGTTTGTGAAAGGATTACCGGAAAGAATCCAAGAAGATATAAGTTCACACGAGCCCGCCTCCATACAACAGGCATGTAGAATGGCTCACAAACTAGTGAACCAGATTGAAGAAAGAATTAACGAACAGACTGCTGAAGAGGCCAATGTGAAGCAAGTCAAAAGAAAGTGGGAGGAAAATGGTGATAAGAATCACCAATACAACAACAACAGCAATTACAATAATAATCGCAACAATTATCCCAACAATCGCAACATCAATCGCAACTACAACAAACGGCCCAACAACAACAACAACAACAACAGCAACTACAACAATCATTCCAACAACAATAATAACCGCAACAACAACAACAATCAGAAGCAGCTATGCCAAAGGTGTGAAAAGTATCACTCGGGGTTCTGCACCAAATTTTGCAACAAGTGTAAAAGAAATGGTCATAGCGCGGTGAAGTGTGAGGTCTACGGACCAGGGGTTAATAGAACGAAAGTAACAAATGGTGTTGGAACGAGTAATGGCGGAGCAAGTAGTGTCGGAGCAAGTTATGCCAATGTAGTTTGTTATAAATGTGGAAAACCGGGCCACATTATTAGAAATTGCCCGAACCAGGAGAACACGAATGGACAAGGCTGCGGAAGAGTTTTCAATATTAATGCGGCAGAGGCACAGGAAGACCCGAAGCTTGTTACGGGTACGTTTCTTATTGACAATAAATCTGCTTACGTTTTATTTAATACGGGTGCGGATAGAAGCTATATGAGTAGAGATTTTTGTGCTAAATTAAGTTGTCCATTGACGCCTTTGGATAGTAAATTTTTACTCGAATTAGCAAATGGTAAATTAATTTCAGCAGATAATATATGTCGGAATCGAGAAATTAAACTGGTTAGCGAAACATTTAAGATTGATTTGATACTAGTAGAGTTAGGGAGTTTTGATGTGATAATCGGTATGGACTGGTTGAAAGAAGTGAAAGCAGAGATCGTTTGTTACAAAAATGCAATTCGCATTATACGAGAAAAAGGAAAACCCTTAATGGTGTACGGAGAAAAGGGCAACACGAAGCTACATCTTATTAGTAATTTGAAGACACAAAAACTAATAAGAAAAGGTTGCTATGCTGTTCTAGCACACGTCGAGAAAGTACAAACTGAAGAAAAGAGCATCAATGATGTTCCCATTGCAAAAGAATTTTCCGATGTATTTCTGAAAGAATTACCGGGATTACCCCCATATCGATCCGTTGAATTTCAAATAGATCTTGTACCAGGAGCTGCACCAATAGCTCGTGCTCCTTACAGACTCGCACCCAGCGAGATGAAAGAACTGCAAAGCCAATTACAAGAACTTTTAGAGCGTGGTTTCATTCGACCAAGCACATCACCGTGGGGAGCTCCTGTTTTGTTTGTCAAGAAGAAAGATGGTACATTCAGGTTATGTATCGACTACCGAGAGTTGAACAAACTTACCATCAAGAACCGCTACCCACTACCGAGAATCGACGAATTATTTGATCAACTACAAGGCTCGTCTGTTTATTCAAAGATTGACTTACGTTCCGGGTATCATCAAATGCGGGTGAAAGAAGATGATATTCCAAAGACTGCTTTCAGAACACGTTACGGTCATTACGAGTTTATGGTCATGCCGTTTGGTTTAACTAATGCACCAGCTGTGTTCATGGACCTTATGAACCGAGTGTGTGGACCATACCTTGACAAGTTTGTCATTGTTTTCATTGATGACATACTTATTTACTCAAAGAATGACCAAGAACACGGTGAACATTTGAGAAAGGTGTTAGAAGTATTGAGGAAGGAAGAATTGTACGCTAAATTTTCAAAGTGTGCATTTTGGTTGGAAAAAGTTCAATTCCTCGGTCACATAGTGAACAAAAAAGGTATTAAGGTGGATCCGGCAAAGATAGAAACTGTTGAAAAGTGGGAAACCCCGAAAACTCCGAAACACATACGCCAGTTTTTAGGACTAGCTGGTTACTACAGAAGGTTCATCCAAGACTTTTCCAGAATAGCAAAACCCTTGACTGCATTAACGCATAAAGGGAAGAAATTTGAATGGAATGATGAACAAGAGAAAGCGTTTTAGTTATTGAAGAAAAAGCTAACTACGGCACCTATATTGTCATTGCCTGAAGGGAATGATGATTTTGTGATTTATTGTGATGCATCAAAGCAAGGTCTCGGTTGTGTATTAATGCAACGAACGAAGGTGATTGCTTATGCGTCTAGACAATTGAAGATTCACGAACAAAATTATACGACGCATGATTTGGAATTAGGCGCGGTTGTTTTTGCATTAAAGACTTGGAGGCACTACTTATATGGGGTCAAAAGTATTATATATACCGACCACAAAAGTCTTCAACACATATTTAATCAGAAACAACTGAATATGAGGCAGCGTAGGTGGATTGAATTATTGAATGATTACGACTTTGAGATTCGTTACCACCCGGGGAAGGCAAATGTGGTAGCCGATGCCTTGAGCAGGAAGGACAGAGAACCCATTCGAGTAAAATCTATGAATATAATGATTCATAATAACCTTACTACTCAAATAAAGGAGGCGCAACAAGGAGTTTTAAAAGAGGGAAATTTAAAGGATGAAATACCCAAAGGATCGGAGAAGCATCTTAATATTCGGGAAGACGGAACCCGGTATAGGGCTGAAAGGATTTGGGTACCAAAATTTGGAGATATGAGAGAAATGGTACTTAGAGAAGCTCATAAAACCAGATACTCAATACATCCTAGAACGGGGAAGATGTACAAGGATCTCATAAAACATTTTTGGTGGCTGGGTATGAAAGCCGATGTTGCTAAATACGTAGGAGAATGTTTGACGTGTTCTAAGGTCAAAGCTGAGCATCAGAAACCATCAGGTCTACTTCAACAACCCGAAATCCCGGAATGGAAATGGGAAAACATTACCATGGATTTCATCACTAAATTGCCAAGGACTGCAAGTGGTTTTGATACTATTTGGGTAATAGTTGATCGTCTCACCAAATCAGCACACTTCCTGCCAATAAGAGAAGATGACAAGATGGAGAAGTTGTAGTGACCCGAACTTTTCCATGTTTATATATATTAATTGAGATTGATATTTACATGATTAAATGTTTCCAACATGTTAAGCAATCAAACTTGTTAAGACTTGATTAATTGAAATATGTTTCATATAGACAATTGACCACCCAAGTTGACCGGTGATTCACGAACGTTAAAACTTGTAAAAACTATATGATGACATATATATGGGTATATATATAGTTAACATGATACTATGATAAGTAAACATATCATTAAGTATATTAACAATGAACTACATATGTAAAAACAAGACTATTAACTTAATGATTTTTAAACGAGACATATATGTAACGATTATCGTTGTAAAGACATTTAATGTATATATATCATATTAAGAGATATTCATACATTATAATATCATGATAATATAATAATTTAAAATCTCATTTGATATTATAAACATTGGGTTAACAACATTTAACAAGATCGTTAACCTAAAGGTTTCAAAACAACACTTACATGTAACGACTAACGATGACTTAACAACTCAGTTAAAATGTATATACATGTAGTGTTTTAATATGTATTTATACACTTTTGAAAGACTTCAATACACTTATCAAAATACTTCTACTTAACAAAAATGCTTACAATTACATCCTCGTTCAGTTTCATCAACAATTCTACTCGTATGCACCCGTATTCGTACTCGTACAATACACAGCTTTTAGATGTATATACTATTGGTATATACACTCCAATGATCAGCTCTTAGCAGCCCATGTGAGTCACCTAACACATGTGGGAACCATCATTTGGCAACTAGCATGAAATATCTCATAAAATTACAAAAATATGAGTAATCATTCATGACTTATTTACATGAAAACAAAATTACATATCCTTTATATCTAATCCATACACCAACGACCAAAAACACCTACAAACACTTTCATTCTTCAATTTTCTTCATCTAATTGATCTCTCTCAAGTTCTATCTTCAAGTTCTAAGTGTTCTTCATAAATTCTACAAGTTCTAGTTACATAAAATCAAGAATACTTTCAAGTTTGCTAGCTCACTTTCAATCTTGTAAGGTGATCATCCAACCTCAAGAAATCTTTGTTTCTTACAGTAGGTTATCATTCTAATACAAGGTAATAATTATATTCAAATTTTGGTTCAATTTCTATAACTATAACAATCTTATTTCAAGTGATGATCTTACTTGAACTTGTTTTCGTGTCATGATTCTGCTTCAAGAACTTCGAGCCATCCAAGGATCCGTTGAAGCTACATTCATTTTTCTCTTTTCCAGTAGGTTTATCCAAGGAACTTAAGGTAGTAATGATGTTCATAACATCATTCGATTCATACATATAAAGCTATCTTATTCGAAGGTTTAAACTTGTAATCACTAGAACATAGTTTAGTTAATTCTAAACGTGTTCGCAAACAAAAGTTAATCCTTCTAACTTGACTTTTAAAATCAACTAAACACATGTTCTATATCTATATGATATGCTAACTTAATGATTTAAAACCTGGAAACACGAAAAACACCCTAAAACCGGATTTACGCCGTCGTAGTAACACCGCGGGCTGTTTTGGGTTAGTTAATTAAAAAAACTATGATAAACTTTGATTTAAAAGTTGTTATTCTGGGAAAATGATTTTTATTATGAACATGAAACTATATCCAAAAATTATGGTTAAACTCAAAGTGGAAGTATGTTTTCTAAAATGGTCATCTAGACGTCGTTCTTTCGACTGAAATGACTACCTTTACAAAAACGACTTGTAACTTATTTTTCTGACTATAAACCTATACTTTTTCTGTTTAGATTCATAAAGTAGAGTTCAATATGAAACCATAGCAATTTGATTCACTCAAAACGGATTTAAAATGAAGAAGTTATGGGTAAAACAAGATTGGATAATTTTTCTCATTTTAGCTACGTGAAAATTGGTAACAAATCTATTCCAACCATAACTTAATCAACTTGTATTGTATATTATGTAATCTTGAGATACCATAGACACGTATACAATGTTTCGACCTATCATGTCGACACATCTATATATATTTCAGAACAACCATAGACACTCTATATGTGAATGTTGGAGTTAGCTATACAGGGTTGAGGTTGATTCCAAAATATATATAGTTTGAGTTGTGATCAATACTGAGATACGTATACACTGGGTCGTGGATTGATTCAAGATAATATTTATCGATTTATTTTTGTACATCTAACTGTGGACAACTAGTTGTAGGTTACTAACGAGGACAGCTGACTTAATAAACTTAAAACATCAAAATATATTAAAAGTGTTGTAAATATATTTTGAACATACTTTGATATATATGTATATGTATATATTGTTATAGGTTCGTGAATCAACCAGTGGCCAAGTCTTACTTCCCGACGAAGTAAAAAATCTGTGAAAGTGAGTTATAGTCCCACTTTTAAAATCTAATATTTTTGGGATGAGAATACATGCAGGTTTTATAAATAATTTACAAAATAGACACAAGTACGTGAAACTACATTCTATGGTTGAATTATCGAAATCGAATATGCCCCTTTTTATTAAGTCTGGTAATCTAAGAATTAGGGAACAGACACCCTAATTGACGCGAATCCTAAAGATAGATCTATCGGGCCCAACAAGCCCCATCCAAAGTACCGGATGCTTTAGTACTTCGAAATTTATATCATGTCCGAAGGAGGATCCCGGAATGATGGGGATATTCATATATGCATATTGTTAATGTCGATTACCAGGTGTTCACCATATGAATCATTTTTTATCTCTATGTATGGGATGTGTATTGAAATATGAAATCTTGTGGTCTATTATTATGATTTGATATATATAGGTTAAACGTATAACTCACCAACATTTTTGTTGACGTTTTAAGCATGTTTATTCTCAGGTGATTATTAAGAGCTTCCGCTGTCGCATACTTAAATAAGGACGAGATTTGGAGTCCATGCTTGTATGATATTGTGTAAAAACTGCATTCAAGAAACTTATTTTGTTGTAACATATTTGTATTGTAAACCATTATGTAATGGTCGTGTGTAAACAGGATATTTTAGATTATCATTATTTGATAATCTACGTAAAGCTTTTTAAACCTTTATTGATGAAATAAAGGTTATGATTTGTTTTAAAATGAATGCAGTCTTTGAAAAACGTCTCATATAGAGGTCAAAACCTCGCAACGAAATCAATTAATATGGAACGTTTTTAATCAATAAGAACGGGATATTTCAGTTGGTATCAGAGCGTTGGTCTTAGAGAACCAGAATTTTGCATTAGTGTATTTTATCGAGTTGGTTAGGATGCATTAGTGAGTCTGAACTTCGACCATGTTTACTTGAAAAATGATTGCTTAACAAATTTTGTTGGAAACTATATATTTTTAACATGTGAATATTATGTGATATATTAATCTCTTAACGCGTTTGATATTATGTGATAGATGTCTACCTCTAGAACAAGTCCCATTGACTCACCTATAATAATGAAGAGTCAAATGTAAATTGAAATGATTCGTGGACTGATTCACAAGTTCCCGAAGAGGAACCGGAAGAAGAGTCAGAACCGGAAGAAGAATCGGAACCGGAAGAAGAATCGGAACCGGAAGAAGAAATAGAACCGGTGGGGGAAATAATAAAACAGTTAAGTAAAAGAGAATCCTCAACCAACCGACCAAGGTTAATTATGGTCAAGGGTGTTTCCGCCAAGGAAGCAAAATATTGGGAGGATTACCAATTCTCCGATGAATCGGATTCCGACGAGAATTCCGATGATGTTATAGAAATTACCCCAACTGAATTTAAAAAGGCAAAAGAAAATAATAAGGGAAAGGGCATAAAAATAGAGAAATTTAATTCCAACCCCGATGAACTTTATATGTATCGTCGACCCCCGAAGTCCTTAAGTTGTAACAATGACCCGGGAACCTCTAAACCACCAGGTTTTTCTAAACCAATGTGGACAACGACGGCTCGTATTAGGGGAACATCATATATCCCTAGAAACTTGGCAAAACGAACCAAAACCGAAGAAGAAGAAACGAGCGAGTCAGAATAAGATAGTTGTATTCGTGTGGTGTAATATATGTAATATAGTGTGCTTATGCTTTATGATATATGTAAAAATTGCTTGTATTAATAAGTATTTTTTTATGAATCTAACTCTTGTCTATTTTACAGTTTAAAAACACAAAATGGATAGACAACCCAATATTTTAAGAGACCTACCCGGAGACATAATTGATGAAATCTTGTCTAGAGTCGGTCAGAATTCCTCGGCACAACTATTTAAGGCAAGATCCGTTTGTAAGACATTCAAAGAACGTTCCAAGAATGTCTTGGTTTATAAGAGACTTTCGTTTGAAAGATGGGGGATATCACATTGGGAAACCCATAAGTTACGATGTGTTTACTTTGACGCATATATTGCAGGGAACCCAAATGCTATTTTACGCAACGGGTTAAGAAATTATTTTGACTCAATATATCCGAATATTGGACTTCGTGATTTAGAAAAAGCGGCTAACATGCAACATAAAGAAGCATGTTATACTTACGGATTAGTAATGTTCGCTTCTCACCAAAGTGAGAACAAGAACATCGGGCTACAACTATTAAACAAAACGTTCCCACAAGTGACGGAGTCGGTAATTGGGGTAAGAAATGAGGTTTTTAGATTGTTACGGGACTGTTGGACATTACGTAACCCTCGTCCCTTCGACGACGTTACAACACGCTGTCTTATCAACGGCCATAACGGTTATGTTCCACAAGACCAAGGATGGGAAGTAATCCTAGTAAAACCAGAATGCATGACTTGTTTCTGGACGTATGAATTACGTGTCTTTATTGCCTTTGCTGAACGACTTGTGTACTAGCTAGAATTACCTTCACAACCATCTTGTATCAAATTTATTGTGTGCTATATTTCATGCTATATGTAAAATAAGCGGTATTGTAAGTTTGTAAAATATTGTGTAAAAGTTTGAACGCGAAATATTATTATAATCAGTTTTTCATATAGAATTGTAGTAGTTGAATTGTATATTAGCTACTAAGTATGAACTTAACGGGTAGGTACTACCCAAATTTAAACTTATAAAACGCTAATATGAAGAAAAAGCTTTTATAAATGAGTTCATATTATGCTACGAAATACTATTAACTACTCTTAATATTCTGTATGATTAACTTGTTCCATTTGACTATTTTGAAGGAAATGGCACCGACTACTCGACACACCGTGAATATGAATGAAGAGGAATTCCGTACTTTTCTAGCTTCAAACATAGCCGCAGTACAGGCTGCGCTACATACCAACAATAACCTTGGATCTAGCAGTACAGGAAATCGTGTAGGATGCACCTACAAAGAATTCACTGCCTGCAAACCTTTGGAATTTGATGGAACCGAAGGACCGATCGGATTGAAACGGTGGACCGAGAAGGTCGAATCGGTGTTTGCCATAAGTAAGTGTACTGAAGAGGACAAAGTGAAGTACGCTACGCATACCTTCACAGGTTCTGCGTTAACATGGTGGAATACCTATCTAGAGCAAGTGGGACAAGACGATGCGTACGCACTACCGTGGTCAGCATTCAAGCACTTGATGAACGAGAAGTACCGTCCCAGAACCGAGGTCAATAAGCTCAAGACAGAACTTAGAGGGTTACAAACCCAAGGATTTGATATTACCACGTACGAAAGACGATTCACAGAATTATTCCTATTGTGTCCGGGAGCATTCGAAGATGAGGAAGAGAAGATCGACGCGTTTGTGAAAGGATTACCGGAAAGAATCCAAGAGGATATAAGTTCACACGAGCCCGCCTCCATACAACATGCATGTAGAATGGCTCACAAACTAGTGAACCAGATTGAAGAAAGAATTAAAGAACAGACTGCTGAAGAGGCCAATGTGAAGCAAGTCAAAAGAAAGTGGGAGGAAAACGGTGATAAGAATCACCAATACAACAACAACAGCAATTACAACAATAATCGCAACAATTATCCCAACAATCGCAACATCAATCGCAACTACAACAAACGGCCCAACAACAACAACAACAACAACAACAATAACAACAACAACAACAGCAACTACAACAATCATCCCAACAACAATAATAACCACAACAACAACAACAATCAGAAGCAGCTATGCCAAAGGTGTGAAAAGTATCACTCGGGGTTCTGCACCAAATTTTGCAACAAGTGTAAAAGAAATGGTCATAGCGCGGCGAAGTGTGAGGTCTACGGACCAGGGGTTAATAGAACGAAAGGAACAAATGGTGTCGGAACGAGTAATGGCGGAGCAAGTAGTGTCGGAGCAAGTTATGCCAATGTAGTTTGTTATAAATGTGGAAAACCGGGCCACATTATTAGAAATTGCCCGAACCAGGAGAACACGAATGGACAAGGCCGCTGAAGAGTTTTCAATATTAATGCGGCAGAGGCACAGGAAGACCCGGAGCTTGTTACGGGTACGTTTCTTATTGACAATAAATCTGCTTACGTTTTATTTGATTCGGGTGCGGATAGAAGCTATATGAGTAGAGATTTTTGTGCTAAATTAAGTTGTCCATTGACGCCTTTGGATAGTAAATTTTTACTCGAATTAGCAAATGGTAAATTAATTTCAGCAGATAATATATGTCGAAATCGAGAAATTAAACTGGTTAGCGAAACATTTAAGATTGATTTGATACCAGTAGAGTTAGGGAGTTTTGATGTGATAATCGGTATGGACTGGTTGAAAGAAGTGAAAGCAGAGATCGTTTATTACAAAAATGCAATTCGCATTATACGAGAAAAAGGAAAACCCTTAATGGTGTACGGAGAAAAGGGCAACACGAAGCTACATCTTATTAGTAATTTGAAGGCACAAAAACTAATAAGAAAAGATTGCTATGCTGTTCTAGCACACGTCGAGAAAGTACAAACTGAAGAAAAGAGCATCAATGATGTTCCCATTGCAAAAGAATTTCCCGATGTATTTCCGAAAGAATTACCGGGATTACCCCCACATCGATCCGTTGAATTTCAAATAGATCTTGTACCAGGAGCTGCACCAATAGCTCGTGCTCCTTACAGACTCGCACCCAGTGAGATGAAAGAACTGCAAAGCCAATTACAAGAACTTTTAGAGCGTAGTTTCATTCGACCAAGCACATCACCGTGGGGAGCTCCTGTTTTGTTTGTTAAGAAGAAAGATGGTACATTCAGGTTGTGTATCGACTACCGAGAGTTGAACAAACTTACCATCAAGAACCGCTACCCACTACCGAGAATCGACGACTTATTTGATCAACTACAAGGCTCGTCTGTTTATTCAAAGATTGACTTACGTTCCGGGTATCATCAAATGCGGGTGAAAGAAGATGATATTCCAAAGACTGCTTTCAGAACACGTTACGGTCATTACGAGTTTATGGTCATGCCGTTTGGTTTAACTAATGCACCAGCTGTGTTCATGGACCTTATGAACCGAGTGTGTGGACCATACCTTGACAAGTTTGTCATTGTTTTCATTGATGACATACTTATTTACTCAAAGAATGACCAAGAACACGGTGAACATTTGAGAAAGGTGTTAGAAGTATTGAGGAAGGAAGAATTGTACGCTAAGTTTTCAAAGTGTGCATTTTGGTTGGAAGAAGTTCAATTCCTCGGTCACATAGTGAACAAAGAAGGTATTAAGGTGGATCCAGCAAAGATAGAAACTGTTGAAAAGTGGGAAACCCCGAAAACTCCGAAACACATACGCCAGTTTTTAGGACTAGCTGGTTACTACAGAAGGTTCATCCAAGACTTTTCCAGAATAGCAAAACCCTTGACTGCATTAACGCATAAAGGGAAGAAATTTGAATGGAAGGATGAACAAGAGAAAGCGTTTCAGTTATTGAAGAAAAAGCTAACTACGGCACCTATATTGTCATTGCCTGAAGGGAATGATGATTTTGTGATTTATTGTGACGCATCAAAGCAAGGTCTCGGTTGTGTATTAATGCAACGAACGAAGGTGATTGCTTATGCGTCTAGACAATTGAAGATTCACGAGCAAAATTATACGACGCATGATTTGGAATTAGGCGCGGTTGTTTTTGCATTAAAGACTTGGAGGCACTACTTATATGGGGTCAAAAGTATTATATATACCGACCACAAAAGTCTTCAACACATATTTAATCAGAAACAACTGAATATGAGGCAGCGTAGGTGGATTGAATTGTTGAATGATTACGACTTTGAGATTCGTTACCACCCGGGGAAGGCAAATGTGGTAGCCGATGCCTTGAGCAGGAAGGACAGAGAACCCATTCGAGTAAAATCTATGAATATAATGATTCATAATAACCTTACTACTCAAATAAAGGAGGCGCAACAAGGAGTTTTAAAAGAGGGAAATTTAAAGGATGAAATACCCAAAGGATCGGAGAAGCATCTTAATATTCGGGAAGACGGAACCCGGTATAGGGCTGAAAGGATTTGGGTACCAAAATTTGGAGATATGAGAGAAATGGTACTTAGAGAAGCTCATAAAACCAGATACTCAATACATCCTGGAACGGGGAAGATGTACAAGGATCTCAAGAAACATTTTTGGTGGCCGGGTATGAAAGCCGATATTGCTAAATACGTAGGAGAATGTTCGACGTGTTCTAAGGTCAAAGCTGAGCATCAGAAACCATCAGGTCTACTTCAACAACCCGAAATCCCGGAATGGAAATGGGAAAACATTACCATGGATTTCATCACTAAATTGCCAAGGACTACAAGTGGTTTTGATACTATTTGGGTAATAGTTGATCGTCTCACCAAATCAGCACACTTCCTGCCAATAAGAGAAGTTGACAAGATGGAGAAGTTAGCACGACTGTATTTGAAGGAAGTCGTCTCCAGACATGGAATACCAATCTCTATTATCTCTGATAGGGATGGCAGATTTATTTCAAGATTCTGGCAGACATTACAGCAAGCATTAGGAACTCGTCTAGATATGAGTACTGCCTATCATCCACAAACTGATGGGCAGAGCGAAAGGATGATACAAACGCTTGAAGATATGCTACGAGCTTGTGTTATTGATTTCGGAAATAGTTGGGATCGACATCTACCGTTAGCAGAATTTTCCTACAACAACAGCTACCATTCAAGCATTGAGATGGCGCCGTTTGAAGCACTTTATGGTAGAAAGTGCAGGTCTCCGATTTATTGGAGTGAAGTGGGGGATAGACAGATTACGGGTCCAGAGATTATACAAGAAACTACCGAGAAGATCATCCAAATTCAACAACGGTTGAAAACCGCCCAAAGTCGACAAAAGAGCTACGCTGACATTAAAAGAAAAGATATAGAATTTGAAATTGGAGAGATGGTCATGCTTAAAGTTGCACCTTGGAAAGGCGTTGTTCGATTTGGTAAACGAGGGAAATTAAATCCAAGGTATATTGGACCATTCAAGATTATTGATCGTGTCGGACCAGTAGCTTACCGACTTGAGTTACCTCAACAACTCGCGGCTGTACATAACACTTTCCACGTCTCGAATTTGAAGAAATGTTTTGCTAAAGAAGATCTCACTATTCCGTTAGATGAAATCCAAATCAACGAAAAACTCCAATTCATCGAAGAACCCGTCGAAATAATGGATCGTGAGGTTAAAAGACTTAAGCAAAACACGATACCAATTGTTAAGGTTCGATGGAATGCTCGTAGAGGACCCGAGTTCACCTGGGAGCGTAAAGATCAGATGAAGAAGAAATACCCGCATCTATTTCCAGAAGATTCGTCAACACCTTCAACAGCTTAAAATTTCGGGACGAAATTTATTTAACGGGTAGGTACTGTAGTGACCCGAACTTTTCCATATTTATATATATTAATTGAGATTGATATTTACATGATTAAATGTTTCCAACATGTTAAGCAATCAAACTTGTTAAGACTTGATTAATTGAAATATGTTTCATATAGACAATTGACCACCCAAGTTGACCGGTGATTCACGAACGTTAAAACTTGTAAAAACTATATGATGACATATATATGGGTATATATATAGTTAACATGATACTATGATAAGTAAACATATCATTAAGTATATTAACAATGAACTACATATGTAAAAACAAGACTATTAACTTAATGATTTTTAAACGAGACATATATGTAACGATTATCGTTGTAAAGACATTTAATGTATATATATCATATTAAGAGATATTCATACATTATAATATCATGATAATATAATAATTTAAAATCTCATTTGATATTATAAACATTGGGTTAACAACATTTAACAAGATCGTTAACCTAAAGGTTTCAAAACAACACTTACATGTAACGACTAACGATGACTTAACGACTCAGTTAAAATGTATATACATGTAGTGTTTTAATATGTATTTATACACTTTTGAAAGACTTCAATACACTTATCAAAATACTTCTACTTAACAAAAATGCTTACAATTACATCCTCGTTCAGTTTCATCAACAATTCTACTCGTATGCACCCGTATTCGTACTCGTACAATACACAGCTTTTAGATGTATATACTATTGGTATATACACTCCAATGATCAGATCTTAGCAGCCCATGTGAGTCACCTAACACATGTGGGAACCATCATTTGGCAACTAGCATGAAATATCTCATAAAATTACAAAAATATGAGTAATCATTCATGACTTATTTACATGAAAACAAAATTACATATCCTTTATATCTAATCCATACACCAACGACCAAAAACACCTACAAACACTTTCATTCTTCAATTTTTTTCATCTAATTGATCTCTCTCAAGTTCTATCTTCAAGTTCTAAGTGTTCTTCATAAATTCCAAAAGTTCTAGTTTCATAAAATCAAGAATACTTTCAAGTTTGCTAGCTCACTTCCAATCTTGTAAGGTGATCATCCAACCTCAAGAAATCTTTTATTTCTTACAGTAGGTTATCATTCTAATACAAGGTAATAATCATATTCAAACTTTGGTTCAATTTCTATAACTATAACAATCTTATTTCAAGTGATGATCTTACTTGAACTTGTTTTCGTGTCATGATTCTGCTTCAAGAACTTCGAGCCATCAAGGATCCATTGAAGCTAGATCCATTTTTCTCTTTTCCAGTAGGTTTATCCAAGGAACTTAAGGTAGTAATGATGTTCATAATATCATTCGATTCATACATATAAAGCTATCTTATTCGAAGGTTTAAACTTGTAATCACTAGAACATAGTTTAGTTAATTCTAAACGTGTTCGCAAACAAAAGTTAATCCTTCTAACTTGACTTTTAAAATCAACTAAACACATGTTCTATATCTATATGATATGCTAACTTAATGATTTAAAACCTGGAAACACGAAAAATACCGTAAAACCGGATTTACGCCGTCGTAGTAACACCGCGGGCTGTTTTGGGTTAGTTAATTAAAAAAACTATGATAAACTTTGATTTAAAAGTTGTTATTCTGGGAAAATGATTTTTATTATGAACATGAAACTATATCCAAAAATTATGGTTAAACTCAAAGTGGAAGTATGTTTTCTAAAATGGTCATCTAGACGTCGTTCTTTCGACTGAAATGACTACCTTTACAAAAACGACTTGTAACTTATTTTTCTGACTATAAACCTATACTTTTTCTGTTTAGATTCATAAAGTAGAGTTCAATATGAAACCATAGCAATTTGATTCACTCAAAACGGATTTAAAATGAAGAAGTTATGGGTAAAACAAGATTGGATAATTTTTCTCATTTTAGCTACGTGAAAATTGGTAACAAATCTATTCCAACCATAACTTAATCAACTTGTATTGTATATTATGTAATCTTGAGATATCATAGACACGTATACAATGTTTCGACCTATCATGTCGACACATCTATATATATTTCGGAACAACCATAGACACTCTATATGTGAATGTTGGAGTTAGCTATACAGGGTTGAGGTTGATTCCAAAATATATATAGTTTGAGTTGTGATCAATACTGAGATACGTATACACTGGGTCGTGGATTGATTCAAGATAATATTTATCGATTTATTTTTGTACATCTAACTGTGGACAACTAGTTGTAGGTTACTAACGAGGACAGCTGACTTAATAAACTTAAAACATCAAAATATATTAAAAGTGTTGTAAATATATTTTGAACATACTTTGATATATATGTATATGTATATATTGTTATAGGTTCGTGAATCAACCAGTGGCCAAGTCTTACTTCCCGACGAAGTAAAAAATCTGTGAAAGTGAGTTATAGTCCCATTTTTAAAATCTAATATTTTTGGGATGAGAATACATGCAGGTTTTATAAATGATTTACAAAATAGACACAAGTACGTGAAACTACATTCTATGGTTGAATTATCGAAATCGAATATGCCCCTTTTTATTAAGTCTGGTAATCTAAGAATTAGGGAACAGACACCCTAATTGACGCGAATCCTAAAGATAGATCTATCGGGCCCAACAAGCCCCATCCAAAGTACCGGATGCTTTAGTACTTCGAAATTTATATCATGTCCGAAGGAGGATCCCGGAATGATGGGGATATTCATATATGCATATTGTTAATGTCGATTACCAGGTGTTCACCATATGAATTATTTTTTATCTCTATGTATGGGATGTGTATTGAAATATGAAATCTTGTGGTCTATTATTATGATTTGATATATATAGGTTAAACGTATAACTCACCAACATTTTTGTTGACGTTTTAAGCATGTTTATTCTCAGGTGATTATTAAGAGCTTCCGCTGTCGCATACTTAAAGAAGGACGAGATTTGGAGTCCATGCTTGTATGATATTGTGTAAAAACTGCATTCAAGAAACTTATTTTGTTGTAACATATTTGTATTGTAAACCATTATGTAATGGTCGTGTGTAAACAGGATATTTTAGATTATCATTATTTGATAATCTACGTAAAGCTTTTTAAACCTTTATTGATGAAATAAAGGTTATGATTTGTTTTAAAATGAATGCAGTCTTTGAAAAACGTCTCATATAGAGGTCAAAACCTCGCAACGAAATCAATTAATATGGAACGTTTTTAATCAATAAGAACGGGACATTTCAGAAGTTAGCACGACTGTATTTGAAGGAAGTCGTCTCCAGACATGGAATACCAATCTCTATTATATCTGATAGGGATGGCAGATTTATTTCAAGATTCTGGCAGACATTACAGCAAGCATTAGGAACTCGTCTAAACATGAGTACTGCCTATCATCCACAAACTGATGGGCAGAGCGAAAGGACGATACAAACGCTTGAAGACATGCTACGAGCATGTGTTATTGATTTCGGAAACAGTTGGGATCGACATCTACCGTTAGCAGAATTTTCCTACAACAACAGCTACCATTCAAGCATTGAGATGGCGCCGTTTGAAGCACTTTATGGTAGAAAGTGCAGGTCTCCGATTTGTTGGAGTAAAGTGGGGGATAGACAGATTACGGGTCCGGAGATTATACAAGAAACTACCGAGAAGATCATCCAAATTCAACAACGGTTGAAAACCGCCCAAAGTCGACAAAAGAGCTACGCTGACATTAAAAGAAAAGATATAGAATTTGAAATTGGAGAGATGGTCATGCTTAAAGTTGCACCTTGGAAAGGCGTTGTTCGATTTGGTAAACGAGGGAAATTAAATCCAAGGTATATTGGACCGTTCAAGATTATTGATCGTGTCGGACCAGTAGCTTACCGACTTGAGTTACCTCAACAACTCGCGGCTGTACATAACACTTTCCACGTCTCGAATTTGAAGAAATGTTTTGCTAAAGAAGATCTCACTATTCCGTTAGATGAAATCCAAATCAACGAAAAACTTCAATTCATCGAAGAACCCGTCGAAATAATGGATCGTGAGGTTAAAAGACTTAAGCAAAATAAGATACCAATTGTTAAGGTTCGATGGAATGCTCGTAGAGGACCCGAGTTCACCTGGGAGCGTGAAGATCAGATGAAGAAAAAATACCCGCATCTATTTCCAGAAGATTCGTCAACACCTTCAACAGCTTAAAATTTCGGGACGAAATTTATTTAACGGGTAGGTACTGTAGTGACCCGAACTTTTCCATGTTTATATATATTAATTGAGATTGATATTTACATGATTAAATGTTTCCAACATGTTAAGCAATCAAACTTGTTAAGACTTGATTAATTGAAATATGTTTCATATAGACAATTGACCACCCAAGTTGACCGGTGATTCACGAACGTTAAAACTTGTAAAAACTATACGATGACATATATATGGTTATATATATAGTTAACATGATTTTATTATAAGTATGTATCTCATTAGGTATTTTAACAATGAGTTATTTATATACATAAAAATGAGACTATTAATTTAAGAAACTCGAAAACGATATATATAACGATTATCGTTATAACAACGTCTTACTAGGTACATATGAATCATATTAAGATATTGATACACTTGGTTAATTATGTTAAATGATAATTAAATATATTATTAAGTGTATTAATAATGAAATACATATGTAAAAGTAAGACTACTAACTTAATGATTTCGAAACGAGACATATATGTAACGATTATCGTTGTAACGATATTTAACTGTATATATATCATACTAAGATATATTATATATCCTAATATCATGATAATATAACAATTTAACATCTCATTTGTTATAATAAACAATGGGTTAACAACATTTAACAAGATCGTTAACCTAAAGGTTTCAAAACAACACTTACATGTAACGACTAACGATGACTTAACGACTCAGTTAAAATGTATATACATGTAGTGTTTTAATATGTATTTATACACTTTTGAAAGACTTCAAGACACTTATCAAAATACTTCTACTTAACAAAAATGCTTACAATTACATCCTCGTTCAGTTTCATCAACAATTCTACTCGTATGCACCCGTATTCGTACTCGTACAATACACAGCTTTTAGATGTATGTACTATTAGTATATACACTAAAATGATCAGCTCTTAGAAGCCCATGTGAGTCACCTAACATATGTGGGAACCATCATTTGGCAACTAGCATGAAATATCTCATAAAATTACAAAAATATGAGTAATCATTCATGACTTATTTACATGAAAACAAAATTACATATCCTTTATATCTAATCCATACACCAACGACCAAAAACACCTACAAACACTTTCATTCTTCAATTTTCTTCATCTAATTGATCTCTCTCAAGTTCTATCTTCAAGTTCTAAGTGTTCTTCATAAATTCTACAAGTTCTAGTTACATAAAATCAAGAATACTTTCAAGTTTGCTAGCTCACTTTCAATCTTGTAAGGTGATCATCCAACCTCAAGAAATCTTTGTTTCTTACAGTAGGTTATCATTCTAATACAAGGTAATAATTATATTCAAACTTTGGTTCAATTTCTATAACTATAACAATCTTATTTCAAGTGATGATCTTACTTGAACTTGTTTTCGTGTCATGATTCTGCTTCAAGAACTTCGAGCCATCCAAGGATCCGTTGAAGCTAGATTCATTTTTCTCTTTTCCAGTAGGTTTATCCAAGGAACTTAAGGTAGTAATGATGTTCATAACATCATTCGATTCATACATATAAAGCTATCTTATTCGAAGGTTTAAACTTGTAATCACTAGAACATAGTTTAGTTAATTCTAAACTTGTTCGCAAACAAAAGTTAATCCGTCTAACTTGACTTTTAAAATCAACTAAACACATATTCTATATCTATATGATATGCTAACTTAATGATTTAAAACCTGGAAACACGAAAAACACCATAAAACCGGATTTACGCCGTCGTAGTAACACCGCGGGCTGTTTTGGGTTAGTTAATTAAAAACTATGATAAACTTTGATTTAAAAGTTGTTATTCTGAGAAAATGATTATTATTATGAACATGAAACAATATCCAAAAATTATGGTTAAACTCAAAGTGGAAGTATGTTTTCTAAAATGGTCATCTAGACGTCGTTCTTTCGACTGAAATGACTACCTTTACAAAAATGACTTGTAACTTATTTTTCCGACTATAAACCTATACTTTTTCTGTTTAGATTCATAAAATAGAGTTCAATATGAAACCATAGCAATTTTATTCACTCAAAACGGATTTAAAATGAAGAAGTTATGGGTAAAACAAGATTGGATAATTTTTCTCATTTTAGCTACGTGAAAATTGGTAACAAATCTATTCCAACCATAACTTAATCAACTTGTATTGTATATTATGTAATCTTGAGATACCATAGACACGTATACAATGTTTCGACCTATCATGTCGACACATCTATATATATTTCGGAACAACCATAGACACTCTATATGTGAATGTTGGAGTTAGCTATACAGGGTTGAGGTTGATTCCAAAATATATATAGTTTGAGTTGTGATCAATACTGAGATACGTATACACTGGGTCGTGGATTGATTCAAGATAATATTTATCGATTTATTTCTGTACATCTAACTGTGGACAACTAGTTGTAGGTTACTAACGAGGACAGCTGACTTAATAAACTTAAAACATCAAAATATATTAAAAGTGTTGTAAATATATTTTGAACATACTTTGATATATATGTATATATTGTTATAGGTTCGTGAATCAACCAGTGGCCAAGTCTTACTTCCCGACGAAGTAAAAATCTGTGAAAGTGAGTTATAGTCTCACTTTTAAAATCTAATATTTTTGGGATGAGAATACATGCATGTTTTATAAATGATTTACAAAATAGACACAAGTACGTGAAACTACATTCTATGGTTGAATTATCGAAATCGAATATGCCCCTTTTTATTAAGTCTGGTAATCTAAGAATTAGGGAACAGACACCCTAATTGACGCGAATCCTAAAGATAGATCTATTGGGCCTAACAAACCCCATCCAAAGTACCGGATGCTTTAGTACTTCGAAATTTATATCATATCCGAAGGGTGTCCCAGAATGATGGGGATATTCTTATATATGCATCTTGTTAAAGTCGGTTACCAGGTGTTCACCATATGAATGATTTTTATCTCTATGTATGGGATGTGTATTGAAATATGAAATCTTGTGGTCTATTATTATGATTTGATATATATAGGTTAAACCTATAACTCACCAACATTTTTGTTGACGTTTTAAGCATGTTTATTCTCAGGTGATTATTAAGAGCTTCCGCTGTCGCATACTTAAATAAGGACGAGATTTGGAGTCCATACTTGTATGATATTATGTAAAAACTGCATTCAAGAAACTTATTTTGTTGTAACATATTTGTATTGTAAACCATTATGTAATGGTCGTGTGTAAACAGGATATTTTAGATTATCATTATTTGATAATCTACGTAAAGCTTTTTAAAACCTTTATCTATGAAATAAAGGTTATGGTTTGTTTTAAAAATGAATGCAGTCTTTGAAAAACGTCTCATATAGAGGTCAAAACCTCGCAACGAAATTAATTAATATGGAACGTTTTTAATCAATAAGAACGGGACATTTCAGATGACATGATTATCACCGGAGGAAACGAGTCAGAAATCTCTCGTTTAAGTGATGATCTTTTGGTTCGTTTTGAAATGAAGAATCTGGGGGAGATTGGATGTTTTCTTGGCTTGGAAGTCGATAAATTAGAAAACGGGTACTTTATCTCTTAAAGGGGTTATGCAAGAAGTCTCTTGGAACGTTTCAACATGGGGGAGTCAAAGCCTATGACTACTCCAATGAAACCAAACCTCAAAATGAAGAAAGATCAAGGAAAAGAGCTCAAGGATGTGAAGTTGTTCCGACAAATGGTTGGGAGTTTGATCTATCTAACCATCACAAGGCCGGAAATTTCTTACTCGGTTGGCATTGTTTCTCAATTTATGCAATGTCCAACTAATGTTCATCTTGATGCAGCAAAAAGGATCCTTCGTTATGTGAAAGGATCAATGGGTCACGGTTTGTGGTACAAGAAGTGTGATGATGTTTTGTTAAATGGTTTCGTGGATGCAGATTGGATGGGAGACGCAAATGATCGCCATTCAACTTCGGGTTACTGTTTTAACATGGGTTCCGCGGTTATTTCATGGTGTAGCAAGAAGCAAGATGTTGTTGCTTTGTCTAGCACGGAAGCAGAATACATAGCTGCAACAATGGCGGCTCAAGAATGTATTTGGTTAAGAAGATTGATTGGTGACATACTTGAAAAAGTAGATTATGTTGTCAAATTGAAATGTGACAACGAAAGTGCAATCAAGCTTGCTTTGAATCCCGTGTTTCATGCCCGTACTAAGCATATAGAAATGAGATATCTATTTATTCGTGAAAAGGTTCTTAGCGGGGAAATCGAGCTAGCAAACGTAAGGACAAATGCTCAAGTAGCCGACATCTTTACTAAAGCTCTAATGAAAACCAAATTCATGGAATTTCGAGAAACGTTGGGGATTATTGATCGAGAGTTTGCACTAAGGGAGAGTGTTAAAATATTAGTGTAATCTAATTAAATAGATTCTATTGTCACAAGATATATCTTGTAGAGATTTTGCATATCTCTAAGATATCTTGCATTTAATATAGAGATATTGCATCTCTCTAAGATATCTTGCATTTAATATAGAGATTATAGGATATCTCTTTTATATCTAGCATTTAATGTTTCTTAGGTATAGTTGGTTTGTATTTATTATGCATTTAATATTTCTCTTGTATTTAAAGAGGTAGTATGTAACATTTGAAAATAAGGAAAATCATTTACAATACACTTCAAGTTTGTACATTCTTTTTCATATTTTGTTTACTAAACTTCTATTCTAGCAAGTTATTAATTATTTTAACCTTTTTAAAAATATAACTTGCACGTTATTTTTTTGTGTTTATTCAATGTGGCACATATGTTATTAGCGAAATAAGATTCAACGTCTCCCAACTTGCACTTTGGTGGTTATTAACGGAAAGGACGTCGAGTGCGACGATAATGTGTATTGATGGACGTATAGCGCTATTTCGTTAACTAAAGGATAGAACACATGCAACGTTTGAACAAAAACAAGGATGATTCGTAAAATTTGCTAAGTATTCTTTAGAGTACAAGTAGTGTTATGATAAATAGGTGGATCGGCCTGGATTAAAGTAGAACCACTAAATATGATGTCGGTGATCATGAAAAAATTGATTAAAATATAAATTAAATATATAAATACTACTAGTACGAAACTAAAAAATTGATTAAAATATATATTAAATATAAATATTTTCTTAAGCACAATAGGAGTAATAAGAGCACACTCATTCATGACACCCTTCTTCATATTAACACAGTGTCATATCAGCGTTTTCTCTTCAAGTCTTTTCCATCACTAACCCATTACAATTCACTCTCAACCATGACATACCATCACATGGACTCACTTTAGTAATTTTATTACTTATTATTTTTATTATTATTATTATTATTATTATTATTATTATTATTATTATTATTATTATTATTATTTGTAATATAAATATTACTACGTATTGTTTAATATATTATTTTTATTTTTATTTATGTAACGGCCGGTCAAAATCCCTTTTGACGCAGCACGTTATTCACCGATTTCATCGCGAGGTTTTGACCTCTATGTGATACGTTTTGTAACATTGCATTCGTTTGAAAAGGTATTTCATAAATGAATATATAAATTCTAGGTTTTTAACATCTGATGATTCCTACGTATAGATAATCACCATTTAAATGGTCTACAATAATACATCTGTTGACAATACAGTCAAAATAAGGTACATGGTGAATGCAAGTTTCTTGTATATAGCATATATGACTCCAAGCACATATCTTATATCACGTATAAGCAAACAGCGGAAGACTTCTAGAAACCTGAGAATAAACATGCTTCAAGTGTCAACACAAAGGTTGGTGAGTTCATAGTTTTAATGTTTTGCATAATCTGTACATAAAAGTGGATCACAAGATTTCAGTTGTTTCATCCAGAAACGTTTATCAAAATATTCTACGAAATTGAGCACCCTGGTAACTAAACTTAACGTATATATAATTTGTACCCTTTGTATAATCATCTTAATAATACACGCAAACCAACGTGTACGCTTCTCAAATAGCATACGTCCGTTAAAAGGCTAGTGCTCTAGCTCGGACGGAGATATCAAGCCCTATGGATCCATATACAACTATTCGCGCCCACCAGTTCTTATAACCGGCAGCTACTAGTTACCAAAGCTAAGGGATTTTCGGTTCAAACTCAGTGTAGAATTAAGTATGTACTTGTGTTCATTGCGTTTAAAATAAATTGCATGTATTCTCAGCCCAAAAATATATTGCAAAAGCAATTAAAAAGGGAACAAATGAAACTCACGCATATAAATCTAGTATTTTCAGTATTTATAAACAGTCGCATGTATTCTCAGCCCAAAAATATATTGAGTAAAAGGGATCATATGAAACTCACGCATATAAATATTGTAAATCAATTAATAAAGCATTTGCATGTATTCTCAGCCCAAAAATATAGAGAGTAAAAAGGGATCATATGAAACTCACGCATATAAATATTGTAAATCAATTAATAAAGCATTTGCATGTATTCTCAGCCCAAAAATATAGAGAGTAAAAAGGGATCATATGAAACTCACTGTTTAATATTGATATACAATATTGCAGGAAAGCACGTAGACGCATCGGAGATGATAAACACGAGGTTTGATTCATAAAAACACCCCCGAACATTACCCATAATTTCCTTGGTTATAACCCATAGTTTCCTTAGCTCTATCTCGCTCGAAAACCATTTTTTTGAAATCATTTGGACATAACCTCGTCGTAGTATTTTATGTATAATACTAATAATAATAAGATTAATAATAATAATATTAACCTTAATAATAATAATAATAATAATAATAATAATAATAATAATAATAATAATATAAATAAATACAGAGAGATATAGATTGAGAAAATGAACCAGAAATCGATCAATTTATAGGAACATTTCTGTCCCAGCACCTCATGCGATCGCATGAGGTTGTATGGGATTCTCATGCGATCGCATGAGCCCCTCAGCCAGCTCACAATCGTTTGTATTTTTGCTTGTCGACATGATTATTTAATATAAATATAAATATAATATATTTAATTTATATAATTAATTATATATTATATTAAATTCACGTGCATAGTTAACTTGTAATTTTTGTTCCGATAAGTCGTACGTTGTTACTCGACTTATGTCCCGGTTCCGGTTTCTCGAATGTCCTTTCGTACGCTGAGAAAACTTGCATTTTACATTTCGTGACTCGTACCTTTGTTAAAATATAGCCTTAAATTATCCCTAAACTATACCACTCAAAGTATATTTTAAACTTTCGAGTATTTTAGTCATTTACTTCTATAAATCATCGTCTCGTTATTTGTTAAAATACATTTTAAAATAGTATTTTACTGTAGCAAAGTTACTGTAGCCAAGTCAATTTTTACTGTAGCAAATAGTGATTTTCAAAAACACTGTAGCTTTTCGGGTACTGTAGTAATTCGAAAATACTGTAGCAAATAGTGTTTTACTGGTTCATCTTAAACGTTTTAGTTAACTTATCTAAATATCAATCAGATAATCAAACCAATAAGGTTAATGCACAATATCATTTTCATAACACTTTGTTACGTTTTCAAGTTATAGCATATGTATCTATTTACATATAATTGTTCGCGAATCGTTGAGAACAATCGAAGGGTAATTGAATAGTTCAAAATTTTGATATTCAACTTCATAGGCTTTACTTATCGTGTCGAAATCATTAATCATTTAAGATTAAGGTTAAATTTAGTCGAAATTTCCGGGTCATCACAGTACCTACCCGTTAAAGAAATTTCGTCCCGAAATTTGAGTGAGGTCATCATGGCCAACAATAAAAATGTTTTCATGACGAATATGAATTGATAAATAGAATTTTATCACCGTTGAATAATATGGACAAAACAATCCGATTACTCGAAGCGTATGAGAGAAGTTATCGTAATAGAGTGAAATGGAGAATAGAGATGCGTCTTATCTCTTGACATAGTAACGATTGATTTCCGGAATTTAAGGAATAGAAAATCTTCATATTCTAAATAAGATTTGATTTTTTAGGGAATTAAGGAGATTAAGATCTTCTTTAATTAAATGTGTAATCTACCTCGATTGCTATGTCTGATATTTTGCTATAAATTGACCTCTTCCGTCTCATTATTTTCACCATCCCTACTTTCTTCCCCAATTAATACATTCAAAAGATTGTCAAAATGCTCAATCCAGTTCTGGTTCTTGACCTAATATTGACGTTTTCCATAATCATCCTTCTTTTCCAGCTCCCACCAGAAGAATCTGTTTATTTCTATTATGCTTTAGGGATTGTTGTATTTATCATTCTCCCGTGTCTTTATATTGCTATACGCATTGATATACACGGTTTGTAAATTTATGTGTTTTTATCGGGCTTTTTATTCTCCGTTATATTTCAATGTCCCTACTTCTGTCTTCTATAATCATTGTCATTCACAATTAATACTCCCTCCTATTTGCTGCGATTTATACTCCAATTTCTATTTCGGAGCTTTGTCCCTTCGTTTCTTCTTCTTGCGATTAGGCATCTCTTGTAATGGTCCAGAATTCGTAGGTATGGAGTTTTGGATGAACATAGTTAATGTTCTGAGAAGGTAATCGTAATGGCACGATCTTGATTTGTTAAATTACCAGAATATCCGGAAAAGACCGAATCATCAAGAAAAGTATTTTCTTGATATATTTAGAGATTAAATAAAATGAAAGAGTTATGTAACATGGTTCATGATGAGGGTGGGATCTGTGAACCTTTATCACGTTCCATTAGAAACTCAGCATGACTTACTGTAATATAATCACGTTGATCAAGTGTCATTATATTATACTAATTCATGCTTCAGTTCCCAACACTACTTCAAAACATTCATATTTTAAACTTGAAGGTTTCAGAATTTAGAAACTAAAATAGTTTCTTTTATGATGTAATACAGATAGCGCGAAGAGATGAATGATTTCAGATAAGAATGATTATGAAAATATCTTCAGAAATATCGAGGATATTTATAATGGAAGATACGATGATATCTTAGAATTTCTAATATCAGAGGATGATGCGGAAAATCTGTCTGTGAAGGTTTAGAATGAGGAGTAAGGTGTTTGCTAATGATTTTAGCAGACACTGAATCATTTGGATCCTTTGAAGGTAGATTTCGTTCTTGTGATTTGTCCACAGCCTCCTTCATACTTTACTCAATTCGTTTTTCAGTTCCAAACCTTCTCTTTTTCTCAGCTTTACCACCATACTATTCTTTATCATGAAACTTTTGACTGTTAACGTTGTCTTCAGTTTTCGCTGATTCATCAGCTTTCTCAAACTCAAAAAACTGATTGGTAGGTTAGGGTGCTTTTCAAAAGTTCAGAATTAAGCTCATAAGTCCAGAAGATAGACGTTATATATATATATATATATATATATATATATATATATATATATATATATATATATATATATATATATATATATATAATTGTTGACGTTGAATCGCTGCGAAAATCGAGACGTACTGATTGATGATTCTCGGTGTGTGGTATAACAATTATCGTTACAATGCGATAATGAGTACATGATCAGATTTTAAAGTATATATAGTGATTCCGGAGAGATTCAAATTGCAGAGTGACGGAGTCGCTGGTACATTTACTGCTAATATGGTGGGATATAAAAGGTTCCCCGGTAACAACAATAGAAAGGGTAATCGTATATGTCAAGGTTTAATTAAGGATTATCCAAATGAAGTTGACTTGCTGAAGTTGTGACAAAACTGGATACTTGAAAAGGAATTGTAAGGTTATTTTCAGTAATAATAATGCCGAAGGATTTATCACAGATACGTGTTAAAGTCTTACTTATGTTTCGAGAGCTTTCCAGATGTATGATTATAAGTACAAATCTTTCTTCTCGTAAATATCGTGTAGTTGGTTTGTCTTCTCGTTTGTTCATTAGTTGAAGTGTTTTCAAGAATTTCGATGGGTTTGAACGCAAAATGTAATCATATGATGTTCTAGTACAGTTCTGAATTCAAAGCATGGTTTTCGAAGCATGGTTTTGAAAGATGTAGGAATCTAAGAGTGTTGTTTTCCATTTAATCTTGACTTGGATTCTGATCTATCGAAATCAGAATATGAAATTGAATGAAAATGGTTATTCTGTGATTAACAGATACGTATATCTGTAGGTTTGAGCAGTATAGTTAATGATTGCTGAATCAGAATTGAAGAATGTATAGTGTAACATATTAATGTGGAATTTATATATTTCTAGGGTATTACCTACCCGTTAAAATATTCTCATCATTAACAGTTTGTACAAAAGGATTTTTAATTACAATCTTTATGAAAATATATGTATGTATATTTCCTTCAGATGTAATATAGATTTAATGAGTTATTAAACTCATTTGGTTTTCGGTTGGAACTAGAAACGAATAATCTCTTCTATATTAAAGATTACATAATCGTCACAGGATATTTCTCCAATGAAGTTATGAATCAATACTTCATCGTTTATGGTTATTAGTATTCTTCGGTGCCGACGGTGCGTATGAGGTTGATACTCGTGGGACAGATTGTGAGGTTGAGGTTTGCAGTGCGGATGTTGTTGTTGGTGGTACTGGTACTGTTGTTGGTTGTGCTGCTGGTACTGGTGGTGCTACCGGGGCTGCCTGTGATGCCTGCAAATTGTGCATCATATTATCCAAAGCCACAACTCGAGCGCGAAGCTCGTTAACTTCTTCTATTATTCCGGGATGATTGGCGGTTGGTACAAGAGGATGAATAAAGTTTAAAATTCTGGTTATCATATAATCGTTGCGAGATATCTTGGAAATGAGGGTAAAGATAGTGTTTCGAACGGGTTCGCAGGTAAGTGCCTCAGGTTCCTCACCAAGAGGTGAATTCGGTTGGTGGAAAGGATCGCCTTCCTCTTGTCTCCATTGATTAAGTTGATTACGAACCCATCCCCAATTCATCCAGAATTGGTGATGACTGATTGGTTGATTCATTCCGGTTACACTGCTTTCGGAACTCAGGTGGAAATCCATATCGGAATCCGAAGAACTCGAATTACTTGCAGAATTCATCTTACACGGTTAGATAAAGAATTTTTGATGTGAAATGATTTTCGGATATCGGATGATATTCTAATTACATAGAATACCTTTATATAGTACAAAGGTTCCGCAAATTACGGAGAAACTTTCGGAAACTGTCAAGTAAAGGTAACAGTAATAGATACGCTAAGATATTCATTTTGTCTATACACTAGTCATGCAATCCATGCAATAAGGTGTGTTTAGACTACAAATGATAAGCAGGTAATTTTCCACACAAGGAATGATAAGCAGGTAATTTCTAACAAGAAATTATAAGCACAACTTTTATCATGCAGACATGGTCGAAGTCCAGACTCACTAATGTATCCTAACAATAACCGATTAGACACACTAATTCAAATTCTGGTTCGCTAAGACCAATGCTCTGATACCAACTGTAACGGCCGGTCAAAATCCCTTTTGACGCAGCATGTTATTCACCGATTTCATCGCGAGGTTTTGACCTCTATGTGATACGTTTTGTAACATTGCATTCGTTTGAAAAGGTATTTCATAAATGAATATATAAATTCTAGGTTTTTAACATCTGATGATTCCTACGTATAGATAATCACCATTTAAATGGTCTACAATAATACATCTGTTGACAATACAGTCAAAATAAGGTACATGGTGAATGCAAGTTTCTTGTATATAGCATATATGACTCCAAGCACATATCTTGTATCACGTATAAGCAAACAGCGGAAGACTTCTAGAAACCTGAGAATAAACATGCTTCAAGTGTCAACACAAAGGTTGGTGAGTTCATAGTTTTAATGTTTTGCATAATCTGTACATAAAAGTGGATCACAAGATTTCAGTTGTTTCATCCAGAAACGTTTATCAAAATATTCTACGAAATTGAGCACCCTGGTAACTAAACTTAACGTATATATAATTTGTACCCTTTGTATAATCATCTTAATAATACACGCAAACCAACGTGTACGCTTCTCAAATAGCATACGTCCGTTAAAAGGCTAGTGCTCTAGCTCGGACGGGGATATCAAGCCCTATGGATCCATATACAACTATTCGCACCCACCAGTTCTTATAACCGGCAGCTACTAGTTACCAAAGCTAAGGGATTTTCGGTTCAAACTCAGTGTAGAATTAAGTATGTACTTGTGTTCATTGCGTTTAAAATAAATTGCATGTATTCTCAGCCCAAAAATATATTGCAAAAGCAATTAAAAAGGGAACAAATGAAACTCACGCATATAAATCTAGTATTTTCAGTATTTATAAACAGTCGCATGTATTCTCAGCCCAAAAATATATTGAGTAAAAGGGATCATATGAAACTCACGCATATAAATATTGTAAATCAATTAATAAAGCATTTGCATGTATTCTCAGCCCAAAAATATAGAGAGTAAAAAGGGATAATATGAAACTCACGCATATAAATATTGTAAATCAATTAATAAAGCATTTGCATGTATTCTCAGCCCAAAAATATAGAGAGTAAAAAGGGATCATATGAAACTCACTGTTTAATATTGATATACAATATTGCAGGAAAGCACGTAGACGCATCGGAGATGATAAACACGAGGTTTGATTCATAAAAACACCCCCGAACATTACCCATAATTTCCTTGATTATAACCCATAGTTTCCTTAGCTCTATCTCGCTCGAAAACCATTTTTTTGAAATCATTTGGACATAACCTCGTCGTAGTATTTTATGTATAATACTAATAATAATAAGATTAATAATAATAATATTAACCTTAATAATAATAATAATAATAATAATAATAATAATAATAATAATAATAATAATAATAATAATAATAATAATAATAATAATAATATAAATAAATACAGAGAGATATAGATTGAGAAAATGAACCAGAAATCGATCAATTTATAGGAACATTTCTGTCCTAGCACCTCATGCGATCGCATGAGGTTTGTATGGGATTCTCATGCGATCGCATGAGCCCCTCAGCCAGCTCACAATCGTTTGTATTTTTGCTTGTCGACATGATTATTTAATATAAATATAAATATAATATATTTAATTTATATAATTAATTATATATTATATTAAATTCACGTGCATAGTTAACTTGTAATTTTTGTTCCGATAAGTCGTACGTTGTTACTCGACTTATGTCCCGGTTCCGGTTTCTCGAATGTCCTTTCGTACGCTGAGAAAACTTGCATTTTACATTTCGTGACTCGTACCTTTGTTAAAATATAGCCTTAAATTATCCCTAAACTATACCACTCAAAGTATATTTTAAACTTTCGAGTATTTTAGTCATTTACTTCTATAAATTATCGTCTCGTTATTTGTTAAAATACATTTTAAAATAGTATTTTACTGTAGCAAAGTTACTGTAGGCAAGTCAATTTTTACTGTAACAAATAGTGATTTTCAAAAACACTGTAGCTTTTCGGGTACTGTAGTAATTCGAAAATACTGTAGTAAATAGTGTTTTACTGGTTCATCTTAAACGTTTTAGTTAACTTATCTAAATATCAATCAGATAATCAAACCAATAAGGTTAATGCACAATATCATTTTCATAACACTTTGTTACGTTTTCAAGTTATAGCATATGTATCTATTTACATATAATTGTTCGCGAATCGTTGAGAACAATCGAAGGGTAATTGAATAGTTCAAAATTTTGAGATTCAACTTCATAGGCTTTATTTATCGTGTCGAAATCATTAATCATTTAAGATTAAGTTTAAATTTAGTCGAAATTTCCGGGTCATCACAATTTAAATAAATATAAATAAATAAATAATAAATAATAGTAATAATAATACATTTTTATATATTATTATTTATTTATTTGATTTGAAAGATAATGAAAAAAGAAGAAGAGATGAGGTGATAGAAAGTGAACAGTAAAATGAAATATACATAGAGATACAATATATATAGATGGAAGATGGAAGATGGAAGATGGAAGATGGAAGATGGAAGTTTGTTGGTAAATCAAATATATTCTTTTTATTATTATTATTATTATTATTATTATTATTATTATTATTATTATTATTATTATTATTATTATTATTATTTAATTTAACATTTAATACTCATGAACCCGTGAATAAAACTGCTATATTACCACAAAATGCACCACGAGATGAGAATGACAATGCATTGGCACATTGCTGCCAATGGGTGTTTCAAATTGACAATGGATTGGCAAGTTGAAGACACCAGCGATGAGAGTGCTCTTATAAGGAAAAAAAAAAAAAGATGATACGAAAAGACATGATCTGACACACTCATATATTTCTTTTCATTTTCAATTAATTAAAAAAAAATTATATAGAGAGTATTTCCTTCTCTTTCTTCTTTCCCGTCTATTATCCCTCTTCTTCTTTACTCTTCTCTATATTTCATTCTATAAAACACAATCTCAAAATATAGTCTCATCTGAAATCAATATAATTACACACTACTTGCTTAAATCCAGCGAGCGCGGGCGCCCCTCCCCGTCTCTAATAAGATCCGCCCACGTCCATGAGGCCGGCCGTAAATAAAACGTATATGAATTTTGGTACCTGTTGGAAGTGGTCAAGCATGCAAGAAATGTGTATCAATGTTCAAATATACAAAACATTGTATGTATACTCTTGACGAATATCAAGAACAAATATAATAATGAGGTGGAAATATCCAAGAAACAATGTGAACCACGAATTGTTCTTCATTTTGACCGTCCGGCATACTATGATATTTCAATATCAAGTAGATCATTTTCTTTTTTCTTTATACATTAAAAGAATACAAAATTGCATGGGGTCCTTGTGGTTTGTTCGATACAACAAGTAGAGTTCAAAAGAATTTTTTCACCTTGGGGGTCACTGTGGTTTGCAATAGTTTCACCAGGGGTCCAACGTCCTAACGTCTGCCAATATTTAACAGTTTTGGGCCTCACATGACTTGCACATAAGGGTAGTTCCGTCTTTTTAATTAACCCTCCAACTTTTTTTTATTTTATTTTCTTTTCTTTTTTCTATTCTCTCTCTCTAGCATTAGACATAAAACCCTAAACCCAAATCATCATATCATTATAATGCAGATCCGAAATATATGCAGGCAAACTGTATATTTATAAAATCCCTCCATCAATAAACATGTGTTGGTGTAGATTCAGTGAAATTATCTTTCTTTCATGTTTAAATCATTGCAAGTCACAAGACACGCCTCGAAAATTACGGTGATCAACTAACATATATACTACTCTCCGTCTCATCCGTTTTGCAGGTAGCTTTCTTCACTCCTCTTGCGGCCACTCGCGTCTCGTCGGTGGCTTGGCCCGTTTTTCTTTCCGTTTCCCTTTTTCCGGCAAGTGTCCCATTTTCTGGCAAGTGTCCCGTTTTTCTAATTTAAATCAATCAACAATTTCATATCCATCTATTTTATCAATTAAATTCAAACCAAAACCCTAAATAAAAAAAAATAAAAAATAAAAAGATTAAACGAAGAACTTATTTATGGGTCGGCCCAATGACGACGGAGGTCTTGTCTGGTAGCGAAGCTTTAATTTCAAAAACGCCCAAATCAGTAATCAATTAATTCCATCAATGGGCAAGCTTGATTAATAATTATATAAATATAATTGAAAAGAGGCAATATGGGACGTGAGTTGTTTTTGTGTGTCCTACGGCTGGAAGAGCAGACCCCAACTTGTGGATTTCTTTTGGTTACGAACAGAAAAATAAAAATAAAAATAAAAAAAAGAAGAAGAAAGAAGGCAAGTGGCAAAGGTGTTTGCACGACTGGACACGATAAGCAGTAGACTCCTTTTGATTTGGTTTGGACAATTTAAGGAGTAGACTCCTTTTAGTTTGGTTTGCTGAGAATTAATTAGAAGGGAAGGCAGGAAGGACCATTTTACCCTCATGTGTATTGCACATGATGGATTTAATTAAAAAGATGGAACTATCCTCATGTGCAGGTCATGTGAGGCCCAAAATTGTTAAATATTGACAGACGTTAGGACGTTGGACCCCTGATGAAACTATTGCAAACCACAGTGAACCCCCAAGGTGAAAATTTTTTTTGGACTCCACTTGTTGTATCGAACAAACCACATGGACCCCCATGCAATTTTGTCTTGAAAGAGAGCCCTAATCGAGATATCATATAACCTATCTTATAATTTCCACTATTAGATCAAATAAATTACAACAACTAACCCTACATACACCTTTAGATAATATTATTGATCAATAAGTCTTTCCTAAACACTTCTATTCCAATAATACCCTTAAATTAGACACGAACTAAATACAACACATTTGTAGGAAAGCACGATTAGGGCTACCTCGCTACAATCGCCTGCTTATACAGTCGTAAGCTTCACAAATCAATCGCAAAAATCAGAATCTAAGATCATTTACGGGTAGATTTCTTTGATCATCAAGACCGAGAATCAACTCTTCTCCACTAGGATAGTCATCTGTTACGTGTTAGGGTTCACAAAAATTGCAGTTGACGATTTGATCAAAGAAATAGGGTTCAAGAAATGAATTTTAATTTTCACAACGAGAATCATCTATTACGTGATGACGTTCTTGATTCATAAAGTTGGTTAACCATATTTTTACCCGAATTAATCAATTTCGTTAGTTACTTTTACAAGCACATTTAACTTAACAAAGAAAACAGTTGACATAAATGAGCGATTTGCTCCATAGTCAAATAACACATGAGCCGGAATAAAATTTATTAGAAACATACCGGTGATCACGTCGTCATTAGCAATAGCAACATCTACTGACATTTGGATGGCTCTTGCTTCAGGTGGGAGGATTCTTTCATTTCTGCCCCGTAATGGAAGCAGAAGATCATCCGGCTGTCACAGCACGTACCCCCGACCCTGACCGTGACCCAGAATACACTTTTCTTACAAACGAACACTCTACAGATCAGTGACCTTTTTTCTGAAAATTCCAACACACATTAGTCGTGAATGAACAATCTTGAGGCTCATGTTCCACTGTACCACAACGTAAACACCTTTTTGTCAATGCTGAACACTCCCCATTGTGAGATGATCTACGAGTTCTACACCAACCTATTTGTTCACTTGACACCGATCCACCGTGACTGGATTTCCCTTTCGGGTTGAACCGACTAGATTTCTTTAACTCGCAGCTGGTTTCACTTGCGATAAACTTTCAGGCCATGCACTTTGGGCAACTTTGATATCATCTTTTGTAATCTTTGACAACATATGTAACACCCCGTTTTCCTTGTATATAACTTAAGGTGCGTACTTAACCCCGTAAATGTTTAATATATTAACCTTGGTCGATTGTATATTGTTTAAATGTTGGAAAATGTAGAAAATGGATGATCAGACCTTCTATCGCGTTCTAAGCTGTTTTATCGCGTTGGGGACGGTCGCGGAACACGACGAGGTTGACCAAAACGCGATGGTCTAAAAACCTGACTTCTGTCCAAATTATCGCGTATTGGTGTGTGTTATCGCATCAGAGTGGTCGCGGATCGCGACATGGGGTTTTGATGAGTTGAAACGTAAGATTAGTCGGGGAATGGCTAAGTCTTTTGAAGAGTTATTTGAGTTGGCTCGGGGTTTCAAACCGGAAGTTCCAAAGAAAAGCGATTTCTCTTTCTCTAAGAGAAAATTCGAAGGTTTGAGTCATTCGAACTTTTCAAACAAGAAGAGCAAGAAGGGTTCCGAAAGTGTTAATAATGTGAAGAAAGGTGGTTCTTTGAGTTATGGACCCACGTGTTTTAATTGTAATCAAAAGGCGCACATGGCCCGTGATTGTACCAAGGCGCCGAACAAACTTACTTGTTACAATTGTCAAAAGGAGGGGCATCGAAGGACGGAGTGTCCCGATTTGTATGGTGACCAAGTGAAGAAGTTAGAAAAAGTGGCAGGTATGGCTAGGGGTCGCAACTACTTGATGACCAACGATGAAGCCAAACAATCCAATGAAGTTGTCTCAGGTACTTTCATGGTTAACTCTAATCCGACAAGGATACTTTTTAATAGTGGTGCTAATTTGTCGTTCGTGTCTCCGAGATTTGTGCCTAAACTTAATAAACCGCTAGCTAAGTTAAGTCATCCGGTAGAAGTCGAAATTGCGAATGGTAAGACGGTGCTAGGGGTTGATGTTTGTAAAGATTTTAATGTTGTATTTGGTGCCGAAACGTTTAAAATTGATCTCATTCCTATGACTTTGGGTGAGTTTGATATTGTTGTTGGTATGGATTGGCTCGATCGTTATGGAGCTGATATCGCATGCCATGAGAAGTCGATTCGTGTAAAGACCCTAAGTGAGGGAGAGTTAATTATTCATGGCCAGAAACGTAGAAGGCTTGTGCCATTATGCACTTATGCACGGGCACGTCGATTTCTTACGAGTGGTGGCATTGCTTTTCTTGCCCATGTAGTTGATACTAGCGAAGAGCCACCATCCATTCATGAGATTCCGGTGGTTAATGAATTCAAAGACGTTTTTCCGGATGAATTATCGGGTGTTCCGGCGGAAAGACAAGTTGAGTTTCGCATTGAGTTGGTTCCGGGGGCTACTCCCATTGCTAAAACTCCTTATCATTTAGCACCAACGAAAATGCAAGAGTTGTTAAATCAAACCCAAGAGTTACTTGAAAAGGGTTTTATTCGACCGAGTGCTTCGCCATGGGGCGCTCCAATTTTATTCGTGAAAAAGAAAGATGGTAGCATGCGGATGTGCATCGATTATCGGGAGTTGAATAAAGTGACGATCAAGAATCGTTATCCATTGCCTCGGATTGACGATTTGTTTGATCAACTCCAAGTCGCGAATTATTTTTCTTAAATTGGCTTACGGTCCGGCTATCACCAAATGCGGGTCCGTGAGAAAGATATTGAGAAAACGGCCTTTCGAACGCGTTACGGGCATTTTGAGTTTGTAGTTATGCCTTTTGGTCTTACGAATGCACCGGCGGCATTCATGGATCTTATGAATCGAGTTTGCTAACCTATGTTGGACAAGTCGGTATTTGTGTTCATTGACGACATACTTGTCTATTCGAAAAGTATGAAGGAACATGAACGTCATTTGCGTGAAGTATTGAAGACGTTGCGGAAGGAGAAGTTGTATGCTAAACTTTCCAAATGTGAATTTTGACTAAGGAAAGTGCAATTCCTTGGTCATATTGTGAACAAAGAAGGTATTCAAGTGGATTCGGGGAAGATAGAGACGGTGAAGAGTTGGGAATGACCGACTACGCCTACGGAAATCCGAAGTTTTCTCAGATTGGACGGTTATTATCGTCGGTTTATCCAAGACTTTTCTAAAATCGCTTCTCCATTGACGAAGTTGACGAGGAAGAACGTGAGATTCAATTGGGAGAACGAGCAAGAAATTGCTTTTCAATTGTTAAAAGAGAAATTGTGTCGAGCTTCGGTCTTGGTGTTACCGGAAGGTGTAGAAGATATGACGGTTTATAGTGATGCTTCTTTAAATGGGCTCTGATGTGTTCTAATGCAACGAGGTAAAGTCATCGCTTATGGCTCTCGACAATTAAAGGAACACGAAAAGAGATATTCGACTCATGATTTTGAATTGGCGGTGGTGGTGCATGCATTGAAAATTTGGCGCCACTACTTGTATGGTGTCAAGTGTACGATTTATTCTGATCATAAGAGTTTGAAACATCTCTTTAACCAATGAGATTTGAATTATCGTCAACGTAGGTGGATGGATGTGGTAAAGGATTACGATTGTGAAATACTTTATCATCCGGGTAAGGCGAATGTGGTCGCGGATGCGTTAAGTCGGAAGAGTCAACATCCGGCGATACGAATAGGATCGTTACGCATGATTATTACTAACGATTTTCTTGTAAAGCTTGGTGAGATTCAAATTGAAGATTTTGTTAACAACAAGCACGAAGAACGAATCGTGGGGCAAACGGAGTCTATTACCTTAGGCCCGCATGGTTTGTTGTCTTTTCAAGGAAGAGTGTGGGTGCCTAGAATGGGAGATTTCTGACGTGTGCTACTTGATGAAGCACATAAGTCAAAGTATTCCATTCATCCGGGTGCGACGAAAATGTATCTTGATTTGAAGAAAGAGTATTGGTGGTCGGGCATGAAACGTGATGTTGTAAAGTATGTTGAACAATGTGTCATGTGTTTGCAAGTTAAGGCCGAGCACCAAAAGCCGTATTGTAAGTTACAACCGTTGAAAGTCCCAAAATGAAAATGGGAGCACATTACCATGGATTTCATTACAAAGTTACCAAAGACGGCGAGAACCCAATTTGATACGATTTGGGTGATAGTTGATCGGTTGACGAAAAGTGATTTGTTTCTTCCCATTCGAGAAACGATATTGTCGGAGGCTTTGTCAAAGTTGTTTATCAAGGAGGTGATATCGAGGCATGGGGTTCCTTTATCTATTATTTCGGATCGGGATACTCGTTTCACATCTCGGTTTTGGAATAAGTTTCATGAAGATATGGGTACACAATTGAGAATGAGCACGGCGTACCATCCTCAAACGGATGGTCAAACCGAACGTACGAATCAAACATTAGAGGATATGTTACAGGCGTGCATTATTGATTTCGGGGGGTAGTTGGGATGAGCACTTGCCTTTGGTGGAATTCTCGTACAATAATAGTTATCATACTAGTATCGAGATGCCACCTTACGAGATGCTTTATGGGCGGAGGTGTCGAACTTCGATTTGTTGGGGTGAAGTGGGACAAAGGGAAATCGGGAGTACTGATTTGGTTTTAGATACGAATAGTAAGATCGGGATGATTCGGACTCATTTGAAAGCGACTCAAGATAGACAAAAGTCGTATGCCGACAAACGTAGGCGACCGGTTGAGTTCCAAGAAGGTGACATGGTGATGCTTAAGGTTTCGCCATGGAAGGGTATTATTCGGTTTCGGAAACGGGGAAAGTTAGCTCCTCGGTTTATTGGGCCATTTAAAATTTTAGCTCGTGTTGGTAAAGTTGCGTATCGTTTGGAATTACCCGAAGAGCTTGCAGGGATCCATAATACATTTCATGTTTCCCATCTCCGTAAGTGTCTTGCGGATGATTCTTCATGGATGCCATTAGACGAAATTGAGCTAAACAACAAATTAGAGTATGTTGAGAAGCCGATTGCTATACTCGATGAAAAGGTAAAGAGGTTGAGAAATAAAGAGGTGAGAACTTTTAAAGTTCAATGGAGTCGTATTAAAGGTTCTGAGTTTACATGGGAACCTGAAGAGTTTGTATTGGTGTATCTTCCAGCTTGTCATGCGGCTTGGATCGCGAGGACGCTCTCCGATTCAAGTGGGGGAGAGTTGTAACACCCCGTTTTCCTTGTATATAACTTAAGGTGCGTACTTAATCCCGTAAATGTTTAATTATTTAACCTTGGTCGATTGTATATAGTTTAAATGTTGGAAAATGTAGAAAATGGATGATCGGACCTTCTATCGCGCTCTAAGCTGTTTTATCGCGTTGGGGACGGACGCGGAATGCGACGAGGTTGACCAAAACGCGATGGTCTAAAAACCTGACTTCTGTCCAAATTATCGCGTATTGGTGTGTGTTATCTCGTCAGAGGGGTCGCGGATCGCGACATGGGGTCGCATAATATAACACCCCGCCAAATTACCCTCTGACGGCGTGTTAATCAAGGTCCCACAGTTAACAGTTACGCCCTCTATATGAGACGTTCAAAGCAATCGCATTTAATTTTATTAATAGTTGACTTTCAAAATCATAAGTCAATAAATCCCAAGATAGAAACACTGTTGTGATCGTAACCACAAGCCAACAGTATTTAAACAGTTACAAAAGTTTTAAATGCGAAAGTAAATAATGTTTTTAAATAAGTATGCCGACTCCACGGCCAGACCAAGCATCAAACACAGCGGAAGTCTACCTCTTAAGGACCTGAGAATAAAACACGCAAATAGGTCAACAAATAATGTTGGTGAATCTACAGGTTTAAATTAATGTAACAGTATCTGAAAAACAGTTATCAGAAAATAGTTCGAGTTCATTGACCACTAGATTTTTCGAGTACAACTCCAAGTTGCGAAATGTTTACATAATCTATGAGCACCTGAATACTATCAATGACTAGAGTATAGAATCCACTACACTCCCTTTACCCCATAAAAATGTTATACATTTGTTCGAGTGTATCTAATGTTCAAAGTAAATGCGCCACGGTTAATATTGTTTGGGCTAGGTTGTCTAACCTAACGGATCCATCCATCTAAATTGTGCTTACCCGATGGTATTAAAAGTATTCAAGCTAGAGGTTTTGTGAACAAACTCAATATGTATATATAGTACTCGTGTCAATATAAAAAGCATTTGAAAATGTAAGTACAACAGCGTATATTCTCATCCCTGAAAACATGTAAAAAGCGGGACTGTAGACTCACCTTAAGCTCAGCAAACTGTATAGATCAAATCGAAAGTAACAAGTAACCGGTGACAGAGTAAAATCAACCTAAACATAAATGTTGGTTACTAACATGTCTTACATACCCAAAACAAGCAATGTTACATCCATGATATATATATGTTTATATAAGTCCTAGTGCTCGCGTTAAAGTAATATATATATTTATATATATATATATATATATATATATATATATATATATATATATATATATATATATATATATATATATATATATATATATATTTAATGTTCTTGTTCAACGGTTTATAACACACCAAAAGTCACAGAAATTTCGACCTTAAACCAAATGTTCTTAACTGACCAAATTAGCCTAAATAAATAGATTATCCGGAGACCTTTCCGAAAAGTGCAAGTTCGCCATCTAGTTCATCCTAGAACTCCGGGAATTGATTTTACAAGTTTAAGTAGTATTTTAGTGAATTCGTTTTAAGATTAGTTATTAAGATTAATAAACTTTTCAACCAAAGTTCCAACTTTTATTCAAGATACATACTACATGTACACTTGACTTACAGGTAGTGTTGTAAAAATCGGCCGACTTGGCCAATGCGTCGGCCGATGCGTCATTTTTTTGAGTTCTCCGTCCCGTTTTTTCTGAAAACGACTCAAAAGACGGTCAAAGCTAAAAGTTCGGTCAAATTCTGTCAAAGACAGTCAAAATTGGTCAAAAACGGTCAAAGTCAATCAAATTTTCGTTAAGATCTGATATATTTTAAAATTAGGGTTTGTTTTCATTTTTTGAGCCGCTCTTATCTCTGTGTCCTTACTGATTATGTACTCGGTATCATTATTTGAGTTTTAAGTTTGATTGTTTTTAAATTCAAGTTCTTATTTAAGAAATTTATGGTACATAATCAACTATTTTATATATTTATGAATATATATTTAAGAAATTATTAATAAAGTCAACGTTGGTCAACGACCGATGTGTCCACGATGCGTCCCCTGACTCGACCGACATGTCCTTTTTAGGTCTCGACCGATGCGTTTCCGACTCGCGACTTTTACAACCTTGCTTACAGGGCTCGTTTAACTAAAATTTATAACCATTAAATTCAACAATTTTCATAAAGTCAATGAGTTAAGATTTTGCAATGTGTGTGACACCCGGTTGACTCATTCCCAAGTTAAAACCGTTTAAAGACCTTAGCTTTGTTCTTAAGTTTCACCTAAAAAAATTATGAAAAGTTCTTAACACAACATCAGTGATTATCAATCTTCCGTTTGACCCATTGTCCACTGTCTAACACCGAAAAGGTTTTATTCCCCAAACTGCCCAACATTTGCTCCCGAATGCAAAACGCGTCAACTTCGACAGCCCATAACTCGATCAATATGACCCCAAATCGAGCAAGATTTTTATAGAATTTTTAACCATGCGGATTAAGAGAAATTAACATCCTAATGATTGTCATTCGTCCTAAATTACTGCAGCAAATTACCAACTTTTATTGACGATATCTTAAAGACCGTTTAGAGTTAGATGACGAGTCTTATATAAAAATTCATCTACTAAATGTGTAGAATCCAAAAATCAAGTTTCCATGAACTGATAAGATTTAGAAATCAACCGGATCAGGTGGATTTAAGAAACATTTTACCACAAACAATTGTTATTTAACCAATCCAATTACATATGATTAATTATCGAGCACTAATAGACTTATAAACTATATCATGTAACATATACACAGAAGTATAATTAAAATCATTAATTATAGTTAGAGGTCTTACAATTAATTAGTTGTAAGAAAGAGCAAAGCACGGGCACGAACGAGCAAAAACGAGTAAAATAGTGGTACATCTTTGGTGGTTGCGTAGGATGGTACTTGGTGGTGTTGTGTTTAGTGATTTATTGAGAAATGAATCGATGTCCTTTTGTTCATGAGAGATCAAGTATAAATATTACAGTACATGCTTGTGTTTAGTTGGCTAAGTTAGTGGCTATCAATAAAGCCTTAATCTAATGCCACTACCAAAGCAATACATAGTGGCTATACATTAAATAAGCATGCCGCTACTTAAAGTAACAGAATATCATAAATAAAGTCTTAAGCTAAGACAACTACTAAGGGAACATTAATGATGTTTGTAATGATGGTTGTCTGTTATCTAATAGTGTCTACATGAAATAGCCGGAAAAAGGGAGGGAGAAGTCGCAGGTTTGCGGTCGATTGTAGGTTAAAGAGAATTAATGATACGCATTTTAGAGATGAGAATTTATGTTACATCCAAATAGATAAGTATTCCGTGAGGTACTAACGAAGTTACAAGAATTATGGGATAGAGTAGAACGTGCTCTTGACCTGGTACTACGTCTCTACTTTGCAACTCTTGTATCCAATTCAACTTGTAAAGTCCAAGTATATATCTTTATTAGTTTAATGTAATTGTTGGTAACTTATCAACTTATTACTCGTATTATTATCTTATAATAATAAGGTTATTAATTGGTTTATATAATTTAACTCATATGTATTTTAATTACATAACATAATTATTAAAATAAGTTATTGATATTGCTTAAATTATATATATATTTTGGCGCAATATCAGTCCAAAATAATAAGTTTCTATTTGTATTTATTTCATTTTCGAGTTGTAATTGTATAATTAGTTCAAAAGTGTAAACGGGAATTCAAAGTCATGGATATGTCAAGTAAATAATTAAATACCAAGATGTACAAGAAAACGAAGCTGAAACTCCTGAAAATTTAAAGAGCTCGCGAGAGTATGGGCAGACAAAGGAAAAAAATTCGTGGACAACAACTTTTTATGTGAACGTTGATTTTTATATTATACTCTAACTTTCTCCTATGATGGCTTTTAAATGCAAACAAGAGACACAATTTGAAGAGCAATCATACTGAGACAATTGGGGCTACTATCCAACACAAGTTAATTCTTTATATTATAACCAAATGCTTTTGCTTTTTGCGTTGGAAAATAACTGGACAATGATGGAAAGTTGTGGAGATCCATCTCATACATACATGATACACATATGTAGCCACATGATCACAACTCATAACTTTGATTATTATATATTTATCTTTGCTGGACTTGGCACCTTTTGTGGATGCTAAAAGATCATGAGCATACATAATTCGAGGATATATATATATTCATCATATGCACCTACAGGAGGGGGAAAAAAATCATTAGGAGTAGGACAGTAGGATAGATAAATAGTCTAAGTATTGTCCAAATATCAACTCAAAATTTACTCCGTATAATTTATTTAATGTCAGTTTGTTCTCAATTTATGTACGAGTACTCTAGTATTATTTTCAAGTGTGATTAAGTTAGTTTGTTAAAGTGATATTGTTCGGGTGCACGGGTGTTGTTATTTGTGATTTTCTACCATTTGAAGTTAATGAGAGTGAATATTTTTGTAAGTTTGTTCTCTTAAAATTATTGTTATCATTTTTATTATTATCATTATCGATATTGTTATTATCATTGTTACTATTACTAGTATTAATTTCTACTATCATTATTATGCTTATGTTTATATATTTGTATGTTTTACTCTCGTCCTATTATTATGATTAGCTAGTTTACTCCCGTGTTTGCTTAGATGTAGAACCCCTCGATTATGGATTGTTATCATTTAGAACATTAAAATGTAACTTTGATTATTTCTAATATTGTGCCTAGTCAAAAGAACCATTGTTATATAATTAGATATTTAATCCTTATCACTTAATTTATTAGATAAAAATAGCGAAAGTTATTTTTATTAATATAGATTATGCTTCAACACTAAAAGTGATTTAGACGAACTTATGGATAAATTATTAACACCAATTTAGAAATATGATTCGGTGGTTTGGGTAATATTATAGTTTATATAATCGTGAAATTGTAAAAAGGGAAACCGTTACGATTTAAGTTTTGGCGAAAGTCAAAACTAGGCTAGGTCTCAATTTAGATAATCGGGGTATAGTTAACTATCTAAAATAAGATCCAATAAAAATTAGATTTAATTTTAATTAGCTAAGATTTTATATAAATTCGAAAGAAAAATATATAAAGTAAATATTTTAGAGTAATTACAAATGTTATTTAGATCAATTCTAGATATTGTGTTCAATCAAAAGTTCCATTTTTATGTAAATTTAATACTTAATCCCCGTCACATAGTTTATTGAATCGTTTAGCGAAAGTTAAATTGGTGATATATAAAATATGCTTCAACACTATTTATGATCTAGACAAAACGTAGGATTATATTCCTGACAAAAATATAAGAATACGGATTTGGTGATTTGGTGGTATTAAGATTTATATAGTCATGAAATTATAAGAAGGGAAACCATTTTAGTTTAAGTTTTAATGAAAGTTAAAACTAGGTTGAATCACAATTCGAATGATCGGGTATAGTTTGCTTTGTTGAGACGAGATTAGCGAAAGTTAAGTTGAATCTTAGTGAATCAAGAGTTTATGAAATCGAGAGGTTATCATGAATATATACTATACAATATTGTAATCGGACTTAACAACAATCCATAGTAAATTGAATATGAATTGTCTATGATTCATATCAACGAGGGGGACGAAATCTAAGTAAATACACTTTCTTATATTTTTATTTATTGTAGTTTTTATTATTATTTTAGTTAATTATATCCAAAACCAAAAACCAATTAAAACCCACTTTTTAGTATAATTAATTGTCGTTAGATTCTTGAATACGCTTCTCCCTGTGGAACGAACTTGACTTGCCAGTATCTATTGCTGCACGATCGGGACCAGTTGCCCGTAGTGTAATAATATTTATTAAGCTAGTTTAGTTGTAAAATTTAAAGGTCGGTTTTATCACATCAACTTTTTGGCGCCGCTGCCGGGGAGCGATTTTTTTAAAAAGATTTTAATAGACTTTTAGTTATTCGATCCTTTCGTGGTAAGTTATTTTCACGAAAGTTACCTGCTTTATTTTTGTTTTTGTTTTTGTTTGTTTTGTTTTTCTTTTGTGGTGTGATTGCAGCTAGGTTACAGGTATAATATGGCTGGATATGATTATATGATTTCGGAAGCCATGTATGATATCCAAAAATCGGGTGAATTATCAGTTTTCATGGGTATGAATGATGATTGGTGTATGGGTTCTTCGGAAGCTTGGGTTGAACCAAGAGGTGTTTGTGAGACTTATGGAGGTTACTATATGCATGAGGAGTGTGATGATAATCTTATGTATCATTGTGACCCCATGGACCAACCATGGGATTATTATGAAGATGGTAACTCATCTTGGGATTCATCTCAACAACACTTTCAAGTTCAACAAGAAGAGGAGAGTCAGTCGAATTTGGAAAATGTAATTTTAGACTTCATGAGAAACAAGACTGAACGGAGCCAAAGTTTGCAAGAAATACTAGCGGGCCAACAAGAATCCATTGAGCGTTTACAGAGGACCATGAGCAGTCTACTCCGGCAAATTGAAGACAGGGAGCCGGACACTTTTCTGGCTAATTCACTAGCTGATTCGAGGGGTAATACGCAGATACCCGAGGTGGAGAGTGTTGAGCCTACCATTATTATACCACCTGCCACCCCAGTTATGTCCACATTTGAAATGCTTAAGTCGGATATTGATGAAGAAGAATCCTGGGATACAATTTTGTATTCATGGGATATTGATAATGATGAAGTTTTTATTCCGGAGATTGAAGTGGTGGAATCATCCGAAATCGTAGAGGGTGACGAACTTGATATAAAGGAACCACTTGAGGAATCCCCTCTTGATATGGATTCTATATATCCTCACGAAATTGGTATTTAGGAAACGGTGTATGAAGATCCATTTGGACAAGATCCACCTAAAAGAGTAAACTTTTTATTACAAGCCACACTTAGAGAAGAGTTGTGCGTTGACTCTCGGGTTAAGTCATCCTTTTTCGGTCAACTAAAAAAGGAATTATATGATATATTATATACCACCCGAGGTGTAAATGAATGGCTCACTCTTCTGATTCGTGGAACTTTCTCCACTGATTTTACATGTCGTCCAATAAATATAGAAAAATTTGATCCCGCTAGGCAAAAATTATGGGGTCGAGTCGAGAAAACGACTCATTAAAAATCATGTTTGATTTGTGTTTTTCTTCACGTGTTTGAAAAAAAAATCAATAAGTTAAAAAAAATAAAAAAAATTGTGTGCTTAAAATTTTATTTTATTTTAAAAAAAGTGTGATTTATATATATATATATATATATATATATATATATATTAAATTTTGATCTTTTTAAATTCATTATAAATATATATATATATATATATATATACATATATATATATATATATATATATATATATATATATATATATATATATATATATATATATATATATATTAAATTTTGATCTTTTTAAATAAATGAATTTAAAAATTTAATTATATAAAAAAACGTGTGTTTTTTTTATTATTGTATCTCAAAAATTTTAAATATTTTAACTTTTTGATACATTAATTTTAAAAATTGAATTTTAAAATTTATGAACGGATAAAGATCAGGTATAAACAATCGAACTTTTCGTTATAAGAAATATAAATTTTATAAATAATATTTTAAAAATTTAATTAGTTGCTAAGTTGAAAAAATAAAATAAAAAATAATTGTGTTTTTAGTTTATTATATTTTTGTTAGTTTATATATGCACAAAAATTATAAGTGTGGGGAAATTTTTTGGTACTATTGAAGTAGAGCCCCATCTTTTGTGTGATTAACATGATTATTGAAAGATACTTACGATGATGATGCATTCAACACAAAGAAACACCAAATTTATATTATAATAAAAGGATTGGTATGTTCATACGATAAGCATTTTACGATCTCCAATTTTTAACCAAGGAATTTCTAACAACCTTTACACTTTTTGTCCTCTCAAATTTATATTTTTTATCTGATTTTTTGTAATGAGGGCATTATAAAATCTTAAGTGTGGGGTGGGGATATAAATTCTCGAGAACTTAGAATTTGATCATTTTTATGAAAATTTTGAAAATTTTTAAACAAATATACATAAGTTATTTGATTAAAACATCTAAAAAGAAAACCAAGTATAAGGGAATTTATAAACCCATATGTTTAGAACCATTTATCACGTGTTTCTATGAAGTTTATTGCAGATATCATTGTTCTGGAATGTATAAACCTGATTATCCCATTGATGCGAGTAATAAAGGATGATTCAAGTCCATCCTTAAAGGAAGTAAAGTCTTTCGAATGGCGTTTTACTTGGTATAGCATACTTCCTAAACTATATCATTTCATACTAATATCATATCACGATATAAAAGTATCGTGGGAAGAGAAAGTCTTGAACTTTCAAACCCGAAAATAAACTTGGTAGGGTAAATCCGAGTCGCTATCCAGTGCAAGACCGATTACGGTGTATAAGCTGGAGCAGGATCTGTCCCACGCGATAGCTCAGTCTTCGTAGTTTTAACCCTTGAATTGAAATGTACAAATTGTCAGAAAAGACCGATAGAAATATCGCGTCAGGGGGCGCCCGGTAAAGAGTTCCATGATACTACAATCATGGGGGAGAATAGCTTGCTAATCGCCGACTGTGACTTTGGTTTTCAGTTATCCTCAACCGGACTTTGAGGTCAAAACCGGAAAATGTGTCTAGTGTAAAAACTAGCATGACATTTTAAAAAATCATAAAACGTTTTCACAAGGTCTAATTTTCCCTAAGGATCCAAATTTATAATTTTTCGTGAGACTTGAATCACGAAATTTCAACTTTGTTTCTGTTGTCAGAATTTCATTTCGTATGGTGTGTGTGTGATCCAATAAATATCGTGTAGTATTTTCAATTCACTTCATAAAGCGTGTGTTTTCGTTTCGAGTAACGTGTGTGTGTGATGAATGACTGATATGGAAAATTATGTAGTATCCCGAGTCTATTAAAAACTGTTATTGCTTGAGGACAAGCAACGTTCAAGTGTGGGGTAATTTGATATTGCTTAAATTATATATATATATTTTGGCACAATATCAGTCCAAATAATAAGTTTCTATTTGTATTTATTTCATTTTCGAGTTGTAATTGTATAATTAGTTCAAAAGTGTAAACGGGAATTCAAAGTCAGGGATATGTCAAGTAAACAATTAAATACCAAGATGTACAAGAAAACGAAGCTGAAACTCCTGAAAATTTAAAGAGCTCGCGAGAGTATGGGCAGACAAAGGAAAAAAAATCGTGGACAGCAACTTTTTATGTGAACGTTGATTTTTATATTATACTCTAACTTTCTCCTATGATGGCTTTTAAATGCAAACAAGAGACACAATTTGAAGAGCAATCATACTGAGACAACTGGGGGCTACTTTCCAACACAAGTTAATTCTTTATATTATAACCAAATGCTTTTGCTTTTTGCGTTGGAAAATAACTGGACAATGATGGAAAGTTGTGGAGATCCATCTCATACATACATGATACACATACATACATGGGAGCCACATGATCACAACTCATAACTTTGAGTATTATATATTTATCTTTGCTGGACTTGGCACCTTTTGTGGATGCTAAAAGATCATGAGCATACATAATTCAAGGATATATATATCCATCATATGCACCTATAGAAGGGGGGAAAAATCATTAGGAGTAGGACAGTAGGATAGATAAATAGTCTAAGTATTGTCCAAATATCAACTCAAAATTTACTCCGTATAATTTATTTAATGTCAGTTTGTTCTCAATTTATGTACGAGTACTCTAGTATTATTTTCAAGTGTGATTAAGTTAGTTTGTTAAAGTGATATTGTTCGGGTGCACGGGTGTTGTTATTTGTGATTTTTTACCATTTGAAATTAATGAGAGTGAATATTTTTGTAAGTTTGTTCTCTTAAAATTATTGTTATCATTTTTATTATTATCATTATTGATATTATTATTATCATTGTTACTATTACTAGTATTAATTTCTACTATCATTATTATGCTTATGTTTATATATTTGTATGTTTTAATCTCGTCCTATTATTATGATTAGCTAGTTTACTCCCGTGTTTGCTTAGATGTAGAACCCCTCGATTATGGATTGTTATCATTTAGAACATTAAAATGTAACTTTGATTATTTCTAATATTGTGCCTAGTCAAAAGAACCATTGTTATATAATTAGATATTTAATCCTTATCACTTAATTTATTAGATAAAAATAGCGAAAGTTATTTTTATTAATATAGATTATGCTTCAACACTAAAAGTGGTTTAGACGAACTTATGGATAAATTATTAACACCAATTTAGAAATATGATTCGGTGGTTTGGGTAATATTATAGTTTATATAATCGTGAAATTGTAAAAAGGGAAACCGTTACGATTTAAGTTTTGGCGAAAGTCAAAACTAGGCTAGGTCTCAATTTAGATAATCGGGGTATAGTTAACTATCTAAAATAAGATCCAATGAAAATTAGATTTAATTTTAATTAGCTAAGATTTTATATAAATTCGAAAGAAAAATATATAAAGTAAACATTTTAGAGTAATTACAAATGTTATTTAGATCAATTCTAGATATTGTGTTCAATCAAAAGATCCATTATTATGTAAATTTAATACTTAATCCCCGTCACATAGTTTATTGAATCGTTTAGCGAAAGTTAAATTGGTGATATATAAAATATGCTTCAACACTATTTGTGATCTAGACAAAACGTAGGATTATATTCCTGACAAAAATATAAGAATACGGATTTGGTGATTTGGTGGTATTAAGATTTATATAGTCATGAAATTATAGGAAGGGAAACCATTTTAGTTTAAGTTTTAATGAAAGTTAAAACTAGGTTGAATCACAATTCGAATGATCGGGTATAGTTTGCTTTGTTGAGACGAGATTAGCGAAAGTTAAGTTGAATCTTAGTGAATCAAGAGTTTATGAAATCGAGAGGTTATCATGAATATATACTATACAATATTGTAATCGGACTTAACAACAATCCATAGTAAATTGATTATGAATTGTCTATGATTCATATCAACGAGGGGGACGAAATCTAAGTAAATACACTTTCTTATATTTTTATTTATTGTAGTTTTTATTATTATTTTAGTTAATTATATCCAAAACCAAAAACCAATTAAAACCCACTTTTTAGTATAATTAATTGTTGTTAGATTCTTGAATACGCTTCTCCCTGTGGAACGAACTTGACTTGCCAGTATCTATTGCTGCACGATCGGGACCAGTTGCCCGTAGTGTGATAATATTTATTAAGCTAGTTTAGTTGTAAAATTTAAAGGTCGATTTTATCACATCAGTTATCATACGTTTCATTGTCTTAAAAGATGTTTTCCCTGTTTCCATTAACCGTACATTTTTTATGTATTTCTTGACCGAAGCATGTTTCTCATATCGAATATGTAATACATATTTATCAAGTATCCACTAAGGACTAAGCATGAATTCACATAATAATTTAAGTATAATTCAAGTTATCCACCAAGGATAAGGTATGCATTTAAACACATAAAATTTTAAGTATTCACCGTTAAATTAATTAACAGACAATTAGCGTAAGTGATGGAAAAAGTAGGGTTGTTGCATTACCCACCTGTTATTGAAAATTTCGTCTCAAAATTTTTAGTGAACGTCCGCTGAAGTAGTTTCCTCTGGAAACAGTTGCGGGTACTTAAGTCTTATTTGATTTTCATGCTCCCACGTAAACTCTGGCCCTCTTCTCGCGTTCCACCGAACCTTAACGATAGGAATTCTGCTTTGCTTCAGCTGTTTGACCTCACGGCCCAAGACTTCGACAGGTTCTTCAATGAAATGAAGTTTGTCGTCGATACGCAGTTCCTCTAAAGGAATAATCAAATTCTCATCGGCTAGGCACTTCTTTAGGTTGGATACATGAAAAAGTCGTGTATGCCACTGAGTGCTTCTAGCAATTCCAATCTGTAATCCACAGGTCCAACCCTTTCGATTATCTCGAACGGTCCAACATATCTAGGACTCAATTTACCTCATTTCCCAAACCGTATAACACCCTTCAAAGGTGATACTTTAAGCATGACTTTGTCACCAACTTGAAATCCTATATCCTTCCGTCCAACATTGGCATAACTCTTCTGACGACACCGAGCCGTTCTCAATCGTTCCTGAATCTGTAGGACTTTCTCCATTGTCTCCTGAATAATCTCGGGACCTGTCAACTGACTATCCCCCAATTCGCTCCAATATACGGGAGATCTACATTTCATCCCGTACAACGCTTTGAAAGGTGTAGCTTTAATGCTCGCATGGTAGCTGTTATTGTATGAGAACTCAGCTAGTGGTAAGTACTTATCCCATCCGTTTCCAAAATCAATGACACATGCTCGCAACATGTCTTAAAAAGTTTAAATAGTTCGTTCGCTTTGGCCATCTGTCTGGGGGTGATGTGCTGTACTCATATCTAAACGGGTCCCCATTTCTTTCTGTAATGACTGCCTAAACCTGGAAGTGAATCTGCTATCGCGATCGGATATAATAGATATAGGCACTCCATGCCTAGAGAATACTTCCTTAATGTAGATCTGAGCCAACTTCTCCATTTTATCAGTTTCTCTTATCGGTAAGAAGTGTGCAGACTTACTGAGATGATCCACGATAACCCAAATAGTATCGTAACCTCCCACCGTTCTCGGCAGTTTTGTGATGAAGTCCATTGTAATACCTTCCCACTTCCACTGGGGAATCTCTGGTTGAGTTAATAACCCTGATGGCTTCTGAAGTTCAGCCTTGACTTTAGCGCAAGTCAAGCACTTTCCGAAATAGGTAGCAATATCAGCTTTCAAATTTGACCACCAATAAAACGCCTTCAAATCTTGGTACATTTTATCTGATCCCGGATGAATTGAGTACCTTGACTTGTGTGCTTCCTCCAACACTAGTTCTCTCAATCCACCAAACTTTGGTACCCAGATTTGATTAGCAAAGTACCGCGTTTCGTCCTACTTGATGTCAAATTTCTTATCCATTCCTCTGAAAAATTCAATATCGACGTTTTCTTATTTTACAGCTTCTCGTTGTGCTTTGCGGATCCGTGATGTGAGATTCGTACGGACAACTATGTTAAGTGCTTTAACCCTGAGAGGTTTCTCTCGCTCTTTTATGCTTAAAGCATCCGCCACAACATTCGCTTTGCCCGAATGGTATTGAAGTTCGCAGTTATAATCGTTAAGTAGTTCCATCCAACGTCGTTGTCTCATGTTGAGCTGTTTCTGATCGAATATGTGCTGTAAACTCTTATGGTCGGTGAAGATAGTAAACTTGGTTCCATACAGGTAGTGTCTCCACATTTTAAGTGCAAAGACAACAGCTCCTAATTCAAGGTCGTGCGTAGTGTAGTTCTGCTCGTGAATCTTTAACTGACGCGATCCATAAGCAATAACCTTGTTTCGTTGCATAAGCACGCAACCCATTCCTTAACATGAGGCATTTCAATAAACAACAAAATCTTTACTTCCCTCGGGTAGAGACAATATTGGTGTGGTTGTTAACTTCTCCTTCAACAACTGAAATGCAGTTTCTTGCGGTTCTGACCACTCATACTTCTTGCCTTTATGAGTCAACGCAGTTAATGGTCGGGCAATCTTTGAGAATCCTTCAATGAATCTCCTGTAGTAACCAGCTAAACCCAAAAATTGCCGGATCTGAGTTGGCGTCTTTGGAGTTTCCCAATTCTTAACTGTCTCAATCTTTGCTGGATCGACCTGTATTCCATTGGCCCCTACAACATGACCAAGAAATTGTACCTCTGGTAACCAAAAGTCACACTTAGAGAACTTTGCATACAACTGCTTTTTTCTAAGCATAGTCAATATCGAACGTAGATGTTGTTCGTGCTCTTCCTTGTTCTTGGAGTACACCAATATATCATCAATAAACACAATGATGAATTTATCTAGGTATGGCTTACACACACGGTTCATGAGATCCATGAACACTGCTGGTGCATTCATTAAATCAAACGGCATCACTGTAACTCATAATATCCATAACGTGTTCTAAACACCGTCTTCGGGACATCAGCTTCTTTGACTCTCAATTGGTGATACCCGGATCTCAAATCAATCTTCGAATAACAACTAGACCCCTGTAGTTGATCAAATAAGTCATCAATCCTCGGTAGCAGGTACCGATTCTTGATTGTCAGCTTGTTCAATTCTCTGCAGTCGATACACAATCTCATTGACCCATCCTTCTTTTTAACAAACAAGACCGGAGCTCCCCAAGGTAAAGAACTCGGTCAAATAAATCCCTTATCTAACAATTCTTGCAATTGGCTAGATAACTCTTAAAGCTCTGGAGGTGCAAGTCTGTACGGTGCGCGAGCCACCGGTGCCGCTCCTGGCACTAAATCTATCTGAAACTCAACTTCTCGATGCGGTGGGAGACCGAGTAATGTGACAACCCGGAAATTTTCGACCAAATTTAAACTTAATCTTTATATGATTTCGACACGATAAGCAAAGTCTATTATCCTGAGACGTGTTATCCTGAGTCTCAAAAATTTTGAACTGTTTCATATAATTATTTAACTTCGACCATTTCCGACGATTCACGAACTATTACTTAAATAAATTAATACATATATATATATATATATATATATATATATATATATATATATATATATATATATATATATATATATATATATATATATATAATACTCTGAAATATAGTTTGATATAATATATAATTTAAATTATAAAATGATATAAGAGATAATAAAATTTATTATTAAAATAAATCTATATATACATAAAAAGTATATTAAATATATATTTTGTGATTTTGAAGTTATTTAGTAAACAACGGTAACGCTCGATTGTCATATTGATTGATAATAAATGAGTTAAAAGGGAACTCATGTAATTTTAAAATAAACGGTGATTCAAAAATGAGTTTTATAAATTTTAGGCGTACTAAAAATGTATTTATGATCTAGTTATTTAATTTTAACACTTTTTACATTTTACTCAGAATCGAGTAGGACAGTTAATGTAATTTTTTTTATTTTTTTAATAAATTAATGATTAAATTTTATACTATAATGACTGAAATAAATAAAGACATTTAATCTAAAAATATGGGATTTTTCAAAGGATATTTTATCCGCCACTAAGTTATCAACGGGGTACGAATTTCAGTCAGTAAATGAAATAGTAGACGACGGCTAATTTAAATCACATGTTTCATTTGATTGAGTTATTATAATATTATTCCATTACTACTACTGTTATAGATTGATTATTGATTGACGATTGATTCATTATCTATCTGTAATTATACGACATATACACTGCATCATATGATTTCTTCTTTTCTTCATTATGTTTCTAGTCTCCATCAAACCCACGAGACTTTATTTCCTTTCCTTTCCTTGTCTAATACTATTCTCAATCAAGATATAAAACCACTAACCAACTATCTATTATATTATATAATACTCTATATATGTACATAATCATATATATAATGCACCCTATAATTTCGTTTTCTGCTTTCTATTAGAACCACCCTCCTCAACATATAACTGATCATCACCTTCAATCTATCTCTTCCATATTCTTGTCATTCCATATTCTTGTCCACAAATATCATCAACAACTTGCAACTGTGTTTCGTTTCTATTCAACACCACACACCACTTGTTAGTCACCCTTAATCACAACCTTATTATCTACAACTGTTGTACCATTGTTGTCTTCGAACCAACTACTTTATGATATACACGAAGACATCTTTGATTACCTTCAATCACCAAACCCACTGGTAGCTAATGCATCTAGCCTATGTTAATGAGCTATAATAATGAACCGATGATGTTGAACTATCCTATCATGTTACATTTCTCGGCTCATTGATTTGGCCGAAAACTATCACCACCAAGACCATCACTAAACTTATTAGGTCTTGTGTGATTATTTGATGAAAACATAACCATCATCTTTTCCATGCTCAATCACTTCAATCTCAAACCCTTTTTCTGTGATTCTATATCGAGCAACCTCTACCACAACAAATCATCAATTAATCCATCACCTTTTACATCTCTACTTACTTTCTTGTTCGATTAAACCCATAAACCGATCACCACCTTCACCATTATCAAACACAAACCAAACCACCATAGAACTAACTGTAACTATTATGTTTCTGTTTACACTCGAATATTTTAGAAACCAGATCCACCACAACAAACACCTCATTCCCACTATTCGCGTTATATTTTTTTTCTTTGTTTCAACCAGCATAAACTTGTATACTGTGCTGCTGTTATACTTCTGTTTACAGCCCAAAAGCCACCTTTAATCTCTCATATTCGAATTTGTTTCTGTTGATAACAAACCCAACCCCAGACCACCTTTATCAACAAGACAACCACCAACACTCACAAACCCATTCATTTTGTTTCATTTCTTTTTCCTGCCGCAGTTAATTATTCCTTCTGTCTAGAAAATATAAGTATAGACATTGAGGAAATTATGATCACAATATAAAGTTGTTCATTTTACAGCATGGGATGATATATGCAAGTGGAACCAAAAGTTGAAAGTCATAGCAATCCATAATGGGAGACATAAGGGGACGTACGGTTGGTTTATCTTATTTTATTTTAGTAATTAGATTATAGAAATTAGTGATGTTAATGGATTGATGATGTTGTAGTGGGATAATTAAATAAGGAACCGAAGACCCCACTCAAATTCATGTTCAAACTATCCATGAATCTGGATACTTACTCTATTCGAAACACTGCTACCTTTTCCCTTCTTCCTTTCATTTTTGGGTCAGTCGAATAACAACCCATCACAAACTGGAGTAATGCTATTTGTTTTTTTTAAACATTGATTAATGGACTAACTAATTGGGCTTCTAGTTGGTTATGTTGGGCCAATCTTTGGTTGGGTTATTATCGGGTTAGAATCAGGAAAACAAAAACAAACGATACTTATCGCATGATAATTATGATTTATATGATGGAGAACATTAACGAAGATAAGATGACAATAATTGTGTTATATGAATTTTGTGAGGTTATGAATAATGGCGATGAAGTGAGTACGTGAGGAAATGGATATTGACGAGATGATTAGATGATAATGATGATGATATTAAGGTAATGATTTAAGAACAATGATGATGATTAAGATGGAGTATGATGTTATGATGTTAAGCATGGATGATGGTGTCAATGATTATGATCACGAATGATAGTATGATGATGTATGTATGTTGATTATAAGATGAGAGGAACACAGAAAATGAATTAAATGAAAATAGAATCTATATTAAAACAGAAATGAAAGAACGGAGGAGTGGTGTCACGACCCTACTTTTTCCGTTATCTTTTTTCGTTAATTATTTAACGACCGTTAACTGTTAGTGTGCCACGTCATTTCTATGACCTATATTATTATTTTTGTAATAATATATATATAATAATTATTATGTGTTATATGAATATATGTATTCATATTTTAATTTATACGTTTCTACGTCTCGCGGATTTCTATCCGGCGAATCTTTTCGGTTTTAAAACCAACGGTCGAGCTTTCGGGATTTTTAAATCCTAAATAGTTTAAATATGATATTTTATGATCATATTATTAATAGGTGTATTTATATTTATTTTTCGTCGCGCGTTCGTTATTTTTCCGGATTTTTAATCGCGTAAGCGTGTTTTCGCGTTTCGGGTTTCGTTCGGGCTTTCGGGCCACAAGGATTTATCAACTCACAAGTTTGGCCCACCATGGGGCCCACCCCTTCACAAAATCGGCCGAAGCCAAGGGGGAGGGGGTAAATCCCTTTCTCGTTTTGCATTATTCCTCATTTACACATTTTTATCTCAAAATATCAAAACCTAATATTTCTTTTGTGCTCTCTCTTCTCCCTTGCCTCCTAGCCGTCGCCTACCACCACCATTATCATCATCTTCATTAATTTTCAAGCTTGGATCAAGAGATAACTAGCATAAACGTGTTCCTCTCTTCGTTCTCTACGCGATTATATACTTTGATTCTCGATTTGGGTATAAACCCTAACCCTAGAAATTTTAGTTTTTATTCATATTTCTGTATTTTGTGTTCATATTATTAGTATGATGTTTATTAGTTGTTGTAATGTTGTTTGGATGCGTAGAATTACTCGTTTGCATATGTTTTCGGTTTGTAAAATTTGGACAGCAGTTTGATTCGTGTTTTCTGACTTTGTAACTGATATAAATGTTAAAATAAAGTATATAAATGAGTTCCTCTCATCAAGACATTAATTTTAGACTCCGGATTCATGTCGTTTCGATTCTCGGAGCCCTAGATATGCTTAATTTGGTTTTTGGTTAAAGATTGAAAGGTGTTCTTGGCATGAACAAGGTTGGGTCCGACTTTGTGACCATCCTTGGTGTCTTTAGGGTGTGTCATTTGGTTAGGACTGATGGTGGGACGAATTTTCATGTTCGGGTCACCTAAATCCGAGCCACGGTTCACCCGTTGTGCCTAAATTACTGTTTTGAGTAAATTGATTTTCCCAAGTGTGGTCATGGATGATATCCACGACCTAGGGACTGTTCTTGGAGTGTTCTTGAGTTCATAAGTGTGTTGGGTGGTTTGAGTAGGCGGAAATGCATATGTGGCTCGCCCGAAACCGACACCCGGGGCTCAAGATACGACCCGATGAACTTTTAAACTTAAAACTTATGGTTAATGATTAAACTTATATTAAAATTAATGGATTTCATTATTAATTAATTACTTATGATAAAAGAAGTAATTATTATTATTTAAAACTTATGATATAAATATTTATTATATCATTTAATTATTAATTATGATTTAATTAACATTTTAATTAAACTTATGATTAATAATACTTTTATTATTAAAGGAAAATACTTATGATAAGTATTAAATTTGTTTTTGAGAAATTATTAAAAGACTTATAATAAGGATTAAATAATTATTTAATTATTATAAGACTTAATTATTATTTAATTATGATTTAATTATTAAATACTTATGATTTAATAATTTTAATTAGAAACTTATGATATAATTAATAATTCATTATTAATTAAAAATACTTATGATATAATTTAAAAATTATTATTATTAATAATACTTATATTATGATTAGTATTTAATTAATTTATTTAAATACTTATGTCGTACTAATTATAACATTTCAACTTATATTAACTTTAATAATTCATTTTATTTAATTAAACTTATGTTAAGACATTATTATACACTTTTGACTTTAAATAACATTATAACCTATGTTATTATTATAACTTACACTTTTAAAAATTAATGTTGACCATGTTTGACCAAGGTTGACTTTTGAGTTGACTTTCGGTTGACTTTGACTTTCAGTTGACTTCTGTTGACTTTCTAAATAAGGAAACTTTCCTAACTTCAAAACTTTCTAAAAATAGAACTTTCTAAATTTGGAAACTTTCCAAAAATAGAAACTTTCCAAAAATAGAAACTTTCTAAAAATAGAAAGCGTGTGTCCTTATGCTGTTCCAATCAAACCGATGCTTGCTGAGTAATGTTCTATGTCTACTTGCAACATGTACAATAGCTATCATACTAAGACTTGACCTAAGTTAGTTATTTATTTCGACCTGCTTTATTTATAGGTCGGCGTTGTGATCTTTCTTGATCACTTTACTTTACTTGATGTTCGCTTGTTTGTGAGATTTCTTCAGTTGCTATTTAAGGTGAGTTATAGTCCCGTTTTTACATACTTTTCAAAGTATACTTTTTGGGATGTGATTACATGCATATTTTTATTTACGGTTAGACACAAGTAACAGTTAAATTTAATTATTCATTGTGAGTTGGACAATAATATTCCCTAGTCTGGTAACTGTAATCATTGGTTTCTACCGGTGAACGCGAATCCTACGGATAGATCTATCGGGTTTGACAACCCCATTTCGAGCTAGTCGCGCTAGCAATTTATAATCGGAATGTTTAGTACTTCGTAATTTGTTGTAGATACACTGTCCAAGTGTATATTTTTATTGTGTTTGGCAAGGGTAAATAAAGGGTTAAGTGGTTACCAGGTGGCTCATTGATAATGGAATAATGTTTAATGTTTTATAACATTTTTAAATCTTGTGGTCTAAAGTTTACTTATTTATTTAAACCTATAATTCACTCAACCTTTGTGTTGACAGTTTACTTGCATGTTTTCACAGGTACTTGAGTTATTTGATGCTTTCGCTGTCTTTAGAAGAGTCTGCATGCATTTGGGCAGATTTTTATTGAAACAATTATGAAACTTAAGTTGGCATTCTATTTTTGGATAATTTAAATTGTGGGTTTGTTGGCAAGGTTTTGTGTCAACTTTTGGATTATTAATATGTTGGGTTGTTTTAAACTACATATTTTGGTTTGTTTCCTTTTTGGGAAAACTTTTGAAATAAAAGAATGCAACTTTGTTTATTTAATTCATTTAAGTCCGATCAAACTGTGGGACCAACTGACGGATCCGTTAAGTATTTTGACGGGGTCGTCACATGTGGTATCAGAGCCCTGGTTGTAGGGAACTAGGCGGTCTTAATGTGGTCAACCTGTGGTTATTAGGGTACATTAGAGTCTAGTCTACAGCCCGACCTTTTTGCTATAGCATTATTATGCATTTCATTTCGTATAAGTTATATTATTAGCTTTCATATCTTTTTAGTATGTGGTTTGCGGTTTTGCTGTTTGCAGATGTCGACTTCGAGCGATAACTCTGTTGCTGCTCCTGCTCCACCGTCTCCTGCTAGACGTCGTGCTAATCAACCAGAGATCGATGATCCTGTTCATTACTATTTTTCTACCATTACTCATATGAACCGGGCTTATAATGAGGTGACACGTATTAACGCCCTTAGTGATTGTTTGCGCACTTTGCCACATAATGAAGTTATGGACGAGATCTGTGCCGACATGGGTAACTTTATCACTTTCAAGCATAGGGTTGAGGATGCGAACCGTAAGCGTGATCGAGAAGTTAATGCTAAGTTCGAGGCTCTCGAGAGCACTGTTCGTGTGTTGAAGGAAGAGTTGGATGTTGTGAAAGGGAAGTTGCGTAAGTATGAGGATCCTGCTGAGACTCATGCTGGACCAGCTCATCACACCCGCTCTAAGCGAATGTGATATGATTATTCATTTTGATTATCTATTTCATCAGACTTAATGTCCTTTTCATACATACATTTTGGGTTATGTACGGCGTTTTGCCGAGGATTTTATTAAGATTTTGTTATGGGATATTTTTTTCATTATGTATGGATGGTTATTTTTATGAGGTCTATTATCATGTTTTATTTCTGATATTATGGCTCTTGGCATGTTATATTATGCGTAATATATGTTCATGTATGTTAGGTGCTATGTATGTTGTATGATGTTATCATAAAATATGTATGCATGTGATGGTTATTTCTATAACAATCATAACTGTCATGTTATTACTCATAGTGTTAGTTGACTAATATCTTAATGGTTAGTCTTTTCGTGTTTTGATCTATTCCTTTATGACACTAGTATTATTCTTGGTACTAACGGATGTGTTATTCTATTTTGAAGATCATGCCTCCAAGAGAGTCCACTGAAGCGCGTATGCAACGCCTGATCAATGAAGGAATTGCTGCTGCTATGGCAGCAAATGCTAATGTTAACGCCAATGTGAACAACAACGTGGGATGCTCCCACAAAACTTTTATGGCTGGTCGACCCCAAGAATTCAGTGGTACGGAAGGACCAATAGGGCTTACTCGTTGGTTCTAGAAAATCGAATCTATTTTCAGGGTCAGTCGGGTCCGTGAAGAGGACAAAGTTAGTTTCGCTAGTTGCACTCTCAAGGATAGTGCCTTGACATGGTGGAACAATCTGGTTAGTAGTTTGGGAATCGATGTAGCTTATGGTTTGGCCTGGAATGATTTTAAGGAAAGATTGATCACCCGCTATAGACCTCGGGGTGAGCTTAAGAAGCTAGAGGTTGAGCTCAAGAATTTGAAAATGCATTGCACCGAGTTAGATGCCTATGAACGAAAGTTTTTCGAGTTAACTTTGCTGTGTCCTAGGGTTTATGCAGATGAGGACCGCAAAATTGAGGCTTACATTGATGGTTTGTCCGAGAAGATTGAACACGGGGTTGAGTCCAGTGAACCCCAGACTATTGAGGCAGCTATGTCTATGGCCCACAAACTTAATGACAAGGTGTTGAGAAGAAGCAAGACTACAGTTGTTGAAAGTAGTGAGGAGGTTGTCAAGAAGGCTGACAATGGGAAACGAAAGTGGGATAACAACCGCAATCAAAACCAGGGTCAGCAGAAGAAACAGGATACCTCAGGTGCTAATAACAGAAATCAGCGTGTGTGTCCTCGTTGCTATAAAGTTCATGATGGTTACTGCACAGTTACTTGTAAGAGGTGCTCTAAGCAAGGGCACATTGCTAAAGATTGTACAGTGCTTTTGCCGGGGTCTGCTACTCCCGCGACTGGTGGTAATAATAATAATATTGGTAATAGAGGTGGTAACGGTAACGGTAATGGGAAATCGAATAATGGAGGTAATCCAAGGGTTTGTTATGAGTGTGGGAAGCCGGGGCATTTCCGAGATGCTTGTCCCAACAAGAAGACTGCAGAGACTGCACGCGGCCGAGCGTTCAACATTAATGCTAAGGATGCGGAGGAAGATCCTAAGCTTGTTACTGGTACGTTCTCAGTCAACGATTTATCAGTTTATGTGTTATTTGATTCAGGGGCTGATTTAAGTTTCGTGTCGAGTAAATTAAGTCCGAGAATCAAAACGCCGTTAACTCTCTTAGACAATACTTATGTTGTTGAAGTAGCTAATGGTAAGGAACTTACTGCTAAGACTGTACATCGTAAGTGTAACATTAATCTGGGTGGTAGGGATTTCGAGATAGATTTGATACCGATTGAACTTGGTAGTTTTGATATTGTTATTGGTATGGATTGGCTGTCTGCGAACAATGCTGAGATCGTGTGTTATGATAAGGCTATTCGTATTACTGATGTGATTGGAGAGCCACTGATGGTCTTTGGAGATAAGAAATGCACACAGTTAAACCTTATTAGCTGTATGAAAGTTCGTAAACATCTCCGCAAAGGCTGTCATGCTATCCTTGCTCATGTTGTTGATCCTAGTAAGGAAGTAAAGAACGTTGATGACGTTCATATTGTTAGGGATTTTCCCGAGGTGTTTCCCGATGACTTACCTGGCCTTCCGCCGCAACGCGCGGTAGAATTTCAGATTGATCTTGTTCCCGGCGCTGCTCCTGTAGCACGTGCTCCTTATCGTTTTGCGCCTTCTGAACTTCAAGAATTGTCAAGTCAACTCCGTGAGTTGTTAGACAAAGGTTTTATTCGTCCTAGTTCGTCCCCTTGGGGAGCTCCTGTTCTGTTTTTTAAGAAGAAGGATGGTTCTTTTCGTTTATGCATTGATTATCGTGAACTGAATAAGCTCACTGTTAAAAATCGTTATCCTCTTCCGAGAATTGATGATCTGTCCGATCAGCTTCAGGGTTCTCCTGTTTATTCAAAAATTGATCTTCGTTCTGGCTATCATCAGTTGCGTGTTAAAGAATCTGATGTTTCAAAAACTGCTTTTCGCACCCGTTACGGTCACTTTGAATTTCTTGTTATGCCGTTCGGATTGACAAATGCACCTGCTGTGTTCATGGACCTCATGAACCGTGTGTGTAGACCCTATCTGGACAAGTTCGTTATAGTTTTCATCGATGACATTCTTATCTATTCTAAGAGTGATGAAGAGCACGAAGAACATTTGAGGTTAGTGCTTGATTTGTTAAAGAAAGAAGAGTTGTACGCTAAGTTTTCTAAGTGTGCATTTTGGTTAAAAGAAGTTCAGTTCCTTGGTCACATTGTTAGCAAACAAGGAATACAAGTTGATCCTGCTAAAATTGAGGCGATTGAAAAGTGGGAAACTCCGAAAACTCCTACTCAAATTCGTCAGTTCTTAGGATTGGCAGGTTACTATCGAAGGTTCATCCAGGATTTCTCTCGTATAGCGAAACCTCTGACTGCTTTAACGCATAAGGGGAAAAAGTATGAGTGGAAGGATGAACAGGAGAATGCTTTTCAGATTTTGAAGAAGAAACTGACTACCGCTCCGATATTGTCTCTACCGGAGGGTAATGATGATTTTGTTGTTTATTGCGATGCATCACGACAAGGCTATGGTTGCGTTTTGATGTAACGAAAGAAGGTTATTGCGTATGCGTCACGTCAGTTGAAGGTTCACGAACAGAACTATACAACTCATGATTTAGAGTTGGGAGCTGTTATTTTTGCACTGAAGATTTGGAGACACTATCTTTTAGGTGTTAAGAGTACTGTGTACACCGATCATAAGAGTCTTCAATATATTCTCGATCAAAAACATTTGAACATGAGACAACGAAGATGGATTGAGACGTTGAATGATTATGATTGTGACCTTTTGTATCATCCGGGTAAAGCCAATGTTGTGGCTGATGCTTTGAGTCGTAAAGAAAGGGCTGAACCACGAAGGGTTAGAGCTTTGAATCTGACAGTTAGATCAAACCTCGTTAGGCAGATTCTTGAGGCACAACAAGAAGCCTTAAAGGAGGAGAATTTCGTGAAAGAGAATGTAGCCAAAGTAGCTAAGAAGTTTGAAGTTCGAGCTGATGGAACTAGATACTTTGCGGGACGTCTTTGGGTTCCGAAGTTTGGAGGTCTTCGACAGTTGATTTTAGATGAGGCTCATAAGTCTAGATACTCTAGTCATCCTGGTTCAGGGAAGATGTATCAGGATCTTAAGGAGCTGTATTGGTGGCATAATTTGAAGGGTGACATAGCTAAGTATGTGTCTAAGTGTTTGACCTGTTCTAAGGTCAAAGCTGAACATCAAAAACCGTCCGGATTGTTGGTACAACCAGAAATTCCCGAGTGGAAGTGGGAAGGTATCACTATGGATTTTATCACTAAGTTACCAAGAGTTTCGGGTGGTTATGATGCGATTTGGGTGATTGTAGATCGACTCACTAAGTCGGCTCACTTTTTGCCGATTAGGGAAACCGATTCTATGGAGAAACTCACCCGTTTGTATTTGAAAGAGATTGTTTCGAGGCATGGTGTTCCCGTTTCTATTATTTCCGACAGAGATAGTCGATTTGTATCGAGATTTTGGCAACCGTTGCAAGAAGCCTTGGGCACTAGATTGGATATGAGCACCGCTTATCATCCTCAAACGGATGGTCAAAGTGAGAGGACCATTCAGAAATTAGAAGATATGTTGCGAGCTTGTGTGATTGATTTTGGGAATGGGTGGGATAAGTATTTGCCGTTAGCTGAGTTTTCTTATAACAACAGTTATCACGCAAGTATTAAAGCCGCACCGTTTGAAGCTTTGTACGGTAGGAAATGTAGGTCTCCTATTTGTTGGAATGAGGTTGGGGATGCTCAACTTACAGGTCCAGAGATTATTCACGAGACTACTGAGAAGATTGTGCAAATTAAAGAAAGGTTGAGAACTGCTAGAAGTCGGCAAAAGAGTTATGCCGACAAAGGAAGGAAAGATGTTGAATTTCAAGTTGGTGATCGTGTTATGTTAAAAGTTTCACCTTGGAAGGGTGTTATTCGTTTTGGTAAAAGAGGGAAGTTAAGTCCTCGTTTCATGGGACCGTTTGAGATCATTGAAAGAGTTGGACCGGTGGCTTATCGTTTGAAGTTGCCACAAGAACTCAGTGCTGTTCACGATGTTTTCCATATTTCGAACTTAAAGAAGTGTTTGGCTGAATTTGATCAGACTATTCCTTTGGAGGAACTTCAAGTTGACAAGCAATTGCATTTTATTGAGGAGCCAGTTGAGATCATGGACCGAGAGGTTAAGACTCTTAAACAGAGCAGAATTCCTATTGTTCGGGTCCGATGGAACGCTAGACGCGGTCCCGAGTTCACTTGGGAGCGTGAAGACCAAATGAAGCAGAAGTACCCGCATTTGTTCTCAGATGCCGAGTCAACCCCTGCGCCTGCTTAAATTTCGGGACGAAATTTCCGTAACGGGGAGGTACTGTCACGACCCTACTTTTTCCGTTATCTTTTTTTGTTAATTATTTAACGACCGTTAACTGTTAGTGTGCCACGTCATTTCTATGACCTATATTATTATTTTTGTAATAATATATATATAATAATTATTATGTGTTATATGAATATATGTATTCATATTTTAATTTATACGTTTCTACGTCTCGCGGATTTCTATCCGGCGAATCTTTTCGGTTTTAAAACCAACGGTTGAGCTTTCGGGATTTTTAAATCCTAAATATTTTAAATATGATATTTTATGATCATATTATTAATAGGTGTATTTATATTTATTTTTCGTCGCGCGTTTGTTATTTTTCCGGATTTTTAATCGCGTAAGCGTGTTTTCGCGTTTCGGGTTTCGTTCGGGCTTTCGGGCCACAAGGATTTATCAACTCACAAGTTTGGCCCACCATGGGGCCCACCCCTTCACAAAATCGGCCGAAGCCAAGGGGGAGGGGGTAAATCCCTTTCTCTTTTTGCATTATTCCTCATTTACACATTTTTATCTCAAAATATCAAAACCTAATATTTCTTTTGTGCTCTCTCTTCTCCCTTGCCTCCTAGCCGTCGCCTACCACCACCATTATCATCATCTTCATTAATTTTCAAGCTTGGATCAAGAGATAACTAGCATAAACGTGTTCCTCTCTTCGTTCTCTACGCGATTATATACTTTGATTCTCGATTTGGGTATAAACCCTAACCCTAGAAATTTTAGTTTTTATTCATATTTCTGTATTTTGTGTTCATATTATTAGTATGATGTTTATTAGTTGTTGTAATGTTGTTTGGATGCGTAGAATTACTCGTTTGCATATGTTTTCGGTTTGTAAAATTTGGACAGCAGTTTGATTCGTGTTTTCTGACTTTGTAACTGATATAAATGTTAAAATAAAGTATATAAATGAGTTCCTCTCATCAAGACATTAATTTTAGACTCCGGATTCATGTCGTTTCGATTCTCGGAGCCCTAGATATGCTTAATTTGGTTTTTGGTTAAAGATTGAAAGGTGTTCTTGGCATGAACAAGGTTGGGTCCGACTTTGTGACCATCCTTGGTGTCTTTAGGGTGTGTCATTTGGTTAGGACTGATGGTGGGACGAATTTTCATGTTCGGGTCACCTAAATCCGAGCCACGGTTCACCCGTTGTGCCTAAATTACTGTTTTGAGTAAATTGATTTTCCCAAGTGTGGTCATGGCTGATATCCACGACCTAGGGACTGTTCTTGGAGTGTTCTTGAGTTCATAAGTGTGTTGGGTGGTTTGAGTAGGCGGAAATGCATATGTGGCTCGCCCGAAACCGACACCCGGGGCTCAAGATACGACCCGATGAACTTTTAAACTTAAAACTTATGGTTAATGATTAAACTTATATTAAAATTAATGGATTTCATTATTAATTAATTACTTATGATAAAAGAAGTAATTATTATTATTTAAAACTTATGATATAAATATTTATTATATCATTTAATTATTAATTATGATTTAATTAACATTTTAATTAAACTTATGATTAATAATACTTTTATTATTAAAGGAAAATACTTATGATAAGTATTAAATTTGTTTTTGAGAAATTATTAAAAGACTTATAATAAGGATTAAATAATTATTTAATTATTATAAGACTTAATTATTATTTAATTATGATTTAATTATTAAATACTTATGATTTAATAATTTTAATTAGAAACTTATGATATAATTAATAATTCATCATTAATTAAAAATACTTATGATATAATTTAAAAATTATTATTATTAATAATACTTATATTATGATTAGTATTTAATTAATTTATTTAAATACTTATGTCGTACTAATTATAACATTTCAACTTATATTAACTTTAATAATTCATTTTATTTAATTAAACTTATGTTAAGACATTATTATACACTTTTGACTTTAAATAACATTATAACCTATGTTATTATTATAACTTACACTTTTAAAAATTAATGTTGACCATGTTTGACCAAGGTTGACTTTTGAGTTGACTTTCGGTTGACTTTGACTTTCAGTTGACTTCTGTTTACTTTCTAAATAAGGAAACTTTCCTAACTTCAAAACTTTCTGAAAATAGAACTTTCTAAATTTGGAAACTTTCCAAAAATAGAAACTTTCCAAAAATAGAAACTTTCCAAAAATAGAAACTTTCCAAAAATAGAAACTTTCCAAAAATAGAAACTTTCTAAAAATAGAAAGCGTGTGTCCTTATGCTATTCCAATCAAACCGATGCTTGCTGAGTAATGTTCTATGTCTACTTGCAACATGTACAATAGCTATCATACTAAGACTTGACCTAAGTTAGTTATTTATTTCGACCTGCTTTATTTATAGGTCGGCGTTGTGATCTTTCTTGATCACTTTACTTTACTTGTTGTTCGCTTATTTGTGAGATTTCTTCAGTTGCTATTTAAGGTGAGTTATAGTCCCGTTTTTACATACTTTTCAAAGTATACTTTTTGGGATGTGATTACATAAATATTTTTATTTACGGTTAGACACAAGTAACAGTTAAATTTAATTATTCATTGTGAGTTGGACAATAATATTCCCTAGTCTGGTAACTGTAATCATTGGTTTCTACCGGTGAACGCGAATCCTACGGATAGATCTATCGGGTTTGACAACCCCATTTCGAGCTAGTCGCGCTAGCAATTTATAATCGAAATGTTTAGTACTTCGTAATTTGTTGTAGATACACTGTCCAAGTGTATATTTTTATTGTGTTTGGCAAGGGTAAATAAAGGGTTAAGTGGTTACCAGGTGGCTCATTGATAATGGAATAATGTTTAATGTTTTCTAACATTTTTAAATCTTGTGGTCTAAAGTTTACTTATTTATTTAAACCTATAATTCACTCAACCTTTGTGTTGACAGTTTACTTGCATGTTTTCACAGGTACTTGAGTTATTTGATGCTTCCGCTGTCTTTAGAAGAGTCTGCATGCATTTGGGCAGATTTTTATTGAAACAATTATGAAACTTAAGTTGGCATTCTATTTTTGGATAATTTAAATTGTGGGTTTGTTGGCAAGGTTTTGTGTCAACTTTTGGATTATTAATATGTTGGGTTGTTTTAAACTACATATTTTGGTTTGTTTCCTTTTTGGGAAAACTTTTGAAATAAAAGAATGCAACTTTGTTTATTTAATTCATTTAAGTCCGATCAAGCTGTGGGACCAACTGACGGATCCGTTAAGTATTTTGACGGGGTCGTCACAAGTGGTTTGGATTGTTTGGTTAAACAGAGAGGTCTCGGGTTAGAGCCCCGGGTGTGACATTATTTTTCTTTAAAGAAGAAAAAGAAGACAAACAGTTATATTAGGTTAAGTAAATTTGGTATATCCATTAAATCAGAAATGGAGTGATAGAGGAGTGGTTAAAGGCGTTATCGGGTTAGCGGGAGGTGGCGGGTTCAAATCCGGACTTGGACATTTTTCTTTTAAGGGCTACTTCTTTGAGGTAGTTTATATATTACTTATTATTATTATTATTATTATTATTATTATTATTATTATTATTATTATTATTATTATTATTATTATTATTATTATTATTATTATTATTATTATTATTAATGTTACTAAAATCATTAATTTCAATATTAACATATAATTATTATTATTATTATTATTATTATTAAATGATAGTATTAGTATTATTATTAAAATTATTATCATTTTAATTAGTATTATCATTATTATTAATATTATTATTATTATTGTTATTATCATTATCATTATCATTAAAATTTACATTTTAATTAAAATTATTACTATCATTATTATTATTTTCATTAACATGATTTTTATATATAATTTTTATATGAAAACTCACGATATGATATGATAGTTTGTAGTAATTATGTGTATGATGGCACTGAACAAGTGCGGAGTTGTCCTCGGATTCATGAACCTATATCAAGTGTATATATTAAAACATATACTCGTAATCGAATAAGTTTATATATGTTATTTCAATTGTTATATATTTCTGTGTATATACTTTTATACATATTATATATATAAGTATTTATTTGTTAAAATGATATTAATAATGTTAGTGAATAAAGAGTTGTATTATTTTGTAATAATAATATTCATAATGATAATGGTAATATTCATAATAATAACGATAATGATAACTTTAATAAAAATGATAATTTTACTAACAATGATGTTTTCAATAAAAATGATAGTTTTGTTAATAATAATTTACTACTAATAATAATAATAACTTTATTAATAATGATAATACTAATAACAAGAATAATAAAGATAATTCTTAATATTAATGATAATAATATTAATAACTCTATTAGTGATAAAAATAATGATATGAATAATTGTAAAAATATTAATTTTACTGTTAATGTTAGTTATGATAATAACTTTAGTAATTGCATAATAATAATACTAATAATCATACTAATAAAAAATAGTGATAATATTAATAATAGTATTTATGATAATAAGAATCTTAATATTTAGGAAATGATACTAATACTAATATTTATGAAAATTATAATAAGTTGTTTTATTTTCATAATGATAATAATAATACTAAAATGGTAACTAATACTTTTATTAGTAATATTAGTAGTAATAACTATAATACTAGTAATAATATCAATAACTTATAATAATAATAATAATAATAATAATAATAATAATAATAATAATAATAATAATAATAATAATAATAATAATAATAATAATAATAATAATAATAATAATAGTAATAACAATTATTTTGATAAAGAAAAACTACCTTAAAAAGGTTCCAAAAAAGATTATGCCATGGGCGGGACTCAAACCCGTGACCTCTCGTTAACCCGCTAACACCCCAAATCATTAAACCATTACTGTTTATCTGAATTAAATCCGTATTAATTATATATAACATCTATCTTCCTATTTCCTCTATTCTTCTTCTTCTTCAAGAGCTCGATCGACCAGAGGAGTTCAAAACCAAAATAACCAATTATGTGTCTTCAATTAAGACTTGTAAACGATAATAAGATCATAAAGTGTGATCTTGAAAAGAAAAATAAACGAAAAAAAAGAAAAAAAAAAGAAACAGCCATGTTGCTGCCGTCGCTATTTTTTTTAAAAAAAAAATCTTGATTATGAGTTTGAGAACATTTTGGCCAAAGATTACAACACGAATTACATTTCAAATTACTTCTATAATCTATTGGAAACGTCAATTTAACTGAAATCGTAAAAGAGAACACGAATTTTATCAAGAACAAATGTTTGACTTTTAATAATTGAAAACTTTGACTCAGAAATTTGTAATCGTTTTTAGGAATTGAAGGCTGAAATTTTGGAGAAAGTTTGATTACAATATTCCTAACAACACTGCATTATTTCATTTTGAAATAGCTTTCGAATTTGAGCTTTGTGAAAATATGAACACGAACAGAGGTATTGATGGTTTTTTTAAAAAAAGAAATATTATTCTGTTTTGATTCATGAATTGCAGTAAGTAATTGATAATTGATAGTGGAAGATTTGAATGAATTGTTTGACATCTACATGTGATCGATTTAACATGATGTAGTCACCAAAAAAATCAAACATGAGCAGCTCACAAAATGTATAAAAAATAAAAAGCAGATAAATATATAAAAGAATTATAAAAGATCAGATACAATCTAATTAAAAATAAAAAGTAGTTCACAGTTTTAGAAAGAAAAAAACAGCAGTTAGTACCTATATTTTGACTTTTAATTTATTTGATATTAATAATAATACTAATAATAATTATTTTAATAATAATATTAATAATACTTTTAATACAACAATAATATAAATAACAAGAATAATGATATTTGTTAATAATTATGTTAATAATAATAATATCATTAATAATAAATGATATTTTTATAATAATACTTATGAATGAATAATATTAATGTTAATATTAGTAATCATAATATTGCTACTAATTATAATATTGATGATAACAATAATACTAGTAATAATAATAATAATAATAATAATAATAATAATAATAATAATAATAATAATAATAATAATAATAATAATAATAATAATAATAATAATATAAATTATGTTAAGGAGATTGATAATCATATTAATCATAATAATAATAAATGATAATAATAATAATTTTGATAATAATAATATTAATAATAATGATGATACTGATAATGATAATTACAAATAATAATAATAATAATAATAATAATAATAATAATAATAATAATAATAATAATAATAATAATAATAATAATAATACTAATAATAACAAATAATAATAATGATGATAAAAAGATAAAATGATAACAATATTAATATGACAATAAAAATGATAAGTTTAATTATAATTAATAATAATGATATTAATTATTGATATATTGTTAAAAAGGATATTAATAATAATATTAATATATCAAATAATTGCGTAATTTTTTTTTTTTTACAAATAATTGTTCGTGAATCGTCGAAAATTTGTCGAGGTTAAATGAAATTATGAACACAGTTCAAAATTTTTAAGATTCAGTTTAACTGACTTTGATTATCGTATCAGAATCACGTAAGGATTAAGTTTAAATTTAGTCGAAAATTTTCGGGTTGTCATAGTACCTACCCGTTAAAAGAAATTTCGTCCCGAAATTTAGTTGTTGCCATCAATTGGCGTTGTTCGTACATAGACGAGGATATTTACGTTTTATTTGGTCTTCACGTTCCCAGGTATGTTCGGGGCCTTGCGTGAATTCCAACGGATAGAATATTGTTTTGTTTCAAAAGTTAAATCATACGAACCATAAATTCTACAGGTTCTTCGATGAAGTGCATTTTATTATTAATGCAGAGATCATTCAAAATGATAATGTTATACAAGTCATTTCAGTAAACTGAACACATGAAATGTGTTACGAATAATATTGAGCTCATTTAAAACCTTGAGCGTTTATGCCACAATATTATGGCAGATAAATAGAGAGGAGTTCGTGAAAATTACAGCCATGAAATTTGATAGAGATCTTCATTGTTTACAACAAGAATATTTTAATGATGAATATAAGTTGAAAAATAAAGTTTTATCATCTTTGAATAATATGGATAAAACGATTCGATTACAGGAAGAGTATAAATGAAGCTATCACAAAAGAGTGAAATGAGAAAATTAAATGTTCGCCTTAACTTTTGATATGGTTAAAGTTGATTTCCGGAATTCAAGAGATTTAAAGAAATCTTCATAATCTATAAGATTTGATTCTCCAGTAATTAAGGAAATTAGGATTTTCTTTGATTAAATGTGGTAAATTGCCTTGATTACCGTGTCTGGAATTTTGCTATAAATTAGCTTTTTCCGTTTCATTATCTTCACCACTTATATACTTTCTTCCTCAATTCATACTTCCAAAGATTGTGAAAGTGCTCCATCCAGTTCTTATCCTGGATATTTTTCTAATTATCGCTTCTGTCTTTCTTCTTTTTCATCTACCCCCGGAGGAATCTGTTTACTTCTACTATTACCTTAGGGTTATAGTGTTTTTAATTCTCCCGTGTCTTTATGTTGCTATACGCATTGATATACATGGTTTGTAATTTCGGTGTTGTTATCGGGCTTTGTATTTTCCCTTATATGTCGGAGCTTCATGCTTTTGTAAAGTAAGTAATGGTCCAGAATTCGTAGGTATGAAGTTTTGAATGATCGTAATATATAAAGTAGAAAGGAAAGGTAATAGCACGATTTGATTTGTCAAATTACTAGAATATCCGAAAAAGACCGAATCATCAAGAAAAATATTTTCTTGATATGTTTAGAGGTTAAATAGAATGTAAGAGTCGTGTAACATGGCGAATGATGATTTATAAAGTCTATGAACCATCATCTTCCATTAAAAATTTAGCATGACTTACTGTAATATAATCACGTTGGCCTGACGTCATTATATTATACTAACTCATGCTTCAATCCCCAACACTACTTCAAAATATTTATAATTTAAACTTGAATTTTACAGAATATAGAAACTAAAACAGTTTTCTTTATGATGTGATAAAGATATCGTAAAGAGATAATTAATTGCGAACAAGAATCATTATGAAGATATCTTCAGAAATATAGAGGATATTTATAACGAAGAATACGATGATATCTTAGAATTTCTAATATCGAAGGATGATAAAGAATATTTGTCCGTAAAGGTTTAGAGTCAGGAGCAAGGTATTCGTTAATGACTTCAACAGATACTGAATCATTTGGATTCTTTGAAGGCAGGTTTAGTCCTTGTAATTTGTTCACAGCCTCCTTCATAGTTTGCTCAATCCGTTTTCCAGTTCCAAATATGAGTTTATACCATTCTTTATCATAAAACTTTTGGCCCTTAAGACCTTTTACAATTTTGCTGTTTCCTCTGCATTTAATGCAGCCATAATTGAATCATCGGTTATCAATCCGAGATGGTTTCAAGAAATTTCATTTTTAAATGATTAAACGCTGATTGTAATCGTCAACAGTTCTAATGGTTGACGAATAGGCGTTGTTGATTTCAAAAGTAATGAATGATAATTTTGGTGGTTTGATGTGATAATTCATCATAGAATACGAATGAATATAATTCATGAATGTAGTGATCTTTAGGAAGATAACACCTGCTAAAGCTTTACTTGGAATATGATATATCAAAATCAGAATATGTAATTGAAAATGGTTGTTCTTTAGTGAACAGATATATATGTGGATGTAAGTAGTATAGTTACTGATTATTGAATCAGAATTGAAGAATGTACAATGTAACATATTAATGTGAGATATAAATATTTCTCGGGTATTACCTACCCGTTAAAATATTTTCACAATTAACAGTTTGTACAAAAGAATTTTTAATTACAATCTTTATGAAGATATATATTCATATATATATTCTTCAGATGTAATCATGGTTTTAATGAATTAATATAATATTAAACTCATTTGATTTGCGGTTGGAATGAGAATAAATAATCTCCAAAACTTGAGAGTACATAATCGTCGTGGACTATTTCTTTAATGAAGTTATGAATCAATACTTCATCGTTCATTGTTATTGATATACCTCGGTATATGATGTTGATGCTCGTGAAATTATTGTGAAATTCACAAGGCATGAATGATGTTTTCTAGAAGTTTCGAGTACATCGAAAAACAGAAGTGTAAAATCAAACATGTATTTGAATAATACACTTAGTTTATTATGAAATGGAGTTTATTGTGTTGAAGCAGTGATTAACGATTGTTAATTCATTAACGAAGGGTGTACATCATAGCATATTAGTGATATGAATTAACCAAGTAGTACATACTAGTTAAGATTCACACGTAATAGCTTAGTACGAAAAGATTTATTATTGTTCCAATCCATATATATAAAGTATACATATATAATTCCTCAGGAAGAATGAGTCAATACATCTTAACTCATTATTACCAATATTCCTTGGTATATATGGGGCGTATGATGTTGATGTTCGAGGTACTGAGTGTGATGTTGAGGCGTGGAATGCATATGTTGTAGTTGGTGAAGCTGATGTTGTTGGTGGTGATGCTGATGGTACTGGTGGTACTGGTTATGCTGCTGGTGCTGCTGATGCTTGTAGATATTGCACCATATTCTCCAGAGCCACAACTCAAGCATGAAGCTCGTTGACTTCTTCTATTATACTGGGATGATTGGCAGTTTGGACAAAGGGATGAATAAGATCTAGAATTTTAGATAATATATAATCGTGGCGAGCTGTTCTGGAAATGAGGGTGAAAATAGTGTTTCGGATTGGTTCGCCGGTAAGTGCTTCAGGTTCTTCTCCAATAGGGCAATTTGATGAGTGGAAAGGATCTTCTTCTTCACTTCTCCATTGATTGAGTCGACTACGAACCCATTCCCAATTCATCCAGTTAAGATGATGGCTGATTGGTTCGTTTGTTCCGGTTACGCTGCCATTGGAGCTCGAAGAGTTCGAGGAATCCATATTATGTGTTTTGAATAGGGTTTGATATGAAATGGGTGTTGAATATTAAATGATATCTTCATCTCCTCGAATAGTATATATAGCAAAAAGATTTCCGTAATTTACGGAGAAAATTTAGGAAAAGTGTTAGACAAAGTCTATTGGGATATATATGATAAGATACGATGAGATATGATTTGTCTATACTCCAATAATGGTAGTATGACGTGTCGAGATAAAATGATAAGTATGTAATCTAATAATCTTTCGATTAAAGACTTTCAATTCGTATACTGTGATAACCCAATGATATTTTTCGGTTCGTAAACCGATGCATATAGGCATAAGGCACATAGGTACGTGATATAACAGGGAGTTATATACGTTTGAGTATGAATAGTAACAAATATAGGAATTTCAAAAATCATGGATAATATTTTAGGTAATACATATGTAATACACAAAACCATGATAGATGACATAGGAATGTCAAGAACTTCAGAAATCATGGTGTCGCATTTAAATGCGATGGCGTAATTGGATAATACTTAGGAAAGTGAGCAGAGTTCTTAGATTGACTCGGCATTCTAAGATAAGTAAAGTTTCTAAAGTATAGTGTAGCATTTATCTGTTAAAGGTAACAAGTAAAGGCACTATGGTCAAGGAAAGTTGTAGTCCTACATTGTTAAGGTACCTAATTGTATAAGGCACACATAAAACACAATCCTGGTTCTCTACAACAAACTGCTCTGATACCAATCTGTGACATCCTCCAGATAGGGCCTGGAAGAATAACATCACTAAATATATCAAATCACAGTTGTATAAACGAGAACGACTCTATATGAGACGTTTTATTGAGTTTTGCAGCGGAAGATAAATAGATTACATTGTATTTAATGAACAATGCATTAAATGTCTTTAATTGGTATGATATGTAATGAAGACTCCAAGGATGGCAAGCAATCATCATCAAAACAGCAGATATACAGCGGAAGCAATATTTAAGTACCTGAGAATAAACATGCTTAAAAAGTCAACACTAGGTTGAGTGAGTTCATAGATTTGTCATAAATAATGATTTCAAAAATAGTGTTAGACCACAAGATTTTTGTTCATAATCTTGGTCTCACAGGGACCAATTAGTAGATCTCGCAGATCCAAAAGTTATTCATAAGCTTGGTCTCACATGGACTAATTAGTAGATCACGCAGATCCAAAAGTTATTCATAAGCTTGGTCTCGGAGGGACCAATTAGTAGATCACGTAGATCCAAAAGTTATTCATAAGCTTGGTCTCACAGGGACCAATTAGTAGATCACGTAGATCCAAAAGTTGTTCATAAGCTTGGTCTCGCAGGGACCAATTAGTAGATCACGCAGATCCAAAAGTTATTCATAAGCTTGGTCTCACATGGACCAATTAGTTGATCACGCAGATCCAAAAGTTATTCATAAGCTTGGTCTCGCAGGGACCAATTAGTAGATCACGTAGATCCAAAAGTTGTTCATAAGCTTGGTATCGCAGGGACCAATTAGTAGATCACGTAGATCCAAAAGTTGTTCATAAGCTTGGTCTCGCAGGGACCAATTAGTAGATCTCGCAGATCCAAAAGTTGTTCATAAGCTTGCCCCAAAGACAAGTTGTGTTTATACTTGTCGGTTAGGAACTTAGTCGGACATAGCTGGGTATAACATAGTTTAAAGTTGGTACTTGTGTGTAGCGTGTAAAACAGTTATAAAAGTTGTGCATGTATTCTCAGCCCAAAAATGTAAAGAGCAAAAGGGAATCAAATAAACTCACGAAAAATCAGTTTTAGTATTTGTATTCATTTCATAAAAACAGTTATAAAAGTAGCGCATGTATTCTCAGCCCAAAAATGTAAAGAGTAAAAGGGAGCATATGAAAACTCACGATACGATATGATAGTTTGTAGTAATTATGTGTATGATGGCACTGAACAAGTGCGGAGTTGTCCTCGAATTCACGAACCTATATCAAGTGTATATATTAAAACATATACTCGTAATCGAATAAGTTTATATATGTTATTTCAATTGTTATATATTTCTGTGTATATACTTTTATACATATTATATATATAAGTATTTATTTGTTAAAATGATATTAATAATGTTAGTGAATAAAGAGTTGTATTATTTTGTAATAATAATATTCATAATGATAATGGTAATATTCATAATAATAACGATAATGATAACTTTAATAAAAATGATAATTTTACTAACAATGATGTTTTCAATAAAAATGATAGTTTTGTTAATAATAATTTACTAATAATAATAATAATAACTTTATTAATAAAGATAATACTAATAACAAGAATGATAAAGATAATTCTTAATATTAATGATAATAATGTTAATAACTCTATTATTGATAAAAATAATGATATGAATAATTGTAAAAATATTAATTTTACTGTTAATGTTAGTTATGATAATAACTTTAGTAATTACATAATAATAATACTAATAATCATACTAATAAAAATAGTGATAATATTAATAATAGTATTTATGATAATAATAATCATAATATTTAGGAAATGATACCAATACTAATATTTATGAAAATAATAATAAGTTGTTTTATTTTCATAATGATAATAATAATACTAAAATGGTAACTAATACTTTTATTAGTAATATTAGTAGTAATAACTATAATACTAGTAATAATAACAATAACTAATAATAATAATAATAATAATAATAATAATAATAATAATAATAATAATAATAATAATAATAATAATAATCATAATAATCATAATAATAATAATAATAATAATAATAATAATAATAATAATAATAATAATAATAATAATAACAATTATTTTGATAAAGAAAAACTACCTTAAAAAGGTTCCAAAAAAGATTATGCCATGGCCGGGACTCAAACTCGTGACCTCTCATTAACCCGCTAACACCCTAAACCATTGAACCATTACTGTTTTTCTGAATTACATCCGTATTAATTATATATAACATCTATCTTCCTGTTTCCTCTCTTCTTCTTCTTCTTCAAGAGCTCGATCGACCTGAGGAGTTCAAAACCAAAATAACGAATTTTGTGTCTTCAATTAAGACTTGTAAACGATAATAAGATCATAAAGTGTGATCTTGAAAAGAAAAATAAATGAAAAAAAGAAAAAAAAAAAGAAACAGCCATGTTGCTGCCGTCGCTATTTTTTTTTAAAAAAAATCTTGATTATGAGTTTGAGAATATTTTGGCCAAAGATTACAACACGAATTACATTTCAAATTAATCCTATAATCTATTGGAAACGTCAATTTAACTGAAATCATAACAGAGAACACGAATTTTATCAAGAACAAATGTTTGACTTTTAATAATTAAAAACTTTGACTCAGAAATTCGTAATCGTTTTTAGGAATTGAAGGCTGAAATTTTGGAGAAAGTTTGATTACAATATTCCTAACAACACTGCATTATTACATTTTGAAATAACTTTCGAATTTGAGCTTTGAGAAAATATGAACACGAACAGAGGTATTGATGGCTTTTTAAAAAAAGAAATATTATTCTATTTTGATTCATGAATTGCAGTAAGTAATTGATAATTGATAGTGGAAGATTTGAATGAATTGTTTGACATCTGCAAGTGATCGATTTAACATGATGTAGTCACCAAAAAAATCAAACATGAGCAGGTCACAAAATGTATAAAAAATAAAAAGCAGATAAATATATAAAAGAATTATAAAAGATCAGATACAATCTAATTAAAAATAAAAAGTAGTTCACAATTTTAGAAAAAAATTTAAAAGCAGTTAGTACCTATATTTTGACTTTTAATTTATTTGATATTAATAATTAATATTAATAATAATACTAATAATAATTATAATAATAATAATAATAATAATAATAATAATAATAATAATAATAATAATAATAATAATAATAATAATAATAATAGTTTTAATACAACAATAATATAAATAACAAGAATAATGATATTTGTTAATAATTATGTTAATAATAATAATATCATTAATAATAAATGATATTTTTATAATAATACTTATGAATGAATAATATTAATGTTAATATTAGTAATCATAATATTATTGCTAATTATAATATTGATGATAACAATAATACTAGTAATAATAATAATAATAATAATAATAATAATAATAATAATAATAATAATAATAATAATAATAACAACAACAATAATAATAATAATAATAATAATAATAATAATAATAATAATAATAATAATAATAATAATAATAATAATAATAATAATAATAATATAAATTATGTTAAGGAGATTGATAATCATATTAATCATAATAATAATAATAAATGATAATAATAATTTTGATAATAATAATATTAATAATAATGATAATACTGATAATGATAATTACAAATAATAATAATAATAATAATAATAATAATAATAATAATAATAATAATAATAATACTAATAATAACAAATAATAATAATGATGATAAAAAGATAAAATGATAACAATATTAATATGACAATAAAAATGATAAGTTTAATTATAATTAATAATAATGATATTAATTATTGATATATTGTTAAAAAGGATATTAATAATAATAATATTAATATATCAAATAATTGCGTAATTTTTTTTTTACAAATAATTGTTCGTGAATCGTCGAAAATTTGTGGAGGTTAAATGAAATTATGAACACAGTTCAAAATTTTTGAGATTCAGTTTAACTGACTTTGATTATCGTGTCAGAATCACGTAAGGATTAAGTTTAAATTTAGTCAAAAATTTTCAGGTTGTCATAGTATCAGAGCGATGGTCTTAGGGAGCCAGGTCTTCCATTAGTATGTGTAACTGATAGTTGTTTAGATGCATTAGTGGGTCTGGACTTCGACCGTGTCTGCATGTCAAAAGTATTGCTTATCATTCTGTGTCAAAAATTACCTGCTTACCATTCTTAGTCTAGACACATCTTACTGCATTGATTGCATGAATAGTGTATAGACAAAAATTCATATCTTAGCGTATCTGTTACTATTACCTTTGCCTGACAGTTTTCAAAATTTTCTCCGTAATCTGCGAAATCTTTATGATATATATATAGATATTCTATGTAATTAGAATACCATCCGATAGCCGAAAATCATTTCATATCGAAAAATCCTTTATTCGCTCGTACGAAATGGAACTCGTCACTAGTTCAAGTTCCTCGGATTTCGACAGTTATTTCAATATAGATTTCCACTCGAGCTCCGAAAGCAGTGTAACCGGAATGCATCAACCAATTAGCCATCATCTATTCTGGATGAATTGAGGATGAGTTCGTAGTCGATTTAATCAATGGAGACGAAAGGAAGGTGATCCTTTCCACCAACCAAATTCACCTCTTGGCGAAGAACCCGAAGCACTTACCGGCGAACCAGTCCGAAACACCATTTTCACCCTCATTTCCAAATATCTCACAATGATTACATAATATCTAAAATTTTGAACCTTATTCATTCCCTCGTCCCGACCGACAAGTAATTGTAGAAATCAACAAACTTCACGCTCGAGTTGTAGCTCTTGAAAATATGGTGCAAAACTTACCAACATCAGCAACATCACCAGCACCAACAATACCACCAACAACCCAAGTTTCAACATCATCTGCCTCGACATCATAACCCGAACCTCGAGCATAATCTTCGTTCTACATCTTGTTCTACATTGATTATTTTCGTTCTACACCATTTATCTTCGTTCTACATCGAATATCTTCGTTCTATGTATCGTTCTACATCAAAGATTCTTGTGTACAAACTGTTAATGGTGAAAATATTTTAACGGGTAGGTAATACCCGAGGAAGATTTAGATTTCACATTAACATGTTATACTGTACATTCTTCAAATCTGTTTCAGCCATAATCAACTATACTCATTACTTTCACAACGATATACATTCTTTCATGAAAATCAAATCAACCATACTCATTCAAATCCAATTACATATTCTGATTTTAACATATCAGAATCCAAGTCGTGATATAACCAATACCATCACTTTTAAATTCCAACATCTTTCAAAGTTATACTTTGACTTTAAAACTGTGCTAGAACATTACTTCTATTCACAAAAACCAGAAAAAATATTCATGTCGTTCAAAATTCTATAATATCATATATATATTAACGATTATAAACTGCGTTCAAACCCTTCATGATTCTTGAAAACCCTCAATTAAAAAACAATCGAGAGGATGATCCAACGAAAAGAAGGACACATACATATAACCAGGCATCTAGAAAACTCTTGGAACCTAAGTAGAAGTTAAAAATGAATCTATGATCCCTTGACGTTGTTATTACCGAAAATAACTTTACTATCTCTCTCCAAATTAGCCAATTTTGTCACAGCTCCAACAAATCAACTTCGACTTTCATTCGGATTAGCCTTATTATAACCTTGATATATAAGTTTGCCCTTCGTCATCGTTACCGGGGAACCGTTTATATTCCACCACATTAGCAGTAAACTTACCAGCAACTTCATTACTTATTAGCTTAAGTCTCTCCGAAGAACCATTATAGTTGTTCATTAAAATCCTTATTATATACTCATCCACATTTAATAACGAGAATTACCGTACCAATTACCGAGAATCAGCAATCGGTATTTTGAATCTCGCAGCGTTTCTACATCAACAGTTATATGTGTACATATAACAATTATCTCTTAGAATTATGATCTTCCATTCTGAAACTCTAAAAAGCACCCAGTCTACGAATCAATACTCCAAATTCTAAAAATTTCCGATGAAGCAGCAAACGGTAAACGATCTTAACAGTTGAAAGTTTGATGATAAAGAATAGTGGTTGAAGAAGCTCAAAAGATGAGAAAAATTGGTACTGGAAAACGGATTGAGCAAACCATGAAGGAGTCTGTAGACAAATCACCAGGATTAGACCTATATTTAACGAATCCAAACGATTCATTATCTGACGAAATCTCTAACAAATACTTTGCTCTTTACTTATTCTAAATCTTTGCGGAAAATTTCTGCAACATCCTTTGATTCTAGATATTTTAAATTCTAAGATATCATTGTACCTTCAATATTTCTGAAGATACCTTCATAAATATCTTTTTCCGAAATTATCTATCTCCTCGTGCTATCTATGTTACATCATAAAAGAAATTGTTTTAGTTTCTATCCTTCTATAAAATTTGAGTTTAAATTATGAATGATTCTTAGAGAAGTGTTGGGAGTTGAAGCATGAGTTAGTATAATATAATGATGCCCGGCCAACGTGATTATATTACAGTAAGTCATGCTGAATTTCTAATGGAACGTGACGATGGTTCACAGATCATACCCTCATCATGTGCCATGTTACATAACTCTTTCATTCTACTTAATCTCTAAGCATATCACGAAAATATTTCCTTGATATTTCTGTTCTTCCATAATCCCAACAGTTGCTAATAAATTGTGCTATTACATTTTCTTTCTGATTAGAAGATTTCCTCAAATTCCTGAAATTCTGGAATTCAACCGTGACTACGTCAAAAGTCAAGACGAATATCTATGATCACATTTAACTCTTTTATGATAGCTTCACTCGTACTCTTCGAGTAATTGAATTATCTTATCCATATTACTCCACAGTAATAAAACTCTATTTATCAACTCATATTTGTCAGGAAAACATTCTAATTGTTAGGCATGACGATCTCGATCAAATTTCGGGATAAAATTTCTTTAACGGGTAGGTACTGTGACAACCCGGAAATATCCGACCAAATTTAAACTTAATCTTTATATGATTTCGACACGATAAGCAAAGTCTATTATCCTGAGTCTCAAAAATTTTGAACTGTTTCATATAATTATTTAACTTCGACCATTTCCGACGATTCACGAACTATTACTTAAATAAATAAAAACATATATATATACATATATATATATATATATATATATATATACATATATATATATATATATATATATATATATATATATATATATATATATATATATATATATATAATACTCTGAAATATAGTTTGATATAATATATGATTTAAATTATAAAATGATATAAGAGATAATAAAATTTATTATTAAAATAAATCTATATATACATAAAAAGTATATTAAATATATATTTCTTCTTTTCTTCATTATATTTTTAGTCTCCATCAAACCCACGAGACTTTGTTTCCTTTCCTTTCCTTGTCTAATACTATTCTCAATCAAGATATAAAACCACTAACCAACTATCTATTATATTATATAATACTCTATATATGTACATAATCATATATATAATGCACCCAATAATTTCGTTTTCTGCTTTCTATTAGAACCACCCTCCTCAACATATAACTGATCATCACCTTCAATCTATCTCTTCCATATTCTTGTCATTCCATATTCTTGTCAACAAATATCATCAACAACTTGCAACTGTGTTTCGTTTCTATTCAACACCACACACCACTTGTTAGTCACCCTTAATCACAACCTTATTATCTACAACTGTTGTACCATTGTTGTCTTCGAACCAACTACTTTATGAAACTCCACGAAGACATCTTTGATTACCTTCAATCACCAAACCCACAAGTAGCTAATGCATCTAGCCTATGTTAATGAGCTATAATAATGAACCGATGATGTTGAACTTGAAATGTCCCGTTCATATTGATTATAAACGTTCCATATTAATTGATTTCGTTGTGAGGTTTTGACCTCTATTTGAGACGTTTTTCAAAGACTGCATTCATTTTTAAAACAACCATAACCTTTATTTTATCAATAAAGGTTTTAAAAAATATTACGTAGATTATCAAATAATGATAATCTAAAATATACTGTTTACACACGACCATTACATAATGGTTTACAATAGAAATATATCACATCGACATATGTTTCTTGAATGCAGTTTTTACACAATATCATACAAACATGGACTCCAAATCTTATCCTTATTTTAGTATGCAACAGCGGAAGCTCTTAGTATTCACCTGAGAATAAACATGCTTTAAACGTCAACAAAAATGTTGGTGAGTTATAGGTTTAACCTATATATATCAAATCATAAAAATAGACCACAAGATTTCATATTTCAATACACATCCCATACATAGAGATAAAAATCATTCATATGGTGAACACCTGGTAATCGACATTAACAAGATGCATATATAAGAATATCCCCATCATTCTGGGACACCCTTCGAATATGATATAAATTTCGAAGTACTAAAGCATCCGGTACTTTGGATGGGGTTTGTTAGGCCCAATAGATCTATCTTTAGGATTCGCGTCAATTAGGGTGTCTGTTCCCTTATTCTTAGATTACCAGACTTAATAAAAAGGGGCATATTCAATTTTGATAATTCAACCATAGAGTGTAGTTTCACGTACTTGTGTCTATTTTTTAAATCATTTATAAAACCTGCATGTATTCTCATCCCAAAAATATTAGATTTTAAAAGTGGGACTATAACTCACTTTCACAGATATTTCCTTCCTCGGAAATAAGACTTGGCCACGGATCGATTCACGAACCTATACAAATATGTACATATATATCAAAGTATGATCAAAATAATTACAACCATTTTTATTATGTTTTAAAGATTTGAGTGTATTAAGTCAGCTGTCCTCGTTAGTAACCTACAACTAGTTGTCCACAGTTAGATGTATAGAAATAAATCGATATATATTATCTTGAATCAATCCACGGCCCAGTGTATACACGTCTCAGGCTAGATCACTACTCAAAGTATATATATATTTGGAATCAACCTCAACCCTGTATAGCTAACTCCAACATTACTGTATATAGAGTGTCTATACTTGTTCCAAATAATATATATACATGGGTCGATACGATATGTCAAAACATTTGCATACGTGTCTATGGTATCCCAAGATTACATAATATATTAGAATACATGTATAATACAATATAAGTTAGCTAGGATATGATTTATATAGATTTGTTAAACATTTCCCGTAGCTAAAAAGATCAAAAATATCCAATCTTGTTTTACCCATAACTTCTTCATTTTAAATCCGTTTTGAGTGAATCAAATTGCTATGGTTTTATATTGAACTCTATTTTATGAATCTAAATAGAAAAGTATAGGTTTATAGTCAGAAATATAAGTTACAAGTCGTTTTTGTAAAGGTAGTCATTTCAGTCGAAAGAACGACATCTTGATGACCATTTTGAAAAACATACTTTCACTTTGAGTTTAACCAAGATTTTTAGATATAGTTTCATGTTCATATGAAAAAATCATTTTTCCTGAAGAACAACTTTTAAATCAAACTTTATCATAGTTTTTAATTATCCAAACCAAAACAGCCCCCGGTTTCACTACGACGGCGTATATCCGATTTTATGGTGTTCATCGTGTTTCCAGGTTTTAAATCATTAAGTTAGCATATAATATAGATATAGAACATGTGTTTAGTTGATTTTAAAAGTCAAGTTAGAAGGATTAACTTTTGTTTGCGAACAAGTTTAGAATTAACTAAACTATGTTCTAGTGATTACAAGTTTAAACCTTCGAATAAGATAGCTTTATATGTATGAATCGAATGATGTTATGAACATCATTACTACCTCAAGTTTTCTGGATAAAACTACTGGAAATGAGAAGAATGGATCTAGCTTCAAAGGATCCTTGAATGGCTTGAAAGTTCTTGAAGCAGAATCATGACACGAAAACAGTTCAAGTAAGATTTTCACTCGAAATAAGATTGTTATAGTTGTAGAAATTGAATCAAAGTTTGAATATGAATATTACCTTGAATTAGAAAGATAACCTACTATAAATAACAAAGGTTCCTTGATCTTAGATGATTACTTGGAATGGATTAGAAAGCTTGGAAGTAGACTTGCAAACTTGGAAGTATTCTTGATTTTTATGAAACTATACTTATGAAATTTATGAAGAACACTTAGAACTTGAATATGGAACTTGAGAGAGATCAGTTAGATGAAGAAAATTGAAGAATGAAAGTGTTTGTAGGTGTTTTTGGTCGTTGGTATATGGATTAGATATAAAGGATATGTAATTTTGTTTTCATGTAAATAAGTCATGAATGATTACTCATATTTTTGTAATTTTATGAGATATTTCATGCTAGTTGCCAAATGATGGTTCCCACATGTGTTAGGTGACTCACATGGGCTGCTAAGAGCTGATCATTGGAGTGTATATACCAATAGTACATACATCTAAAAGCTGTGTATTGTACGAGTACGAATACGGGTGCATACGAGTAGAATTGTTGATGAAACTGAACGAGGATGTAATTGTAAGCATTTTTGTTAAGTAGAAGTATTTTGATAAGTGTCTTGAAGTCTTTAAAAAGTGTATGTATACATATTTAAAACACTACATGTATATACATTTTAACTGAGTCGTTAAATCATCGTTAGTCGTTACATGTAAATGTTGTTTTGAAACCTTTAGGTTAACGATCTTATTAAATGTTGTTAACCCATTGTTTATTATATTAAATGAGATGTTAAATTGTTAAATTATCATGATATTATGATATATAATATATCTTAGTATGATATATATACAGTTAAATGTCGTTACAACGATAATCGTTACATATATGTCTCGTTTCGAAATCATTAAGTTAGTAGTCTTATTTTTACATATGTAGTTCATTGTTAATACACTTAATGATATATTTACTTATCATTTAACATAATTAACCAAGTGTATCAATATCTTAATATGATTCATATGTACCTAGTAAGACGTTGTTATAACGATAATCGTTATATATATCGTTTTCGAGTTTCTTAATTTAATAGTATCATTTTTATGTATATAACTCATTGTTAAAATACCTAATGAGATAATTACTTATAATAAAATCATGTTAACTATATATATAACCATATATATGTCATCGTATAGTTTTTACAAGTTTTAACGTTCGTGAATCACCGGTCAACTTGGGTGGTCAATTGTCTATATGAAACCTATTTCAATTAATCAAGTCTTAACAAGTTTGATTGCTTAACACATTGGAAACATTTAGTTATGTAAATATCAATCTCAATTAATATATATAAACATGGAAAAGTTCGTGTAGCGACCCCGACAAATCGTCAAGTGACGGCGTCGGCTACGTGGGTCCCATTACCTGATTATAAGTCTTTAAGATAACGTTTGACCAAAATATGTCGCCTTCATTTCAAAATAAAGATTGTTTCAAAGTTTACAAGAATTGTTCAACCAAAAGTTAAGTTACAACGTTATAAGTACGATTGAAATCTAGGCGACACGGTTTAAAGTAAAGTCAAAAGACGCTCCATGAAATGCATGTATACTCGACATCGGATGCAAGTATCAAATAGTAAGCGGAAGCATGTTTCACATATCGTGCAAGACCTGAGAAAAACATAGAAATCTGTCAACGAAAACGTTGGTGAAATCATAGGTTTAAGTAAGTAAGTACAAGTGAACCACAAGATTTGCATCAAAGAAATAATAGTAATACATTCCAAAAGTTTGTTTCACGAGCACCCAATTATCAAAGCTTAACATTCCATCCATTGTATACCCCATCCATAGTGCTAGAACAAACACTGATTCTCGAAAATATATTTCATCCGTAGACGGTAGCGAACCGTCAGAGATGAGGGTTGTCAACCCATATGGCCATATAACATAAGTTCTCGCTTACACCCGGCAAGTGTAACTAATGATAATCGAATTGAGGATTTTTGTTCTAAACTCGTATGTAGAATGTTTGTTTTCCCGTTCTTGTGTTCACTTAGTTCAAAAGAATCGTTTATGTTTTCTCATCCCAAATATAAGTTCAAAAAGAGTAAAAGTGGGACTATGATCTCACCTTTGATTGCAAGAGTGAAATAGTACTTCAACAAGTAAACGTGCAAAGAACAATGCTAGTCTCGACCTAAACAATTAGGTTGTATCAATAACGATAGTCACGAAGGGTCAAAGATGTTCAATTAGTCCTATGGCTCGTTACGACTCGATTAATATAGCATGTGAATCAATTAGTCAAGTTTCATGCACGATACAAGTAACTAAGCATGTTAGAACGATCGTATAATTGTTTGGTTAAGTTTGACTAAAAGTCAAACTTGGTCAAAGTCAAGGTCAACGGGGTCGGGTCGGGTGTCCGACAATTTTCTAATGATGAGAAGTCATATACGAGCATAATAGTCAAGTTTCATGGTAAACGGGGTTATAGTAAAGCGGGAAACATTTTTGTGACATGAAAAACAAAGACAAAATGAGCTGGGCAGTATGCGCGGCGCGCAATGGGTTGCGCGGCGCGCACCCAAGTGTAAATCCTGGTCAGAACTTAACCACGAAGGCAAACATCTGGGATTTCTAATTCTGCGCGGCGCGCGGGTATATGCGCGGCGCGCAATACCTGGGAATCCTGCAGTTTGCAGAAAAATGGTCCAAGTCACGAACCAAAATACAATATAACACATTTCATGCACCGAAAACATTTAAAATGCATAACCTATATCATTAGAAAGGTAATTTGACAAGGAAAACAACTAAGCACATTTCATCAAGCAATTCATCACTAACAACAACCAAAACCGCATCTAATGCTTAACATTAACCGCATACAAGTTCATAAATGCAATTCAATGATTCGGGCAACCAATTTACATGAATGATATGCCGTTTCGAAGGTAATCAAGCATACAATCCAACTAAACACTTACCAATAATAATCCATGGCATTCAATGCATCAAAAGTCCATTTCAAGTTCATCAAACCCTAACTCAAATTCACCAAAATCAATAATCAAGTTCATGAAGTTTTCTAAGGCAACCTACACATCAAATTGAAGCTAGTGATGCTAGTAACACAATTAAAACATCAACTTTTAACATCTAACAACATATGATCATCCAAAATTCAAGAACAACACACCAAAATTCAAGTTCATGCTAGTTACACTAAAACAACGAGATCGAGCATATAAATCATATATTCGTGTTAGACTTGAGCCATAGACACTAATTAACACTTTTATAAGTTAAAAACATCAAGAACACAAAATCTAGTGATTTTAGAAAGTTACCCAAATGAGATGAAGTTGGTATCAAATTGAAGAGGATGAAGAGAGGATTCCAAATATGTATTTTGTTTAGTTGTAAGCTTCCTTGATTGAATTTGGATGATGAATTTATGAATTGGGTTTTGAGAGGATTTGTGGAAGTATTAAAGAAAAATGGAAAAGAAAAAGATAAATGAATGGATGAGGGAGGTTTGACCTCTTTGACCTAGTCAAAGGTTTGGTCCCTTGGCAAGTTTGGTCCCTCTAGTTTCAAAGCGGGTGCGGGAAATAACCAAACGAATATTTTAAATTACACGGAAGTACGGGAGATATTAAAAATCCGATAACGAGAATATTTAAAATGTTACTTAACAAAGGATACGAATCTAGATATGAAGGGTATTATTTAAAAAGAAAAGAAAAAAAAAAGACGGGCGTTAAAATAATTTAACGGAAAAATGCGGGATGTTACATTATCCACACCTCAAAAGAAATTTCGTCCCGAAATTTAGTTGAAAGTAGTAGTCGATATCTCCTACTCGAGACTTTACGTTGTCAATGCTATGAATAAGTGAAAGTACGTCCTTGAGTGTTCTCATGAATTTGGACAGTCAGGGTTTTACGTTGTATTAAGGTTTGGTTTTACGATCCCCAGTTTCAACTGGTTTTCCCCTATGAAGAGAAGTTTGTCATCAATAGTTGATGTATCTAGCAGGATTGCACGTTCCTGTTCCGCAGGACACGTTTCTAAGTTTGTTACACGAAAAGTAGGGTAAACGGAAACTTAATTGCATCGGAAGTTCTAAACGGTAGGAAGCGGTTCCAATACGCCCCAAGGTTTCAAAAGGTTCAATATTGCAGATATAGCCTTTCTCGATTTCCTAAAATGGATTTCACCTTTCCAAGGTGCGGTTTCTCAATATTACGCGATTACACACTGGGATTTGTGAGGTTTTCATCTAAGTTTGGTATAACTCTTCTGGCGACCATGGGTTGTCTCTAGCCCTCCTCGGACTTGAACGATCTCAATTGTTGTTTCTTGATGGAGTTCAGATTCGGCGATTTGCTTGCCGCATGCTTTGGTTAAATGAACAGGGGTATGACATTAGCGGTCATATAGGGTTTCGGAAAGTGCGCGTGAACACACGAGTGGTATCTACTGTTGTAAGAGTGATCTACTAAAGGTGACAATACGAGTTTGTGACATGTCTTTCCAAGACGTAAATCGTTCGTTTGCTCGGTTCGTCGGTTTGTGGGTGGTACGCGGTACTCATGTCTAAGCGGGTCTCCAAGGTTTCTTGCAAAACTAGAAGTGAAACGAGTATTTCGATACGTGATAATTGACAAAGATGCACCGTGTTGGAATAGAATCTCTTAATATACGTTTGAACAAGTTAGTTAGGGTTCGAAAATGTTCGTTAGAACTATTCACCCTCGTGGCGAATACTATTGTAATATGAAGAGTTTCTCTATCCATGGAGAAAATGTTACAAGGAGTTTCCTTAAATGGAAATGCGAGCGATAAAGATAGGAGTGAAATGAGGACTTAGAATAGGATGAGCTTACATCTCGGGGTTGCCATAACGTGCCTCTAGTTGTCAAAAGTTGAAGTCTGAAAGAGAAACGAGGTAGTACACGTAGTTGTATAGTTCGGGGTTGAATAATAGTTGACCGATTATCAGAAACACAAGGGCGTTAAGTCAAAGAAGAGTGAAGTATCGTTGGATTGTGTGTTATCTTAAATTCCAGTAATATTAGACGGTGACGGTGAAATAACAGAGGTAGGTAGTGTGGCACGGGATGACGAGAAAATTGATCGGATCCACAATTTAGGATTCGAATTCTTCGTGCAAAATAACGAATTTTAGTTATGTTGATTTTTGAGACGAGAGAGTATGCCTTCCGGCGTTCAAGTAGAAATATTTCCATGTTTGAGTTCCATCTGTTGCTATACGATTTTAACTAGAATTGTTGGTGTGAAGAATCACGCTCAAGGTTCGAACACGGAGAGGTTTAAAGTTTTCCTTAGTGAGTTAACGAGTTTAAAAGTCGTGTAACACGAGAAAAGTCAGAAATGAATCTTCGGTAAAAATAGACGAGATCTAAGATTTTACGAATACAAGTCTGAGTTGGGAGAGTTTCCTGATTACATGTGGCTTGATTTCGAGATTGATTGTAATGCCTTGACCATTAACATCATGGTCTAGAAAATTGGACTTCGTTCAACAGAAATTCTCACTCGGAGAATTTGGTATAAAGTTGCTCTTTTCTCAAAAGTTCGAGCGTAAGATGGTGATGTTGTTCATTTTTCTTCTTTACTTAAATAAGTTAAGATGTCATCCATAAATACGATAACAGATTTGTCTAGATAAGTTGCATACGTGGTTTAGGAGGTTCATGAATACGGACGGAGTCCTAAATAAATCAAACGGTACTAAGAGAGATTTACAACTAACGTTGCGAGTTCGGAAATGGCTTAGGAGACATCGTCTCCCTTAACCCCCAATTGATGATAACCGGAACGGAGGTAGTTTTGGAATGCACACGGGATTCATGCAAGTAATCAGGTGGTCATGGATACGAGGAAGAGGGTATCGGTTTTCAACCGAAAATTATTTAGTTCACAATAATCTATACCTAGTTGTAGGGAAACAATTTCTCCTTAACGAATAGGTTCTGAGCTCCCTAGTTCTATAGGTGTCAAGTCAATATTCTTAACGTATATCCTCCGATAGAATTTATAGACACACAATATCTTTCCGTTGGTCGTTTAAATTGCCTAAGTAGTATCTAAGGGAAAAAGGTGGGATGTAATGAGTACAAGTCAAAGTCTTGGTTGTAAAACGTCTAGCGGTAATTGAATCGAATAAGTATGAAACATACGGTTTGTTGTGAAGAAACGTACCCGTGACTAGTCCATCGTCGTCTAGGGCATCCTAGGCGTTGATGTTGAAAGTTCAACGGCGTGCGTTGGGGTTGATTTTCTTATTTGGGCATGCACTCCTAAAATGACCCGGTTGGCCACATTCAAAGCAAACACCCGTCGTGGGCGCATTGGGCTCCTTTCGAGCGACGGTAGCGGTACTCTTACAGGCATGGGCCACATGGCCACTTCGGTGACACTTGATGCAAAATGGTTTGCCACACTCACCAAAATGATGTTTGCGACACTTGTTACAATAAGGTAGATTTCCGGCGTACCCCTTCTTGCGGCCGAGGGTGAAAGGCTTCTTGGAGATGTTGTTGTGGTTGTGGTTGCTTGATTGAGAGGCTTCCCATGTTCTTTTATTGCCGCTCGATTGGTTCTCGACCATTGGTGCCGGCGTTTCCATTTCATTCGCCGTGTCTAAAGTATGGCGGGCCATTGTTAAAGCCTCTTGTAGGTTAGTGGGTCGAGGTGTCATTACCCTGTGTTGAATGCTCTTAGGGAGGCCATCCATGTAAAGTTCGACTCTTAGGGATTCGGGAGTCATGATATTTGGACACATTGTGACTAGTTCGGTAAACCGTTGATTATAAGCTTCGAGGTCGTTCCCGACCGTTTTTAAATTCCTTAGACCCTGCTCGAGCCTTCGAGTCTCGTCGCGCGGGAAGTATTCGGTGATCATTCTTTCTCTTAATTCGGTCCAAGAGAGTGTAAGGGCTTCATCGATACCCACTGATTGTACATACGTGTTCCACCATGAGAGAGCGATACCGGTAAGAGTGAGGGTGGAAAACTTGACCTTATCTTGGTCCTGACAACTGCTTATGCTAAAAACGGATTCTGTTTGTTCAAACCATCGGGTGAGAGTAACCGGTCCCCCGGTTCCATCGAAAGTGGGAGGATTGTACTTCATGAAGTTCTTGTAGGAGCAACCTTCGATTGAATTACCGGCTCCATGATTGTTGTTGTTAGAAAAGTGATTGGCCACGGCCGTACCCACGGCGGTGGTTATCATTCGTTGAAGAGCTTGTTCTAGAGTTTCGAGAGGAGTGTTGTGTTGACCTTGGTGAGCCATTGTTCCTTCATGAGACAAGAATATCGTTGGTTAGTATTTTCAACAATACTAACCGTGGCATGGAATAAGGATAGAGAGAAAATTTTTCCTTAACTCGCCTTAAATTCTCTATGTCATAATGTCGGAACGTCCATGTGAATCACCGTAATATAATCCCGGAAATTATATTACCCTGATTCTCATGTGCATTTAACATTACTTCATAAAGTCAAGGTGGCGCATCAACAAAATTTATCAACGTAAGATCAAGATCGAATACGAGTTAGATATGATAGAAGAGTTCGAGTATAAATGCACAATTAGTCAAATAATTCCTACTTCAGTCTATATGCCGGTTGTAGTCTAGATTCACCTATGTACCCTATGACTCGGGGTGGACACAAATGAACTCTAAATCCCTACAACCAAGGCTCTGATACCACTTGTAGCGACCCCGACAAATCTTCAAGTGACGGCGTCAGCTACGTGGGTCCCATTACCTGATTATAAGTCTTTAAGATAACGTTTGACCAAAATATGTCGCCTTCATTTCAAAATAAAGATTGTTTCAAAGTTTACAAGAATTGTTCAACCAAAAGTTAAGTTACAACGTTATAAGTACGATTGAAATCTAGGCGACACGGTTTAAAGTAAAGTCAAAAGACGCTCCATGAAATGCATGTATACTCGACATCGGATGCAAGTATCAAATAGTAAGCGGAAGCATGTTTCACATATCGTGCAAGACCTGAGAAAAACATAGAAATCTGTCAACGAAAACGTTGGTGAAATCATAGGTTTAAGTAAGTAAGTACAAGTGAACCACAAGATTTGCATCAAAGAAATAATAGTAATACATTCCAAAAGTTTGTTTCACGAGCACCCAATTATCAAAGCTTAACATTCCATCCATTGTATACCCCATCCATAGTGCTAGAACAAACACTGATTCTCGAAAATATATTTCATCCGTAGACGGTAGCGAACCGTCAGAGATGAGGGTTGTCAACCCATATGGCCATATAACATAAGTTCTCGCTTACACCCGGCAAGTGTAACTAATGATAATCGAATTGAGGATTTTTGTTCTAAACTCGTATGTAGAATGTTTGTTTTCCCGTTCTTGTGTTCACTTAGTTCAAAAGAATCGTTTATGTTTTCTCATCCCAAATATAAGTTCAAAAAGAGTAAAAGTGGGACTATGATCTCACCTTTGATTGCAAGAGTGAAATAGTACTTCAACAAGTAAACGTGCAAAGAACAATGCTAGTCTCGACCTAAACAATTAGGTTGTATCAATAACGATAGTCACGAAGGGTCAAAGATGTTCAATTAGTCCTATGGCTCGTTACGACTCGATTAATATAGCATGTGAATCAATTAGTCAAGTTTCATGCACGATACAAGTAACTAAGCATGTTAGAACGATCGTATAATTGTTTGGTTAAGTTTGACTAAAAGTCAAACTTGGTCAAAGTCAAGGTCAACGGGGTCGGGTCGGGTGTCCGACAATTTTCTCATGATGAGAAGTCATATACGAGCATAATAGTCAAGTTTCATGGTAAACGGGGTTATAGTAAAGCGGGAAACATTTTTGTGACATGAAAAACAAAGACAAAATGAGCTGGGCAGTATGCGCGGCGCGCAATGGGTTGCGCGGCGCGCACCCAAGTGTAAATCCTGGTCAGAACTTAACCACGAAGGCAAACATCTGGGATTTCTAATTCTGCGCGGCGCGCAGGTATATGCGCGGCGCGCAATACCTGGGAATCCTGCAGTTTGCAGAAAAATGGTCTAAGTCACGAACCAAAATACAATATAACACATTTCATGCACCGAAAACACTTAAAACGCATAACCTATATCATTAGAAAGGTAATTTGACAAGGAAAACAACTAAGCACATTTCATCAAGCAATTCATCACTAACAACAACCAAAACCGCATCTAATGCTTAACATTAACCGCATACAAGTTCATAAATGCAATTCAATGATTCGGGCAACCAATTTACATGAATGATATGCCGTTTCGAAGGTAATCAAGCATACAATCCAACTAAACACTTACCAATAATAATCCATGGCATTCAATGCATCAAAAGTCCATTTCAAGTTCATCAAACCCTAACTCAAATTCACCAAAATCAATAATCAAGTTCATGAAGTTTTCTAAGGCAACCTACACATCAAATTGAAGCTAGTGATGCTAGTAACACAATTAAAACATCAACTTTTAACATCTAACAACATATGATCATCCAAAATTCAAGAACAACACACCAAAATTTAAGTTCATGCTAGTTACACTAAATCAACGAGATCGAGCATATAAATCATATATTCGTGTTAGACTTGAGCCATAGACACTAATTAACACTTTTATAAGTTAAAAACATCAAGAACACAAAATCTAGTGATTTTAGAAAGTTACCCAAATGAGATGAAGTTGGTATCAAATTGAAGAGGATGAAGAGAGGATTCCAAATATGTATTTTGTTTAGTTGTAAGCTTCCTTGATTGAATTTGGATGATGAATTTATGAATTGGGTTTTGAGAGGATTTGTGGAAGTATTAAAGAAAAATGGAAAAGAAAAAGATAAATGAATGGATGAGGGAGGTTTGACCTCTTTGACCTAGTCAAAGGTTTGGTCCCTTGGCAAGTTTGGTCCCTCTAGTTTCAAAGCGGGTGCGGGAAATAACCAAACGAATATTTTAAATTACACGGAAGTACGGGAGATATTAAAAATCCGATAACGAGAATATTTAAAATGTTACTTAACAAAGGATACGAATCTAGATATGAAGGGTATTATTTAAAAAGAAAAAAAAAAAAAAGACGGGCGTTAAAATAATTTAACGGAAAAATGCGGGATGTTACAGTTCGGGTCACTACAGTACCTAGCCGTTAAATAAATTTCGTCCCGAAATTTTAAGCTGTTGAAGGTGTTGACGAATCTTCTGGAAATAGATGCGGGTATTTCTTCTTCATCTATTCTTCATGCTCCCAGGTGAACTCGGGTCCTCTACGAGCATTCCATCGAACCTTAACAATCGGTATCTTGTTTTGCTTAAGTCTCTTAACCTCACGATCCATTATTTCGACGGGTTCTTCAATGAATTGAAGTTTTTCATTGATTTGGATTTCGTCCAACGGAATAGTGAGATCTTCTTTAGCAAAACATTTCTTCAAATTCGAGACGTAGAAAGTGTTATGTACAGCCGCGAGTTGTTGAGGTAGCTCCAGTTGGTAAGCTACTGGTCCGACAGGATCTGTAATCTTGAATGGTCCAATGTACCTTGGATTTAGTTTCCCCCGTTTACCAAATCGAACAACGCCTTTCCAAGGTGAAACCTTAAGCATGACCATTTCTCCAATTTCAAACTCTATATCTTTTCTTTTACTGTCCGCGTAGCTCTTTTGTCGACTCTGGGCGGTTTTCAATCGTTGTTGAATTTGGACGATTTTCTCGGTAGTTCCTTGTATTATCTCTGGACCCGTAATCTGTCTATCCCCCACTTCATTCCAACAAATCGTAGACCTACACTTTCTACCATAAAGTGCCTCAAACGGCGCCATCTCAATACTAGAATGATAACTGTTGTTGTAGGAAAATTCTTCTAACGGTAGGTGTCGATCCAACTGTTTTTGAAATCAATAACACATGCTCGTAGCATGTCTTCAAGCGTTTGTATCATCCTTTCGCTCTGCCCATCAGTTTGTGGATGATAGGCAGTACTCATGTCTAGACGAGTCCCCAATGCTTGTTGCAACGTCTGCCAGAACCTTGAAACAAATCTATCATCCCTATCAGAGATAATAGAGACGGGTATTCCATATCTGGAGACAACCTCATTCAAATACAATCGCACCAACTTCTCCATTTTGTCATCTTCTCTCATTGGCAGGAAGTGTGCTGACTTGGTGAGACGATCAACTATTACCCAAATTGTATCATAACCACTTGCAGTCTTTGGCAATTTAGTAATGAAATCCATGGTAATGTTTTCCCATTTCCATTCCGGGATTTCAGGTTGTTGTAGTAGACCTGATGGTTTCTGATGTTCAGCTTTGACCTTAGAACACGTCAAACATTCTCCTACATATTTAGCAATATCGGCTTTCATACCCAGCCACCAAAAGTGTTTCTTGAGATCTTTATACATCTTCCCCGCTCCGGGATGTATTGAATATCTGGTTTTATGTGCTTCTTTAAGTATCATTTCTCTCACATCTCCAAACCTTGGTAAACAAATTCTATCAGCCCTATATCGGGTTCCGTCTTCCCGAATATTAATATGTTTTTCTGATCCTTTGGGTATCTCATTCTTCAACTTTCCTTCTTTTACAACCCCTTGTTGCGCCTATTTTATTTGAGTAGTAAGGTTAGTACGAATAATTATATTCATAGCTTTTACCCGTATAGGTTCTCTGTCCTTTCTACTCAAAGCGTCGGCTACCACATTCGCCTTCCCTGGGTGGTATCGAATCTCAAAATCATAATCATTCAACAGTTCAATCCACCTGCGTTGTCTCATATTCAGTTGCTTCTGATTAAATATATGTTGGAGACTTTTGTGGTCGGTATATATAATACTTTTGACCCCATATAAATAATGCCTCTAAGTCTTCAATGCAAAAACAACAGCACCCAATTCCAAATCGTGAGTTGTATAATTTTGCTCGTGAATCTTCAATTGTCTAGACGCATAAGCAATCACCTTCGTTCGTTGCATTAATACACAACCGAGACCTTGCTTTGATGCGTCACAATAAATCACAAAATCATCATTCCCTTCAGGCAATGACAATATAGGTGCCGTAGTTAGCTTTTTCTTCAATAACTGAAACGCCTTCTCTTGTTCATCCTTCCATTCAAATTTCTTCCCTTTATGCGTTAATGCAGTCAAGGGTTTTGCTATTTTGGAGAAATCTTGGATGAATCTTCTGTAGTAACCAGCCAATCCTAAAAATTGACGTATATGCTTCGGAGTTTTTGGGGTTTCCCACTTTTCAACTGTTTCGATCTTTGCCGGGTCCACCTGGATACCTTCTTTGTTCACTATGTGACCGAGAAATTGAACTTCTTCTAACCAAAATGCACACTTTGAAAACTTAGCGTACAGTTTTTCTTTCCTCAATACTTCTAGCACTTTTCTCAAATGTTCTTCGTGTTCTTGATCATTCTTTGAGTAAATAAGGATGTCATCGATGAAAACAATGACAAACTTGTCAAGATATGGCCCACACACTCGGTTCATAAGGTCCATGAACACAGCTGGTGCGTTAGTCAATCCAAACGGCATAACCATAAACTCGTAATGACCATAACGCGTCCTAAAAGCAGTTTTTGGAATATCATCCTCCTTTACTCGCATTTGATGATATCCAGAATGTAAATCGATTTTCGAATAAACCGTCGAGCCTTGTAGTTGATCAAATAAGTCGTCAATTCTCGGCAGTGGATAACGGTTTTTGATGGTAAGTTTATTCAACTCTCTGTAGTCAATACACAACCTAAATGTACCATCCTTCTTCTTGACAAACAAAACATGAGCTCCCCATGGTGATGTGCTTGGTCGAATGAAACCACGTTCTAATAGTTCTTGCAGTTGGCTTTGCAGTTCTTTCATCTCGCTGGGTGCGAGTCTGTAAGGAGCACGAGCTATTGGTGCAGCTCCTGGTACAAGATCTATTTGAAATTTAACAGATCGATGTGGAGGTAGTCCCGGTAATTCTTTCGGAAATACATCGGGAAATTCTTTTGCGACGGGAACATCATTGATGCTCTTTTCTTCAGTTTGTACTTTCTCGACGTGTGCTAGAACAGCATAGCAACCTTTTCTTATTAGTTTTTGTGCCTTCAAATTACTAATAAGATGTAGCTTCGTGTTGCCCTTTTCTCCGTACACCATTAAGGGTTCTCCTTCTTCTCGTACAATGCGAATTGCATTTTTGTAACATACGATCTCTGCTTTCATCTCCTTCAGCCAGTCCATGCCAACTATTACATCAAAACTCGCTAACTCTACTGGTATCAAATCAATCTTAAATATTTCGCTACCCAGTTTAATTTCTCGATTCCGGCATATATAATCTGCTGAAATTAATTTACCGTTTGCTAATTCGAGTAAAAATTTACTATCCAACGGCGTCAATGGACAACTTAATTTAGCACAAAAATCTCTACTCATATAGCTTCTATCCGCACCCGAATTAAATAAAACGTAAGCAGATTTATTGTCAATAAGAAACGTACCCGTAACAAGCTCCGGGTCTTCCTGTGCCTCTGCCGCATTAATATTGAAAACGCTTCCGCGGCCTTGTCCATTCGTGTTCTCCTGGTTCGGGCAATTTCTAATAATGTGGTCCGGTTTTCCACATTTATAAAAAACTACATTGGCATAACTTGCTCCGACACTACTTGCTCCACCATTACTCGTTCCGACACCATTTGTTCCTTTCGTTCTGTTAACCCCTGGTCCTTAGACCTCACACTTCGTCGCGCTATGACCATTTCTTTTACACTTGTTACAAAATTTGGTGCAAAACCCCGAGTGATACTTTTCACACCTTTGGCATAGCTGCTTCTGATTGTTGTTGTTGTTGCGGTTATTATTATTGTTGGGATGATTGTTTTAGTTGTTGTTGTTGTTGTGCCGTTTGTTGTAGTTGCGATTGTTGGGATAGTTGTTGTTGTTTTGGTGACTCTTATCACCGTTTTCCTCTCACTTTCTTTTGACTAACTTCACGTTGACCTCTTCGGCCGCCTGTTCTTTAATTCTTCCCTCAATCTGGTTCACTAGTTTGTGCCATTCTACATGCCTTTTGTATGGAGGCAGGCTCGTGTGAACTTATATCTTCTTGGATTCTCTCCGGTAACCCTTTCACAAACGCGTCGATCTTCTCTTCCTCATCTTCAAACGCTCTCGGACACAATAGGCACAATTCTGTGAATCGTCTTTCGTATGAAGTAATATCAAATCCCTGTGTTCGTAACCCTCTAAGTTCTGACTTGAGCTTATTGACCTCGGTTCTGGGACGGTACTTCTCGTTCATCAAGTGCTTGAATGCTGACCATGGTAGCGCGTAAGCAGCATCTTGTCCCACTTGCTCTAGATATGTATTCCACCATGTTAACGCAATACCTGTGAAGGTATGTGTAGCGTACTTCACTTTGTCTCCTTCAGCACACTTACTTATGGCAAACACCGATTCAACTTTCTCGGTCCACCGTTTCAATCCGATTGGTCCTTCAGTCCCATCAAATTCTGAAGGTTTGCAGGCAGTGAATTCCTTGTAGGAGCATCCTACACGATTTCTTGCGCCGTTAGCTGTATTGCTAGATTTAGAGTTATTGTTGGTATGTAGCGCGGCCTGTACTGCGGCTATGTTTGAAGCAAGAAAGGCACGAAATTCCTCTTCACTCATATTCAAGGTGTGTCGAGTAGTCGGTGCCATTTTCTTCAAAATAGTCAAATGAAACAAGTTAATCATACAGAATATTAAAAGTAGTCAATAGTATCTCGTAGCATAATATGAACTCATTTATAAAAGTTTTTTCTTCATATTAGCGTTTTATAAGTTTAAATTCGGGTACTACCTACCCGTTAAGTTCATACTTAGTAGCTAATATACAATTCAACTACTACAATTCCATATGAAAAACTGATTATAATAATATATCACATACAAATATTCTTCAAACTTACAACTTCGCTATATTACATATAACATGAAATATAGTACACTATGATACAGGACAGTTTTGAAGATAAATCTAGTTAATACGCAAGTTGTTCAGCAAAGGAAATAAAGACACGTAATTCATAAGTCCAGAAACAAGTCATGCATTCTGATTATACTACGACGACTTCCCATCCTTGGTCGTGTGGAAAATAACCGTTATGACCATTGGGTAGGCAGCATGTTGTAATGTCGTCAAAAGGACGAGGGTTTCGTAATGTCCAACAGCCCCGTAATAATCTAAAAACCTTGTTTCTCACCCAAACTACTGAATTCGTCACTTGTGGGAAAGTTTTATTTAAAAGCTGCAATCCGATGTTCTTTTTCTCACTTTGGTAAGAAGCGAACATCACTAACCCGTAAGCATAACATGCTTCTTTATGTTGCATGTTAGAAGCTCTTTCTAATTCACGAAATCCTATGTTGGGATATGTTGAGTCAAAATAGGTTCTTAACCCGTAGCGTAAAATTGCATTTGGGTTCCCCGCATTTAACGCTTTAAAGAAAACACGGCGTAACTTAAAGTCTCCCCAATGTGATTTACCCCACCTATAAAAGGAAAGCCTTTTATAAACTAAGGCATTTCTGGAAAGTCTTTCAAATGTTTGACAAGTTAATTTTGCCGTAACTAAATGTGCTGATGAATTCTGACTAACTCTAGACAAGATTTCCTCAATCATATCCTCTGGTAGGTCTTCTAAAATATTCGGTTGTCTACCCTTAACGTCCATTTTGTTTTTATACTGTAAAATAGACAAGGATTAGATTCATAATAACAAACAATACAAGCAATTTTTACATAGAACATAAAAGTACAAGCACACTACAATACATTTATTACACAACATGCTCACACCCCTCTAATCTGAATCACTGGTTTCTTCTTCTTCGGACTTGGTTCTTTTTCCTATTCTTCTAGGGATATATGATGTTCCTCTAATACGAGTCGTCATTTTCCACATTGGTTTAGAAAAACCTGGTGGTTTAGAGGTTCCCGGGTTATTGTCACGATATTGAAAATACGGGTGTTGACGGTACATATAAAGTTCATCGGGGTCGGAATCAGATTTCTCTATTTTGATGCCTTTTCCCTTATTATTTTCTTTTGCCTCATTATATTGGGTCTGGGTAATTTCTATAACATCATCGGAATCCTCATCAGGATCCGATTCATCAAAAAATTGGTAATTTTCCCAATATTTTGCTTCCTTGGCGGAAATACCATTGACCATTATTAACTTTGATCCATTGGTTGAGGATTTTCTTTTAATTGACCGGTTTTATGTGGTTCCTACTATTCCCCCCTCCGGAACCTCTTCTTCTTCCGGTTCCTCTTCTTCTGGTTCTTCTTCTTTCGGTTCCGTTTCCTCTTCTTCCGGTTCTTCGGGAACTTGTGAATCTTGCCAATATATATTCGACTCTTCGTTATTATTAGGTGAGTCAATGGGATTTGTGCTAGAGGTAGACATCTATCACACAATATCAAACATGTTAAGAGATTAATATATCACATAATATTTACATGTTAATAATATATAGTTTCCAACAAAAATGTTAAACAATCATTTTTAAAGAAAAACACGGTCGAAGTCCAGACTCACTAATGAAATGTCCCGTTCTTATTGATTAAAAACGTTCCATATTAATTGATTTTGTTGCGAGGTTTTGACCTCTATATGAGACGTTTTTCAAAGACTGCATTCATATTAAAACAAACCATAACCTTTACTTCATCAATAAAGGTTTAAAAAGCTTTACGTAGATTATCAAATAATGATAATCTAAAATATCCTGTTTACACACGACCATTACATAATGGTTTACAATACAAATATGTTACAACAAAATAAGTTTCTTGAATGCAATTTTTACACAATATCATACAAGCATGGACTCCAAATCTCGTCCTTATTTAAGTATGCGACAGCGGAAGCTCTTAATAATCACCTGAGAATAAACATGCTTAAAACGTCAACAAAAATGTTAATGAGTTATAGGTTTAACCTATATATATCAAATCATAATAATAGATCACAAGATTTCATATTTCAATACACATCCCATACATAGAGATAAAAATCATTCATATGGTGAACACCTGGTAACCGACATTAACAAGATGCATATATAAGAATATCCCCATCATTCCGGGACACCCTTCGGATATGATATAAATTTTGAAGTACTAAAGCATCCGGTACTTTGGATGGGGTTTGTTAGGCCCAATAGATCTATCTTTAGGATTCGCGTCAATTAGGGTGTCTGTTCCCTAATTCTTAGATTACCAGACTTAATAAAAAGGGGCATATTCGATTTCGATAATTCAACCATAGAATGTAGTTTCACGTACTTGTGTCTATTTTGTAAATCATTTATAAAACCTGCATGTATTCTCATCCCAAAAATATTAGATTTTAAAAGTGGGACTATAACTCACTTTCACAGATTTTTACTTCGTCGGGAAGTAAGACTTGGCCAATGGTTGATTCACGAACCTATAACAATATATACATATATATCAAAGTATGTTCAAAATATATTTACAACACTTTTAATATATTTTGATGTTTTAAGTTTATTAAGTCAGCTGTCCTCGTTAGTAACCTACAACTAGTTGTCCACAGTTAGATGTACAGAAATAAATCGATAAATATTATCTTGAATCAATCCACGACCCAGTGTATACGTATCTCAGTATTGATCACAACTCAAACTATATATATTTTGGAATCAACCTCAACCCTGTATAGCCAACTCCAACATTCACATATAGAGTGTCTATGGTTGTTCCGAAATATATATAGATGTGTCGACATGATAGGTCAAAACATTGTATACGTGTCTATGGTATCTCAAGATTACATAATATACAATACAAGTTGATTAAGTTATGGTTGGAATAGATTTGTTACCAATTTTCACGTAGCTAAAATGAGAAAAATTATCCAATCTTGTTTTACCCATAACTTCTTCATTTTAAATCCGTTTTGAGTGAATCAAATTGCTATGGTTTCATATTGAACTCTATTTTATGAATCTAAACAGAAAAAGTATAGGTTTATAGTCGGAAAAATAAGTTACAAGTCGTTTTTGTAAAGGTAGTCATTTCAGTCGAAAGAACGACGTCTAGATGACCATTTTAGAAAACATACTTCCACTTCGAGTTTAACCATAATTTTTGGATATAGTTTCATGTTCATAATAAAAATCATTTTCTCAGAATAAAAACTTTTAAATCAAAGTTTATCATAGTTTTTAATTAACTAACCCAAAACAGCCCGCGGTGTTACTACGACGGCGTAAATCCAGTTTTACGGTGTTTTTCGTGTCTCCAGGTTTTAAATCATTAAGTTAGCATATCATATAGATATAGAACATGTGTTTAGTTGATTTTAAAAGTCAAGTTAGAAGGATTTACTTTTGTTTGCGAACAAGTTTAGAATTAACTAAACTATGTTCTAGTGATTACAAGTTTAAACCTTCGAATAAGATAGCTTTATATGTATGAATCGAATGATGTTATGAACATCATTACTACCTTAAGTTCCTTGGATAAACCTACTGGAAAAGAGAAAAATGGATCTAGCTTCAACGGATCCTTGGATGGCTCGAAGTTCTTGAAGCAGAATCATGACACGAAAACAAGTTCAAGTAAGATCATCACTTGAAATAAGATTGTTATAGTTATAGAAATTGAACCAAAGTTTGAATATGATTATTACCTTGTATTAGAATGATAACCTACTGTAAGAAACAAAGATTTCTTGAGGTTAGATGATCACCTTACAAGATTGGAAGTGAGCTAGCAAACTTGAAAGTATTCTTGATTTTATGTAACTAGAACTTGTAGAATATATGAAGAACACTTAGAACTTGAAGATAGAACTTGAGAGAGATCAATTAGATGAAAAAAATTGAAGAATGAAAGTGTTTGTAGGTGTTTTTGGTCATTGGTGTATGGATTAGATATAAAGGATATGTAATTTTGTTTTCATGTAAATAAGTCATGAATGATTACTCATATTTTTGTAATTTTATGAGATATTTCATGCTAGTTGCCAAATGATGGTTCCCACATGTGTTAGGTGACTCACATGGGCTGCTAAGATCTGATCATTGGAGTGTATATACCAATAGTACATACATCTAAAAGCTGTGTATTGTACGAGTACGAATATGGGTGCTTACGAGTAGAATTGTTGATGAAACTGAACGAGGATGTAATTGTAAGCATTTTTTTAAGTAGAAGTATTTTGATAAGTGTATTGAAGTCTTTCAAAAGTGTATAAATACGTATTAAAACACTACATGTATATACATTTTAACTGAGTCGTTAAGTCATCGTTTGTCGTTACATGTAAGTGTTGTTTTGAAACCTTTAGGTTAACGATCTTGTTAAATGTTGTTAACCCAATGTTTATAATATCAAATGAGATTTTAAATTATTATATTATCATGATATTATCATGTATTAATATCTCTTAATATGATATATATACATTAAATGTCTGTACAACGATAATCGTTACATATATATCTCGTTTAAAAATCATTAAGTTAGTAGTCTTGTTTTTACATATGTAGTTCATTGTTAATATACTTAATGATATGTTTACTTATCATAGTATCATGTTAACTATATATATATCCATATATATGTCATCATATAATTTTTACAAGTTTTAACGTTCGTGAATCACCTGTCAACTTGGGTGGTCAATTGTCTATATGAAACATATTTCAATTAATCAAGTCTTAGCAAGTTTGATTGCTTAACATGTTGGAAACATTTAATCATGTAAATATCAATCTCAATTAATATATATAAACATGGAAAAGTTCGGGTCACTACAGTACCTACCCGTTAAATAAATTTCGTCCCGAAATTTTAAGCTGTTGAAGGTGTTGACGAATCTTCTGGAAATAGATGCGGGTATTTCTTATTCATCTGATCTTCATGCTTCCAGGTGAACTCGGGTCCTCTATGAGCATTCCATCGAACCTTAACAATTGGTATCTTGTTTTGCTTAAGTCTTTTAACCTCACGATCCATTATTTCGACGGGTTCTTCGATGAATTGAAGTTTTTCGTTGATTTGGATTTCATCTAACGGAATAGTGAGATCTTTTTAGCAAAATATTTCTTCAAATTCGAGACGTGGAAAGTGTTATGTACAGCCGCGAGTTGTTGAGGTAACTCAAGTCGGTAAGCTACTGGTCCGACACGATCAATAATCTTGAATGGTCCAATATACCTTGGATTTAATTTCCCTCATTTACCAAATCGAACAACGCCTTTCCAAGGTGCAACTTTAAGCATGACCATCTCTCCAATTTCAAATTCTATATCTTTTCTTTTAATGTCAGCGTAGCTCTTTTGTCGACTTTGTGCGGTTTTCAACCGTTGTTGAATTTGGATGATCTTCTCGGTAGTTTCTTGTATAATCTCCGGACCCGTAATCTGTCTATCCCCCACTTCACTCCAACAAATCGGAGACCTGCACTTTCTACCATAAAGTGCTTCAAACGGCGCCATCTCAATGCTTGAATGGTAGCTGTTGTTGTAGGAAAATTCTGCTAACGGTAGATGTCGATCCCAACTGTTTCCGAAATCAATAACACATGCTCGTAGCATGTCTTCAAGCGTTTGTATCGTCCTTTCGCTCTGCCCATCAGTTTGTGGATGATAGGCAGTACTCATGTCTAGACGAGTTCCTAATGCTTGCTGTAATGTCTGCCAGAATCTTGAAATAAATCTACCATCCCTATCAGAGATAATAGAGATTGGTATTCCATGTCTGGAGATGACTTCCTTCAAATACAGTCGTGCTAACTTCTCCATCTTGTCATCTTCTCTTATTGGCAGGAAGTGTGCTGATTTGGTGAGACGATCAACTATTACCCAAATAGTATCAAAACCACTTGCAGTCCTTGGCAATTTAGTGATGAAATCCATGGTAATGTTTTCCCATTTCCATTCTGGAATTTCGGGTTGTTGAAGTAGACCTGATGGTTTCTGATGCTCAGCTTTGACCTTAGAACACGTCAAACATTCTCCTACGTATTTAGCAACATCGGCTTTTATACCCGGCCACCAAAAATGTTTCTTGAGATCTTTGTACATCTTCCCTGTTCCAGGATGTATTGAGTATCTAGTTTTATGAACTTCTCTAAGTACCATTTCTCTCATATCTCCAAATTTTGGTACCCAAATCCTTTCAGCCCTATACCGGGTTCCGTCTTCCCGAATATTAAGATGCTTCTCCGATCCTTTGGGTATTTCATCCTTTAAATTTCCCTCTTTTAAAACTCCTTGTTGCGCCTCCTTTATTTGAGTAGTAAGGTTATTATGAATCATTATATTCATAGATTTTACTCGAATGGGTTCTCTGTCCTTCCTGCTCAAGGCATCGGCTACCACATTTGCCTTCCCCGGATTGTAACGAATCTCAAAGTCGTAATCATTCAATAATTCAATCCACCTACGCTGCCTCATATTCAGTTGTTTCTGATTAAATATGTGTTGAAGACTTTTGTGGTCGGTATATATAATACTTTTGAACCCATATAAGTAGTGCCTCCAAGTCTTTAATGCAAAAACAACCGCGCCTAATTCCAAATCATGCGTCGTATAATTTTGTTCGTGAATCTTCAATTGTCTAGACGCATAAGCAATCACCTTCGTTCGTTGCATTAATACACAACCGAGACCTTGCTTTGATGCGTCACAATAAATCACAAAATCATCATTCCCTTCAGGCAATGACAATATAGGTGCCGTAGTTAGCTTTTTCTTCAATAACTGAAACGCTTTCTCTTGTTCATCATTCCATTCAAATTTCTTCCCTTTATGCGTTAATGCAGTTAAGGGTTTTGCTATTCTGGAAAAGTCTTGGATGAACCTTCTGTAGTAACCAGCTAGTCCTAAAAACTGGCGTATGTGTTTCGGAGTTTTCGGGGTTTCCCACTTTTCAACAGTTTCTATCTTTGCCGGATTCACCTTAATACCTTCTTTGTTCACTATGTGACCGAGGAATTGAACTTCTTCCAACCAAAATGCACACTTTGAAAACTTAGCGTACAATTCTTCCTTCCTCAATACTTCTAACACCTTTCTTAAATGTTCACCGTGTTCTTGGTCATTCTTTGAGTAAATAAGTATGTCATCAATGAAAACAATGACAAACTTGTCAAGGTATGGTCCACACACTCGGTTCATAAGGTCCATGAACACAGCTGGTGCATTAGTTAAACCAAACGGTATGACCATAAACTCGTAATGACCATAACGTGTTCTGAAAGCAGTCTTTGGAATATCATCTTCTTTCACCCGCATTTGATGATACCCAGAACGTAAGTCAATCTTTGAATAAACAGACGAGCCTTGTAGTTGATCAAATAAGTCGTCGATTCTCGGTAGTAGGTAGCGGTTCTTGATGGTCAGTTTGTTCAACTCTCGGTAGTCGATACACAACCTGAATGTACCATCTTTCTTCTTGACAAACAAAACAGGAGCTCCCCACGGTGATGTGCTTGGTCGAATGAAACCACGCTCTAAAATTTCTTGTAATTGGCTTTGTAGTTCTTTCATCTCGCTGGGTGCGAGTCTGTAAGGAGCACGAGCTATTGGTGCAGCTCCTGGTACAAGATCTATTTGAAATTCAACGGATCGATGTGGGGGTAATCCCGGTAATTCTTTCGAAAATACATCGGGAAATTCTTTTGCAATGGGAACATCATTGATGCTCTTTTCTTCAGTTTGTACTTTCTCGACGTGTGCTAGAACAGCATAGCAACCTTTTCTTATTAGTTTTTGTGCCTTCAAATTACTAATAAGATGTAGCTTCGTGTTGCCCTTTTCTCCGTACACCATTAAGGGTTTTCCTTTTTCTCGTATAATGCGAATTGCATTTTTGTAACAAACGATCTCTGCTTTCACTTCTTTCAACCAGTCCATACCGATTATCACATCAAAACTCCCTAACTCTACTTGTATCAAATCAATCTTAAATGTTTCGCTAACCAGTTTAATTTCTCGATTCCGACATATATTATCTGCTGAAATTAATTTACCATTTGCTAATTCGAGTAAAAATTTACTATCCAAAGCCGTCAATGGACAACTTAATTTAGCACAAAAATCTCTACTCATATAGCTTCTATCCGCACCCGAATCAAATAAAACGTAAGCAGATTTATTGTCAATAAGAAACGTACCCGTAACAAGCTCCGGGTCTTCCTGTGCCTCTGCCGCATTAATATTGAAAACTCTTCCGCGGCCTTGTCCATTCGTGTTCTCCTGGTTCGGGCAATTTCTAATAATGTGGCCCGGTTTTCCACATTTATAACAAACTACATTGGCATAACTTGCTCCGACACTACTTGCTCCGCCATTACTCGTTCCGACACCATTTGTTCCTTTCGTTCTATTAACCCCTGGTCCGTAGACCTCACACTTCACCGCGCTATGACCATTTCTTTTACACTTGTTGCAAAATTTGGTGCAGAACCCCGAGTGATACTTTTCACACCTTTGGCATAGCTGCTTCTGATTGTTGTTGTTGTTGCGGTTATTATTGTTGTTGGGATGATTGTTGTAGTTGCTGTTGTTGTTGTTGTTGTTGTTGTTGTTGGGCCGTTTGTTGTAGTTGCGATTGATGTTGCGATTGTTGGGATAATTGTTGCGATTATTATTGTAATTGCTGTTATTGTTGTATTGGTGATTCTTATCACCGTTTTTCTCCCACTTTCTTTTGACTTGCTTCACATTGGCCTCTTCAGCAGTCTGTTCTTTAATTCTTTCTTCAATCTGGTTCACTAGTTTGTGAGCCATTCTACATGCCTGTTGTATGGAGGCGGGCTCGTGTGAACTTATATCTTCTTGGATTCTTTCCGGTAATCCTTTCACAAACGCGTCGATCTTCTCTTCCTCATCTTCGAATGCTCCCGCACACAATAGGCACAATTCTGTGAATCGTCTTTCGTACGTGGTAATATCAAATCCTTGGGTTCGTAACCCTCTAAGTTTTGTCTTGAGCTTATTGACCTCGGTTCTGGGACAGTATTTCTCGTTCATCAAGTGCTTGAATGCTGACCACGATAGTGCGTACGCATCGTCTTGTCCCACTTACTCTAGATAGGTATTCCACCATGTTAACGCAGAACCTGTGAAGGTATGCGTAGCGTACTTCACTTTGTCCTCTTCAGTACACTTACTTATGGCAAACACCGATTCGACCTTCTCGGTCCACCGTTTCAATCCGATCGGTCCTTCGGTTCCATCAAATTCCAAAGGTTTGCAGGCAATGAATTCTTTGTAGGTGTATCCTACACGATTTCCTGTACTGCTAGATCCAAGGTTATTGTTGGTATGTAGCGCAGCCTGTACTGCGGCTATGTTTGAAGCTAGAAAAGTACGGAATTCCTCTTCATTCATATTCACGGTGTGTCGAGTAGTCGGTGCCATTTCCTTCAAAATAGTCAAATGGAACAAGTTAATCATACAGAATATTAAGAGTAGTTAATAGTATTTCGTAGCATAATATGAACTCATTTATAAAAGCTTTTTCTTCATATTAGCGTTTTATAAGTTTAAATTTGGGTAGTACCTACCCGTTAAGTTCATACTTAGTAGCTAATATACAATTCAACTACTACAATTCTATATGAAAAACTGATTATAATAATATTTCGCGTTCAAACTTTTACACAATATTTTACAAACTTACAATACCGCTTATTTTACATATAGCATGAAATATAGCACACAATAAATTTGATACAACATGGTTGTGAAGATAATTCTAGCTAGTACACAAGTCGTTCAGCAAAGGCAATAAAGACACGTAATTCATACGTCCAGAAACAATTCATGCATTCTGGTTTTACTAGGATTACTTCCCATCCTTGGTCTTGTGGAACATAACCGTTATGGCCGTTGATAAGACATCGTGTTGTAACGTCGTCAAAGGGACGAGGGTTACGTAATGTCCAACAGTCCCGTAACAATCTAAAAACCTCATTTCTTACCCCAATTACCGACTCCGTCACTTGTGGGAACGTTTTGTTTAATAGTTGTAGCCCGATGTTCTTGTTGTCACTTTGGTGAGAAGCGAACATTACTAATCCGTAAGCATAACATGCTTCTTTATGTTGCATGTTAGCCGCTTTTTCTAAATCACGAAGTCCAATATTCGGATATATTGAGTCAAAATAATTTCTTAACCCATTGCGTAAAATAGCATTTGGGTTCCCCGCAATATATGCGTCATAGTAAACACATCGTAACTTATGGATTTCCCAATGTGATATCCCCCATCTTTCGAACGAAAGCCTTTTATAAACCAAGGCATTCTTGGAACGTTCTTCGAATGTCTTACAAACTGATCTCGCCTTAAATAGTTGTGCCGAAGAATTCTGACCGACTCTAGACAAGATTTCATCAATCATGTCTCCGGGTAGGTCTCTTAAAATATTAGGTTGTCTATCCATTTTGTGTTTTTATACTGTAAAATAGACAAGAGTTAGATTCATAAAAAAAATACTTATTAATACAAGCAATCTTTACATATATCATAAAGCATAAGCACACTATATTACATATATTACACCACACGAATACAACTATCCTATTCCGACTCGCTTGTTTCTTCTTCTTCGGTTTTGGTTCGTTTTGCCAAGTTTCTAGGGATATATGATGTTCTCCTAATATGAGCCGTCGTTTTCCACATTGGTTTAGAAAAACCTGGTGGTTTAGAGGTTCCCGGGTCATTGTTACAACTTAAGGACTTCGGGGGTTGACGATACATATAAAGTTCATCGGGGTTGGAATTAGATTTCTCTACTTTTATGCCCTTTCCCTTATTATTTTCTTTTGCCTTTTTAAATTCAGTTAGGGTAATTTCTATAACATCATCGGAATTCTCGTCGGAATCCGATTCATCGGAGAATTGGTAATCCTCCCAATATTTTGCTTCCTTGGCGGAAACATCATTGACCATAATTAACCTTGGTCGGTTGGTTGAGGATTTTCTTTTACTTAACCGTTTTATTATTTCCCCCACCGGTTCTATTTCTTCATCCGGTTCCGATTCTTCTTCCGGTTCCGATTCTTCTTCCGGTTCCGACTCTTCTTCCGGTTCCTCTTCGGGAAATTGTGAATCAGTCCACGAATCATTCCAATTTACATTTGACTCTTCATTATTATTAGGTGAGTCAATGGGACTTGTTCTAGAGGTAGACATCTATTACATAATATCAAACGCGTTAAGAGATTAATATATCACATAATATTCACATGTTAAAAATATATAGTTTCCAGCAAAATTTGTTAAGCAATCATTTTTCAAGTAAACACGGTCGAAGTCCAGACTCACTAATGCATCCTAAGAAACTCGATAAGACACACTAATGCAAAATTCTGGTTCTCTAAGACCAACACTCGGATACCAACTGAAATGTCCCGTTCTTATTGATTAAAAACGTTCCATATTAATTGATTTCGTTGCGAGGTTTTGACCTCTATATGAGACGTTTTTCAAAGACTGCATTCATTTTAAAACAAACCATAACCTTTATTTCATCAATAAAGGTTTAAAAAGCTTTACGTAGATTATCAAATAATGATAATCTAAAATATCCTGTTTACACACGACCATTACATAATGGTTTACAATACAAATATGTTACAACAAAATAAGTTTCTTGAATGTAGTTTTTACACAATATCATACAAGCATGGACTCCAAATCTCGTCCTTATTTAAGTATGTGACAGCGGAAGCTCTTAATAATCACCTGAGAATAAACATGCTTAAAACGTCAACAAAAATGTTGGTGAGTTATAGGTTTAACCTATATATATCAAATCATAATAATAGACCACAAGATTTCATATTTCAATACACATCCCATACATAGAGATAAAAATCATTCATATGGTGAACACCTGGTAACCGACATTAACAAGATGCATATATAAGAATATCCCCATCATTCCGGGACACCCTTCGGATATGATATAAATTTCGAAGTACTAAAGCATCCGGTACTTTGGATAGGGTTTGTTAGGCCCAATAGATCTATCTTTAGGATTCGCGTCAATTAGGGTGTCTGTTCCCTAATTCTTAGATTACCAGACTTAATAAAAAGGGGCATATTCGATTTCGATAATTCAACCATAGAATGTAGTTTCACGTACTTGTGTCTATTTTGTAAATCATTTATAAAACCTGCATGTATTCTCATCCCAAAAATATTAGATTTTAAAAGTGGGACTATAACTCACTTTCACATATTTTTACTTCGTCGGGAAGTAAGACTTGGCCACTGGTTGATTCACTAACCTATAACAATATATACATATATATCAAAGTATGTTCAAAATATATTTACAACACTTTTAATATATTTTGATGTTTTAAGTTTATTAAGTCAGCTGTCCTCGTTAGTAACCTACAACTAGTTGTCCACAGTTAGATGTACAGAAATAAATCTATAAATATTATCTTGAATCAATCCACGACCCAGTGTATACGTATCTCAGTATTGATCACAACTCAAACTATATATATTTTGGAATCAACCTCAACCCTGTATAGCCAACTCCAACATTCACATATAGAGTGTCTATGGTTGTTCCGAAATATATATAGATGTGTCGACATGATAGGTCGAAACATTGTATACGTGTCTATGGTATCTCAAGATTACATAATATACAATACAAGTTGATTAAGTTATGGTTGGAATAGATTTGTTACCAATTTTCACGTAGCTAAAATGAGAAAAATTATCCAATCTTGTTTTACCCATAACTTCTTCATTTTAAATCTGTTTTGAGTGAATCAAATTGCTATGGTTTCATATTGAACTCTATTTTATGAATCTAAACAGAAAAAGTATAGGTTTCTAGTCGGAAAAATAAGTTACAAGTCATTTTTGTAAAGGTAGTCATTTCAGTCGAAAGAACGACGTCTAGATGACCATTTTAGAAAACATACTTCCACTTCGAGTTTAACCATAATTTTTGGATATAGTTTCATGTTCATAATAAAAATCATTTTCTCAGAATAACAAATTTTAAATCAAATTTTATCATAGTTTTTAATTAACTAACCCAAAACAGCCCGCGGTGTTACTACGACGGCGTAAATCCGGTTTTACGGTGTTTTTCGTGTCTCCAGGTTTTAAATCATTAAGTTAGCATATCATATTGATATAGAACATGTGTTTAGTTGATTTTAAAAGTCAAGTTAGAAGGATTAACTTTTGTTTGCGAACAAGTTTAGAATTAACTAAACTATGTTCTAGTGATTACAAGTTTAAACCTTCGAATAAGATAGCTTTATATGTATGAATCGAATGATGTTATGAACATCATTACTACCTTAAGTTCCTTGGATAAACCTACTGGAAAAGATAAAAATGGATCTAGCTTCAACGGATCCTTGGATGGCTCGAAGTTCTTGAAGCAGAATCATGACACGAAAACAAGTTCAAGTAAGATCATCACTTGAAATAAGTTTGTTATAGTTATAGAAATTGAACCAAAGTTTGAATATGATTATTACCTTGTATTAGAATGATAAACTACTGTAAGAAACAAAGATTTCTTGAGGTTGGATGATCACCTTACAAGATTGGAAGTGAGCTAGCAAACTTGAAAGTATTCTTGATTTTATGTAACTAGAACTTGTAGAATATATGAAGAACACTTAGAACTTGAAGATAGAACTTGAGAGAGATCAATTAGATGAAGAAAATTGAAGAATGAAAGTGGGTGTTTTTGGTCGTTGGTGTATGGATTAGATATAAAGGATATGTAATTTTGTTTTCATGTAAATAAGTCATGAATGATTACTCATATTTTTGTAATTTTATGAGATATTTCATGCTAGTTGCCAAATGATGGTTCCCACATGTGTTAGGTGACTCACATGGGCTGCTAAGAGCTGATCATTGGAGTGTATATACCAATAGTACATACATTTAAAAGCTGTGTATTGTACGAGTACGAATACGGGTGCATACGAGTAGAATTGTTGATGAAACTGAACGAGGATGTAATTGTAAGCATTTTTGTTAAGTAGAAGTATTTTGATAAGTGTATTGAAGTATTTCAAAAGTGTATAAATACATATTAAAACACTACATGTATATACATTTTAACTGAGTCGTTAAGTCATCGTTTGTCGTTACATGTAAGTGTTGTTTTGAAACCTTTAGGTTAACGATCTTGTTAAATGTTGTTAACCCAATGTTTATAATATCAAATGAGATTTTAAATTATTATATTATCACGATATTATCATGTATGAATATCTCTTAATATGATATATATACATTAAATGTCTGTACAACGATAATCGTTACATATATGTCTCGTTTAAAAATCATTAAGTTAGTAGTCTTGTTTTTAAATATGTAGTTCATTGTTAATATACTTAATGATATGTTTACTTATCATAGTATAATGTTAACTATATATATATCCATATATATGTCATCATATAATTTTTACAAGTTTTAACGTTCGTGAATCACCTGTCAACTTGGGTGGTCAATTGTCTATATGAAACATATTTCAATTAATCAAGTCTTAGCAAGTTTGATTGCTTAACATGTTGGAAACATTTAATCATGTAAATATCAATCTCAATTAATATATATAAACATTGGAAAAGTTCGGGTCACTACAACTAATGCATCCTAACAAACTCGATAAGACACACTAATGCAAATTTTCTGGTTCTCTAAGACCAACGCTCTGATACCAACTGAAATGTCCCGTTTATATTGATTATAATCGTTCCATATTAATTGATTTCGTTGCGAGGTTTTGACCTCTATATGAGATGTTTTTCAAAGACTGCATTCATTTTTAAAACAACCATAACCTTTATTTTATCAATAAAGGTTTTAAAAAACATTACGTAGATTATCAAATAATGATAATCTAAAATATACTGTTTACACACGACCATTACATAATGGTTTACAATAGAAATATATCACATCGACATATGTTTCTTGAATGCAGTTTTTACACAATATCATACAAACATGGACTCCAAATCTTGTCCTTATTTTAGTATGCAACAGCGAAAGCTCTTAGTATTCACCTGAGAATAAACATGCTTTAAACGTCAACAAAAATGTTGGTGAGTTATAGGTTTAACCTATATATATCAAATCGTAACAATAGACCACAAGATTTCATATTTCAATACACATCCCATACATAGAGATAAAAATCATTCATATGGTGAACACCTGGTAACCGACATTAACAAGATGCATATATAAGAATATCCCCATCATTCCGGGACACCCTTCGGATATGATATAAATTTCGAAGTACTAAAGCATCCGGTACTTTGGATGGGGTTTGTTAGGCCCAATAGATCTATCTTTAGGATTCGCGTCAATTAGGGTGTCTGTTCCCTAATTCTTAGATTACCAGACTTAATAAAAAGGGGCATATTCGATTTCGATAATTCAAACATAGAATGTAGTTTCACGTACTTGTGTCTATTTTGTAAATCATTTATAAAACCTGCATGTATTCTCATCCCAAAAATATTAGATTTTAAAAGTGGGACTATAACTCACTTTCACAGATATTTCCTTCCTCGGAAATAAGACTTAGCCACGGATCGATTCACGAACCTATACAAATATGTACATATATATCAAAGTATGATCAAAATAATTACAACCATTTTTATTATGTTTTAAAGATTTGAGTGTATTAAGTCAGCTGTCCTCGTTAGTAACCTACAACTAGTTGTCCACAGTTAGATGTACAGAAATAAATCGATATATATTATCTTGAATCAATCCACAACCCAGTGTATACACGTCTCAGGCTAGATCACAACTCAAAGTATATATATTTTTGGGATCAACCTCAACCCTGTATAGCTAACTCCAACATTACTGCATATAGAGTGTCTATGGTTGTTCCAAATAATATATATACATGGGTCGATATGATATGTCAAAACATTTGCATACGTGTCTATGGTATCCCAAGATTACATAATATATTAGAATACATGTATAATACAATATAAGTTAGCTAGGATATGATTTGTATAGATTTGTTAAACATTTTCCGTAGCTAAAAAGATCAAAAATATCCAATCTTGTTTTACCCATAACTTCTTCATTTTAAATCCGTTTTGAGTGAATAAAATTGCTATGGTTTTATATTGAACTCTATTTTATGAATCTAAATAGAAAAGTATAGGTTTGTAGTCAGAAATATAAGTTACAAGTTGTTTTTTTAAAGGTAGTCATTTCAGTCGAAAGAACGACATCTTCATGACCATTTTGAAAAACATACTTTCACTTTGAGTTTAACCAAGATTTTTGGATATAGTTTCATGTTCATATGAAAAATCATTTTCCCAGAAGAACAACTTTTAAAACAAAGTTTATCATAGTTTTTAATTATCCAAACCAAAACAGCCCCCGGTTTCACTACGACGGCGTATATCCGATTTTATGGTGTTCATCATGTTTCCAGGTTTTAAATCATTAAGTTAGCATATCATATAGATATAGAACATGTGTTTAGTTGATTTTAAAAGTCAAGTTAGAAGGATTAACTTTTGTTTGCGAATAAGTTTAGAATTAACTAAACTATGTTCTAGTGATTACAAGTTTAAACCTTCGAATAAGATAGCTTTATATGTATGAATTGAATGATGTTATGAACATCATTACTACCTCAAGTTTTCTGGATAAAACTACTGGAAATGAGAAAAATGGATCTAGCTTCAAAGGATCCTTGGATGGCTTGAAAGTTCTTGAAGTAGAATCATGACACGAAAACAGTTCAAGTAAGATTTTCACTCGAAATAAGATTGTTATAGTTGTAGAAATTGAATCAAAGTTTGAATATGAATATTACCTTGAATTAGAAAGATAACCTACTGTAAATAATAAAGGTTCCTTGATCTTAGATGATTACTTGGAATGGATTAGAAAGCTTGGAAGTAGACTTGCAAACTTGGAAGTATTCTTGATTTTTATGAAACTATACTTATGGAATTTATGAAGAACACTTAGAACTTGAAGATGGAACTTGAGAGAGATCAATTAGATGAAGAAAATTGAAGAATGAAAGTGTTTGTAGGTGTTTTTGGTCGTTGGTATATGGATTAGATATAAAGGATATGTAATTTTATTTTCATGTAAATAAGTCATGAATGATTACTCATATTTTTGTAATTTTATGAGATATTTCATGCTAGTTGCCAAATAATGGTTCCCACATGTGTTAGGTAACTCACATGGGCTGCTAAGAGCTGATCATTTGAGTGTATATACCAATAGTACATACATCTAACAACTGTGTATTGTACGAGTACTAATACGGGTGCATACGAGTAGAATTGTTGATGAAACTGAACGAGGATGTAATTGTAAGCATTTTTGTTAAGTAGAAGTATTTTGATAAGTGTCTTGAAGTCTTTCAAAAGTGTACGAATACATATTTAAAACACTACATGTATATACTGTGAAGACCCGTCCTAATCCATCCGGACGAATACATTACATTTGGTTACATCGCGAGGTACTTGACCCCTATATGATACATTTTACAAACATTGCATTCATTTTAAAAGGACAAACTTTCCTTACATCGAAAGTTGACGATATGCATACCATTTCATAATACATTCAACTATAATTGACTTAATAATAATCTTGATGAACTCAACGACTCGAATGCAACGTCTTTTGAAATATGTCATGAATGACTCCAAATAATATCTCTAAAATGAGCAAATGCACAGCGAAAGATTTCTTTCGTACCTGAGAATAAACATGCTTTCAAGTGTCAACTAAAAGGTTGGTGAGTTCATTAGTTTAACATAAATAATCATTTCCATCATTTTAATAGACCACAAGATTTCATATTTCCATTTCTCATAAATATACGTCCCATGCATAGAGACAAAAATATCATTCATATGGATTGAACACCTGGTAACCGACATTCACAATATGCATATAAGAATATCCCCATCATTCCGGGATCCTCCTTCGGACATGATATAAATTTCGAAGTACTAAAGCATCCGGTACTTTGGATGGGGCTTGTTGGGCCCGATAGATCTATCTTTAGGATTCGCGTCAATTAGGGTGTCTGTTCCCTAATTCTTAGATTACCAGACTTAATAAAAAGGGGCATATTCGATTTCGATCATTCACCCATAGAATGTAGTTTCAATTACTTGTGTCTATTTCGTAAAACAATTATAAAAGTTACGCATGTATTCTCAACCCAAAAATATAAAAGGGTAATAAGGCAAATGAAAATCACCTAATGTATTTTGTAGTAAAAATACATATGACTATATTGAACAATGCAGGGTTGGCCTCGGATTCACGAACCTATATCATTTGGATATTTATTAATACACATAATTGTAACTGAACAATTATATATATATATATATATATATATATATATGTTTCATATATTCATTTTATTATTTAAAATATTAATTTTTGTTATGTTATATGTATTAAATATATTTTTAACATATATATATGTTTATTAATAATAGTAGTTATAATAAAACCAAAATAATATTAATAGTGGTAAAAAAAATGATAGTAATTATAATACTTAATATTACTAATGAGATAATAATATTAATAATTCTATAAATGATAATTCTAATGATATTAATAATTATAATTGTAAAATATTAATTTTACTATTAATGATAGTTATGTTACTGATTTTAGTAATTAAATAATAATAATATTTGTGATAATACAAATAATAATACTTGTGTTAATATTAATAATTTTATTATTTATAAAAGGATACTAATACTAATATTTACGAAGATAATAATAATTTGTATTATTTTTCCTAATGATAATAATAATAAATACAATTAGGATACTTATAATAATTATTATAATACTAATAATAACAATAACAATAATAATCACAATAATAACAATAATAATAATAAACATAATAACAACTAATAATAAATTTAATAAAAATGAAATTACGAGTATATGCCCCATTAAAAGCCTTTTCTAAAAAGGATTGCTCCATAAGAGACTCGAACCCATGACCTCACATTAATCTAAAAACACCCCACACCACTCCTCTACCCCAGCTTTTCTGATTATAATCCCAGCCTAATACTATTTAATCCCATCTTTCGGCCCAAGTAGCAATTTATTTAATTACTCGGCCCAACTGCACAAATATAAGTTTTCGGCCCAACAGACAAGTATTAGTTTTCGGCCCAACGGAAGAGCTAGGTATCGGCCCAACACTTCCTTTTGGCAATAGTTCAGCTTCCCTTGAAAAGAAAAAAAAATGAGAATCGCCTAGGCTTAGTTTCGAACTTATGACCTCTCGTTTAAACACCCACTTCGTTAACCATTCGTCTACTACTCGATTTTATGTTTTAAATATCTCCTAAAACTCTTATAACTTATTTTATTTCATTTCTTCTTCTTCAACTCTTGACATCATCAATACATCATTTTCCATTTTCATAATCAAACAATTTGTTTCTTGGATTCCTTATAAATTGAACGTCAAACAAGGTAGTGAGCTGGAAGTGGGGTTCTCTAATTTCGTAGGCTTCCTCAAATAAGAAAACTTGGCACGTCCTAAAGCTTGTTCCCTAAGTCGGCCATCCCCACTCACGTATATATGGTGTTTCATTTTTTTTTTTTAAACGGATTCAAGAAGGTTGATCAGAGAGAAACGTAGCGACTTTTATGTGATAAATAAAGGCAGTTTGCATTGGTGGCAGTAATGGTGGCTTTGTGTTGGTGTTACAGCATAGGCAAGAGAAAAAAAAATGTAGTAGTAGCCTGAATGTGTCGGTTTAATGATGTAGGTGGTGTTCGATGATACAAGAGGGTGGTCATTTAGGATGGTGAAACAATGGTGATTCAATAGTGGCGTTAGATCGAGAAAACATAAACATGCTTGATGTGAGTTCACGAAAGGAAAAAGAAAGGAAAAAAATTGAAGAAAGATGGTGGTTACCGTTTGATCACAATAGAAACATAAACAAAGCTGCAGCAGTAGCGGTACAACAGCAGCTTTAATTGATTAGCAGCATTTTTTTTTAAATGGGTTTGCTTTGAAACAGTGAGGGTGATGAAAGTGATGATGATCGTGGTAGTTATTTAAATTGGTTGTCGTGAGGTTGAAGGTGGCGGTGGTGGGTTAAAGGTGGTGTAAGAGTAACCGATGGTAGTCTCAAGTGGTGGTTGCCGAAGTCATAAAAGAAGAAGAAAGGAAACAAGTAATGTGATGATAGTCAAGAAATAAGAATATGAAAATGGGAGTGATGATCATGGTTGGTTTGGTTTAGGTTTCACAAGTAAACGAAATGGGTTCTTGGTTTGAACTAGAATCGCAGAATTGAAGATGGTTCGTTGAGTGGTTTACAGTGGACATGAAGATATAAGTGTTGAGCAAAATAGAATTTGAACACAATAATGATAATAGTTGTTGAATGATTTTATCAATGATCGATTTGTTATCTAATAATTGGGTGTAGACAGGTAGAATCAAACCAAGGGAGAAAGAACAAAAAATATCAAAAGTGGAAAATGACTTCAAACGGAATTTGTTTGTATACTGAATTGAATTCAATATATTAACACAATCAGAGACAGGAACAAACTTCATAAAGGCTGATGTTGATATAAAATTGAATAATAAAAAAAATATATTAATAATATCTTAATAATAATAACACATTCCATATTATTAATAATTAATAACTATAATTACATTAATACTAATAATATTACAATATCATTAATAATGATAAAAATTATAATACTGTTATTAATTATAATAATAAATAATAATAATATCTAAAACAATGATAACAATTATTAATAATAATATGTTAATAATGATATCAATCATAATAATAATATTGAAGGTAAAGACAATAATAATAATCATCAAGGATAATGATAATAATATAATAATATAACAAAAAACATAACAATCAATATTATATTTGTATCCTAATATTATTAACCATGATATTCATATTTATTTTAAGAATGAAAGTAATAATATTATAACATATATATTTTAACTTGTATTTTATATATATATATTTTTTATTACAATATAGAAATATAAAAAAAATCTTATATATTTTTATATAGATTCATTTTAAATTACACTTAGTTACTTTGTATCTTATTTTACATATTCAATTCTAAAAATTAAATTTTTAAATCTCAATATATTATTTATATTTACATTTATATATACATATTTATTTACAAATAATTGTTCGTGAATCGTCAGGAATAATCAAAGGTCAAATGCATATAAGAAACAGTTCAAAATTTTTGAGACTCAACATTACAGTCTTTGCTTATCGTGTCCAAATCATGAAAAAAATAAAGTTTAAATTTGATCGAAAATTCTCGGGTCGTCACAGTACCTACCCGTTAAAGAAATTTCATCCCGAAATTTGAGTGAGGTGGTCATGGCTAACAATAAAAATATTTCCATGACGAATATGAGTTGATAAGTAGAGTTTTATTACCATAGAGTAATATGGATAACATAACTCGATTACTCGAAAGTATGAGTGAAGCTATCGCAAAAGATTGAAATAGGAAAAGTAAAGATTTGTCTAAACTTTTGACAGAGTCAAGGTTGAATTTCGAAAATAAGGTGCATCATAACTTTTGACGTTGCCTTGGTTGAATTCCGGAATTCAAGGGATATAAAGAAAATCTTCGAAATCTAAAAGATTTGATTCTTCGGCGAGTAAGGAAATTAAGATCTCTATAATTAAATACGGTGATCTACCTCGATTACTCAGTCTGATATTTCCATTACAAATTAAGCTCTTCCGTTCCATTATTCTCACCATTCCTATACTTTCTTTCTCAGTTCATACATCTCAAAAGATTGTAAAAATGCTTAATCCAGTTCTAATTCTTGATATTTTTCTAATTATCATTTCTGTCATCCTTCTTTTCAATCTTCCATCAGAAGAATCTGTTTACTTCTACTATTACCTTGGGGTGATACTATTATACCGTGTCTTTATATTGCTATCCGTATTAATATCCACGGTTTGTAATCTCCGTGTTGTTATTGGGCTTTATATTTTCTCTTATATTTTGGAATACCTGTTTCCGTCTTCTATAATCATTATCATTCACAGTTAATGCTCTCTCTTATTTGCTGTGATTTATACCCCCTTTCTATCTCGGAGCTTCATGCTTTTGTTTTCTTTTTGCAAGTAACGGTCTAGAATTCATAGGTGTGGAGTTTCGAATGAGCTTAATGTTCTAAACAAGAAAGAACGTATTAGCACGATTTGATTTGTCAAATTACCAGAATCACTGAGAATAGAACTATCAAGAATATATTTTCTTGATATGTTCAGAAGTTAATCAGAATGAAAGAGTTATGTAACATGGCACATGATGACGTTAAGGTCTGTGAATCATCACGTTCCATTAGAAACTCGGCATGAATTACTGTAATATAATCACGTTGATCAAGTGTCATTATATTATACTAACTCATGCATCAGTTCCCAACATTACTTCAATAACATTCATATTTTAAGCTCGAAAGTTTACAGAATATAGAAACTAACCGTTTCTATATGATGTAACACTGATATCATGAAGAGATTAATAATTTCAGATAAGATTAGTTATGAAAATATATTCAGAAATATCGAGGATATTTATAATGAAAGATACTATAATATCTCGGAATATCTAAGATCAGAGGATGATAGAAACTATTGTCCGCAAGGGTTTAGAGTAAAGAGCAAGATATTCGCTAAAGACTTTAGCAGGCATTGAATCATTTGGATTCTTTGAAGTCAAACTTATTCTTTGTGATTTGTCCACGGCTTTCTTCATAGTTTCGCATAATCTGCTTTTCGGTACTAAATTTTCTATTGAATGTTTCCAATATAATGATACACAGGAAGCACGAAGAGGTATATAATTTTCGAACAAGATTATTTATGAAAATATCCTCAGAAATATCGAAGATATTGATGAGGATATTTTTTGGAATTTCTAAGTTCGATAATTGATGGAGAAAGGTTTTCCGCAAGATTTTAACATGACTTCGGAGCAAGATATTCTCTAAAGATTTCAACGGATCCAGAATTATCTGGATTCTTTGAATATAGGGTATGGTCTTTGTATTTGGCCTTGGTCTCCTTCATAGTTTGCTCAATCAATTTTTATTTATTTTTTTTAGTACCAAATTTTCTATCGAGCGTTCCTAACATTTCCTTCTTTATTATCAAACTTTTGGCCGTTTAGACCATCTACCATTTTTCTGTTTCCTCTGCATTTAATGCTACGATATTTGAATCATCGGTTATCAATCCGAGGTGGTTTCAGGAGAATTGTATTTTTAGATGATTAAACGCTGATGGTACTATGGTGGAATATAAAAGGTTCCCCGGTAACAATAAAAGAGCGCACATATATATTTCAAGGTTATAATAAGGTTGTTTCGAACGAAAAGTCAAAGTTGACTTGCTGGAGCTGTGACAAAATTTGCTAATTTGGAAAGGGAATGCAAAGTTATTTTGGGTAATAATAACACTAAATGAATTAGCACAACTACGTGTTAAACGTTTACTCAGTTTCTGAGAGTTTTTCATATGCATAACTAAATGCATCAATCTTTTCTCCTGTAGATGAAGTGCGGTTGATTCATCTTCTCGATTGAGGTGTTTTCAAGGATCATGAAAGGTTTGAACGCGGATTATAATTGTCAGGATACAAATGAGGTTTAAGATAAAATCAAGTGGCAAACTTGAAGAATTATTTAGTTTCATATGTTATAATCAGTATTTTAATTCACTTTAATTATCCAATATTATTAGTCCACAGTCGATAGTCCACAGTTTACAGTCCAATAATTCATATATAGTTTAATATATAATATTCGAATTAATTAATACGTATCGTGACCCGTGTACATGTCTCAGACTCGATCACAACTCAAAGTATATATATTATTTGAGAATCAACCTCAACCCTGTATAGAGAACTCGATCATTACTGCATATAGAGTGTCTATGGTGATTCCAAATAATATATATAGATGCGTCGATATGATATGTCAAAACCTTGTATACATGTCCCGATATTTAAAGTGCGTAAAATAAATAACAGAAATTAAATGACGATAAATTAAATGCGTAAAGTAAATAACAGAAATTAAATAACGATAAATAAAAATGCGATAATTAAATTGCGATAAATAAACTACGATAACTAAAATGTAATCAGTTAGCTAGGAACAGTTAGCGTGGATTCTTAACAAAATTTCAATTAGTTAATTCGTTTGTTTCTAACAACTTTTATTTTGTCCAATGTTTTCTTCATTATGCCACTTGTTGGATTGTGATAAATCAAAATTCCAAATATGAAATTGAATATAAAAAAAAAGGTTATTCTGCGGTGAACGGATTTGTATCTCTGTAGATGTAAGTAGGATAGTAAATGGATGTTGAATCAGATTCGAAGAATGTACAGTATAACCTATTAAAGTGAAATCTAAATATTCCTCGGGTATTACCTACCCGTTAAAATATTTTCGCCATTAACAGTTTATACGAAAGAATTTTTAATTACAATCTTTATGAAAATATACTTACATATATATTTTCTTAAGATGTAATCATAGATTTAATGAGTTAATATAATATTAATCTCATTTGATTTACCGTTAGAACTAGAATATATAATCTCTAAAACATTGAAGATTACATAATCGTCATGTCGAACGAAGATAAATGATGTAGAACGATTCGCAGATTGATGATTATGCTCGAGGTACATAATTAGATGTTGAGGTGTATGATGTGAACTTGAGTTGTTGGTGGTACTGGTATTGATGTTGGTGCTGGTGATGTTGCTGAAGCTGGTACGTTTTGCACCATATTCTCCAAATTGATTACTAGAGCGCGAAGTTCATTGACTTCTTGTATTACTCTGGGATGATTGTCGGTCAGAACGAGCGGATGAATAAGGTTTAGAATCTGAGTTATGATATAGCCGTGGCGAGATATTCGAGAAATGAGGGTGAAAATGGTGTTACGAATAGGTTCGCCGGTAAGTGCTTCAGGTTCTTCGCCAAAAGGTGAATTCGGTTAGTGGAAGAGATCGCCTTCTGCGCGTCTCCATTGATTAAGTCGACTACGAATCCATCAGATGAATTGGTGATGGATGATTGGTTGATTCATTCTGCTGACGTTGCTTCCGGAGCTTAGATGACTATCCATTCGGAATAATTGTCGGGATAACTATCGGAATAGCTGTCGGAATCCTAGGGACTCGAACTAGTTGAAGGATTCATCTCGTACGATCAGATGAAGGATTTTCGATAAGAAATAGATTATAGGATGTAGATTAGTATCCTGCAATACATAATTTACATATGCATATGTAATACTAAAATCTCGTAAGTTATGGAGGAATCTACGGAAGCTGTCAGGTAAAGATAACAATAACAGATACGCTAAGATATGAATTAGCAGATACGCTAAGATATGAATTTTGTCTATACACTATTCATGCAGTCAATGCAATAAGATGTGTCTTGACTAAGAATAATAAGCAGGTAATTTACTAAGGATGATAAACAAATGATTTCTGACAAAAATGATAAGCAAAACTTTTGACATGCAGACACGGTCGAAGTCCAGACTCACTAATGCATTCTAACGACTTATCAGTTAGACACACTAATGCAGACCCGGTTCACTAAGACCACCGCTCTGATACCAACTGTGAAGACCCGTCCTAATCCATCCGGACGAATACATTACATTTGGTTACATCGCGAGGTACTTGACCCCTATATGAACAAACATTGCATTCGTTTTAAAAGGACAAACTTTCCTTACATCGAAAGTTGACGATATGCATACCATTTCATAATACATTCAACTATAATTGACTTAATAATAATCTTGATGAACTCAACGACTCGAATGCAACGTCTTTTGAAATATGTCATGAATGACTCCAAATAATATCTCTAAAATGAGCAAATGCACAGCGGAAGATTTCTTTCGTACCTGAGAATAAACATGCTTTCAAGTGTCAACCAAAAGATTGGTGAGTTCATTAGTTTAACATAAATAATCATTTCCATCATTTTAATAGACCACAAGATTTCATATTTCCATTTCTCATAAATATACGTCCCATGCATAGAGACAAAAATATCATTCATATGGATTGAACACCTGGTAACCGACATTCACAATATGCATATAAGAATATCCCCATCATTCCGGGATCCTCCTTCGGACATGATATAAATTTTGAAGTACTAAAGCATCCGGTACTTTGGAAGGGGCTTGTTGGGCCCGATAGATCTATCTTTAGGATTCGCGTCAATTAGGGTGTATGTTCCCTAATTCTTAGATTAACAGACTTAATAAAAAGGGGCATATTCGATTTCGATCATTCACCCATAGAATGTAGTTTCAATTACTTGTGTCTATTTCGTAAAACAATTATAAAAGTTGCGCATGTATTCTCAGCCCAAAAATATAAAGGGTAAAAAGGCAAATGAAACTCACCTAATGTATTTTGTAGTAAAAATACATATGACTATATTGAACAATGCAGGGTTGGCCTCGGATTCACGAACCTATATCATTTGGATATTTATTAATACACATAATTGTAACTGAACAATTATATATATATATATATATATATATATATATATATATATATATATATATATATATATATATATATATATATATATATTAACGATATCATTTGTATATTAATAATATATATATATATATATATATATATATATATATATATATATATATATATATATGTTTCATATATTCATTTTGTTATTTAAAATATTAATTTTCATTATGTTATATGTATTAAATATATTTTTAACATATATATATGTTTATTAATAATAGTAGTTATAATAAAACCAAAATAATATTAATAGTGGTAAAAAAAATGATAGTAATTATAATACTTAATATTACTAATGAGATAATAATATTAATAATTCTATAAATGATAATTATAATGATATTAATAATTATAATTGTAAAATATTAATTTTACTATTAATGATAGTTATGTTACTGATTTTAGTAATTAAATAATAATAATATTTATGATAATACAAATAATAATACTTGTGTTAATATTAACAATTTTATTATTTATAAAAGGATACTAATACTAATATTTACGAAGATAATAATAATTTGTATTATTTTTCCTAATGATAATAATAATAAATACAATTAGGATACTTATAATAATTATTATAATACTAATAATAACAATAACAATAATAATCACAATAATTACAATAATAATAATAAACATAATAACAACTAATAATAAATTTAATAAAAATGAAATTAAGAGTATATACCCCAGTAAAAGCCTTTTCTAAAAAGGATTGCTTCATAAGAGACTCGAACTCGTGACCTCACATTAATCCAAAAATACCCCACACCACTCCTCTACCCCAGCTTTTCTGATTATAATCCCAGCCTAATACTATTTAATCCCATCTTTTGGCCCAAGTAACAATTTATTTAATTACTTGGCCCAACTGCACAAATATTAGTTTTCGGCCCAACAGACAAGTATTAGTGTTCGGCCCAATGGAAGAGCTTGGTATCGGCCCAACACTTCCTTTTGGCAATAGTTCAGCTTCCCTTGAAAAGAAAAAAAATGATAATCGCCTAGGCTTAGTTTCGAACTTATGACCTCTCGTTTAAACACCCACTTCGTTAACCATTCGTCTACTACAAGATTTTATGTTTTAAATATCTCCTAAAACTCTTATAACTTATTTTATTTCATTTCTTCTTCTTCAACTCTTGACATCATCAATACATCATTTTACATTTTCATAATCAAACAATTTGTTTCTTGGATTCCTTATAAATTGAACGTCAAACAAGGTAGTGAGCTGGAAGTGGGGTTCTCTAATTTCGTAGGCTTCCTCAAATAAGAAAACTTGACACGTCCTAAAGCTTGTTCCCTAAGTCGGCCATCCCCACTCACGTATATATGGTGTTTCATTTCTTCTTTTTTTTTAAACGAATTCAAGAAGGTTGATCAGAGAGAAACGTAGCGACTTTTATGTGATAAATAAAGGCGGTTTGCATTGGTGGCAGTAATGGTGGCTTTGTGTTGGTGTTACAGCATAGGCAAGAGAAAAAAAAATAACGTAGTAGTAGCCTGAATGTGTCGGTTTAATGATGTAGGTGGTGTTTGATGATACAAGAGGGTGGTCATTTAGGATGGTGAAACAATGGTGATTCAATAGTGGCGTTAGATCGAGAAAACATAAACATGCTTGATGTGAGTTCACGAAAGGAAAAAGAAAGAAAAAAAATTTGAAGAAAGATGGTGGTTACCGTTTGATCACAATAGAAACATAAACAAAGCTGCAGCAGTAGCGGTACAACAGCAGCTTTAATTGATTAGCAACATTTTTTTTTTAAATGGGTTTGCTTTGAAACAGTGAGGGTGATGAAAGTGATGATGATCGTGGTAGTTATTTAAAGTGGTTGTCGTGAGGTTGAAGGTGGCGGTGGTGGGTTAAAGGTGGTGTAAGAGTAACCGATGGTAGTCTCAAGTGGTGGTTGCCGAAGTCATAAAAGAAGAAGAAAAGAAACAAGTAATGTGATGGTAGTCAAGAAATAAGAATATGCTAATGGGAGTGATGATCATGGTTGGTTTGGTTTAGGTTTCACAAGTAAACGAAATGGGTTCTTGGTTTGAACTAGAATCGCAGAATTGAAGATGGTTCGTTGAGTGGTTTACAGTGGACATGAAGATATAAGTGTTGAGCAAAATAGAATTTGAACACAATAATGATAATAGTTGTTGAATGATTTTATCAATGATCGATTTGTTATCTAATAATTGGGTGTAGACAGGTAGAATCAAACCAAGGGAGAAAGAACAAAAAATATCAAAAGTGGAAAATGACTTCAAACGGAATTTGTTTGTATACTGAATTGAATTCAATATATTAACACAATTAGAGACAGGAACAAACTTCATAAAGGCTGATGTTGATATAAAATTGAATAATAAAAAAAAATATATTAATAATATCTTAATAATAATAACACATTCCATATTATTAATAATTAATAACTATAATTACATTAATACTAATAATATTACAATATCATTAATAATGATAAAAATTATAATACTGTTATTAGTTATAATAATAATAATATCTAAAACAATGATAACAATTATTAATAATAATATGTTAATAATGATATCAATCATAATAATAATATTGATGGTAAAGACAATAATAATAATCATCAAGGATAATGATAATAATATAATAATATAACAAAAAACATAACAATCAATATTATATTTGTATCCTAATATTATTAACCATGATATTAATATTTATTTTAAGAATGAAAGTAATAATATTATAACATATATATTTTAACTTGTATTATATATATATATATATATATATATATATATATATATATATATATATATATATATATATATATATATATATATATATATATATATATATATATATATATATTATTACAATATAGAAATATAAAAAAATCTTATTTATTTTTATATAGATTCATTTTAAATTACACTTAGTTACTTTGTATCTTATTTTACATATTCAATTCTAAAAATTAAATTTTTAAATCTCAATATATTATTTATATTTACATTTATATATACAAATTTATTTACAAATAATTGTTCGTGAATCGTCGGGAATAATCAAAGGTCAAATGCATATAAGAAACAGTTCAAAATTTTTGAGACTCAACATTACAGTCTTTGCTTATCGTGTCGAAATCATGAAAAAATAAAGTTTAAATTTGATCGAAAATTCCTGGGTCATCACATATACATTTTAACTGAGTCGTTAAGTCATCGTTAGTCGTTACATGTAAATGTTGTTTTGAAACCTTTAGGTTAACGATCTTGTTAAATGTTGTTAACCCATTGTTTATTATATCAAATGAGATGTTAAATTGTTACATTATCATGATATTATGATATATAATATATCTTAGTACGATATATATATACAGTTAAATGTCATTACAATGATAATCGTTACATATATGTCTCGTTTCGAAATCATTAAGTTAGTAGTCTTATTTTTACATATGTAGTTCATTGTTAATACACTTAATGATATATTTACTTATCATTTAACATAATTAACCAAGTGTATCAATATCTTAATTTGATTCATATGTACCTAGTAAGACGTTGTTATAACGATAATCGTTATATATATCGTTTTCGAGTTTCTTAATTTAATAGTCTCATTTTTATGTATATAACTCATTGTTAAAATACCTAATGAGATACTTACTTATAATAAAATCATGTTAACTATATATATAACCATATATATGTCATCGTATAGTTTTTACAAGTTTTAACGTTCGTGAATCACCGGTCAACTTGGGTGGTCAATTGTCTATATGAAACCTATTTTAATTAATCAAGTCTTAACAAGTTTGATTGCTTAACACGTTGGAAACATTTAGTCATGTAAATATCAATCTCAATTAATATATATAAACATGGAAAAGTTCGGGTCACTACAGAACTATCCTATCATGTTACATTTCTCGGCTCATTGATTTGGCCGAAAACTATCACCACCGAGACCATCACTAAACTTATTGGGTCTTGTGTGATTATTCGATGAAAACATAACCATCATATTTTCCATGCTCAATCACTTCAATCTCAAACCCTTTTTCTGTGATTCTGTATCGAGCAACCTCTACCACAACAAATCATCAATTAATTCGTCACCTTTTACATCTCTACTTACTTTCTTGTTCGATTAAACCCATAAACCGATCACCACCTTCACCATTATCAAACACAAATCGAACCACCATAGAACTAACTGTAACTGTTATGTTTCTGTTTACACTCGAATATTTTGGAAACCAGATCCACCACAACAAACACCTCATTCCCACTATTCGCGTTATATTTTTTTTTCTTTGTTTCAACAAGCATAAACTTGTATACTGTGCTGATGTTATACTTCTGTTTACAGCCCAAAATCCACCTTTAATCTCTCATATTTGAATTTGTTTCTGTTGATAACAAACCCAACCCAAGACCACCTTCATCAACAAGACAACCACCAACACTCACAAACCCATTCATTTTATTTCATTTCTTTTTCCTACCGCAGTTAATTATTCCTTCTGTCTAGCAAATATAAGTATAGACATTGAGGAAATTATGATCACAATATAAAGTTGTTCACTTTACAGCAGGGGATGATATATGCAAGTGGAACCAAAAGTTGAAAGTCATAGCAATCCATAATGGGAGACATAAGGGGACGTACGGTTGGTTTATCTTATTTTATTTTAGTAATTAGATTATAGAAATTAGTGATGTTAATGGATTGATGATGTTGTAGTGGGATAATTAAATAAGGAACCGAAGACCCCACTCAAATTCATGTTCAAACTATCCATGAATCTGGATACTTACTCTATTAGAAACATTGCTACATTTTCCCTTCTTCCTTTCATTTTTGGGTCAGTCGAATAACAACCCATCACAAACTGGAGTAATGCTATTTGTTTTTTTAAACATTGATTAATGGACTAACTAATTGGGCTTCTAGTTGGTTATGTTGGGCCAATCTTTGGTTGGGTTATTATCGGGTTAGAATCAGGAAAACAAAAAAAAACGATACTTATCACGTGATAATTATGATTTATATGATGGAGAACGTTAACGAAGATAAGATGACAATAATTGTGTTATATGAATTTTGTGAGGTTATAAATAATGGCGATGAAGTGAGTACGTGAGGAAATGGATATTGACGAGATGATTAGATGATAATGATGATGATATTAATGCAATGATTTAAGAATAATGATGATGATTAAGATGGAGTATGATGTTATGATGTTAAGCATGGATGATGGTGTCAATGATTATGATCACGAATGATAGTATGATGATGTATGTATGTTGATTATAAGATGAGAGGAACAAAGAAAATGAATTAAATGAAAATAGAATCTATATTAAAACATAAATGAAAGAACGAAGGAGTGGTTTAGGTTGTTTGGTTTAACCGAGAGGTCTCGGGTTCGAGCCCCGGGTGTGACATTATGTTTCTTTAAAGAAGAAAAAGAAGACAGACAGTTATATTAGGTTAAGTAAATTTGGTGTATCCATTAAATCAGAAATGGAGTGATAGAGGAGTGGTTAAAGGCGTTATCGGGTTAGCGGGAGGTCACGGTTCAAATCCGGACTTGGAAATTTTTCTTTTAAGGGCTACTTCTTTGAGGTAGTTTATATATTACTTATTATTATTATTATTATTATTATTATTATTATTATTATTATTATTATTATTATTATTATTATTATTATTATTATTATTATTATTATTATTATTATTATTATTATTACTATTAATGTTACTAAAATCATTAATTTCAATATTAACATATAATTATTATTATTATTATTATTATTATTATTATTATTATTAAATGATAGTATTAGTATTATTATTAAAATTATTATCATTTTAATTAGTATTATCATTATTATTAATATTATTATTATTATTATTATTGTTATTATCATTATCATTAAAATTTACATTTTAATTAAAATTATTACTATCATTATTATTATTTTCATTAACATGATTTTTATATATAATTTTATTTACATTATTTTTATTATCAATATTATTATCATTAATATTATTATTATTACAGTAATATTATTACTACAAACATAATAAAATTATTTACATAAATATTTATATATAACAAATTTTGATTTAACAATATAAGTATATAGATATATATGTATTAATATAACCATATGTATACATATTAATATACAAAATAAATATATAACCTTTGATATAACAAATATATTACTAAACTAGATAAGTAATATATATAAACTAGTTTGATTATTATTACATGTTAATTATATGTGTTAATATATATAAATGATATAGGTTCATGAATCCAAGGCCAACCATGCACTGTTCAGTATCGTCGTATGAATATTTTTACTACAAAATATCGTATTGTGAGTTTCATTTGCTCCATTTTTAAATGCTTTTGCAATATATATTTTTGGGACTGAGAATACATGCGCTGCTATTATAAATGTTTTACGAAATAGACACAAGTAATCGAAACTACATTCTATGGTTGGATTATCGAATCGAATATCACCCTTTTTAGTCTGGTAATCTAAGAATTCGGGAACAGACACCCTAATTGACGCGAATCCTAAAGATAGATCTATTGGGCCTAACAAACCCCATCCGGGTTACGGATGCTTTAGTACTTCGATTTTATCATGTACGATGAGAGTCCCGGAATGATGGGGATATTCTAGATGCGTTTTGTTAATGTCGATTACCAGGTGTTCACCATATGAATGATTTTTATCTCTATGTAGTTTGTGCGAAATGCCTGATATGAGATGATGTTTATGAAAAATGAAAATAGAAATCTTGTGGTCTATTAAAATTATGGAAACGATTGATTACGATAAACCTATGAACTCACCAACCTTTTGGTTGACACTTTAAAGCATGTTTATTCTCAGGTATGAAAGAAATCTTCTGCTGTGCATTTGCTCATATTACATGGAGTCGTTCATGACATATTAAAGTCAGTACCTCGAAATGGGACCAAATGTTGAAGACTTCGTCCATATGGATTAGGACGGGTTATCACAGGTAATTCCTCCGGAAAAACTTCAAGAAATTCCTTAACTATAGGAACGTCTTCGGGTCTCCTTTCTTCAGGTACATGTTAGCTTACGTGAGCCATAAACGCGATACATCCCTTTCTGACATACTTCTGAACTTTCAAGCAGTTAATGAGATGTAATTGTGAACCGTTCTTCTCTCCATAAATCATCATAGGTTCACCGTCAGCAATAGGAATACGAATAGCCTTTAGGTCACAGACCACTTCGGCTTTGTTATCAGCTAACCAGTCCATTCCAACCACAAGGTCAAAACTTCCCAATTTAATAGGTATCACATCAATGCTAAAAGGCTTACCCTCTAACTTCAAAGTACAACCACGATAAATCTTATCGGCTCTCATCAAATTACCATTCCCTAGTTCTATGGAATACACGTTATCTAAGGGAGAAACAGGGTTCTTAACATTATGACAAATATCCTTAGATATAAAACTTCTATCAGCACCAGTGTCAAACAAAACGTAAACATGTTAATCATTGAATGAAAACGTACTCGTGACTAGTTTCGGATCATCACGAGCTTCCGCAGAGTTGTTGTTGAACGCCCTGCCTCGAGCATTCCCATTGTTGTTGTTCTTAGGACAGTCTCTCTTGAAATGACCCGGCTGTCCGCAACCAAAACAGTTCTTAGCATTACCAGCATTATTCACATTGTTTGCAGTGTTGTTATTGGTATTATTGTTGAGGTTAACTTTATAATCCCTTGCCAAATGGCCAAACTTCTTACACCGGTCACAAATCATAGCAGTACAGGTTCCGGTGTGATGCTTGCCACACTTCAGACATTGTAGCTTATTACCCTTATACCTAGGGTTAGTTCCAGTGACCCCAGTGTCGTTGCATTAGGTATCTTGCTTCTTAAACTGCTGTTGGTTATAATTCTTATCCTGACCACCGTTCTACTTCCTTTTACCATTATTGGACTTAATCTCATTTACTGCAGTACCCTTTACTCTCTGGGCAATCTGGTCCAATAACAAACTTGCCATGTCAATAGCTTCTTGCACAGTGGTGGGTTTAGAAGTAGTAACCCCACCTTGGATACTCTCACTCAAACCCTCGATGTACAGCTCAACCTTTCGCTTCTCAGGGGTAACCATTTCAGGACACATCAAAGACAACTCAAAGAATCTCTTGTTGTAGGCGGTAAGATCACTGCCTACCAACTTCAGCTCTCGGAACTCACGTTCCATCTTCTTAATCTCATTCTGTGAACAATACTCTTCAATCATTCTTTGCTTCAAGGTTTCCCAGAGTATAGCATAAGCTTGATCATGACCCAAGGATTGTGCATAGTTGTTCCACCAAGTGAGCTCACTGTTCGACAATGTGCCCGTAGCAAAACCCACTCGATCATTATTATTACACCCGCTGATGCGGAAAACCGACTCTAGCTTTTCAAACCAACGAGTGAGACCAATTGGTCCCTCCGTTCCGTTAAAAGAGTGCGGGTTGCAACTAGTGAATGTCTTGTAAGAACATCCGTTACGGCCTTGAATGCCATTCCCGTTGGTGTTGCTCGAACCACCACGATCATTGTGTTGGGAAATTACGATCTCACTAATTCCCACCACCCAGCCCAATGAAAAATAGTAAAGAAATAAGAACAATACACAACACAAGATTTAATGTGGAAACTCCAAAACAGAAGAAAAACCACCGGCCTCCAAAGAGAGAAATACACTATATCACAAATTGTTACAATGATATATACGACTCTCTTAAGCCAACTACACTCTCCAAAATATTTAACTAATACAACTCTCAAACAAGGGTAAGAAAGAAAGAAATAATCAAATACTTAAAGTGTATTGATTGGTGAAAATTGGAATGAAGACTTAGCCCTCCTTTTATAACCAAGTCACCTACCTCCAACTTTCTCCTCCCACCTATGTGGGATAACATCAAGATCCTTAACATTATAAGGATAACCGATATAGATGCTTCCTCGACGACAACTTCAAGATCCTCATCTTCATGCCTATGACATTATCTCCCAAGAGACAAAACTTGCATCTTTACCGAACATTGTCTAAACCGACAATCATTGTCATCACAAACAATCATAACTCTTAACAAGAATTATCATACTCCACCATTAAGAGTATAGCACTTAGAATATTACATTCCAAGCATTTCACCTCGGCACATGTTGTTAAACAACCAGCTGAAACTTTATGGTGCAACTGTTTGGCTTTCCTGAAAGTCCCATCAGCTACAACATCAGTTTCCACCACACAACCTGCATCAACGCCAAACCAATGCCCATGTGTAATTGTGGAACCGCTAACGAACATCCCTTTCCATGGTAGCGGGGACACACCATGAGGATGACGTGACTTTAGAGGAATTCGTCACTCTCCGTAACAACGGAGACAATGTTAGAGTCTTTAGAGCCATTTACCGAATTAGCTCCACCTGGACAATTAACCCTTACATGCCCAGTCTTCCCGCACCTCCAGCATATCAGATTCTTCTCAGAGTTTCTATTTCGCCTATCCGAACACAACACTATCGTATCTCCTGATGACAAGACCCCGTTACCTTCCAGTCTTTTATCCTCGGATAGGAGCTTGCTAGTAACGTCTTCAAACATCATAGTTTTCTTCCCATACATCAAAATAGGTTTCATGTGTTCATAAGACGATGACAAAGATAATATCAACCTCAAAGCTTTATCTTCATCATCCACTTTAACTCCAATAGCTTCAAGTTCCGAAACAATACCATTCAAAATGCTCAGATGATCTAAAATCTTTGAACCCCCATCCATACGCAGAGTATGAAATTGTTCTTTAAGACACAACCGATTTGAGATGCCCTTGCCCTGGTACAACTGCTCTAGTTTAACCCAAAGCTCATTTTCCGTTGATAACCCGTGCACATTTGCAAGCACGTTCTTTGCAAGACACAAATGAATCGCACTTGATGCCCTCAAATCCATATCATCCCATTCTTCTTCATCGAACTTACTGCTAGAATCACTGCCAGGAACAAGGGTGGGTTTACCTTTCAATGCCTTGTGTAACCCGGACTGAATCAACACATCCTTGACTTGAACCTGCCATAAGCCAAAATTGATCATCCCATCAAATTTCTCTACATCAAACCTCATTGGACTGAACTTCGACATCGTATCCGTATCCTATAAACAACACTTTCTCTGATTTTGCTCACGTTTTGAATAGCCAAAAGATGTAGCAGTAGCCAGGACCCTTTAAATTGGAAATCCACAACTCGCCACTAACAAATCGAACTATTACTACGAATCAGAAAAAATATTGTCTAACCAGATACCCTATACGATCAATAGAACTCATTTCTAATGTGGACGATCCACTCCCGTGGCAACCACAGAGCATACTCCGACTCCTATAACCAAGACCCCCGTCAAACCTGACGCTCTGATACCAGTTGTTGGGAAATTACTGTCTCACTAATTCCCACCGCCCAGCCCAATGAAAAATAGTAAAGAAATAAGAACAATACACAATACAAGATTTAACGTGGAAACTCCAAAACAGGAGAAAAACCACCGGCCCCCAAAGAGAGAAATACACTATATCACAATTTGTTACAATGATATAGACGACTCTCTTAAGCCAACTACACTCTCCAAAATATTTAACTAATACAACTCTCAAACAAGGGTAAGAAAGAAAGAAATAATCAAATACTTAAAGTGTATTGATTGGTGCAAATTGGAATGAAGACTTAGCCCTCCTTTTATAACCAAGTCACCTACCTCCAACTTTCTCCGCCCACCTATGTGGGATAACATCCTTCACAAAGTAACCATATCAATTTCTATCAAAAAATAAAACCAACACATTGCTGTTGCGGGTGTTGTTGAACTCTCTTAATAACTCGGCTCTCCTTGCTGCAATGCCTTCAGCTACAAGTCTTCTGATCTGGGCAGCAGTGTATTCCTTCGGAGGCATCTTCAACATAGAAAAAAATATACACCAGGTCAGTGTCAAAACAACGTATATATAAAATATACTAGTAACGAGTGTTGAAGACTAGTAAATAATAATAGTATGAAAAGATTCGTAAGTAGTGAGAAATAGTGTAAGTAGTACAAGTAGTGACAGTAGTGACAGTAGTGACAGTAGTGATAGTAGTGATAGTAGTGGTAGTAGTGACACTAGTGTTATGTAGTGACAGTAGTGGTAGTAGTACTAAGCAGTGACATTAATGGTAATCATGGTAGTATCACATAACACAAGTATTATAATCATACAATGTTACTAAATATAGGATATTACCGCATGCAATGAAAGATAATAATTATTCATAGCATAATCCACCATTATTAAAATAAAATCCAAAAGTAATAAACCAAATTCCAAAAGTGATAAACCTAAACAATAATCATAATGTACTAGTAGCCCGGTTTAAAACACACGGTAAGTCTTATATAATCAATTAAAGAAAGGATGGTGGATGAAAAAGAAAAGAAAGCTCAAGGTCGAATGACCCTTCACTTCCTCTTCTATTTGGTACGAGAGGCAGGTCCATCATTCCTCTGCCTATCACGTTCTGCCTCCAATGCAGCAACCCTGGCAGTCAAGGCTGCTATCAACCTCTCCATATCAAAGAACCTTGCTTCAGTCTCGTACGTATAATTGTCTATGGACCTAACCCTCGAGTCCAACCTATCAAGATCATCGGGATGCGGGTATGTCCTCGCAACATCACTCAAGGCATTAACACGATCAACCACATCCCTGTTTTAGTTAGTGTGAATCAAGTCTAGTTCATAAAGATTAACGGGATAGTTAGGTATCTGATGAGGGACAGGAGCAGGTGCTGGAGCATGAGCAGGTGTATTTGCATCAGCCACATTTGAGTTGTTGCTACTATTTTCGGAATCCTGAGACATCTAACTCACAATACAAGAAAGAAAGCAGATTAGTCAAACACATAATGTTAGTCATAAAGTATTCATGTAATGACTAAGTCCCGGTCGTAGTCTAGACTCACCAAAGTGTCCTAATGACTAAATCAGATACACTAATGCAAGTCCTAGTTTCCCTACGAACTGTTAGCTCTGATACCATCTATAACGCCCCACCAAATTACCCTCTGACGGCGTGTTAATCAAGGTCCCACAGTTAACAGTTACGCCCTCTATATGAGACGTTCAAAGCAATCGCATTTAATTTTATTAATAGTTGACTTTCAAAATCATATGTCAATAAATCCCAAGATAGAAACACTGTTGTGATCGTAACCACAAACTAACAGTATTTAAACAGTTACAAAAGTTTTAAATGCGAAAGTAAATAATGTTTTTAAATAAGTATGCTGACTCCACGGCCAGACCAAGCATCAAACACAGCGGAAGTCTACCTCTTAAGGACCTGAGAATAAAACAAAACAGGTCAACAAATAATGTTGGTGAATCTACAGGTTTAAATTAATGTAACAGTATCTGAAAAACAGTTATCAGAAAATAGTTCGAGTTCATTGACCACGAGATTTTTCAAGTACAACTCCAAGTTGCGAAACGTTTACATAATCTATGAGCACCTGAATACTAGCAGTGACCAGAGTATAGAATCCACTACACTCCCTTTACCCCATAAAAATGTTATACATTTGTTCGAGTGTATCTAATGTTCAAAGTAAATGCGCCACGGTTAATATTGTTTGGGCGAGGTTGTCTAACCTAACGGATCCGTCCATCTAAATTGTGCTTACCCGATGGTATTAAAAGTATTCAAGCTAGAGGTTTTGTGAACAAACTCAATATGTATATATAGTACTCGTGTAAATATAAAAAGCATTTGAAAATGTAAGTACAACAGCGTATATTCTCATCCCTGAAAACATGTAAAAAGCGGGACTGTAGACTCACCTTAAGCTCAGAAAACTGTATCGATCAAATCGAAAGTAACAAGTAACCGGTGACAGAGTAAAATCAACCTAAACATAAATGTTGGTTACTAACATGCCTTACATACCCAAAACAAGCAATGTTACATCCATGATATATATATGTTTATATAAGTCCTAGTGCTCGTGTTAAAGTAATATATATATATTTATTTAATGTTCGTGTTCATCGGTTTATAACACACCAAAAGTCACAGAAATTTCGACCTTAAATCAAATGTTCTTAACTGACCAAATTAGCCTAAATAAATAGATTATCCGGAGACCTTTCCGAAAAGTGCAAGTTCGCCATCTAGTTCATCCTAGAACTCCGGGAATTGATTTTACAAGTTTAAGTAGTATTTTAGTGAATTCGTTGTAAGATTAATTATTAAGATTAATAAACTTTTCAACCAAAGTTCCAACTTTTATTCAAGATACATACTACATGTACACTTGACTTACAGGGCTCGTTTAACTAAAATTTATAACCATTAAATTCAACAATTTTCATAAAGTCAATGAGTTAAGATTTTGAAATGTGTGTGACACCCGGTTGACTCATTCCCAAGTTAAAACCGTTTAAAGACCTTAGCTTTGTTCTTAAGTTTCACCTAAAAATTTTTTATGAAAAGTTCTTAACACAACATTAGTGATTATCTATCTTCCGTTTGACCCATTATCCACTGTCTAACACCGAAAAGGTTTTATTCCCCAAACCGCCCAACATTTGCTCCCGAAAGTAAAACGCGTCAACTTTGACAGCCCATAACTCGATCAATATGACCCCAAATCGAGCAAGGCCAGTGATCATAGCTTCATATTCAAGTTGTTTATCTACTGAAATTTTTATAGAATTTTTAACCATGCGGATTAAGAGAAATTAACGTCCTAATGATTGTCATTCGTCCTAAATTACTGCAGCAGATTACCAACTTGTTTTGACGATATCTTAACGACCGTTTAGAGTTAGATGACGAGTCTTATATAAAAATTCATCTACTAAATGTGTAGAATTCAAAAATCAAGTTTCCATGAACTGATAAGATTTAGAAATCAACAGGATCAGGTGGATTTAAGAAACGTTTTGCCACAAACAATTGTTATTTAACCAATCCAATTACATATGATTAATTATCGAGCACTAATAGACTTATAGACAATATCATGTAACATATACGCAGAAGTATAATTAAAATCATTAATTATAGTTAGAGGTCTTACAATTAATTAGTTGTAAGAAAGAGCAAAGCACGGGCACGAACGAGCAAAAACGAGTAAAATAGTGGTACGTCATTGGTGGTTGCGTAGGATGGTACTTGGTGGTGTTGTGTTTAGTGATTTATTGAGAAATGAATCGATGTCCTTTTGTTCATGAGAGATCAAGTATAAATATTACAGTACATGCTTGTGTTTAGTTGGCTAAGTTAGTGGCTATCAATAAAGCCTTAATCTAATGCCACTACCAAAGCAATACATAGTGGCTATACATTAAATAAGCATGCCACTACTTAAAGTAACAAAATATCATAAATAAAGTCTTAAGCTAAGACAACTACTAAGGGAACAGTAATGATTTTTGTAATGATGGTTGTCTGTTGTCTAATAGTGTCTACATGAAATAGCTGGAAAAAAGGAGGGAAAAGTGGCAGATTGTAGGTTAAGGAGAATAAATGATACGTATTTTAGAGATGAGAATTTATGTTACATCCAAATAGATAAGTATGCCGTGAGGTACTAACGAAGTTATGAGAATTATGGGATAGAGTAGAACGTGAACTTGACCCGGTACTACGTCTCTACTTTGCAACTCTTGTATCCAATTCAACTTGTAAAGTCCAAGTATATATCTTTATTAGTTTAATGTAATTGTTGGTAACTTACCAACTTATTACTCGTATTATTATCTTATAATAATAAGGTTATTAATTGGTTTATATAATTTAACTCATATGTATTTTAATTACATAACATAATTATTAAAATAAGTTATCATACGTTTCATTGTCTTAAAAGACGTATTCCCTGTTTCCATTAACTGTAAGTTTTCTATGTACTTCTTGACCGAAGCATGTTTCTCATATCAAATATGTAATACATATTTATCAAGTATCCACTAAGAACTAAGCATGAATTCACATAATAATTCAAGTATAATTCATGTCATCCACCAAGGATAAGGTATGCATTTAAACATATAAAATTTTAAGTATTCACCGTTAAATTAATTAACAGACAATTAGCGTAAGTGATGGAAAAAGTAGGTTTGTTACACGTAACGCGACGTGTTCGCTGAATGGACAATTATATCCCGTTTTAATTGGGATCTTTTGGGGTATTTTGGTCTTTTACTTGGTGAACAGTTTGAGGGAACATAAAACTGATGCAAAACCTATCCTAACTCATTTAACACTCTTTCATCTACCCACATTCAATTTAGAGAGAGAGGATTGAGTTTTAGAGTGAGAGAGCTCACTTTGGGAAAGAAGAAGATCAAATCTCGCCCGAGTCCAAGTTTTAAAGTTATTCCCTACGTCCTTAGCTACGTTGTGATAGTGTTAGAAGTCTTAACTCCGTGTTTTGAGTTTTAATTGATTTATAGCTAGGGTTTGTGTATTTAAAGTTTGAAAGACCCATTTGGGGGTTAAATGGGTAAATTTGGGTTAAATCGAAGTATGAAAACCCAAAGGCTTGTAAACTAGGGTTTGGTCATGGGTTTGGTTTTTGTAAGTGTTAAAGTTGTTGTTAAAACACTAGTACACTTGTGTGTTAATGAAAGGTTGTTAATGGGTTCAAGTTTGACTAAAGTGCGAGTTTAAATGTTAAAATGGGTCAAATGGGCAATGGTTGACCTAGCTGGGTAAGATGGGTATGAAATACCCTAAGTTTGTGTTGGTTGGTGTTAGTAGACTTTAATCACTAGCTTTTAGTGATTTATGATGAGTCTTGGCCATTAATGTGCGGTTTTTGGTGTAATGGGTCATTTAATGCAAGCAAGTCATTAAATGCTCAAGAGTTAAGTGTTGGTGGTTAGTTCCACTACTTTGTATATTGATGTGAGTACTTAATGTATTAGGTACTTTGCGTGAAGCTTGCGGAGTTGTTAATCCATCGCCTAGTCGATAAGGTGAGTGGAATAATTATGTGTATATGTATATGGCGTATTTATTTGTGAATGTTATGGTATGAACCACGAGCCGGTAGTACCATAGCATGTGTGTAACGAGTGTCAAGTGTGAACCACGAGCCGGTAGCACTATAAAATGAAGTGTGAACCACGAGCCGGTAGCACTATAAAATGAAGTGTGAACCACGAGCCGGTAGCACTATAAAATGAGGCGTGAACCATGAGCCGGTAGCGCTAAAGTGTGAACCACGAGCCGATAGCACTATAAAGGAGTATGACTCAAATGCGTAGTGGCATGAACCACGAGAGCCGGTAGCGTCATAGCTTTACGTATGGTGTGAACCACGAGCCGGTAGCACCATAGCGTTTATGGTTAACCATAATATGTTGTTGGATATTGTTTAGCATGCTATATATATATATTGTGTTGAGCATATGCTAATGTGGTGTTGTGATAGTGTACGAGTTGTTAGCATTATGAGTATGATGGCATGCTATTTGAGTTATAATTTCGTATGAGGTATTTGGTGGGTGCGATTGCAAATAGATGGGTTATATATATGTAAGTATAATTGTTGCACTCACTAAGCTTTGCTTACCCCTCTTGTTGTTTACATTTTTAGGTACGAATATGGAGAAAGGGAAAGGGGTTGCCGGGAATTAAGTATCCCCAAGTTGGTTGCTAGTTGGAGCTTTTGGAAGTCGACCTAACGTTTTGGGTAGTTTGGCCCCAAACCATGCTCGAGTGTCGTTTGGTTTAAAACTATCATCTATGGGTTGAACTTGTATTACTTTCGATTAAGGGCCTTCATGCCCATGATGTAAACTTTAAACATGTTGTACGTTTAAATGGGTTGTAAGAAATGGTTTACATCTTGCGACCATTCGAATGGCGTGTGAATGGTTTATTATTAAAAAAAAATTTTGTCGGTTAAATACGGGTTGGGTTGTTACAAGTGGTATCAGAGCATGGTCTAAGGGATTTGGGCGACTTGAGATAAGTGCCTAGACTTAGACTTTATTGTGTATACACTTTATGCGGGACTTGTAGGAGATGGGTCGGACCGGGATTGGTTAGTGCCTAGGTCTATGTGAACTAACCTTGCACTAATTGTTTTGTGTTGTGTTTGCAATCATCAAGCGAGATAGACGTTGTACTAGCAAGTTAATGCGACGTGCTCGCGTAACAATGATTAGCTACCATTGTTACGGGTTCAAGTCGTGTCAAGCAAGCGATGTACGACGATTGTTGAGCAAGATGGAGCGGTGTGGTATATTTATGACTTGTCCTTCATTTCGTTGTTTAACCTATTCTGTTTTGTAGAATGAAGATGATAAATGGTCATGATACCAAAAATGGAGGCCGGAGCGAGGACTCTGAATTCACGGCCAAAGTTGAGGCCATCATTAAAAAGCAAAGAGCGAAATTTCTCGACGATGTCCGAAAGGTTTTCCAAGAATCGGTCGATGGGCAAGTAACCGAGTTAATCAATGAGCGAATGAATGCCGCGATCGAAGAGGCATTAGAAGCTAGAAACATTTATCCTCGGGGCGAGGGGGTGATGGTAATGGTGGATATGGAAGGCGAGACTTCCATTACAAAAATTTCAAGGATGCTCAACCTCCTATGTTTAATGGGGTAAGGGATCCGTTGAAGAGTACATGTTGGATCTCCGACATCGAGGGGGCCTTCCGTAACGCGAAATGTCCTCCTGAGAAGAAGACGAAGTATGGTTCTAGCATGTTGATTGAGGAGACGAAGTTGTGGTGGGAAGAATTTAAAAAGGAGTTCTTTGTTGAATATCGAACTCAAGACGACCTAAACACAATTCGGGACGAGTTGCGTGATTTGCGACAAGGTTCAATGGACTTGGTCACTCTCAAGTCTACTTTCTCGTCAAAGACTCATTTTTGTCCGGAGTACGTGGGTGATGACTGATAATGCTAAAAACGAACATATATTTCATAGCATTATCCCTCAAGAAAGACAAGCTTTTAGTTGCAATTGTTCTACGTACAAGTAATATTCGTTTAAATAATAAAAGGTGAAGACAAAAGACAGATTCGACGAATTGAAGACGCAAGCGATCAAAAAGCTCAAAAGTACAAAGTACAATCAAAGTGGTTCAAATTATTGATGAGAAACGTCTCAAAATTACAAGAGTACAAGACGCAAAACGCAAAGTACAAGATATTAAATTGTACGCAAGGACGTTCGAAAATCCGGAACCGGGATCAAAGTCAACGCTCGATGCAACGGACTAAAAATTACATGTCAACTATGCACATAAATATAATATAATATTTAAATAATTCTTAAAATTATTTATATATTATATTTATTTATAAAAACCGTCGACAGAAGAAACAAGCTCATGTGAGCTGGAAAAGCAGGCCATGTGATCGCATGGCTTGGCAGTTATAAAGCCATGCGATCGCATGGTGAATAGTACCAGGCCACATTCCTATAAAAGCACGCTCTGGTCGACTGAAATATATATCCATCCATCTCTCTATCTATCATACGTATATATATATATATATATATATATATATATATATATATATATATAAATATATTATATTTTAATTTTAATTTTAATTTTAAATTCTAATAATAAGGGTATGTTAGCGAATGTTGTAAGGGTGTAAGTCGAAATTCTGTCCGTGTAACGCTACGCTATTTTTAATCACTGTAAGTTATGGTTAATGTTATTTTTAAATTAATGTCTCGTAGCTAAATTATTATTATGCTTATTTAATGCTGAAGTAACCGTGATGTTGGGCTAAATATTAAAATTGGGTAATTGGGCTTTGTACCATAATTGGGGTTTGAACAAAAGAACGACACTTGTAGAAATTAGACTATGGGCTATTAATGGGCTTTATATTAACTAAACGATACCTCGTTAATTTAATATATAGACTTATAATTTGACGTATTTATATATAACCACATACGCTTGACTGGGTACGGTAGGCGGGATATCAATAAATACCAATAATTGTTCATTTTACCGGACACGAAACTGGATTAATAGTTAATAGACTTATTGAAACAGGGGTGGATTACATTCAAGGGTAATTGGTGTAATTATTAACAAAGTAGTAAAACCTTGGTTTACACGCAGTCGATAACCTGGTGTATTCATTAAACAAAGTATTAAGACCTTGTTACAATTCGAATCCCCAATTAGTTGGAATATTTGACTTCGGGAATAAGAATAATTTGACGAAGACTTCCGCATTTTATGATTATGACTGATGTACTATTATGGACAAATCCGTATGGACATATCGAATAATCCAGGACAAAGGACAATTAACCCATGGTAATAAAACTAAAATCAACACGTCAAACATCATGATTACGGAAGTTTAAATAAGCATAATTTATATATTTCATATTTAATTGCACTTTTAATTATCGCACTTTTATTTATTGTTATTATATTTAATTGCACTTTTAATTATCGTACTCTTTAATTGTCGTACTTTTTATTTATCGCATTTTTATTTATCGCAATTTCATTATCGTTATTTACTTTACGTTTTAAATTAAGTCTTTTATATAATTAATATTTTACATTAGGTTTTAACTGCGATTAAAGTTTTAAAATCGACAAACCGGTCATTAAACGGTAAAAACTCCCTTTTATAATAATAATACTACTTATATATATTTTTGTATTTTTACAATTATAAGTTAAAAATATAGCGTTAAGCTTGTTTAAAAGATCTCTGTGGAACGAACCGGACTTACTAAAAACTACACTACTGTACGATTAGGTACACTGCCTATAAGTGTTGTAGCAAGGTTTAGGTATATCCATTCTATAAATAAATAAATATCTTGTGTAAAATTGTATCGTATTTAATAGTATTTCATTATAAAAATAATACTATTTCATATACCCCTCGCATAACATCAAGTATTTTTGGCGCCGCTGCCGGGGAACGCTAAAATGCCGAAAGCGCAACGCTATAAAAAAAAGATTTTTATTAAAGTTTTATTAAGTTTTTATTTTGTAAAAATATACGTTTTTTAAAAAAAATACAAAAATATAAAAAGAAAAACAAAATATTTATATATTTTTAATAGTTTGTTATTTATATATAAAATTATAAAGTTTCTTTATTTTTTATTTTAGTTTTTAATACAAGTCTGGCCCGAAATCCTTATCCATGCGATCGCATGGATTTTTAATGTGAGGACCATGCGATCGCATGGCCCTGTCTGACTCGCCACATTTGACCATCCAACAATCATTACGTAATTATTATTAATATTATTTATTAAAACCCTAATTAGGGTTGTTTATTTAATTAATTAGTTTAGTTTTATTAGTTATTTTGTATATTTAGTTTAATTAGTTTTAATAAAATATAAAATTAATAGTTTTATAAAATAAATAATATAAAAATAATATTTTTATAAAAATTATACTTTTTACAACTTTAAGTTTATTTTTATATTTTGTATCTTTTTATTCGTTTTAGCGTAATATTTGTATTTCTCGCTCGTATTTAGTTCTAAGATATAGTTTTTGCCGTAGTTATTTTTATTTTTAGATTTCTAGGCGTTGCCGTAAAATCCCTTAAGTGTTTTTTCTTTAGACTAAGATTTAAGTGCTTTAGAATTTTGCGACGCCGTTTTTATATTTTTGTACCTTTTTAAGTTATTTCCGTTTTGGGATATAGTATTTCTCTAAGCTTTAATATTTTTAGACGTAACTTTTAATTCTTAGTTTTTAGTTCCTTAAATTTCGAAGCGCTACTTTCTTATTTTTATTTTTGGACCTTTTATTTTTCGACATTTTTCGACGCGCAATCTTTTTCTTTCTTATTTCTCGACGCTCTAGTTTTTAGGACTTAGATTTTTTTTCTATTTCTTCTCTAAAATTTTAAAACGAAAAATTATTTTAAGTGGTTAAATTGATAGACATCCATTTTCTGGTTCGTAGTAATAGTTGGATTTGTACGTGGACCGGGTTATTGGAGCCAAACAGTACTCAATTATATTGAGACTAAACGAATCCTGCCCCTCTGCTGCATCTTTTGGCTATTCGAAACGTGGGCAAAATCAGAAAAGTCTATTAATTTGATAACTTATATAATTTTTCTTATTTTTATAACTAATAGGATATTCAGTGAATGCACCGAGCAAAACGTTCACCACCTTTTGTACGTTCACCACCTGTAACTCGATCAAGACATCTAGCAAATATTGTCGCCGTTGATTTTTCTTTAGAATCGTCATCCAGTCGACCAAGTACTCCAATTCAAATTTTCGATAATCCATTTTTTGAACCCGACCTCACAATTGAGAATCCGGAGAATATTCAGGGACAATTCATAGATCCTGAACCACTAATCTTTCCTCCGGAACCACCAATTATTCAAACAGAGATTGTTGAGGAACCAACCATTAAATCAGAATCCTCTAGTGATTCAGATTCAACAAATTCAATTATGGAGAATCTGGAACCTCTAAGTATGGAAGACCGAATGAGAGCTAAACGCACTGGCCAAGGTCACGCAATTACTCAACCTGACATTAATGCGCCAGATTATGAAATCAAAGGACAAATCCTACATATGGTAACTAATCAATGCCAATTTAGTGGTGCACCGAAGGAAGATCCAAATGAACATCTTCGTACCTTTAATAGGATCTGTACACTATTTAAAATTCGAGAAGTGGAGGATGAACAGATATATCTCATGTTATTTCCCTGGACTTTAAAGGGAGAAGCCAAAGATTGGTTAGAATCGTTACCTGAAGGAGCGATTGATACATGGGATGTTTTAGTTGAAAATTTTCTTAAACAATTCTTTTCGGGATCTAAAGCCGTAAGACTTCAAGGAGAAATTGTTACGTTCACACAAAAGCCAAATGAAACTCTATATGAGGCATGGACAAGATTTGGAAAGTTATTGAGAGGATGTCCGCAACATGGTTTAGACACTTGTCAAATAGTACAAATATTCTACCAAGGATGCGACATCACTACAAGAAAAGACATCGATATAGCAGCTGGTGGTTCCATTATGAAGAAAACCGCAACTGATGCTTATAAAATTATTGATAACACTGCTTCCCACTCACATGAGTGGCACCAAGAAAAAGATATCGTTAGATAATCTAAACCAGCTAGAGCCGATTCTAGCCATGACTTTGATTCCATTTCTGCAAAGATAGATGCTGTCGAGAGACGAATGGAAAAGATGACTAAGGATATTCACTCAATAAGAATTAGTTGTGAGCAGTGTGGAGGACCACATTTAACAAAAGATTGTCTCAGTATTGAACTAACAATGGAACAAAGAGAGAATGTTTCATACATAAACCAAAGGCCTGGAAATAATTATCAGAATAATTATCAACCGCCAAGACCAATCTACAATCAAAATCAGAATTATAACCGAAATATTCTATACAACAACCAACAAGGTCCTAGCAATCAACAAGTATCCAATAATACTTACAATCAGCAAAGACCTATTTTTCAAAACAAACCACCACAAACCGATAATAAAAAGCCAAATTTAGAAGATATGATGTCGAAGCTAGTTGAATCTCAAACACAGTTTTTCACATCTCAGAAACAAACCAATGAACAAAATGCTCAAGCATTTAGAAATCAACAAGCTTCTATTCAAAATCTGGAACAAGAAGTAAGTAACCTAGCAAGATTGAGAGGTGAAAGAAAACCGAGAAGTTTACCTAGCGATACTAATGCTAACCCCCAGAATGAAACAGCTAAAGCCATTACCACAAGAAGTGGTATTACACTTAAACCACCTGAAATACCTGTAATTTCTGATAAGCTATTCCTACTCCACAAGAACCACAATCTGAACAAGAAAAGGAAAAAGAACCGGTAGTTGAAAAGGTTAATGAAGATAACACAGTTAAGGCTAAACCTTATGTTAAACCATACCAACCACCACTTCCTTACCCGAGTAAAATGTGAAAAGAGAGACTTGAAGCCGAGCAATCCAAATTCTTGGATATGTTTAAACAAATAAATGTAAATCTTCCTTTCATTGATGTGATTTTAGGAATGCCTAGATATGCTAAATTTTTGAAAGATCTAATCACGAATAGAAAGAAAATGGAAGAACTCTCGGCTGTTACAATGAATGCTAATTGTTCTGCAGTGCTGTTGAATAAGATACCAAAAAAATTATCAGATCCAGGAAGTTTCATAATTCCATGTTTTCTGGGTAGTCTTAGTTCAATAGAAGCATTGGCAGACTTAGGTGCTAGTATAAAGTTAATGCCGTATTCACTATACGCTAAACTAGACCTTGGAGAATTGAAACCAACACGAATAAGTATACAATTAGCCGATCGATCAGTAAAATATCCTAGAGGGATAATGGAAAACATGCTAGTTAAAGTTGGTACTTTAGTATTTCCAGTAGATTTTGTTATTCTGGACATGGAAGAAGATTCTCGAGTTCCTCTCATATTAGGAAGACCATTCTTAAACACGGCTAAAGCAATAATAGACGTGTTCGGTAAGAAACTGACCCTAAGTATAGAGGACGAGAGTGTTACCTTTTCAGTTGATAGAGCCATGCAACAACCGCAATCTGCAGATGATACACGTTATTATATTCAAACTATAGATTCACATGCAGAATTGTTAGAAGAATTTCCAGAATTACAAGGAACAGGAGAATGTTCTTTAGGAGAAGGAACTGAACCAATTGATGAAACTGAAATGTTAGCTACACTTATGGCTAATGGATATGAACCAATAACAGAAGAAATTCAAATGCAAAAAGAGGAAGACAGATATCGATATAAATCATCGATAGAAGAACCACCGACATTAGAGTTAAAGCCACTTCCAAACCATTTGGAATATGCTTATTTACATGATGAGTCTGAATTACCTGTAATAATATCGTCTTCTCTTACTGAAAATGAAAAATCTCAACTCATTTCTGTGCTAAAAGCTCATAAACCAGCTATTGCATGGAAGATTCATGATATTAAAGGAATAAGTCCTTCGTATTGCACACATAAAATCCTTATGGAAGAAGGTCATAAAACGTATGTGCAACGCCAACGAAGACTAAATCCTAATATGCAAGATGTTGTTAAGAAAGAAATTATTAAACTGCTTGATGCAGGTTTAATTTATCCAATTTCTGATAGTCCATGGGTAAGTCCAGTTCAATGCGTACCTAAGAAGGGTGGCATGACTGTCATCACAAATGAGAAAAATGAGCTTATTCCTACTAGGACTGTAACAGGATGGCGTGTTTGTATTGATTATAGAAAATTAAATGATGCCACCAGAAAAGATCACTTTCCCTTACCTTTCATTGATCAAATGTTGGAAAGATTAGCCGGAAACAGTTACTATTGTTTTCTTGACGGTTTTTCCGGATATTTTCAAATTCTAATAGCACCCGAAAACCAAGAGAAAACCACGTTCACGTGCCCTTATGGTACTTTTGCTTACAAACGCATGCCATTTGGACTTTGCAATGCCCCTGCAACCTTTCAAAGGTGCATGATGGCGATTTTTCACGACATGATAGAAGAATGCATGGAAGTTTTCATGGATGACTTTTCAGTCTTCGGTGATACATTTGAATCATGTCTAGTTAATCTTGAACGAATGCTTATTAGACGCGAACAATCAAATCTAGTACTTAATTGGGAGAAATGCCATTTCATGGTTAAAGAAGGCATCGTTCTTGGTCATAAAATTTCAAAGGAAGGAATTGAAGTGGATAGAGCTAAAGTAGATGTAATTGCTAAACTTCCACATCCCACCAATGTTAGAGGAGTTAGGAGTTTTCTAGGGCATGCCGGTTTTTACCGACGTTTCATAAAGGATTTGTCTAAAATTGCCACTCCTATGAATAAACTCCTAGAAAAGGATGCTCCATTTATCTTTTCAGATAAATGCATCAAATCTTTTAATATTCTTAAAGAAAAACTCACTAATGCACCGATTATGATAACTCCAAATTGGAATCTACCGTTTGAACTAATGTGCGATGCAAGTGATTTTGCAATGGGAGCCGTTTTAGGACAAAGGATTGAAAAACAATTTCAACTTATTTATTACGCTAGTAAGACGTTACAAGGAGCACAAACGATCTATACAACTACTGAAAAAGAACTCCTTGCTATTGTCTTTGCTTTTGACAAATTTTGTTCATATCTCGTTCTAGCTAAAACGGTGGTCTATATCGACCATTCTGCTCTTAGATACCTATTTTCAAAACAAGATGTCAAGCCACGATTAATCCGTTGGATCTTACTCTTACAAGAGTTCGATATTGAAATCTGAGATTAAAAGGGAGCAGAAAATCTCGCCGCTGATCATCTTTCTCGTCTTGAAAATCCTGAATTAGAAGTTCTAAATGAATCGGCCATACAAGACAACTTTCCTGATGAATATCTATTGAAGATAGATTATAATGAAATTCCATGGTTTGCAGACTATGCAAACTACTTAGTATGTGGATTCCTTGAAAAAGGATTATCGTACCAAAAACGAAAGAAATTCTTTAGTGATATAAAACACTATTTCTGGGAAGATTCACATTTGTTTAAAAGTTGTCCCGATGGAATAATACGCCGATGTGTATTCGGAGATGAAGCTAGTCAAATCTTAAACCATTGTCACACAGGACCAACAGGAGGGCATTATGGGCCTCAGCTCACAGCAAGAAACGTTTACGATGCTGGATTCTATTGGCCTACAATTTTCAAAGACGCACACCTTCTTTGCAAATCCTGTGATGCTTGTCAAAGGCCCAGAAAAATAAGTCAACGTGATGAAATGCCACAAAATGTCATTCAAGTATGTGAAGTATTTGACATTTGGGTATTGACTTTATGGGTCCATTTCCAAAATCTCATAATAATCTCTACATTCTCGTTGCCATTGATTATGTATCTAAATGGGCGGAAGCACAAGCTCTCCCAACTAACGATGCACGAGTTGTAGTCAACTTTTTAAAACGTCTTTTTGCAAGGTTTGGAACACCGAAAGCTTTAATAAGTGATCGGGGTACTCATTTCTGTAATAATCAACTTGAGAAAGTTCTCAAAAGATATGGAATAACTCATAAAATCTCCACTGCATATCATCCACAAACAAGTGGACAAGTTGAAAATACCAACTGAGCTTTAAAACGTATTCTAGAGAAAACCGTAGGATCAAATCCGAAGGAATGGTCCATGAAATTGAAGGATGTACTCTGGGCTTTTAGAACTGCCTACAAAACTCCAATTGGAACCACACCTTTTAAACTCGTTTACGGAAAAGTATGTCATCTTCCAGTAGAAATTGAACACAAAGAATTTTGGGCTTTGAAGACATGTAATCTTGATTTACATGAAGCCGGACGTCTACAATTAAGTCAACTAAACGAATTAGAAGAATTAAGACATGAAGCATATGAAAATTCGTTGATCTATAAAGAAAGAACGAAGAAATGGCATGATAAAAGAATCAGAAGTTCAAAAGAATTTAAAGAAGGAGACAGAGTTCTTCTTTTCAATTCACGATTCAAGCTATTTCCTGAAAAATTGAAATCAAGATGGTCTGGACCATTTATAGTCAAAAGAGTTTTCCCATACGGAACAATAGAGTTAATAAATTCAAATGGGATTGAATTTAAAGTTAATGGTCACAGAGTTAAACATTACATACATGGTCCGATGAAAGTTGACAATGAAGTCAATCATAATTTCATCACCCAAGAAAACCCTCAAAATGAAAACATAAATATGTTATCAACAACATATGAAAAATCAAAATTGGAAAATAGGGAGGATTCAAATTGGAGTGATGAAGAAGAATTCCTATATAAACCTCCCATTCCAAGAAACGAAGAAAAATGTGAACAAAAAGTTCAAATAGAAGTGAAAGAACCAAGAAAAGAACACCCAAAAAAGGTTTACAAACCAACTCGACTTACTAAAGCAGGAGACCCGGGTGAATTTATCATTTCTTGCTTGCTTAATGATGGTGCTGTATATAATTGTGATGACCCGAAAATTTCTGACCAAATTTAAACTTAATCTTTGTATGATTAACATTTCCGACACGATAAGCAAATTCTGTAAAACTGAATCTCAAAATTTTTGAACTACTTTTATATATTTAAATACCCTTCGGTTGTTTTCGACGATTCGCGAACAATTAGATGTAAATAGATACATATATACTATAACTTGAAAAAAAATAACAATGTATTAATTGTTTGATACCGTATAATTTCAAGTTATTTAGTAAACGATAGTAACATTCGTTTGTTAATTCGATTGATATTTAGATAAGTGAACTAAAACATTTAAGATGAACCAGTAAAACACTAATTTGCTACAGTATTTTCAAATTGCTACAGTACCCAAAATGCTATAGTGTTTTCAAAAATCACTATTTGCTACAGTGAAATTGACTTTGCTACAGTGAATTGCTACAGTAACTTTGCTACAGTAAAACACTATTTCAAAATGAAAATGTATGTATTATATATATATTAACAAATAGCGAGACGATGATTTATAGAAGTAAATGACCAAAACACTCAAGTGTATAAGTTACAATTCTAGTGATATAGTTTATAGATAATTTAAGGTTATATTTAGACAAAGGTACGTGTCACGAAACATAAAAAACGAGTTTTCTAAGCGTACGAAAATGCGTTCGAGAAACCGGAAGCGGGACATAAGTCGAGCGTAAACGTACGAGTCATCGGAACGAAAAGTTCAAGTCAACTATGCATGTGAATTAAATATAATATATAATTAATTATATAAATTAAATATATTATATATATATATATATATATATATATATATATATATATATAATATAAAAATATGTCGACGAGGAAGAAGTTAAACAAACCTGAGCTGGAAAAAGAGGCCATGCGATCGCATGGCCATTGTGCCTCTGACCCATGCGATCGCATGGAGGGCTGGGACAAGTCAGGATCTATAAATTCAGCTGAAGTCAGTTCATTTTATTTACACACATACATATTACACTCGTATACATATTTATTAATTATATTATTATTATTATTATTATTATTATTATTATTATTATTATTATTATTATTATTATTGTTATTATTAAGATTAATATTATTATTAATCTTATTATTATTAGTAGTATTATTATTAATTAGTATTATACATAAAATACTACGACGAGGTCATGAGCGTGTCACTTTCAAAATGGTTTTCAAGCGGGATAGAGCTAAGGAAATTATGGGTTATTGCCAAGGAGATTATGGGTAATGTTCGGGGGTATATTTGTGAATCAAACCTAGTGTTTATCATCTCCGTTGCGTCTACGTACTTTCCTACAATATTGAATCTCAATATTGATACGTTGAAATCTACGGTTATTTGGTAATCCGTGTTTCGATCACATTTTGGTGAACGACTTTATATGCTGCTAAGGTGAGTTTCATATGATCCCTTTTACTCTCTACATTTTTGGGCTGAGAATACATGCAAATGCTTTATTAACTGATTTACAATATTTATATGTGTGAGTTTCATTTGCTCCCTTTTTAATTGCTTTTGCAATATATATTTTTGGGCTGAGAATACATGCACTTTATTTTAAACACAATGGATACAAGTACATACTAAATTCTACACTGAGTTTGAACCGAAAATCCCTTAGCTTTGGTAACTAGTAACTGCCAGTTATAAGAACTGGTGGACGCGAGTAGTAGTATATGGATCCATAGGGCTTGATATCCCTGTCCGAGCTAGAGCACTAGCCTTTTAACGGACGTATGCTATTTGAGAAGCGTACACGTTGGTTTACGTGTATTATTAAGATGATTATACAAAGGGTACAAATTATATATACGTTAAGTTTAGTTACCAGGGTGCTCAATTTCGTAGAATATTTTGATAAACGTTTCTGGATGAAACAACTGAAATCTTGTTATCCACTTTTATATGCAGATTATGCGAAACACTAAAACTATGAACTCACCAACCTTTGTGTTGACACTTGTTAGCATGTTTATTCTCAGGTTCCCTAGAAGTCTTCCGCTGTTTGCTTATATGATAGACAAGCTATGTGCATGGAGTCTTACATGGCATATTTTTTCAAGAAAACGTTGCATTCACCAATTCATCACCATGTACCTTATTTAGACTGCATTGTCAATGGAAGTACTATTGTAAACTATTATATAAGGTGATTGTTTATATGTAGAAATCATCAGATGTCGAAAACCTTTGATTTAATATTCATTTATGGTGTGCCTTTTCAAAAGAATGCAATGTTTATAAAACGTATCATATAGAGGTCAAATACCTCGCAATGAAATCGATGAATGACGTGTTCGTCCATATAGATTTGGAGCGATCGTCACAATAATGGACTCGCAGATTTAGGAACAAGTGCAAATATTATGCCTCTTTCCTTATACAAAAGATTAGGTATGGGTAAATTAAAACCAACCAAAATAGGTGTTCAATCATTTGACCTAACCATTAAACACCCAGTTGGAATAGCAAATAATTTACTTGTTAACGTGGGAAGTTTGACCTTTGTTGCAAACTTCATAGTGATTAATATGGAGGAAAACCTTGATATTCCTCTAATTTTAGGTCGCCCATTTTTAGAAACCACCGAGGCATTCATTGATGTAAGAGAAGGTAGAATGACACTTAGGGATGGTGATACATCGATCACCTTTGTGAACCGAAAGTTTAGATCTCCACCAACCAAAACTGTTAAACCAATAAAAACGCATAAGTGTGGGAAGATGAAGAAACACTTAATGATGATCCGATCACAAAGAACCCCGTTGATGATAAGAAATTAGATGAACACGTTTTTAACAGTTCAATGAAGAAACTTTATAAACGGATTCACGATGCTAAGATTAAGGGAAACTTTAAGTTATGTAACTGATTAATATCCAATTTATCACCAAAAGAAAAGGCGATGTTAGTTGAATTTGTGAAAGTTACGGAGGAAATCAACAAATGGATTGAAGTAAAAGTCAAAGATATTCAAGTTGTTGATGATCCAATTGAAAATAACTTTAATCACAATTTCAACTAAGTGTGAGGAGGTTCGAATCTTTTTAGGGTAATATGTATTTCTGTTAGAGTTAGATTTTCTGTTTTCGTGTAGTTCTCGAGAATGGAATCCGAATGGTCTTTCCCTAGCAGACCCTAAAGAACTAGTCTTCTCCCCCCATTCTGAATTTTTATTTTTTTTAGGTTTTACGAGATGAAGACTTCTTGTGAATTAAACCATGGTCTAATGCTACACGCTTTGATCACTAAACGTAATAATGACACCCTTCCAAATGAATTGGTATAATTAATCAGAGGTAAATTGGACGGAGTAAGAAAAGAATCCAGGAACGGAAATAATAAGTTACAGTTTGGTAAAGGAAAATCAAAATCCGCAGCGAAAAGAAGAGCACGACACCTTGAAAGATGTCACAAATGCGGAAAATGGTCACACGAAGGTAAATGTTCAAATAATCAAACATATTCAAATACCGAATTTGTTACTTTATGCAGAGATGGACCGTTCATATGTTTCGAAGAAAAAACGTTGAATGCTCGAGGTTATGCCTATGTAGCTATGGAAAACCAATTAGTCCGACTATCTTATGAGTGGGCTAAAACAGGTCACTGAGAATTCCATTTCACAGGTAAGTATGTACAGTTTTTATTTTTATTTTATTGCTTTTAACCTTTTGATATTAAATGCTAAATTGTTCGCTATAAAGTATTAAATTGGTATTCAATAAAATTAGGTTTTGCGACCGAAATTATTGATATCATACAAAAATTTATTACATCACTGCGAAATTTACCGTTTATTCTTAAGGTATAAATATCTTTAATCATTCAACCCAAAATATTTCAAAAATTCGTCATGAGTTAAACTAGGTTATGGAATCGAAATTACTTTACCGAAAAGAGGGGCGTATATTTTTGATAATATTTGATTGATTAAAGTGGGATAAAAGACCAAAAAGATTTTTAATTCTATTTTTACTTTGTTTTTAAAATTAATATTAAATTATTATTGTAAACTTTTTAAAATCAATATATTTAAGTTTGTAAATATTTGAAAAATTAATATTTTTAATATAAGTTTGCATATATAAAAACAAAAATATAATAAAAGTTTGGTGTGAATTTTCAATTTTATTAATATAAATTTTTAATTTTATGAATTTTAAATTTAAGTTTGGTGTGAATTTAAAAATAAAAATTTGCTTTATTTCGTTAAGTTAAAAATATGATTTTTAAAATTCGTCGTAAGTTGAAGACTAGGTCATTGAACCGAAATTGCTTTACCCAAGGGAGGGACGAGATCTTTTATTATCATTATTTTTAATCTTATTGAATTAAAGTATGCCAAAAACATTTAAAAAATCCAAAAACCTTTGCTTTTAAAACTGCGCTTAAAATTGACAAATTTTAAAATTTTGTCGAGGGACGGACTAGGACATCATTCCGAAACGCCCTCATCCTAAAAAGAAACAAATTTTTAAAATTTAATTTAATTATATGTTTTAAAAAGTGTAAGGTTTTATAATATATATATATATATATATATATATATATATATATATATATATATATATATATATATATATATATATACCAGACCCATGCGATCGCATGGGTTTTGAACTGCAACTCCATGCGATCGCATGGAGCTGGATTTCAGGCCAGATTGATAAAACCTAGCGAGCTGTTCTTTGTCTCCACAAAACACACACATATACACACGAACTCTCTCAAATCCTCACCAAATTTCACCATTTTTTCACCGTAATTCGTCAAATTTCTTGCTCTAATCATGCATAGGTTCGGTTTCTTCAACAAAAAGGTAAAAATTACACCCCTAAACTCATAAATTTTCTAGTTTTTGTGATAATTATCAATATTTTATCTAATGCAATTTTGTTAATTTCTAGTGTAATTAGAGTTAAATTGTTAGTATATTGTGCATGTATAACCTAGATTGATGCTATTTAACATGATTTGAAGCCAAAAACTTCAAAATTTTTAGAAATCTAGGGTTTGTGTTCTTGAGCAATTTGGGGCTTTTTGATATAAACAGGTTATGGCCGATTTTTGTCATGAATTATTGCTAAATTAAGTAGTGTAACATGTTTAGGTAGCTAAATGATCCAAACATTGATCCTAAACATGATTTTTGGAGATTAAAGTAGACTTTTTAAGTCTAAAATTCATGAACTTGATTAATTTGATATAATTGCCATTTGAGACTTGTTTAATTGTTTGTAATGAATATTTTGACATGTTATTTGAGTTAAATGCTTATGAACTTTGTATAAATTTTCATATGTGCTTATTTGAAAAAGTGTAGAATTGTAAAAAATGTGAAAATGTGTATAAGTTTAATTTTGATTGAACATGCTATTGTGGTTAATTTAAGTTGTTATTTTGCTAACACTAATGCATATTTGGATGCACAAATTTTGTGTTTAATGTGTTTTGCAGAAAACCGATACTACTGGTGCTTCATCATCATCTAGACAACCACAAAAAGAACCTGAACCAGAATATGAGCCGCAATACTAGCCAGAACCCGAACACGAACCACAACAGGAACAACAACATCAGCCTGATCAACATGTACCTTATTATGATCCGCTACAGTTTGTTAATGAATTCATAGTAGTTCTGATGCATCTGCCAATAGAATACCCAACGATTCTTGAACACACGTTGCATCCTAATCTGAGATTCGACAGAAGCTGGAGAGATTACCCGGCATATCAAAGTAATAAATTCAAATTAGTAACGAAAGATGTAGAGGTGCCTAGGGTAATTGATTGGGATCCTTTGGAAAGGGTACATCTAGCTGACCGTGTTAGACTGCTACTGATTCAAAGGTATGGCAGTTCTTCTTTTACTGATTGGGAATGCTTATTCACCATTCATAGGCCTGTATATAAGGAATGGTGTGTCGAGCTGATGAGTACTATAGCATTAAATGTAGATGTAGATAGATTAGATGATAGAAGTTTTCTTAGATTTATACTTGGCCGTAGGATGTACAGGATGTCCATGCTGGACATGGCCAGGGCTTTGCAGATATATACGCCCGCTGAATTACTACTCCCATATTGTATGAATTTGATTTATCGTGGTGAAAGGGTAGATAGGAATTTTGATGCGAACGCCGTCTGGAGGCGTATGTCAGATTATAATGTTTTTGGGCGGGCAGGAACACATACCTACTTGCATATTAACAGAGCCGAGCTTCGTATAATTCATAGATTTTTGGCTAACTCGATTACACAGAGAGGTCACAACAAGGAAAAATTGACCTTACATGATTTATTTTACCTAAAGTATATTCGAGACCCAAGAGGCTTTGTTAATATCCCTTACTGTGTTGATTTTTATTTGTCTAAGATGGTTGAAGGAATACAGGAAGGGGGGATAATTGGAGGAGGTATTTTTGTTACTCTCATTGGAGAGTATTTAGGTGTAGATAAGGACCAAGGGGGTCCACTTTTGGAATGTAGGGAACAGGTTGAGCCTTTAGGATTGAGGGTTTATGCGGGTGCTAAGGTATTGAAGAGTAGACGCAACCAGGCAATACCCTATGAAGGTAGTCATCCACAGGTAGAGAGAGGATCAGATGAGGAGATGGAGGAAGCGGATGACATTAGGGATGTCATTCGGGAGGCTATGACTGACGTCTATCAGCATATAGATGAGGTAGATATGACAAACGCGGAGAGATTTCGTCGGATGGAGCAGTGGCAAGCCCGGAATGATTACGAGCATTCCAGGGAACGATAGCATGATAGATGGGACTATCATCAGCGTCAGATTATGAGCCAGCTGTCACCTCAGGATCACTACGTTTCGACCCGACCCGCTTACTATCCTCCACACCAGCCCGAGATGAGACCACCATATACTCTCTACGACCCTAACCAGGCATACCAGTACACCTATCACCAAGCATGGAACCCGGACGACGACATGAACTGGAACCCCTATCCAGATTGATATAGTTCCTGTTGGTGATTTCTATGATTTCTATCTTTTTATTATTTTTATTTATTTATGTTTAAACATATGATATTGTGATACATTAATGTATTGTTTAATATTTTTTATTTTGTACTAATATTGCATATTTAATTTGAAAGTGGGATTTTAAGTCCCATTTCAAATTAACATGCATGTTTATATTTGTATTGTATGTATGTATATTGTCAATTGTACACAACAGGGTAAAACAGCGCATTTTCAAAGACTGGCATTAAGTTCAGCAAAAGATAGTACTTTTGACGACAAAACAAAAAACAAATGTGATATAACAACAAGACGGAATGAACAAATGATGTGCACCATTTATCATTCAGCAAACAAAAGCCAATATGTTTGGAAACTTTGGTAAAATTTAATCATTTTTCTACGCTAATCACCCTCAATAATTTAAATTATTACTGATTTCTTGCAAATGAGGGCATTGCAAGATCTTAAGTGTGGAAAGGGGTTAAATTCTTTCGGATTTTTAAAATTTTAACTTATACACTTGGTTACCATTAAAAATACTAGTAACGCAGTAGTTGTATTAGAATCTAGTGCTCTCTGATAATAAAGAACAGTCCTAGTCTTATATACTGACTACCCAATTCTAGTAAAAAATTTCAAAATTTTCAAATAAATGAATTCAAAATCATGTTTATACATATTTATGAACGATAAAACTAGGTGTTAACACCGAAATTATTGTTACCTCGGAAAGGACATAAATTGAGAAACAAACCAAAATGTTAGAATTCATTTAAAATGGAATAGAGGACAATAAAAAGGAAAATAAAAGCCAAGTGTGGAAAAAATTTACCAAGTTATTTAAAACATATATCACATATTTCTGTAACAAATAATTAAAGATACTTTTACTTTAGACTAAACTAATCAGTTTTACCAAATTTACTGTAATATATTTGAAAGAAAGATGGAACTACACGATGAATCAATTCCATCATTAAAAGGAAGTAAAGTCTTCCGAAAAAGAAACGCGCTTCTTGATTTAGGTCAGGAAGTTGTCGTCCAGACCAGTTGTAGAGTCTACGAAAAATCTTGAAAAGTTTTCTAGAAAATCAGCAGGAAATCCACGGACCTCAGCATCAAACAGGGTCGCCAGGTGATCAGACTTATCCTAACCATGAGAGGATCTGTCTTGTAAAATGGGGAGGGCGCCGTGCAAATTAGCTGGATAAGACTAATGAACCAGATCCCCAGAAAGGATAATCTCCTTAAAAGATTAAAAATCAGCCTTTAAGCCTGATATTACTCAATCCTTGAGATTGACTTTAAAGATTGAGAATTACAAACTCATGAAATTCGATGATATCTAAACTCGAGCTTGAACGAGAAAATATTTTGATCAAAATACAAACCGATTTGTTTTCTGAAAACCCAATTTTTTTATGCGTTCATTACCATTGAACGTAAAATCTTAGGAATTCACCTGGAATTCATTAGGTCACCTGAACCAAATCGGGTGTCAACCGTAAGAACGGTGGTTGCATAGCATGGTCAAAGACAGGACCTTGTGCCAGACCGAAAAAAACTATAGGGTGAGCTTTACTATTGCTCCTACAAAGGATAGTAATTGCATCCGACAAGTTATAAACCATAATTAAAAGCATGTCAGGGGACAATGCCTTAACAGTTGCTTGTTCAACGCTTTCCTTTACAACCGGACGGTAGTTTACCAAAAGGTAATATACGGAGCAAGTATACTGGACGTGTTGCTTTCCCAATACAAGGTTAGCAAGTGGGTGACACAAAACCGCAAGTTTTGAGCTAAAGTTTTCAAATCTGAAACCCACCAAACCTACAAAAACAATTTGCAAACACCGGTGAAGGGTTATTCCGGAAAACTTATTTAGGGTAAAAGCTAGATTAAATTTTCAAAAGATCAAATGTTTTCATAAAGATCCAATTTCCTTAAAGGATCTAAATTTTTATAGTCATGTGGGACTGTAAACCACAACGTTACTACCATTGTTTATACCGCCGTATAGAATTCACTGATGTACAAAGTGTGAAGAATAAAGAAGTGATTCTAGTATGTTTTTATTTCAAGACTATATTGCTTGAGGACAAGCAAAGCTCAAGTGTGGGAATATTTGATAATGCTAAAAACGAACATATATTTCATAGCATTATCCCTCAAAAAGACAAGCTTTTAATTGAAATTGTTCTACGTACAAGTAATATTCGTTTAAATAATAAAAGGTGAAGACAAAAGACAGATTCGACGAATTGAAGACGCAAACGACCAAAAAGCTCAAAAGTACAAAGTAGAATCAAAGTGGTTCAAATTATTGATGAGAAACGTCTCAAAATTACAAGAGTACAAGACGCAAAACGCAAAGTACAAGATATTAAATTGTACGCAAGGACGTTCAAAAATCCGGAACCGGGACCAAAGTCAACTCTCAACGCTCGACGCAACGGACTAAAAATTACATGTCAACTATGCACATAAATATAATATAATATTTAAATAATTCTTAAAATTATTTATATATTATATTTATTTATAAAAACCGTCGGCAGAAGAAACAAGCTCATGTGAGCTGGAAAAGCAGGCCATGCGATCGCATGGCCTGGCAGTTATAAAGCCATGCGATCGCATGGTGAATAGTACCAGGCCACATTCCTATAAAAGCACGCTCTAGTCGACTGAAATATATATCCATCCATCTCTCTATCTATCATACGTAAATATATATATATATATATATATATATATATATATATATATATATATATATATATATATATATATATATATATATATATATATATATATATATATTATATTTTAATTTTAATTTTAATTTCAAATTCTAATAATAAGGGTATGTTAGCGAATGTTATAAGGGTGTAAGTCGAAATTCTATCCGTGTAACGCTACGCTATTTTTAATCACTGTAAGTTATGGTTAATGTTATTTTTAAATTAATGTCTCGCAGCTAAATTATTATTATGCTTATTTAATGCCGAAGTAATCGTGATGTTGGGCTAAATATTAAAATTGGGTAATTGGGCTTTGTACCATAATTGGGGTTTGGACAAAAGAACGACACTTGTAGAAATTAGACTATGGGCTATTAATGGGCTTTATATTAACTAAACGATACCTCGTTAATTTAATATATAGACTTATAATTTGACGTATTTATATATAACCACATACGCTTGACTGGGTACAGTAGGAGGGATATCTATAAATACCAATAATTGTTCATTTTACCGGACACGGAACTGGATTAATAGTTAATAGACTTGTTGAAACAGGGGTGGATTACATTCAAGGGTAATTGGTGTAATTGTTAACAAAGTAGTAAAACCTTGGTTTACACGCAGTCGATAACCTGGTGTATTCATTAAACAAAGTATTAAGACCTTGTTACAATTTGAATCCCCAATTAGTTGGAATATTTGACTTCGGGAATAAGAATAATTTGACGAAGACTTCCGCATTTTATGATTATGACTGATGGACTATTATGGACAAATCCGTATGGACATATCGAATAATCCAGGACAAAGGACAATTAACCCATGGTAATAAAACTAAAATCAACACGTCAAACATCATGATTACGGAAGTTTAAATAAGCATAATTTATATATTTCATATTTAATTACACTTTTAATTATCGCACTTTTATTTATTGTCATTATATTTAATTGCACTTTTAATTATCGTACTCTTTAATTGTCGTACTTTTTATTTATCGCATTTTTATTTATCGCAATTTCATTATCGTTATTTACTTTACGTTTTAAATTAAGTCTTTTATATAATTAATATTTTACATTAGGTTTTAACTGCGACTAAAGTTTTAAAATCGACAAACCGGTCATTAAACGGTAAAAACCCCCTTTTATAATAATAATACTACTTATATATATTTTTGTATTTTTACAATTATAAGTTAAAAATAAAGCGTTAAGCTTGTTTAAAAGATCCCTGTGGAATGAACCAGACTTACTAAAAACTACACTACTGTACGATTAGGTACACTGCCTATAAGTGTTGTAGCAAGGTTTAGGTATATCCATTCTATAAATAAATAAATATCTTGTGTAAAATTGTATCGTATTTAATAGTATTTCGTTGTAAAAATAATACTATTTCATATACCCCTCGCATAACATCAATGACCGAATGTTGATGTTAGATTTCTATCGCACTTTAAAAGATGAGTTGAAACGTAAGATTAGTCGAGGAATGGCTAAGTCTTTTGAAGAGTTATTTGAGTTGGCTCGGGGTTTCGAACCGAAAGTTCCAAAGAAAAGCGATTTCTCTTTATCTAAGAGAAAATTCGAAGGTTCGAGTCATTCGAACTTTTCAAACAAGAAGAGTAAGAAGGGTTCCGAAAGTGTTAATAGCGTGAAGAAATGTGGTTTTTTGAGTTATGGACCTACCTGTTTTAATTGTAATCAAAAGGGGCACATGGCCCGTGATTGTACCAAGGCGCCGAACAAACTTACTTGTTACAATTGTCAAAAGGAGGGGCATCGAAGGACGGAGTGTCCCGATTTGTATGGTGACCAAGTGAAGAAGTTAGAAAAAGCGGCGGGTACGGCTAGGGGTCGCAACTATTTGATGACCAACGATGAAGCCAAACAATCCAATGAAGTTGTCTCAGGTACTTTCATGGTTAATTCTAATCCGGCAAGGATACTTTTTGATAGTGGTGCTAATTTGTCGTTCGTGTCTCCGAGATTTGTGCTTAAACTTAATAAACCGCTAGCTAAGTTAAGTCATCCGGTAGAAGTCGAAATAGCGGATGGTAAGACGGTGCTAGGGGTTGATGTTTGTAAAGATTGTAATGTTGTATTTGGTGCCGAAACGTTTAAAATTGATCTCATTCCGATGACTTTGGGTGAGTTTGATATTGTTGTTGGTATGGATTGGCTCGATCGTTATAGAGCCGATATCGCATGCCATGAGAAGTCAATTCATGTAAACACCCCAAGTGGGGGAGAGTTAATTATTCATGGCGAGAAACGTAGAAGGCTTGTGCCATTATGCACTTATGCACAAGCACGTCGATTTCTTACTAGTGGTGGCATTGTTTTTCTTGCCCATGTAGTTGATACTCGTGAAGAGCCACCATCCATTCGTGAAATTCCGGTGGTTAATGAATTCGAAGACGTTTTTATGGATGAATTACCGGGTGTTCCGGCGGAAAGACAAGTTGAGTTTCACATTGAGTTGGTTCTGGGGGCTACTCCCATTGCTAAAACTCCTTATCGTTTAGCACCAACGAAAATACAAGAGTTGTTAAATCAAACCCAAGAGTTGCTTGAAAAGGGTTTTATTCGACCGAGTGCTTCGCCATGGGGCGCTCCGGTTTTATTCGTGAAAAAGAAAGATGGTAGCATGCGGATGTGCATCGATTAAGTTGAATAAAGTGACGATCAAAACTCAGTTGAACAAATGACAAATCCTCATTGGTTGATACAGCTGGTGGCCCCTGTCACGTTCGAAACAAGGTAGCCGTTAGGGAAAACTCATATGTCAATGGTATGGGTGATGTAGATGGGAGTCCTGCAACTGCCAACCCCTGTTTCTGCTACAAAGTACAATGAAAAAGCAAAGAGTGACCTACATCTTTCATTAGAAAAGTTTCAAAAAGCCGTCTCTATCCAAAAAATTAAAAATAAAGGTACTCCAGTTTTCATTAGTGCTTTTTCTAATCTCGATATCATAAGCCCAAAGCCGGTTGAAGGTAGTGTCCAAAGGACCAATTAAACTGCCCAAAAAGTCTCCCTTGACCTTAATGAAAAAGATTTTCCACATCTATAACCTAAAGTTCCAATCTCAGTCAACCAAAAATTAACATCACCTCAATCCCACAAAGCAAAACTGAATTAAAAACTAACAACCCAAGTGTACAAGCTAGCAAACAGTGTGTCGATAAAAAAGAAGTAGAAGTTATTGTGATGCTATTCGTAAAAGAGGAGGAAAAACATAGCTTGATAATGATAACAACCCCCTCCTCAAATCTCAATCTAAAAACGTATTTATCATAAAGAACATGTTGACAGTGCATGAGTAGTTGGCAAGTCTCCAATCTTTGATATGGTAAGTGAGATAAAAAACAATCAGGCACAAGGTTTATCCTCTGTTGGTGTCTCAAAATTCAAAGAAGATATTGTGGCGGGAACTTCATAAATCTCATACAAAGATGAACTCATAAGATTTAATAATATAATGGAACAAATGGCGGCGGAGGAGTTGCCATCTAAATTGTCAAAGGCATGACATTAGCCTCATAGAACACCCGCGGCCTCGGGAACATAGATAAGGGTCATATGGCGGGTACAATGATCAATCATTTTCAAGTTCACTTTCTAGCAATTCAAGAAACAAAGGTAAAAAAAAAGTCTCACAACCAATTTTGAATTCTATTTGAAAAAACTTCGTGTTCTATCGAGTGAATTAGACCACAATCTGTTGCTTCATGGTCCGTTGACTGAATTAGACCACCTGTTTTCTATCGAGTGTTTTAATGTGTTGTCCAACTTTAAGATCGAATCTTCTATTTCTGATGTGGTGGTTTGAGTGCCGGCTGTTAATGGCATTTTCAATGTGGCCGAAGCTGTTAGGCTTTCAACAGTTTCTGTTACTTCACAAAGCACAAGTTGAAAAAAGTTAATTTGGAACAATCGGGTTCCTTCAAAAGTTGCAATCTTCCATTGGTTAGCTTGTAAACATAGTAATCCGGTCAGGGACGTTCTTATCCGTAGACATATTCTTCCTCATAATCACTCTTCTTTATGTGTATAGTGTGATACTGAAGTGGAAACAATTTAACACCTCCTTCTTCATTGCCCATGGACTTTTAAAATTTGGTGTTCCATTTTTCAATGTCGGAATATTAGTTGGGTCATTCCGGGTTCAATTTTGAGTTTTTCGGCTGATTGGTATTTTAGCACGGGCATTGCGGATAAAAAGTTTTGAGATTAATCGATCCGACTACTCTTAGGGCCATTTGGTTAGCAAGAATCGATTTATTTTTAATGGCAATTACACTTGTTGGGCTTCCGTTGTTTGTCAAACCAAGCTCAAGGTCTTCCTTTGGGCCACTACTTTGAATTTGTGTTACGGTTACCAATCCTATGCGTAATCTCGATTTATTGTCATTCGGTTTAACTCCTTTATACGGAGTAATAGGTTTTATGTTTGTAAGAGTCCGAATGACTTTCCACGATATAAAAAGGGGAGTGATTCGTACACCACCAGCTTTTGGTCATACACCATCAAACATGCATTATGATGTTGTACTATACAATACTGTAAAAACATGTTTGGTGGTGTATGATTAAAAATTAGTGGTGTACGAATCATCCCCTATAAAAAAAAACTAGGCTTCCACCTTCCAATTTTTAACGGGTTGACAAATCAGTACCAATTTAACCACAAGATCAACCCGAATTGTAACCAAAACCCTAGCTTTAGAATTCAATCGGATCCCAAATCCATTTCTCCCCCAAAATCATGGGAACGGTAATCCGTCTTTCAAAATCAAAAACCCCAATTCCAATTCCACGGGCATCGATTCCATCAACCACAAGTTCATCAATTTCATCAACTGACACCATTAACGCATCTCATGAGTTCAAGATCACCTGTTACGATTCTTCAAAAGGAATCGGTGTGGGTAAATACATAGCATCTGAATCTTTTACAGTTGGTGGTCATACATGGGCTATATATTTCTATCCAGATGGTAAAAGCCCTGAAGATAATTCAACATATGTTTCTTTGTTTATTGCACTTGCGAGTGATGCAACCGATGTTCGAGCATTGTTTGAGCTGTCGTTGATGGATCAAAGTGGTAAAGGAAGACATAAAGTTCATACACATTTTGGGAGGGTGTTAGATGCTGGTCCGTACACACTAAAATACCGTGGTAGCATGTGGTTAGTACTTATATACTATGCATTATTGTTATTTTGCAGTTTTTAAATTTTTTATATGATACTCGTTGATTGTTGATTATATGTTAAAAGTACACTTCCATATATTGTTTGGTGCTGCCACTATAGGATAGGTAATAGATAGCTCCAAAATCATTGAAATAAAATTAAGCTGGACTACTATATTTCTCATTAGTCATTAGATAATAGATAGCTCCAAGTTTTTGCCTTTAAGGATTAGGGATTATGAGATATGGTTTGATATGCTCGGTTTGGTCTGATCATGGTTAAGCTAAGGTTCAGTGTAAAAACGAAAAACGTCTATTGAGAATTTGAGACACAGTTGTATCTGTTTTATAGCTTCTGGAATTTCAAGAAATATGGGTTGTATTGTTTTTATTAATGTAGATTGTAGAATAAACTAGGAGTTCTTTCTAGCTAGTATAACCTTGAAGTTAGTTGTGGCTGTATTGACCCGTTACATTACCAGTTGATCAATTTGGGCTGTATTTTATCTCTAGCAGGTTAAATAAATATTTGCCAAAAAGGGGAACTGGTCAAACGTCACCCAAACCTTTGTTAACGCGTACAACCTCCGAAATTGTCTATTGTAATAGTCTTTGATAAAGCATATAGAAGATGTATAGAAAGGTTTAAAGTGCACTTCAACTAAGATGTGGGTTCAAATTCCACTTGGGAGAAAGGTGTATTTAACATGTTGTGGATGTGCGAGTCTTTGGTGTCCAAAAGAAAGTGTTTAATATTTTGATCTTAGAATAAAACCTCCCGATTCCTGCTTCAAATACTCCATTGTTTTGCTATTTAGAAAAGAAAAAAAAAAGAATTAATCTGTTATAAAATTAACTCTCCGTGACCCATTACCAAACTATCATGACCCACCCGTTTTGCCACCTTTGCTTGAGGTTTTGGTAAGGTAGTCTGTTTATCATCAGCTCATTCGTGTTTTTGTTATAATTTTATTTTTATAACTGGAGAATCTACTGAATGTCACAGGGGTTACAAGCGTTTTCTAAGGAGGACAGCTTTGGAAACATCAGACTATTTGAAAGACGATTGTCTGTTGGTTAAGTGCACCGTTGGTGTTGTGAAATCATGTACAGAGGGCCCACAGGTTTTCAGTATACCTTCACCACCGTCTGATATCAGTCAGCATTTTGGCCATCTCCTTGAAAGTGGAGAACTTACAGATATAAACCTTGAAGTTGACGGTGAAGTATTTCGGGCTCATAAATTGGTACTTGCTGCACGCTCACCTGTCTTCAAGGCACAACTTTTTGGTCCTATGAAGGACAATAATACAGATTCCATTAAAATACAGGAAATAGAACCTTTAGTTTTTAAGGTTTGCTTTCTTATCTCATCTTTAACTTGCTTTATGAGTCTATACATGAAAGATTCATGGTTGCCAAACGATGGTTGCGGCGGTTTGGTGAGTAGCTCGTCCCGTTTCGCCTAAAACCTCCTTATTAGTCGGTCAACGCTAAAAGTCGGGAAAAGTCGGTCAAAAGTTGACTTTTTGTCTGGCGTTGTTCTAGTGTAAATGAAAATTTCAAAGCCATTTAAAAATGAGTTGGGAAAAGCACCGACTTATATAGTATCCCTTAAAAATAAATTAATAAGGTAATGATAATTATACAAAACATTATAAAAACCTATATATTATTTACAATAAAAGTCAACGTTAGTCAACGTCTGTCTGGACCCCGTCTCAACCAATTCGACATTTCAAGGTGCTGACCGACTCGTCTCCATCTCGCGTCTTTTTCAACCTTGTTTTACATGAAGTATACAAAACAACAAATTATTTGACTAACACATTCTATATTAATATATCTTTTTCAACCTTGATGAAATTATTATACCACATCAAATTAGTTGTACTTAATGCAAGTATGATGTGTTTAATGCAGGCTTTACTCCATTTCATATATTGGGATAAGCTCCCAGACATGGAAGACGTTAGTGGGCTGAGTCCGCAATGGGCTTCGACTCTAATGGCCCAACATCTTCTTGCAGCAGCCGATCAGTATGGAATTGAGAGGTTAAAGTTTCTTTGTGAAACTAAACTTTGTGACGATGTTGCCATTAACACTGTAGCCACAACTTTAGCTCTTGCCGAACAACACCATTGTTTTCAACTCAAATCTGTTTGCCTCAAATTTGTTGCCGAGCCTGAAAACCTTAAAGGTACTGCTGACCAAGTTTTATTTATTTTCTTTCTAAGACCATGTAAACATTCTAGTATAATTGATCAAAAAATGAAATTGAGATGAGGTGATGTTTCCTCTCTACCGGGTCAACATGATAAAAAAAAGGAAGTTAATTTCTTTTTCTTTTGTTTTTTTTTTTTTTTTCCCCCTTTTTTAAAAGCTAAATATGTATTAACCACTACTCTAGCAAGGAAGTTAGGTTACAAGGAAATGTGTTAAATGGGTCTAGTCACCGATCATAGTTTATGATCATATGTCAGTTTGACAAGCTGTATTTTAACAAAATGTGTTATGGGTCAACCCGGCCCATATTGCCAATCATACAAATAAAACATGTATCGTCCTCTGATGTTTTACTGTTTTAGTTATTTTAGCATATTTTTTTTGCGCTCTCTTAGTGTTTTTATCACCTTATGAATATGGATCATCCAAAGATAGAATAATTCCATACAAGGGTTATATTCTTAAATGTGTAATTTTGATCCAGAAAAGGGTAATGTAGTGATATGTATATTTGCATGAAAGTGCATTGTAGTTGTGATAATATCCTATCTTAATACTTAGTAGATCTTTGAACACTTGTGTTGCGAGTCATCGTAAAGATGGTCGGGACATGTCTACAAAAATGTTAGTTACTAACATTATGGTTTTATTAATTTTTTTTGGGTTGGTGTTAGCTGTGATGCAAAGTGATGGATTTGACTACTTAACGCTGAGCTGTCCATCTGTAATAACTGAACTATTGGAGTATGTGGCAAGGATGAGAGAACACTCTGTAACGTCTTATGGACATAATGATGGTAATCTTGATGGCAGTGGTCCAGATGGGCGCCGTGTTAGGCGAAGGATCTACTGATGATCGAATGAAGATGACGAGAGAGATCGATGCTAATATTTTTGTTTTGATATCTGATGTTGTATGTATGTATTGTTGTATGTAGTACCCGCCCCTGATTTTTAATCCTAATCGTGTCATTTTGTAATATCATCATATCAATTGCAATCATGAGTCATGAAGACATCAAGTAAATCTTCTATAGTTATTACATTTATATATTTTGTTTAACCTTTTTCTGTATGTATCAATATCAATGCAGGTTTGTTTTAACTGTAAAATCTTTGCAAATAAGATGTGAAGTGGCTTGGTCTGGTCACAGTGTCTCGGGTATCTTTTCATGACATGAATCGTTTTTGTCGGATGTGTTTGTATTGTACAGCTCGACTATACCACCTGCACGTACTAGCTTTAGCAGATATTTTTTGTGACTGATTCTTTTTTTTTTTTAATGACAAAACTAAAAGGAGAAAAGGAGAAATAATATGAAAGAGAGTTGAAGTGCATCTCTTTCTATGTTAATAAAGTTTTCATGACTCGTGGAAATGTTATTGGAACGTTTTGCCTGGAATCCTCTATGACTTCTTGATTCTGTTCCCTCTTTTTTAAGCTCATCTTTTTGATAACGACCCTCTCTTTCCCTACGCTTGGCATCATCTCTTTGCCAATTAAACGTTCTATTCATATCCGGCTTCTTAAACTTTTTTCCTTGCAATAAATTATTAAGATCATCTTCCTTGATTCTAGCCACTATTTCTCTAATTAAGGCTTTACATTCATCCGTATTTTAACCGTAGTCTTCATGGAATTCACAATATTTGTCATTCTTTCGCCCATCTCTATATTCTAATGGTGCCAGTGGATTAAACTTAGCCTTCACCGACTCCGTCATCAAAATTTCGCTTGGAGTTTTTGTTATATTATTCAACAATTTGCTCTTCTCATACGGCTTTTTGTGTTGCCGATCATAGCGATTGCTCTCATTGTTCCTTCATAGTTATTGTACTTTTTGTGATAAATCATTGTTTCCCTCACTTCTTCCTCCTGAACCATGATATCGACTTCTCTCTTCATCATCTTTCCTTCTCTGTTCCTTGTGAAATCCGACCTGCCTATCCTTGTCCTTCCTTGACCTCTAATATTGGCTTGCCATAGCTACACATTCGGGAAATGTTGTCGGTATATTCTATCATAGTTCCGCCACCAAATATGGGTGTGCATCCTTATCCAAACAAGATATGAATCCAGATATTTGTCGACTCTCCGGTTGACTCTCCGGCAGGATAGGAATTTTTTTACACTCAAACATATACCTTGTCACAAAAACATCAACTGGTTAATTTCATGAGCATACGTTAATGTGTGCCTTTGTAAATTTTGAGATTGCATGAGGAGATTGAAACGAAGGTCCGGGAAGCTTCTTATACTTCTTGGCGCTAATTTAGAAAACAATTCTCTTGCTAACGATTGCAATACTGTTGGGAATATGTGACAAGCTACCTCGTCACTCCAGTGTTGTGTCTTTATGGCTCCTTCAAATACTTGTAAAAGATCATCCGGATCCATTGTCCCGTCATATATTCCCAAAGTGGTCGGGATAACAACTTTGCCGGCAACATATGGCTAGCAATGTTTTTTGAAAACTTTTGAGTCGTAGCCGAAAGTTCAACAGTTTTTTAGCCTTATTACCTGTAAATCAGGCCGAATACATTTTCCACAGTAGTCACTGGACGGCTGGCTGAGATAATGAATATTTGTATGCTTGTGGAGCTTCCTGCTTAAGGAGTGTTGTTAACCACCTACTTGTCTCTTCCGTTGTCATTCCTTCATCACCTGTCTGAAACTATTGTTGTTCACCCAAATTAATCCCTCTAGTCCTCTGAAATTCACTTTCATCTTGTTGAAATCGTGTCGGTTGTTTACCACTGATCTTACTTTTCAATTTTGCCATTAACTGCGTTTCTACATCCCGTGAGATCATTTTTTCCATCAAATTTGTTTCGCTCTAAGATGCACTACCTTTGCTTGCTTCTCAAATCATTTGATTTGCAAAATTGAAGTTTAACTTTCTCGCTGTAACCGGAGATGGCTCCATATGCTTCATCGCTTTCAAATGTATTTTTTTCCTCATCAGCTTCTTCAATACTTCCAACATACAGAGTTCCAAATTGAATTTGTTAATTCGATTTCACACTTGTTGCTCCTAATTCCGCCCTAATTGGAGCTTCTTGAGTTTTATCAGCTTGCTCAGATTCATACGTTCCTTTTTCATCACCGAACTGCTCTTTGAGATCGTTGAATTGTTCGTATCTTTAGACTGCGCCATATGATTAAACCTTTTTTTCCCAGAATTAGATCTAAGCGCTTAATATGGGGGGAAATGGATTGATAGATTGTTTTATCTCCGTCATTCGTGTTAAACCCGATCGAAATTTGGATTCACGAGGGTGTAAAACAATCAATCGAATTAATTTACTTGATGAATCGGCTAATTAATATATGAGGTGATTGAATAGCTCAAGGGATCTATTTAAAGTCAGTTATTAAGATGGCTGACGTAGCACATGTATTATAAGTGGGAATAACAAACTTCACGAAATAGTTGGGCTGGCGTGGCACACAAACGCTCCTCTAGTGTGTCACTGCCTATATATATTGGGATACGTGTGCCGGCTGCATGGTAGCACACACGACCTGTCCGGACTAAAGGACTTACGTATGATTGTATGAATACAGGTTAAATTATTCATTAAGTGTTGCTTCCCGACAACTCCCTCTTCCCGGTGACTTCTATTGTCTTTTCTTTATTTGTTATCTTATTGCTATTCTCTGGTACCCTTGCATCCTGATAGAGTCAGACCTTCTATTTCACGATCCTCATATCATAATATCCTTTACTGTTCGGCAACACCCAAAATCCTTGCCGGTCCCGGCTATGCCGCGAACACTTTATTTTGTATCAAAGTAACAATCTGTATACGAACCATATGGCGTATCATTAGTACGCATATATGTTGTTATACAGAGACGTTCTTGAGCACAGGCAAGGTAGGCAATGGTCTAGGGTCCAAAATTTTGAATATGTATATACTTTTCTCAATATTTTCAATTAAATTCAATAGAAATTGTCAATCAAAGTTATAATAGTGTAATTTTAAATAGTTATATAAACCGTAAGTAATAAATAGAAAAATTTAAGTATTTAAAATTTATACGAGTCAAAAAAATTAACGAGTATGAGGGCCCATTTTTATTTTCGCCTAGGGCCCTCGAATTGTTGAGACGGCCCTGTTGTTATAGCATGTTTAATCCCTACCGAATGATTTTTTTTTATCCTCTCTATAATTTTCCGTGACGTGCAATCTTGTTCAAATGAGTCTTCTTGGCATTTGAATTGATAAAAACTAGTTGAAGAGCCCTCGCTTCGCGTCGAGACTCCGTTTTAAATATAACTTATTGCGTTTATTTCGTAAAATTATTTCGTGTTAAACGATTATGTCGGTGAAACATAACTTGAGTCTAACGAAGAGATAAAGTTTGTCAAAAATTTAGGTGAGTTTAGTAAACGGTTTATGAAAAATTGAGAAGTTACTGTTTGACACCTAAAGTTAACCTTTTCCCCAAAATAATTTACGTTTCGGCCCCTAATTTTTTTAATGGTTGTCAAATTTACGTTTGAGGTACAAACATTTTAAGCTAGAAAGTAGTTACTATTTATTATTTTTGCGTTTCACATTACGGGTTAATGTGTTACATGTAATGTTAACTCTTTCAATATGCATTTTCTTAGGTTAGAGATTTGACATGTGATGTGATGTGATGTGATGTACAAATTTACTACTCCGTAAATTAAACTTTAACTATACATATATAAAGGGGGAATTGCATTTTGTTATCGGTAACACGTGATACCAATAAATGTGATCAAAATATTAGTGTGCTATTTTTTTGGATATCAGTTTGGGATCACCCAGTGAGGATTAAATCACCCAGACGTTCATCTCTCGTAGTTTCATAACCCGCACTCAACTATTCCTAGAGGAAACTCGGACCAATCCGAGGGCATGACCGGTAAAACCCCCATCACCGCTGCCCCCACATTAAGCGAAAGGCGACCTGGGTGGATATTTCAGGTCATGGATAACATTGAGTGCAATGTTGCGGTCCAGCGGAATCGAACTCCTAACCTCTAGCTAAGTGAAATATTATTGCGCTATGCTTATTATTCAAGCATATACTTCTAAACAAACCAAATTTTCATCACCTTTCTGATTGCTTAGCCCATTTCATCGATATGGCTACCACTATATCCTCTTTTTATGCAACTACTATTATACTATACGGAGTATATATGAATAACAGTACATATTAACGATTATGAATTAAACATCATGAACAATTTTGTTTTTATTTTTCGTATTCACTGTTTCTCTTTAATCGTATTCCTGATTAGTGATCCTTAGCATCTGATCGTAACAATTTCATCCACAAAACTGTGGAGCGAAACCATAAATAATGAAGAATTTGATGAAACAAAAATGTCAAAAGGTCTCTTTTAGCAAGGTTTGAAAAGCAACAGATTGGTTTGTTTATCTCAACGACATGTAAGGCCAACAACTAAAGTACGAGTACGCAATAAACCATCGTCTTAATAAAGCAATAAAAAAGTGTGGAGAAAGAAAGAAAAAAGCAATTTCTAGTATTTCCTGTAGGCAAGTTCTTGAACACAATCTGCAAGCCCTTTCTCATTCTTAATCGTTTCAACCCACTTTGCGTTAATCTGAACACGCTCAATGCTCTGCTTCAACGTTCTAGTAATGGATGGCTTAGAACGTGTTGCAAAAAACTCCTCTACCTCCTCCACCTTTTCGTAAGACGAAAACTATACAAACAAAAGTAAAACAAATGGAATTATTTAATACTCGTATAACATAAAGGCGCCTCCTGAATTCAAGACACGTGTAGGGAACCTAACAGAAAAATACTTGAGCTAAAGAAACACGTACCGGTGATACAACTGCACTGACAAAACGTGTAATCAAGAAGCCACGGCCCCATGTATTTGAGATATGTTCCCAGTTGTTCTGCAGTTGAGAGAAAAATATATTATTATATGCATAATGTTGCATTGACTTACAAAATTTCTATTAAAAAAAGAAAACAAAAAAAAAAATTAAAACTTTTATTTGAAACTAACTTTGAACCAGTTCCAAGCCACTTCACGACCCTCTCTGCTAACAGCCAGTCCAAACACAGCATCCTGACTTCGAACCTAAACAAATAATCATTATCATTATCAATCTCTATGAAAAGAGATTACAACAGTTTGAAGAATATATGTATATATATAAACTTATAAGCACCAAAATTTTTGGTAATTTTAGTACCTCGGGGGTCAACAAAAAGTTAAGGACTTCAAGAATGATGTCAGGGTCACTGCAAGATCCAAGAGCACCTAAAATGCGTGTCTTTTCTTGACTTAAATCAGTCTCTCTATGAACTTTCAAAAGTGAATCAAAACCAGATCTGTTTGAAGCTGTCACCGATTTCATCACAGCAACATAAACAGCCTGATAAAAGCAAGAGATAAGTTTTTTAAAGTGCAAATAAGAAATTGATAGTAGTAGATATGAATTAAGAAATAAGAAATTGACCCTTCTAATATCAGGTGGAAGAAGAGGCGTGTTTCTATCTTCCAAAAATGCTTGAAAACGTCTGCTTGCTTCTTTTAATGTTTCTTCGTGTCCAAACAAGGCTAAAGTAGCAAACAGTTCCCCTCTTAACAAGGCATCCAAGTGGCTTTCCCCTTGCTTACAATCAAAACCGATCCTCCTGAAAAAAAAAAAAAAAAAAAAATTAACAGAAGTTTATAACAGTTGAGCTTAAAAAACAACTTGACAAAGTATTTATTTTGGTGTCTATGTATCTTCACTTGTACGGGATGATGCTATTTACCTAATGATCATTCACTTGCTTTAAGAAAAACACACATGATTACATTCTTATAATAAGAATCGTCACTCTTACATATGTTGAGCGTTTTCACGTTTTACACTGTACAATATGTGCAACAAAATTAAAAGTACAATTGATACAAAATCATTCACTCCATTTTCTAGCACCTTGAAAATTTAGGCACAAAACATACTAGTGGTAGCAATTTCAACCCATTAACTTATTATTGGGTCAATTTGGGTCAAATGGGACTATGTGTAATTAGTAATGTTGAATTAAATGGCTCCTGAGGTATACTTTTTTAATGCATAATATATCTTAAAAACTTGACATAAATGACAGGAGTTAAGAAACTGACTCTGCAGAATACTGTAAAACGTTAATGAAAAACATCTTAACGTTGTCCAGCAATTTGCTATCAGCATCAGCAACAATTGAGGCAACTTTAGAGCTAACCTGTGGTACCAAAAACATGAATCGGGATAACGTTTTTGAAGTATTAATAGAAAGTGGTTAATTCGGTAGGGGTCATTACAGTAATTAAGTTGGACAAAACTGTATATTCTGGTTCCTCTCTGTATGCACCGGTTAAAGTAAGCAAAGAAGATAAAGGTAACTGGCCAGCCATAGACAACGCAAACGAGTCATCCAGAATTCCTGTAGAAAAAAAATGGGTCAAGAAGGTTAAATCTCGACCCATTACCCAAATGGCCCATTTTGCCACCTCTAGAGAAGACTAAACAAAGTTCAAGATAAAAGTGAAAACATGAAAGCATACCATATCTATCCATTGCTGACAAAGATTTACTTTCAATTGCAGATCTAAGTTTAGCTGACAACTGCTCATCATATTTAACACGGTAAAAACCAGCCTGGTCAACATTAATCTTGACCCATTTACTCGATGGTTCATCGATAGTTTGAGATTTTTTATCCAATAAGAAGCTCTTCTTTGCTTCATATGAGCCGCATGCTAATGTTAAAGGCACAATCCATTGTCCATCTCCTGGGGACCCACTTGATAAGAATTGTCTCTGTTAATAAAACAACTATCAATAACCTTAAACCTTCAAACTAAAACTCATTATATATCAAAAGAGACATAAAAACCTGATCGAACTCCAACTTGTTATCTTTCAGACTAACAGAAATTACTGGATATCCTTGCTGTTTTGTCCATGAGTTCATCAGTTTATTCACAGGCTCCTTGGATTCTTCCTCAAGGACGGCCCACAAGTCCTCAGTTTTTGCATTTGAGCATGCGTGTCTTTTTATATATTTAGCAAGTGCTTGCTATTTTAAAAGGCAACAGATTTACAAAAATAATATTAAATCTAATAGAGAGAAAACATCAGTAAAGTTATATCAAACTCATGTGTATCCAAACCTGAAAAACTTCAGCACCAAGATAACTCTGTAACATGCGAATGACAGAAGCTCCCTTATGGTAGCTTATCGCATCAAAGATTTCATCTATTTCACATGCATGATTAATCTCCACCTGCAAATAATAAAAACCTTATCGTTTTCATAGGTAAGTCATATAAATAGCACTATTAAGCTTAAAATATAATATTTAACACCAAAGATATGAATAAATATAACAAATAATCCCATATAATCTACCTCGATAGGGTGTGATTCTGAAAGGCCGTCAAGTCGAAGACCAACAGTACTTTCATCAAGAAACTGAGTCCATATTTTCCAATCAGGGAACAAGCTATCGGCAGCTAAATAGCTTACCTGTAACAAAAGTAAAAATTAACATTTGAATATCGACAAACGTATAACTATCAAAGGAATGCATGGACCAGCTAAAAGTAATTACCCAAGTTGCAAATCCCTCATTCAGCCACAAATGTGTCCACCACTCCATTGTTACAAGATTACCAAACCATTGATGTGCAAGTTCATGAGCTACAACAGTTGCTACCTGAATATTAATTTCTGTTAGTTTAATTGATTAAAATGTAAGAAAAAATAGAGGCACTGAAATTAGTAAAGTTCTAATTTTGACAACATTACCCTCTGCTTGTTAGCAGCTGCAGAGTTCTTCTCATCATAAAGAAGAGCCGTTTCTCGGTATGTTACTAAACCATAATTCTCCATGGCCCCAGCAGAAAAATCAGGGATTGCAATCATGTCTAATTTAGGCAGTGAATACGGTGTTGCAAAATACCTGCATATATAATAAAAAGAATATATTATAATATTATTATTATATAAAATAATATAATATGATAGCACAAAAAAGAGAGAACGTGTTGAGCCGGATAAGATTGCAATTAGTGCAATCACAAAAGAAATCATAACATACTCTTTGTACAGTCCAAGCGTCTTAACAGCAACATCTAATGCGAACTTCCCTTGATCTGCTTTCCCAACTTGGCAATAAACCCTAACTTTGATTCCTGCAAAGAGAAAGATATACATTAAGAAAATAGGTTGACCCGTTTAAGTAATTAAAGATAAATCATTTTCCAAATCGACCCATACTCTAGCAGAAACGAAGAACTTTCCATCTAAAATAAATAATAAATTAATTTTTAATATAGAAGTAAATGACAAAAAATGTTATAGTATTGTACCATCAGGTGTATGATCTTCCACATAATCAAATAAACCAACAACAGCCGCCACTAAATATGTAGACATGATGGGCGATTCCTGGTAGCAAACAGTCTTCAAATCGCCATTCACTTTTTCTTCAACAACTGGCATGTTTGAAAGAGCTACAAGCTCAGAAGGCACCTCCAGTGTAATCTTGAATGTAGCCTAATAACAAAAGAGCCCTTAATAACAATGATGAATTTATTAATCAATTGAGTAAAAAAATTAACAAGAATTGCATAAAATCGTACCTTGCAGGCGGGTTCGTCCCAGCAAGGAAAGCAGCGTCTGGCATCAGCTGGTTCAAATTGAGTAACAGCCATGTTCTTTTTTTCTCCATTATGTTCATACTTACTGTACACATGAAATGAAACAAGATAAACTATAAATTAGCACAAACACATACTAAAACTGTTTAAAAACTGAACAGAAACCAAAATTATTGCAGTGGAATGCATATACAAATGCACTTATTTCCATAAAGTGTATAAAAAGTACACGATCATATATAAACAAATATAACAAGTCACTAATTAATTGATTCTTTATATGGTGGTAAGTACCTAAGTCCAATCTAAAAAAGAAAAATAACCCATCAGGTACACGATCATACGTAAACAAATATAAGGGGAGTTTGTCTTTGCATTTAGAACTTGGATTATTTGATTATCACGTTTTCAAATTGTAAATAATCAGTTTATAGTGTTTTGGCAAGTTAAACAGAAAAATCCAATTATTTGCGATTTGAGAGACTCAAAACGTGAAAATGAAAAAGCAAGTCACCCCTGACTTCAGCAAAACGTGATTATCGGATTATTGTGTTTTACTTGATAATTTAACAAATAATCTCATATTTACTAAACCAATTAATTGACTGATTATTCGATTATTGCGTTGTCAAACGATATAATAAAATCCAAACACTATTAATTTATGACGCGTTTTGATACAGCTGATTATTTGATTCTAATTATCTTAAACGCATAACCAATTTTCAAAACGCAAATCCAAACACCCCCAAGTCACTATTTAATTGATTCTTTTAATGGTGGTGAGTACCTAAGTCCAATCTAAAAAAGGAAAATAACCCATCATCCTTTTGTGTTAAAACAGCAAGTATTCAGTATTCTCACATTCTAAATCACCTACTATATACAATATATACAATCACACATTATATATTCATCTTTGGCTCAACTGAGACTTAAAACTACAATCTTTTGAGTGAAGGGGTACTCAGTACCCACATACTGCTAGTATGATAAAAGGCCCTTTGATAAACAAAATTGTCCGATTACTTAAAAATTCTATTAAGATAATTCTGTGCTACAGTGAAAATGGTCCTAAACTGTCCCTGTTCAAAATCAAAACAGAAACAATCCACTGTTAAATAGTAGTAGTAGTAGTTACTTTATTAACAAGGTGTTCATATTGCTAATTTTAAAGAGCATATCCGCAACCAAGTTAATTTTTGGTGCTTATTCCTTTCTTTCTTTCATTTCATAAATAAATAAATTAAAAGAGAAAATGAAAGACTTTTCAATAGATTATTTGGTTTTTTAATTCTTTACTTGAACACCCAATCCCAAATGGGTGTACCTATAATTAAATAATGAAACAAACCAGATCATAATAAATCACAAATTAGTTCCAACAACAATACTGTAACTCTTAACTCTAATCAATCAAAAATCAAATAAAAAAAATAAAGAATATTAATAATCACTGACCTTCTGTAAAAACCTTTCATTTGATCATTCAAAGTACCATTGAATCTCATAGACAAAACACTACCACCACCAATATCTAAATTTTGATCAAATTCCAACACCAAAATCTCATCTTCCTCCAATAACTCCACTTCCTTAGCCTCCAAAGATCCCTATTATCACAGTTAAATTACAATAACTATTAACCTCGTAATCTAAAAACCAAATCAATCAATCATTAAATAACAAATGGATTCAATACCTTTTCGGATGTGAATCGAACGGATTTAGGATCAACGGAAAGATCGGCAGCATTGAGGACAATGAATTTGGTATCGGAGACGATGTCGAGAGTGACGTCAACGGTACCGGAAAACTTGCAGTCAGTGAGGTCTGGTTTAAGGAAGATATTGTAGGTTTTTGGGACTGCAAATTTAGGAAGGCGCGGTTGGCTTCTGAACTGTTCGTACTTATTCGCCATGATTTTGAATTTTGATTTTGATCTAATCAATCGATGAATGAATGTGTTCTGATATTTGTGTGTGATTCTGAGAGAAATGTTTATTAGATGGAGAGGCGATGATCAACAGTTACTATGTTATTCCCTTTTTGTATTTATAGGCAGAATATTATGATTAAAATACATTTTGTTTTATATTTTTTTATGAAAGACATTAATATAATATTTAATATTAAAAATTAATATTAATATTATTATTATCTCCACGAGAATTCTATGCCAAGATAAAAACAAAATTATCCATCCAATAAATTTTAAATAATATTTCATTCTATCTTATATCTTATATATTATCTTAATATGAAGTAGTATATTTAATATTTAATATCTTATGTGTATCCTTTGAATATAACGAGGATTAAACTCGCGTTTCGTTGCGGGGTAGTTTTGGTTGGCTAGCAATTGATTACTTGAATGTTAAACAAGTCGGATAACGATCGGTTAATTATACGCTTAAAAATAAAAGATTGAAAAAGGAATGTAAAAAAGGAAATAAAAAAAGTACGATTGGTAGATTGAACTGTATAAAAATGATTAACAGTTGTTTAAATTTAACGTTTATAAAATAATGAAATGTAAAAGAAAGGTAAAAAAAGTTTTTTAAAAAAGTGTTAAAAAGTACTATATGAAAAAAGTTTTTAAAAAAGGAAAAAAAAATAACATGTTATCAAATTACCCCTAAAGTTGAGGGTAATTACAGCATGTCACCATGAACAGTAAATGCTTTTGGTATTATGGATAACTAGTTTATAATCCGCGAATTTGCGGGATTTTGAAATGCATACTACAATATTAGTTGTACATATAAAGATTACAAAAAGAAAAAAATAACACGTGAGTTCTGAATGCAAGCGTGCAACATGATAAAAGTTTTGAGTATTGATATATAACAATGCATGTCATTACAGATCCACCATATAATTACTTGAGTACACCTCTTTCGCAGCCTTTACACGTAATGTCTTAAATATTCTCAAATGTTTCGAGAAAGCCTCGGGGTTGAAAGTAAATATCACAAAAAGTAGCGTTAACGGGATTGGTTTAACCATTAACGAAACCGAAAGTTTAGCCTCTAGATTTGGCTGTGTGGCAGGTAGTTTTCCCCTAACCTACCTGGGAATTTATAACACCCCGTCAAAATCCATTAACGGAATGTTAACTCTGGTCCCAGTGCTCGACTTGACTTTTACGTAACAGCAATGTTCTACAGCGGAAGCAACTAATACCTGAGATAAAACATGCAAAACGGTTCAACATAAAGTTGAGTGAATCTACAGGTTTGAGTAAATAGTTCATCATATGTTTCATAAAACAGTTTCCATAAATCATTTGTCGAAAAATCAGTTCTCAAAATCGTTTATCAGTAATTAGTATTCCGAAAATCAGTATTCAAAAATCAGTAAACATTTATCAGTATAAACCACCAACGTTTAATCTCAAAAGTTTGCATACAGCAAATGTCAAGTGTTAAACTGTTTGTAATCAGCGATGTCAATTTTCAACTGTATGTGACATCAAAAAGTTCTTTTTGTTTCACTTGCTTGTAGACATTACCATGTCTAGTTTCTAGTTTGTAAACATCAAGTTTAAGTAACATTCATCGTGTGACGCCCCGTACAAAATTAACGTGTACAGATCAGCAACAACAGGATCATTACAAGGTCAAACACTATATGCTGTTTTAAAATAAGTTTGTATTCATAAGAAAGGGTGACGTCATAACCAACATCAAAAGTCTTACAAACGAAAGTATGCTTCTATGAATAGAAGCAATTAACATAAGTACGAGACCCAATGGTCATTACAAATTCATTGTTTCTGATGTGTGTCGCGAGGGTACGAAATAGTATTAATTTTTACTACAAAATGCTACGAAATATTACACAAGTTATTTATTTATTTATCGAGTGGATATACCAAAACCTTGCTACAACACTATAGGCAGTGACGCAGTGTACCTAGTCGCGGAGTAGTATAGTTTTTAGTAAGTCCGGTTCGTTCCACAGGGAGACGGTTACACTATATTTTTATATAACTATATTTGTACAAAATATATATAATTATATATAATAATATATAAAAGGAGAGTTTACCGTTTAATGACCGGTTTGTCGATTTTATATTTTAAGCGAAGCGTATAGTAAATGACGATATTTAAATAACAATATAAAATAAATAACAATAATTAAAATGACAATAAATAAAAGTACGAGGAAATATGAAATAAAATATATTATGCTTATTTAAACTTCCGTAACCATGATGGTTGACGTGTTGATTTTAGTTTTATGCCCATGGGTTAATTGTCCTTTGTCCTGGATTATTTAATATGTCCGTCTGGTTTTTGTCCATAACAGTCCATCGGTCATAAATTTAAAGTGCGAGTGTCCTCGTCAATTTATTCTTATACCCGAAGTCAAATATTCCAACTAATTGGGGACTTAAACTGTAACAAGGTTTTAATACTTTGTTTAATAATTACACCAGGATATCGACTGCGTGTAACCCAAGGTTTTAATATTTTGTTATCAATTATGCCAAGTGTCCTTGTACATAATTTCACCCCTGTTTTAATAATTCCATAGACTATTAATCCATTCCCGTGTCCGGTTAAATGAACGATTATTCGTACATATAAATACCCCGCCCATCGTGTCCGATCGAGTGTATATGGTTATTTATAGGTACATCCAATTGTAAATCTTTATATTAAAATTAACAAACTATCATTTAGTTAAACAAATATAAAGCCCATTAATAGCCCATAGTCTAATTTTCACAAGTGTCGTTCTTTTGTCCAAACCCCAATTATGGTACAAAGCCCAATTACCCAATTTTAATATTTTTAGCCCAACATCATGATTACTTCGTCTTAAATAAGCATAATAATAACTTAAGTACGAGACATTAATTTAAAAAGGAGAACATAGCTTACATTGATTATTTATCGCGTAGTGTTACACGGACAGAGCTCCGACTTTAAAACCCGTAAAATAACCTTTACATAACCCGAACTAATCTAATATAACACTAATCTATATTATATATATATATATATATATATATATATATATATATATATATATATATATATATATATATATATATATATATATTATATATATTTATTTATATTATACTACGGAGTATTATTATTATTATGTTGGTGTCCTTTAAACTCGAGCAGAAAGTCGCCTTTTATAGGCATTTGGCCAGGTTTTTGATCCCCATGCAAGTTGCATGAGGTTTAGTGTATTTGCCATGCAACTTGCATGGGCTTGTTTTTCAGCTCACATTTTGTCCTTTGCTACCGACATGAATTTTAAAATAAATAAATATAAAATATAAATAATTTATATAATTATTTATATATTATATTATATTCTCGTGCATAGTAGACTCGTAATTTTTGGTCCATTGCGTCGGGCGTTTCTTCTTGGCTCAGGTCCCGGCTCCGGATTTTCGAACGTCCTTTCGTACGATTTAATATCGTGTACTTTGCGTTTTGTAACTTGTACTCTTGTCGTTTTTAGACGTTCCTCATCAATATTTTGAACCTTTTTTATTGTACTTTGTACATTTGAGCTTTTTGGACCTTTGCGTCTTCAAATCGTCATTTTCGCCTTTTGTCTTCGCACTTATTTAATATAAACGAATATCACTTGAAAATAGAACATTTGCAACTAAAATCTTGTCTTTCTTGGGGGATAATGCTATGAAATATATGTTCCTTTTTAGCCTTATCAATATCCCCACACTTGAGCGTTGCTTGTCCTCAAGCAATACAGTCTTGAAATAAAAACATACAAATCACTTCTTTATTCTTCACACTTTATACATCAGTGATTTTGATACGGCGGTATAAACAATGATAGTAACGATAGAACCATGGTTAAAGGTGGGTGTGTCATCCACAGTTGCCTTGGGTTTAGGTCAACGACACTTGCAATCAAATAGCCGATTTACTTTCGGTTTTCAAAGCAAAGTGCACATTTGAAAGGTGGTTTACAGTCCCACATGACTATAAAAATGTAGATCCTTAAGGAAATTGGATCTTTATGAAAACATTTGATCTTTTAAAAATTCAAGCTAGATTTTACCCTAGACAAGTTTTCTGATTTGATCCATCATCGGTGTTGCAAAATATATTTGTGGATCAATATTTTGGCTTAAAACTTTTAGGTTCGTGTAATCCACTGCTATCCCGGTATCGGAAGCACACATCCAGTTTACTTGTTCCGTATATTACCTTTCGGTAAACTACCGTCCGGTTGTAAAGGAAAGCGATGAACAAGAAACTGTTAAGGCAATGTCTAATGACATGCATTTGTTCATGGTCTAATTAACGTGTCGGATGCTAGAACTATCCTTGGTAGGAGCAATAGTAAAGATCATCCTTTGATTTTCGGTCTGGCACAAGGTCCTGTCTTCGACCATGCTATGCAACCACCGTTCTTACGGTTGACACCCGATTTGGTTCAGGTGACCTAATGAATTCCAGGTGAATTCCTAGGATTTTACGTTCAATGGTAATGAACGCATTGAAAATGGGTTTTCAGAAAACAAATCGGTTTGTAATTTTTATCAAAATATTTTTTCGTTCAAGCTCGAGTTTAGATATCATCGAATTCCATGAGTTTGAATTCTCAATCTTTAAGGTCAATCTCAAGGATTGAGTAATATCAGGCTTAAAAGCTGATTTTTGATCTTTAAAGGAGATTATCCTTTCTGGGGATCTGATTCATTAGTCTTATCAAACTAATTTGCACGGTGCCCCCCATTGTACGAGATAAATCCTTCTCATGGTTAGGATAAATCTGACCACTTGGCGACCCTGTTTGATACTGAGGTCCGTGGATTTCCAGCTGATTTTAGAGATGACTTTTCTAGATTTTTCGTCAACCTACAGCTGGTCTGGACGACAACTTCATGACCTAAATCAAGAAGCGCGTGTCTTTTTTGGAAGACTTTACTTCCTTTTAATGATGGAATTGATTCATCGTGTAGATCCATCTATTCTTTTTTTTCATCGGGTAAAATAGTTAATTTAGTTCAAAACAAAAACACCTGCAATAACTTTGTACAAACATGTGATAGATAGTTTTTTTAATTGAATAACTTGGTACATTCTCCCCACACTTAGTTTCTTTCTTTGCCTTTTTATTCTCCTTTATTCCATTTTAAATGAATTCAAGCGTTTTAGGTTGTTTCTCAATTTATGTCCTTTTAGAGGTAACGATAATTTCGGTATTAACACCTAATTTTCATCGTTCATAAATATGTATAAACATGATTTTGACTTCATTTAGTTGAAAATTTTTCAAATTTTCACAAAATTTGGCAAATAAACCAAGTGTAAAATCCGAGAGAATTTATAACCCTTCCCCACACTTAAGATCATGCAATGCCCTCATTTGCATGAAATCAGACTCTAATTATAAATTCATGAGGGTGATTAGTGTAGAAAAGTGATTAAGAATACCTAGTTTGTACTTACAAAGCTCGTCGAATGATAGATGGCGCGCCTCACCGTTCATTCCTTCTTGTTTTATCACACATGTTTTTCTTCAAAAATGGTTGCTTTTCTGAACTGTTTGCTAATTTTTGAAAATGCGTATTTTACCCTAAGTTATCATGCATGTTTATTAACGAGTTATGCACTAACCCGAACCCCTAATTTAACGTTAAGTGGGGTTAGACTTCCCCACACTTTAGCTGACGATATGTGAAGTCGGTGGAATAAGTTCCACGAATTAAAATAGTGAGCCAGTTATTTATATCTCGGGTGGTGTATAATATATCAATGGGTTTAAAGTTTAGACTCACCCGAACGTCACTACTTAATTCTTTTTTAAGTGTAGCTTTTAGTAAATGGATATGTCTCTTTTCTGTTTCTTGGTCAAATGGATCGATATACACCGACATACATTCTATAGGGCGGACAATTCCTAATATTTTCTTCCTTTTATTCTCGGGATCAAAGTTTTCACCTCTATTACCCAATTGGGTGAAATCCGAAGTGTCATTATCTATTACAGCTCGTAGTTCATCTTGGGTAGATAACTCGTCTATTGAGAATATTGGGTTGGAAGGTTGTGGAATGGTGAATTTCGGTTTGGCCTCGGGGGTAAAATTTTCAACGTTATCGTTTTCCCAAGAGTACCAATTTGTCACCCTTACTTTATCTTTATTGGTTGATGGATTGATGCTTTCGTCAGTAGAGGCTAATGTGTCGATATATTGTGAAATTGGTAAGACTGAATAAAAAGTATCATCGGGATAGTTGGTGATTTCGGAGCTCTCGAATTCATCAAAATTCGATGATATGAGATTTTCTTGCACAATACTCCTCAGATCAACAGGTGTGTAGTCTGATAGAGTTTCAGCTTGCCGGTTTACAAACTCGCTCATTTGTTCATTTTGAGCATCGAGTTCTTCGAGTTTGATTTTCATATGATCTAAAGAATTTTCGGACACGTAATTTTCCTCGTCTTCTGGTTGTTGAGTTTCGATAAATTCTTGGGAATAATCCCAGTTTGAATTGCGTTCTTCGTAATCGCTCCATTCAGGTTCTGTGGGTACGTAATTTTCCATAGGAACATAATAGTAACATTCCCATGTTGAGTGATAATCTCCACAGATTTCACAACCAGTTATTGTTTCGTCGTTCGCGATCCAAGATTGACTGACCGAATTGTCATCAACACTCATTTGAGAGTATTGATTTAATTGATTTCGGAGTTCAAAAAGAGTTTCCAAGGCTTTGTTTTCAAATTTTTCCATTTTATTGCGATGGCCAAATTTTAGCTACAATGTGGTGCATTCACGAATTATCCTATTAGTTATAAAAAAATAGAAAAACTTATCTAAGTTGTCCAATTAATAGACTTTTCTGATTTTTGCCCACGTTTCGAATAGCCAAAAGATGCAGCAGGTAGCCAGGACCCTTTAAATCGGAAGCCCACAACTAGCCACTAACAAATCCAACTATTACTACGAACCAGAAAAATGTCAACGTCCATTAATTTAACCACTTAAATAATTTTTCTTTCCGTTTGAGAATTAGATAAGAAGTAGAGAAAATTTCTAAGTCCTAGAAAACTAAAGCGTCGAGAAATAAGAAAGAAATAGATTGCGCGTCGAAAAGTGTCGAAAAAATAAAAAGGTAGAAAAATAGGCGTCGAAAAATAAAAATAAGAAAATAGCACGAAAAATGGCGTCGCAAAATTCTAAAGCACCTAATACTTAGTCTAAGGAATAAGCACTTAAGGGATTTTACGGCAAAGCCTAAAAATCTAAAAATAAAAATAACTACGGCAAAAATAAACTTAATACTAAAAGTTGCGACTATAGTCTAAAAAAAACTAAAGGTAATAAAACTTAAAATAATTTTTTTATAGACAAAATCTTAAAAATATATAATTTTTTAAATTTTTTTTTTTTTTTTTTTTTAAAAAAACGAATTTTTTTTTTCTTAAAAAAAAACGTTTTTTTTTTACAGAATTTTTTTTTTTTTTAAGTTTTTTTTTTTTTTTTTACAGAATTTTTTTTTTTTTTTCAAATATAAATTAAAAATATAGTGTTTCGCCGAGTCCCCGGCAGCGGCGCCAAAAACTTGATGTGTGTCGCGAGGGTACGAAATAGTATTAATTTTTACTACAAAATGCGACGAAATATTACACAAGTTATTTATTTATTTATCGAGTGGATATACCAAAACCTTGCTACAACACTATAGGCAGTGTACCTAGTCGCGGAGTAGTATAGTTTTTAGTAAGTCCGGTTCGTTCCACAGGGAGACGGTTACACTATATTTTTATATAACTATATTTGTACAAAATATATATAATTATATATAATAATATATAAAAGGAGAGTTTACCGTTTAATGACCGGTTTGTCGATTTTATATTTTAAGCGAAGCGTATAGTAAATGACGATATTTAAATAACAATATAAAATAAATAACAATAATTAAAATGACAATAAATAAAAGTACGAGGAAATATGAAATAAAATATATTATGCTTATTTAAACTTCCGTAACCATGATGGTTGACGTGTTGATTTTAGTTTTATGCCCATGGGTTAATTGTCCTTTGTCCTGGATTATTTAATATGTCCGTCTGGTTTTTGTCCATAACAGTCCATCGGTCATAAATTTAAAGTGCGAGTGTCCTCGTCAATTTATTCTTATACCCGAAGTCAAATATTCCAACTAATTGGGGACTTAAACTGTAACAAGGTTTTAATACTTTGTTTAATAATTACACCAGGATATCGACTGCGTGTAACCCAAGGTTTTAATACTTTGTTATCAATTATGCCAAGTGTCCTTGTACATAATTTAACCCCTGTTTTAATAATTCCATAGACTATTAATCCATTCCCGTGTCCGGTTAAATGAACGATTATTCGTACATATAAATACCCCGCCCATCGTGTCCGATCGAGTGTATATGGTTATTTATAGGTACATCCAATTGTAAATCTTTATATTAAAATTAACAAACTATCATTTAGTTAAACAAATATAAAGCCCATTAATAGCCCATAGTCTAATTTTCACAAGTGTCGTTCTTTTGTCCAAACCCCAATTATGGTACAAAGCCCAATTACCCAATTTTAATATTTTTATCCCAACATCATGATTACTTCGTCTTAAATAAGCATAATAATAACTTAAGTACGAGACATTAATTTAAAAAGGAGAACATAGCTTACATTGATTATTTATCGCGTAGTGTTACACGGACAGAGCTCCGACTTTAAAACCCGTAAAATAACCTTTACATAACCCGAACTAATCTAATATAACACTAATCTATATTATATATATATATATATATATATATATATATATATATATATATATATATATATATATATATATATTATATATTTATTTATATTATACTACGGAGTATTATTATTATTATGTTGGTGTCTTTTAAACTCGAGCAGAAAGTCGCCTTTTATAGGCATTTGGCCAGGTTTTTGATCCCCATGCAAGTTGCATGAGGTTTAGTGTATTTGCCATGCAACTTGCATGGGCTTGTTTTTCAGCTCACATTTTGTCCTTTGCTACCGACATGAATTTTAAAATAAATAAATATAAAATATAAATAATTTATATAATTATTTATATATTATATTATATTCTCGTGCATAGTAGACTCGTAATTTTTGGTCCATTGCGTCGGGCGTTTCTTCTTGGCTCAGGTCCTGGCTCCGGATTTTCGAACGTCCTTTCGTACGATTTAATATCGTGTACTTTGCGTTTTGTAACTTGTACTCTTGTCGTTTTTAGACGTTCCTCATCAATATTTTGAACCTTTTTTTATTGTACTTTGTACATTTGAGCTTTTTGGACCTTTGCGTCTTCAAATCGTCGTTTTCGCCTTTTGTCTTCGCACTTATTTAATATAAACGAATATCACTTGAAAATAGAACATTTGCAACTAAAATCTTGTCTTTCTTGGGGGATAATGCTATGAAATATATGTTCCTTTTTAGCCTTATCAGTTTCAAAAGTAACATAGTTGTGAATGCAAGGTAAACGTTTCATGCAGAGACATCTCTAACAAAAGCAGCGGGAGTTTACACAGCAAGACTACTACAGCGGAAGCATCAAACCTCTAAGCACCTGAGAAAACATGCTTAAAAACGTCAACAATAATGTTGGTGAGCTATAGTTTAAGTATAACAGTAATGTAAGGTAGGCCACGAGATTTCAGTATTTCAAAACAATATGAAAGTATATGTTCAACCGTGGGCACTTGGTAACTAACTTAACGTAATATCACCCCCTAAAAGTACACTTGGCGAGTGCGTAAGTTTACGAAGTATTAAACACCCGTTAAATGATAGCGCTACTAGCCCGAGTTGGGATGTCAAACCCTATAGATCCATATCTAAGATTCGCAATCACCGGTTCAAAGACCAATGACTAAACGTTACCGAGCTAAGGGGAAAGTTTATGTCGTTGTATAACACACACATATATAAAGTTTAAGTACTCGTGCCTAGTATGTAAAACGTAAAAAGCGCATGTATTCTCAGTTCCCAAAATAGTTAAAGTAAAAAAGGGATGCTATAACTCACAGTGAAAAGTAGTAAAGTCGGTACGAGATAATTAAGCAAGTAGTTGGTCTGAAAGGTCCTCAACCTAAGTCAAAAGTTACTAAGTCAGTAAATCGTTCCCAAAGGTTTAAAAGTATGTAAATTAGGTCTTAAGTATCATCATCATTCATCATAAGTCAAAAAGGGTAAAGTAAGTTTCAATCAAGAATAGAGTTCGAAACAAAGGCTGACTTCGTTCAGCCGCCACGACCTCTATACAAACTGAAATGAGGTGAGACCAGTGGCCATGGCTCCGTATATGAGTCCCCTAGTTTCTGACCAATTTCAAGAACCAAAATCGTATTCGTTTGACCGTGGTGACGGTTTAAGTGCGAGTAGGTCAGAAATTTCAACACAACGTTATAAGGGCGTAGTGACTTTCAGAAGGCTATAAATCCTAAACCGTAAGTCGGATTAAGATGAGGCCTAAATGTAAAATCATCTACTCGAACCGAACTAACTGGAAATCAACTTTCCAGTAGCCCAGGAAGCCTGATCAGACCCAGAAAGTAGTAATCAAAGTGCTCCGGTGGGTTATTGGTGCTTGATGCTCATCACGGTTCTCATCCTTGATGCTTATAGCTTCAAGTGTACAACTTGTTGATGTGTTTGCATCATCTTTGCCAAGTTATGAACATCATGACACTAGTGTATGTCTAAGATATGTAGCACAACTCATTTAAGGGTTGTAAGAAGGTTGATGAACTAAAATTACATCAAGATCTTAGATCCGACACATACATGAGTTCTAATAGTAATATTAAGCTATAAACTTGAATGTAAACTAAATAAACATGATCTTAAGTTGTAGAACTTAGATCTTAGTTAGATCTTGAAGATCCTAGACTCAAAAGTCTAGATCTAGTGTTCTTAAGTTAAACCCTAAGTTATGGAACTTTGATCTTTACTTTAATAAAACCATAAGTTATGAAACTTAGATTTTTATCTTGTAAAATGTATATAAGCTTATAAGCTTTTGTTTCAGACAAAATTGGAAGACCATAAGCTATAGAAACTTAGATCCAACATAAGTGTATGAAGTTATAACTAGAAAGTTAAACTTCCATGTTCTTGAACTTACAAAGTTTAAACTTTAGTTTCAAGAAAAATGAGATCAAGTTTAACTAGTAATACATGACCAATATTATACAATCATGAATTTAAAACAACAAAAAAAATAAGGTAATCAACTAAAGTTACAAGTAACAAGTTCATGTTTGTTTCATACTTAAAAAGATTCAAGCCAAAACTTGGATCTTAGGAAAATAAACCTTAAGTTTACAAAACATGAACACAAGTAAGATCTTAAAGCTTATGAACTTTAGATCTTTATAATATTTCAAGTGTGGAACCATAAGCTAACAAGCTTAGATCCTTGTTCTTGGTTCTTCATCAAAACAAAGGATGGAAGAAGCAAGATCCATGAAGATACAAACTAGAAAGTTTGATCTTTAACAACAAACAACAAACTAGTAAATAACATGATGATGATACTTGGTGATTTTAAAGGAAAAAAGAAGAAAGAAAAATAAAGTTTCTTACTTAAAATTTAGAGAGAAATTTGAGAGAAAAGAAAGTGTAAGTTTGATGTGTGTGTGGAATGGAGTAATACTAGCATATAAGTAACAAAAAAAAAATTTGATCTCCCTCTCCCCATAACAAAGGCCGACGGTCTTGGCTCCATAAATGGGGTAGTCAACTTCAACTTTCAAGTGTGGGAGGATGGTGAATGCTAGGAAGAGGTATAAAGTTAAATGCATGGAAAGTTGGTGCTTGCATGCTTGAAACATTTTTGTTTCCACACTTAACTTAATTAATCTTGTTTAAGCTTAATGTATCACTAGCATAATGATGGGCTCACAATTAGTCCATTAAGAAATGTAGGGTGGGCTTTGATAGTCCAAGTCCATTAATATAAGCCCAAGTATAAGTAAGCAACAAATTAGTAACAAGCCCAAGTAATTAACTACTTACATTAGTTAATTAGAAATAATTAATAACAATTAATTATGAACGTAAATAATATTTGAAATATTATTCGAGAAAAGCACGTGTCAAAAAGACGAGTCGGGACATGGAAAGTCAAATACGATAACAAGTAAAATGTATAAGAATACATTTAATACAATGCAAGTATTAATAATAAGTATTAATAATATAAGTCGAAAAATCCAGGGTCGTTACATTACCCACCTGTTAAAGAAAATTTTGTCCCGAAATTTTAAGCTGAGGTATATGGAGGAGTTGGGAAAAGGTGAGGATACTTCTGCATCATTTGATCCTCTCATTCCCAGGTAAACTCGGGTCCTCGTTTGGCATTCCATCGGACTCGGACGATCAGAATCTTGTTGTGTTTCAAAGTTTTGACCTCACGGTCCATAATTTCGACAGGTTCTTCCACGAAGTGAAGTTTGTCATCAATCGTAAGTTCCTCCAGTGGTATGACAAGTTCCGGTTCAGCAAGACACTTCTTAAAATTCGATACGTGGAAGGTAGGATGAACTGAGCTCAATTGAGTCAGAAGATCCAGACGGTAAGCAACGGGTCCAACACGCTCCAAGATTTCGAAAGGACCAATGTATCGCGGGTTAAGCTTCCAATGTTTTCCAAAACGGATCACACCTTTCTAAGGTGCGACCTTCAACATTACACGGTCACCCACGTTGAATTCGAAGTCTTTACGTTTAAGGTCGGCATACTCTTTTGGCGATCACGGGCCGTCTTGAGCCTCGCTTGAATTTGGACAATCTTCTCTATTGTTTCATGGACTAACTCGGGTCCAGTGATTTGCTTTTCTCCTACTTCGGCCCAACAAATAGGAGAACGGCATTTGCGGCCATACAACGCTTCGAAAGGTGCGGCATTAATACTCGAATGATAACTGTTGTTGTAAGAGAATTCGGCTAGCGGCAAATGCCTTTCCCAAGCCTTTCCGAAATCAATAACACAAGCACGCAACATGTCCTCCAAAGTTTGAATCGTTCGCTCGCTCTGACCGTCGGTTTGTGGGTGATACGCAGTACTCATGTCGAGACGAGTCCCCAAGGCTTCTTGCAAAGAACGCCAAAATCTAGAAGCAAAACGGGCATCTCAGTCTGAAATAATCGATAAGGGTACACCATGATGAGATACAATTTCCTTTATGTATAGTTGAGTGAGTCTCTCCATCGTATCCGTTTCTTTCATGGCTAAGAAGTGTGCAGATTTAGTAAGACGGTCAACGATAACCCAGATGGTATCGTAACCGCCTACCGTCTTCGGTAGCTTTGTGATGAAGTCCATCGTTATCCTTTCCCACTTCCATTGCGGGATTTCTGGTTGTTGAAGTAACCCAGATGGCCTTTGATGTTCGGCCTTAACCTTCGAGCAAGTCAAACACTTACCAACGTAAGTTGCAACATCCTTCTTAAGGTTAGGCCATCAATACTGTTCCTTGAGATTGTGGTACATTTTGCCGGCTCCTGGATGAATCGAATATCTCGACTTGTGGGCTTCATCTAGTATAAGGCTCCGTAGATCTCCATAACTAGGTATCCAAATCCTTCCGGCAAAGCATCGGAATCCAGTCTCCTTAACCTCGAATCGTGAAACGAGAATGTTCAAGTGTTCTTGAGAAATATTCTCCTCTTTGAGAGCCTCTTCTTGGGCTACTCGGATCTGACTATTGAGATTTGAATGAATGATGATGTTCAAGGCGCGAACACGAAGAGGTACCGTCCTCTCCTTTCGGCTCAGGGCATTGGCTACAACATATGCCTATCCAGGATGGTAACGAAGTTCACATTCATAGTCATTCAGCGTCTCTATCCATCGTCGCTGCCTCATGTTCAGTTGTTTCTGATCGAATATGTGCTGGAGGCTTTTGTGGTCGGTGAAGATGGTACTTTTAGTTCCATAAAGATAGTGTCTCCACAATTTGAGCGCAAAGACCACGACTCCAAGCTCGAGATCGTGTGTTGTGTAGTTTCGCTCGTGAACCTTTAGTTGACATGAAACATAAGCAATGACCTTCATTCTTTGCATCAATACGCAACCAAAACCATTTTTCGAGGCATCACAATATACGACGAAATCATCACTGCCTTCAGGAAGAGATAAGATAGGTGTGGTGGTCAATTTCTGCTTCCAGTTTTGAAATGCTGATTCATGTTCTTTTTCCCAAACGAACTTCTTCCCTTTGTGAGTCAGCGCGGTCAAAGGACGCGAAATTAGAGAGAAACCTTCAATAAATCTTCGGTAGTAACCGGCAAGACCTAGAAATTGGTGGATGTGAGTCGGAGTAGTGGGGGTTTCCCACTTGCTGATAGCTTCGATCTTTGCGGGATCAACTTTGATACCTTGATTACTCACAATATGACCCAGAAATTGGACTTCCTTCAACCAAAATTCACACTTGGAGAATTTGGTATAAATTTGCTCTTGTCTCAAGAGTTCCAACACTAGTCGAAGATGTTGTTCATGTTCTTCTTCACTTCGGGAATAGATGAGGATATCATCTATGAAAACGATAACGAACTTGTCCAGATATGGCTTGCATACTTGATTCATGAGATCCATAAACACGGCAGGTGTGTTGGTTAAACCGAATGGCATCACTAGAAACTCATAGTGACCATAACGGGTTCTGAACGCAATCTTCATCACATCACTCTCCTTCACCCTCAATTGGTGATAACCTGATCGCAAATCGATCTTAGAGTAAACGCTGGATCCTTGCAGCTGGTCGAAAAGATCGTCAATTCTGGGAAGGGGATACCGATTCTTAACCGTCAACTTTTTCAGCTCACGATAATCGATACACATGCGAAAAGATCTGACCTTCTTCTTCACGAATAAAATAGGTGCACCCCAAGGCGATGAACTCGGTTGGATAAATCCACGGTCTAGCAATTCCTGCAGTTGACTCTGCAAATCTTGCAGTTCAGAAGGTGCTAGTCGATAAGGTGCGCGAGCTACGGGTGTAGCTCCCGGCACTAGATCGATCTGGAACTCCACTGCTCTCGGTGGCGGTAATCCAAGCAATTCTTCCGGAAAGACATCGGAAAATTCATTCACAATTCGTACATCATTCACACTCTTCACCTCGGCTTCTAACATTTTCACATGTTCTAAAACAGCAAGACGTCCTTTCTTCATGATCTTTTGTGCTTTCATGCAACTAATGAGGTTCAGCTTCGAACTACATCTCTCTCCGTAAATAATCAGTGGCTCACCATCTCCGTGGGGTATACGAAGAGCTTTATCTCCACAGATAATGTCGGCCCTTACTTTGGTCAACCAGTCCATACCGACAATCACATCAAAGCTTCCCAATTTGATGGGTATCAAGTCAATCTCGAAATCCACACCAGCTATGTTAATAATAGCTCCTCGGCCAATTTGGTCATCTTTCTCAAGTTTTCCATTGGCTACCTCAACAAGCATACTCCCTTTTAAAGGAACTAACAACCAATCTATCTTAGAGCAAAAGTGTATACAAACATAGCTCCTATCGGCACCAGTATCAAATAGGACAGAAGCTAATAGATTGTTGATAGTGAATATACATGTAACCAAGTCGGGGTTCTCACGGGCATCCCTTGCGTTTACATTGAAAGCTCTTTCACGTGGTGGTCCGCCGTCCTTTCGCTTGTTTGGATATTCATTCCTAAAGTGGCCCTGTTGTCCGCACTCATAGCACTGCCTTGGTCCAGTAGGGTTTGTCTTCACCATTGGGGTGGGAATCTTGCAGTCCTTACCAATATGCCCGGTCCTTTTGCACTTTTCACAGACCACATTACAGTACCCAGTATGGTGCTTGTAGCACCTCTTGCACTGCGGTAGAGTACCCTTATAGTTGGGGTTCGAGCTCGGGGTCGGGTTGGGGTTCCTCCAGTCGTTGTTTCCCTTGAAACCCTCATGCCTCTTAGCTGGGTTTTGATAAAAGCCCTTTCCCTTGTTTCCATCCTACTTACGCTTCTCATGACTAGTCCCCGATTCTGATTTCGCTTTCTCAGGTTCCTTGCGGGTGATCTGGTTCATCAGGGTGTGCGCCATGCGCATAGCTTCCGGGATGTTGGGTGGCTTCGAAGAGGTGACATTTCTCTGAATGGACTTGGGGAGTCTCCACAAGTATCGTTCCATTCTCTTAAACTCCGGGGTAACCATCGAGGGACACATCAGTGCTAATTCCAGATACCTACGGTTGTAACCATCAAGATCGTTTCCCACAACCTTCAACTCCCAGAACTCAGCCTCCATTTTATGTATCTCTGTTCTGGGGCAGTACTCTTCGATCATGGCTCCCTTAAATTCTTCCCAAGGAGTAGCATAAGCGTCGTCAATACCTTTGGCCTGAGCAAGTGTGTTCCACCAGGTTAGGGCGCCGTCCAACAGCGTACAGGAGGCATACTTGGTTTTTTCGTCTCTGAGCAGTTGGTTACACGGAACACAGCTTCTAGTTTCTCAAACCATCTAGTCAATCCAACTGGCCCGTCAGTACCACTAAAGTTGTGGGGCTTGCAGCTTTGAAACTCCTTATATGTACACCCGTTATGGATGGGCGGGTTAACTGGTGGAGCTTGGGGGTTGATTTTCGCAATAGCTGCAGCTACTCTTTCTGCAATCATTTCCTCAATTTGTGCTGCTGTGGGCGCTGCTCTTCCGTTTGCCATTGCTCTTCTAAACAGAAATTTTGACTTAAGTCAAAATCAAGCATTTAATAAATAATAATATAGTATATGGCAACCAACATGGAATCAACGCAACACATGTTAACTAAGCAATGCAACTAGATACAGATACCACAAAATCACCATACAGTAACGTAATTAGAACACCCTACAAAAAGTAAACAACACTAAGTTACATTCATTAATAATAAGTTGCATACATCCGCATGGGTTTGCACAATACATGAGTAGAACATGAAACTACAAACGAGATTACATAATGAAATCTACTACAATGCCCTATGGTGACGGTGGGTAAAGGATGTCCATTACGTGGGACATCTGGTCCTCGAGCTCAGTTACCCGAGTACGGAGGATCTCCACTTCCCTTGTCAGTTCCTCAACGGAGGGAGATGGTGGGGCAGGCGGTGCAGTCGGTACAGGTGGTGCAGGTGGTCCAGTGCCAGAAGTAGATGGTGCGTAACGGTAAGCCTTACGCACGAATGGATCGGTAGGATACGGCACAACCCGCTTGCGAGCGGTGACCCTAGTCCTCAGTCCATGTGCGTTAACGAACGACCTACCTCCGTTAAACCCTGGAATAACGGTACCATCGAAACGATACCGCTTCTTCGGTGGGGTAGAGGGTGGCTGCACGGGCCTCTCCTCAGGGTTCTCATCGGAATCCTCGTCACTGGAGTCATCAGAGGATGAGTCGTCGAAAATAGCTGGAGGTGGCTCTGCTCGGCCGGTATTTATAATCTGATATCTGAAAGGCAGAATCGGCACGACACGTCCATCAGGAAGGCATCTGCACCAATGGTTATGCTCATTACAGAACAAAACGTCCCCATATTCCCCTGGAATCACAACACCACCAGAATGGTGATGTGGCTCTGAGGGTCCTGGGATGAGTGGAGCTGGAATCTCTAGTGGATCCTCGTGTCCGTCTGAGGTGATCACTGGGTCGAGTGCATGGCCACTGGCTCCAGAGGTCGAAGCGCCAGAGTCACTAGAGTGTGTTGATGACGGGATCTGTGAATCGGCAACAATGGCAGGCGAGGTGGAGGGTGAGTCTGAGTCGCTCTCCAAAATGATAACGGGTGGGACATCCGACATCTGAACAGGGAAAAATATCTTTTTCCATGTCAGTAAGTCATAAAACAAGCACGTATTAGGCAAAATAACTACGACAGTCTAGATTACCTATAGCAGTAAATAGCATGGCAATAAATCGTACAGAAGTATCATGCAATCGAAAGCAGATAGTAGCATGTAGTAATGAAAATCAAGTAGCAGTATACATCATATAGCAGTAGAAGTAAGCAGCAGCATGCAGTAAGTTCTGCAGAAACAAGTAAACTAGCAAATTGTAGATTAGTCCTATGAGTGAATCCTACTCAGTCCTGTCTAGACTCACTAATGCAACCTAATTCCCTACAACCAATGCTCTGATACCAAGTGTGACGCCCGTACAAAACCATTGTGTACGATTCGTCAACAACGGGATCTTTACACGGTCAAGTACTACATGCTATTTGAAAACCAGTTTTGCATTCATAAAAGACATAGCGTTTACAAAAGATAACGTGACACAAGGGTCGTTACAAAGTCATTATTTGAAAATAACATAAATTACGAATGCAAAAGAAAAGTTCCATGATTGAGACATCTCTAAGTAATGCAGCGGAATTCTAGCACAGCAGGTCCTTAATAGCAAGTCTAAACATCAAGACAGCAAGTCTAAACAGCGGAAGCAACAAACCTCTAAGCACCTGAGAAAACATGCTTAAAAACGTCAACAATAATGTTGGTGAGCTATAGTTTAAGTTGTAATAGTAATGTAAGGTAGGCCACGAGATTTCAGTGTTCCAAAACAGTATGAAAAGTGTATGTTTAACCGTGGGCACTTGGTAACTAACTTAACGTTTATACCCCCTGAAAGTACACTTGGCGAGTGCGTATGTTTACGAAGTATAAAACACCCGTTAAATGCTAGCGCGACTAGCCAGAGTGGGGATGTCAATGTAGTGACCCGAACTTTTCCATGTTTATATATATATTAAATGAAATTGTTATTTACATGATTAAGTGTTTCCAACATGTTAAGCAATCAAACTTGTTAAGACTTGATTAATTGAAATAGGTTTCATATAGACAATTGACCACCCAAGTTGACCGGTGATTCACGAATGTTAAAACTTGTAAAAACTATACGATGACATATATATGGTTATATATATAGTTAACATGATTTTATAATAAGTATGTATCTCATTAGGTATTTTAACAATGAGTTATATACATAAAAATGAGACTATTAATTTAAGAAACTCGAAAACGATATATATAACGATTATCGTTATAACAACGTCTTACTAGGTACATATGAATCATATTAAGATATTGATACACTTGGTTAATTATGTTAAATGATAAGTAAATATATTATTAAGTGTATTAACAATGAAATATATATGTAAAAATAAGACTACTAACTTAATGATTTCGAAACGAGACATATATGTAACGATTATCGTTGTAACGACATTTAACTGTATATATATAATACTAAGATATATTATATATAATAATATCATGATAATATAACAATTTAACATCTCATTTGTTATAATAAACAATGGGTTAACAACATTCAACAAGATCGTTAACCTAAAGGTTTCAAAACAACATTTACATGTAACGACTAACGATGACTTAACGACTCAGTTAAAATGTATATACATGTAGTGTTTTAATATGTATTCATACACTTTTGAAAGACTTCAAGACACTTATAAAAATACTTCTACTTAACAAAAATACTTACAATTACATCCTCGTTCAGTTTCATCAACAATTCTACTCGTATGCACCCGTATTCATACTCGTACAATAAATAGCTTTTAGATGTATGTACTATTGGTATATACACTCCAATGATCAGCTCTTAGCAGCCCATGTGAGTCACCTAACACATGTGGGAACCATCATTTGGCAACTAGCATGAAATATCGCATAAAATTACAAAAATATGAGTAATCATTCATGACTTATTTACATGAAAACAAAATTACATATCCTTTATATCTAATCCATACACCAACGACCAAAAACACCTACAAACACTATCATTCTTCAATTTTCTTCATTTAATTGATCTCTCTCAAGTTCTATCTTCAAGTTCTAAGTGTTCTTCATAAATTCCAAAAGTTCTAGTTTCATAAAATCAAGAATACTTCCAAGATTGCAAGTTTACTTCCAAGTTTTCTAAATCCATTCCAAGTAATCATCCAAGATCAAGAAACCTTTGTTACTTATAGTAGGTTATCTTTCTAATACAAGGTAATAATCATATTCAAACTTTAATTCAATTTCTATAACTATAACAATCTTATTTCGAGTGAAAATCTTACTTGAAATTGTTTTCGTGTCATGATTCTGCTTCAAGAACTTTCAAGCCATCCAAGGATCCTTTGAAGCTAGATCCATTTTTCTCATTTCCAGTAGGTTTATCCAAGGAACTTGAGGTAGTAATGATGTTCATAACATCATTCGATTCATACATATAAAGCTATCTTATTCGAAGGTTTAAACTTGTAATCACTAGAACATAGTTTAGTTAATTCTAAACTTGTTTGCAAATAAAAGTTAATCCTTCTAAATTGACTTTTAAAATCAAATAAACACATGTTCTATATCTATATGATATGCTAACTTAATGATTTAAAACCTGGAAACACGAAAAACACCGTAAAACCGGATTTACGTCGTCGTAGTAACACCGCGGGCTGTTTTGGGTTAGTTAATTAAAAACTATGATAAACTTTGATTTTAAAGTTGTTATTTTGGGAAAAAGATTTTTATTATGAACATGAAACTATATCCAAAAATTATGGTTAAACTCAAAGTGGAAGTATGTTTTCTAAAATGGTCATCTAGACGTCGTTCTTTCGACTGAAATGACTACCTTTACAAAAACGACTTGTAACTTATTTTTCTGACTATAAACCTATACTTTTTCTGTTTAGATTCATAAAATAGAGTTCAATATGAAACCATAGCAATTTGATTCACTCAAAACGGATTTAAAATGAAGAAGTTATGGGTAAAACAAGATTGGATAATTTTTCTCATTTTAGCTACGTGAAAATTGGTAACAAATCTATTCCAACCATAACTTAATCAACTTGTATTGTATATTATGTAATCTTGAGATACCATAGACACGTATACAATGTTTCGACCTATCATGTCGACACATCTATATATATTTCGGAACAACCATAGACACTCTATATGTGAATGTTGGAGTTAGCTATACAAGGTTGAGGTTGATTCCAAAACATATATAGTTTGAGTTGTGATCAATACTGAGATACGTATACACTGGGTCGTGGATTGATTCAAGATAATATTTATTGATTTATTTCTGTACATCTAACTGTGGACAACTAGTTGTAGGTTACTAACGAGGACAGCTGACTTAATAAACTTAAAACATCAAAATATATTAAAAGTGTTGTAAATATATTTTGAACATACTTTGATATATATGTATATATTGTTATAGGTTCGTGAATCAACCAGTGGCCAAGTCTTACTTCCCGACGAAGTAAAAATCTGTGAAAGTGAGTTATAGTCCCACTTTTAAAATCTAATATTTTTGGGATGAGAATACATGCAGGTTTTATAAATGATTTACAAAATAGACACAAGTACGTGAAACTACATTCTATGGTTGAATTATCGAAATCGAATATGCCCCTTTTTATTAAGTCTGGTAATCTAAGAATTAGGGAACAGACACCCTAATTGACGCGAATCCTAAAGATAGATCTATTGAGCCTAACAAACCCCATCCAAAGTACCGGATGCTTTAGTACTTTGAAATTTATATCATATCCGAAGGGTGTCCCGGAATGATGGGGATATTCTTATATATGCATCTTGTTAATGTCGGTTACCAGGTGTTCACCATATGAATGATTTTTATCTCTATGTATGGGATGTGTATTGAAATATGAAATCTTGTGGTCTATTATTACGATTTGATATATATAGGTTAAACCTATAACTCACCAACATTTTTTGTTGACGTTTAAAGCATGTTTATTCTCAGGTGAATACTAAGAGCTTCCGCTGTTGCATACTAAAATATGGACAAGATTTGGAGTCCATGTTTGTATGATATTGTGTAAAAACTGCATTCAAGAAACTGATTTCGATGTAACATATTTGTATTGTAAACCATTATGTAATGGTCGTGTGTAAACAGGATATTTTAGATTATCATTATTTGATAATCTACGTAAAGCTTTTTAAACCTTTATTTATGAAATAAAGGTTATGGTTTGTTTTAAAAATGAATGCAGTCTTTGAAAAACGTCTCATATAGAGGTCAAAACCTGCAACGAAATCAATTAATATGGAACATTTTTAATCAATAAGAACGGGACATTTCAGTTGGTATCCGAGCGTTGGTCTTAGAGAACCAAAAATTTGCATTAGTGTGTCTTATCGAGTTTGTTAGGATGCATTAGTGAGTCTGGACTTCGACCGTGTTTTCTTTAAAAATGATTGCTTAACATTTTTGTTGGAAACTATATATTATTAACATGTATATATTATGTGATATATTAATCTCTTAACATGTTTGATATTGTGTGATAGATGTCTACCTCTAGCACAAATCCCATTGACTCACCTAATAATAATGAAGAGTTGAATATATATTGGACTGATTCACAAGTTCCCGAAGAAGAATCGGAAGAAGAATCAGAACCGGAAGAAGAATCAGAACCGGAAGAGGAGGAACCGGAGGAGGAAATAGAACCGGTGGGGGAAATAATAAAACGGTTAAGTAAAAGAAAATCCTCAACCAACCGACCAAGGTTAATTATGGTCAATGGTGTTTCCGCCAAGGAAGCAAAATATTGGGAGAATTACCAATTCTCCGATGAATCGGATTCCGACGAGAATTCCGATGATGTTATAGAAATTACCCCAACTGAATTTAAAAAGGCAAAAGAAAATAATAAGGGAAAGGGCATAAAAATAGAGAAATCTAATTCCAACCCCGATGAACTTTATATGTATCGTCAACCCCCGAAGCCCTTAAGTTGTAACAATGACCCGGGAACCTCTAAACCACCAGGTTTTTCTAAACCGTTGTGGAAAACGACAGCTCGTATTAGGGGAACATCATATATCCCTAGAAACTTGGCAAAATGAACCAAAACCGAAGTAGAAGAAATGAGCGAGTCAGAATAAGATAGTTGTATTCGTGTGGTGTAATATATGTAATATAGTGTGCTTATGCTTTATGATATATGTAAAAATTGCTTGTATTAATAAATTTTTTTTTTATGAATCTAACTCTTGTCTATTTTACAGTATAAAAACATAAAATGGATAGACAACCCAATATTTTAAGAGACCTACCCGGAGACATGATTGATGAAATCTTGTCTAGAGTCGGTCAGAATTCTTCGGCACAACTATTTACGGCGAAATCAGTTTGTAAGACATTCGAAGAACGTTCCAAGAATGTCTTGGTTTATAAGAGACTTTCGTTTGAAAGATGGGGGATATCACATTGGGAAACCCATAAGTTACGATGTGTTTACTTTGACGCATATATTGCGGGGAACCCAAATGCTATTTTACGCAACGGGTTAAGAAATTATTTTGACTCAATGTATCCGAATATAGGACTTCATGATTTAGAAAACGCGGCTAACATGCAACATAAAGAAGCATGCTATGCTTACGGGTTAGTAATGTTCGCTTCTCACCAAAGTGAGAAAAAGAACATCAGGCTACAACTATTAAACAAAACGTTCCCACAAGTGACGGAGTCGGTAATTGGGGTAAGAAATGAGGTTTTTAGGTTATTACGAGACTGTTGGTCATTATGTAACCCTCGTCCCTTTGACGACGTTACAACACGCTGTCTTATCAACGGCCATAACGGTTATGTTCCACAAGACCAAGGATGGGAAGTAGTCCTAGTAAAACCAGAATGCATGACTTGTTTCTGGACGTATGAATTACGTTTCTTTATTGCCTTTGTTGAACGAATTGTGTACTAGCTAGAATTATCTTCACAACTATCTTGTATTAAAGTTATTGTGTGCTATATTTCATGCTTTATGTAAAATAAGCGGTATTGTAAGTTTGTAAAATATTGTATAAAAGTTTGAACTCGAAATATTATTACAATCAGTTTTTCATATAGAATTGTAGTAGTTGAATTGTATATTAGCTACTAAGTATGAACTTAACGGGTAGGTACTACCCGAATTTAAACTTATAAAACGCTAATATGAAGAAAAAGCTTTTATAAATGAGTTCATATTATGCTACGAAATACTATTAACTACTCTTAATATTCTGTATGATTAACTTGTTCCATTTGACTATTTTGAAGGAAATGATACCGACTACTCGACACACCGTGAATATGAATGAAGAGGAATTTCGTACTTTTCTAGCTTCAAACATAGCCGCAGTACAGGCTGCGCTACATACCAACAATAACCTTGGATCTAGCAGTACAGGAAATCGTGTAGGATGCACCTGCAAAGAATTCACTGCCTGCAAACCTTTGGAATTTGATGGAACCGAAGGACCGATCGGATTGAAACGGTAGACCGAGAAGGTCGAATCGGTGATTGCCATAAGTAAGTGTACTGAAGAGGACAAAGTGAAGTACGCTACGCATACCTTCACAGGTTCTGCGTTAACATGGTGGAATACCTATCTAGAGCAAGTGGGACAAGATAATGCGTACGCACTACCGTGGTCAGCATTCAAGCACTTGATGAACGAGAAGTACCGTCCCAGAACCGAGGTCAATAAGCTCAAGACAGAACTTAGAGGGTTACGAACCCAAGGATTTGATATTACCACGTACGAAAGACGATTCACAGAATTGTGCCTATTGTGTCCGGGAGCGTTCGAAGATGAGGAAGAGAAGATCGCCGCGTTTGTGAAAGGATTACCGGAAAGAATCCACGAAGATATAAGTTCACACGAGCCCGCCTCCATACAACAGGCATGTAGAATGGCTCACAAACTAGTGAACCAGATTGAGGAAAGAATTAAAGAACAGACGGCTGAAGAGGCCAATGTGAAGCAAGTCAAAAGAAAGTGGGAGGAAAACGGTGATAAGAATCACCAATATAACAACAACAGCAATTACAATAATAATCGCAACAATTATCCCAACAATCGCAACATCAATCGCAACTACAACAAACGGCCCAACAACAACAACAACAACAACAACAATAACAACAATAACAGCAGCAACTACAACAATCATCCCAACAACAATAACAACCGCAACAACAACAACAATCAGAAGCAGCTATGCCAAAGGTGTGAAAAGTATCACTCGGGGTTCTGTACCAAATTTTGCAACAAGTGTAAAAGAAATGGTCATAGCGCGGCGAAGTGTGAGGTCTACGGACCAGGGGTTAACAGAACAAAAGGAACAAATGGTGTCGGAACGAGTAATGACGGAGCAAGTAGTGTCGGAGCAAGTTATGCCAATGTAGTTTGTTATAAATGTGGAAAATCGGGCCACATTATTAGAAATTGCCCAAACCAGGAGAACACGAATGGACAAGGCCGCGGAAGAGTTTTCAATATTAATGCGGCAGAGGCACAGGAAGACCCGGAGCTTATTACGGGTACGTTTCTTATTGACAATAAATCTGCTTACGTTTTATTTGATTCGGGTGCGGATAGAAGCTATATGAGTAGAGTTTTTTGTGCTAAATTAAGTTGTCCATTGACGCCATTGGATAGTAAATTTTTACTCGAATTAGCAAACGGTAAATTAATTTCAGCAGATAATATATGCCGGAATCGAGAAATTAAACTGGGTAGCGAAATATTTAAGATTGATTTGATACCAGTAGAGTTAAGGAGTTTTGATGTAATAGTTGGCATGGACTGGCTGAAGAAGGTGAAAGCAGAGATCGTATGTTATAAAAATACAATTCGCATTGTACGAGAAGAAGGAGAACCCTTAATGGTGTACGGAGAAAAGGGCAACATGAAGCTACATCTTATTAGTAATTTGAAGGCACAAAAACTAATAAGAAAAGGTTGCTATGCTGTTCTAGCACACGTCGAGAAAGTACAAACTGAAGAAAAGAGCATCAATGATGTTCCCGTCGCAAAAGAATTTCCTGATGTATTTCCGAAAGAATTACCGGGACTACCTCCACATCGATCTGTTGAATTTCAAATAGATCTTGTACCAGGAGCTGCACCAATAGCTCGTGCTCCTTATAGACTCGCACCCAGCGAGATGAAAGAACTGCAAAGCCAACTGCAAGAACTATTAGAACGTGGTTTCATTCGACCAAGCACATCACCATGGGGAGCTCCTGTTTTGTTTGTTAAGAAGAAGGATGGTACATTTAGGTTGTGTATTGACTACAGAGATTTGAACAAACTTACCATCAAAAACCGTTATCCACTGCCGAGAATTGACGACTTATTTGATCAACTACAAGGCTCGTAGGTTTATTCGAAGATCGATTTACGTTCTGGATATCATCAAATGTGAGTAAAGGAGGATGATATTCCAAAAACTGCTTTTAGGACGCGTTATGGTCATTACGAGTTTATGGTTATGCCGTTTGGATTGACTAACGCACCAGCTGTGTTCATGGACCTTATGAACCGAGTGTGTGGGTCATATCTTGAAAAGTTTGTCATTGCTTTCATTGATGACATACTTATTTACTCAAAGAATGATCAAGAGCACGAAGAACATTTGAGAAAAGTGCTAGAAGTATTGAGGAAAGAAAAACTGTACGCTAAGTTTTCAAAGTGTGCATTTTGGTTGGAAGAAGTTCAATTCCTCGATCACATAGTGAACAAAGAAGGTATCCAGGTGGACCCGGCAAAGATCGAAACCGTTGAAAAGTTGGAAACCCCAAAAACTCCGAAGCATATACGTCAATTTTTAGGATTGGCTGGTTACTACAGAAGATTCATCCAAGATTTCTCCAAAATAGCAAAACCCTTGACTGCATTAACGCATAAAGGGAAGAAATTTGAATGGAAGGATGAACAAGAGAAGGCGTTTCAATTATTGAAGAAAAAGCTAACTACGGCACCTATATTGTCATTGCCTGAAGGGAATGATGATTTTGTGATTTATTGTGACGCATCAAAGCAAGGTCTCGGTTGTGTATTAATGCAATGAACGAAGGTGATTGCTTATGCGTCTAGACAATTGAAGATTCACGAACAAAATTATACGACGCATGATTTGGAATTAGGCACGGTTGTTTTTGCATTAAAGACTTGGAGGCACTACTTATATGGGGTCAAAAGTATTATATATACCGACCACAAAAGTCTTCAACACATATTTAATCAGAAACAACTGAATATGAGGCAGCGTAGGTGGATTGAATTGTTGAATGATTACGACTTTGAGATTCGTTACCACCCGGGGAAGGCAAATGTGGTAGCCGACGCCTTGAGCAGGAAGGACAGAGAACCTATACGGGTAAAAGCTATGAATATAATTATTCGTACTAACCTTACTACTCAAATAAAGGAGGCGCAACAGGGGGTTGTAAAAGAAGGAAAGTTGAAGAATGAGATACCCAAAGGATCAGAGAAACATCTTAATATTTGGGAAGACGGAACCCGGTATAGGGCTGAAAGGATTTGGGTACCAAAATTTGAAGATATGAGAGAAATGGTACTTAGAGAAGCTCATAAAACCAGATACTCAATATATCCTGGAACGGGGAAGATGTACAAGGATCTCAAGAAACATTTTTGGTGGCCGGGTATGAAAGCCGATGTTGCTAAATACGTAGGAGAATGTTTGACGTGTTCTAAGGTCAAAGCTGAGCATCAGAAACCATCAGGTCTACTTCAACAACCCGAAATCCCAGAATGGAAATGGGAAAACATTACCATGGATTTCATCACTAAATTGCCAAGAACTGCAAGTGGTTTTGATACTATTTGGGTAATAGTTGATCGTCTCACCAAATCAGCACACTTCCTGTCAATAAGAGAAGATGACAAGATGGATAAGTTAGCACGACTGTATTTGAAGGAAGTCGTCTCCAGACATGGAATACCAATCTCTATTATCTCTGATAGGGATGGCAGATTTATTTCAAGATTCTGGCAGACATTACAGAAAGCATTAGGAACTCGTCTAGACATGAGTACTGCCTATCATCCACAAACTGATGGGCAGAGCGAAAGGACGATACAAACGCTTGAAGACATGCTACGAGCATGTGTTATTGATTTCGGAAACAGTTGGGATCGACATCTACCGTTAGCAAAATTTTCCTACAACAACAGTTATCATTCTAGTATTGAGATCGCCGTTTGAGGCACTTTATGGTAGAAAGTGCAGGTCTCCGATTTGTTGGAATGAAGTGGGGGATAGACAGATTACGGGTCCGGAGATAATACAAGAAACTACCGAGAAAATCATCCAAATTCAACAAAGATTGAAAACCACCCAGAGTCGACAAAAGAGCTACGCGGACAGTAAAAGAAAAGATATAGAGTTTGAAATTGGAGAAATGTTCATGCTTAAGGTTTCACCTTGGAAAGGCGTTGTTCGATTTGGTAAACGGGGGAAACTAAATCCAAGGTACATTGGACCATTCAAGATTATAGATCGTGTCGGACCAGTAGCTTACCAACTGGAGCTACCTCAACAACTCGCAGCTGTACATAACAATTTCCACATCTCAAATTTGAAGAAATATTTTGCTAAAGAAGATCTCACTATTCCGTTGGACGAAATCCAAATCAATGAAAAACTTCAATTCATTGAAGAACCCGTCGAAATAATGGATCGTGAGGTTAAGAGACTTAAACAAAACAAGATACCGATTGTTAAGGTTTCAATGAAATTCTCGTAGAGGACCCGAGTTCACCTGGGAGCGTGAAGATCAGATGAAGAAGAAATACCCGCATTTATTTCCAGAAGATACGTCAACACCTTCAACTGCTTAAAATTTCGGGACGAAATTTATTTAACGGGTAGGTACTGTAGTGACCCGAACTTTTCCATGTTTATATATATATATATTAAATGAAATTGTTATTTACATGATTAAGTGTTTCCAATATGTTAAGCAATCAAACTTGTTAAGACTTGATTAATTGAAATAGGTTTCATATAGACAATTGACCACCCAAGTTGACCGGTGATTCACGAATGTTAAAACTTGTAAAAACTATACGATGACATATATATGGTTATATATATAGTTAACATGATTTTATTATAAGTATGTATCTCATTAGGTATTTTAACAATGACTTATATACATAAAAATGAGACTATTAATTTAAGAAACTCGAAAACGATATATATAACGATTATCGTTATAACAACGTCTTACTAGGTACATATGAATCATATTAAGATATTGATACACTTGGTTAATTATGTTAAATGATAAGTAAATATATTATTAAGTGTATTAACAATGAAATACATATGTAAAAATAAGACTACTAACTTAATGATTTTGAAACGAGACATATATGTAACGATTATCGTTGTAACGACATTTAACTGTATATATATAATACTAAGATATATTATATATCATAATATCATGATAATATAATAATTTAACATCTCATTTGTTATAATAAACAATGGGTTAACAACATTCAACAAGATCGTTAACCTAAAGGTTTCAAAACAACATTTACATGTAACGAATAACGATGACTTAACGACTCAGTTAAAATGTATATACATGTAGTGTTTTAATATGTATTCATACACTTTTGAAAGACTTCAAGACACTTATAAAAATACTTCTACTTAACAAAAATGCTTACAATTACATCCTCGTTCAGTTTCATCAACAATTCTACTCGTATGCACCCGTATTCATACTCGTACAATAAACAGCTTTTAGATGTATGTACTATTGGTATATACACTCCAATGATCAGCTCTTAGCAGCCCATGTGAGTCACCTAACACATGTGGGAACCATCATTTGGCAACTAGCATGAAATATCTCATAAAATTACAAAAATATGAGTAATCATTCATGACTTATTTACATGAAAACAAAATTACATATCCTTTATATATATATATATATATATATATATATATATATATATATATATATATATATATATATATATATATATATATATATATATATATATATATATACACCAACGACCAAAAACACCTACAAACACTTTCATTCTTCAATTTTCTTCATCTAATTGATCTCTCTCAAGTTCTATCTTCAAGTTCTAAGTGTTCTTCATAAATTCCAAAAGTTCTAGTTTCATAAAATCAAGAATACTTCCAGGATTGCAAGTTTACTTCCAAGTTTTCTAAATCCATTCCAAGTAATCATCCAAGATCAAGAAACCTTTGTTACTTACAGTAGGTTATCTTTCTAATACAAGGTAATAATCATATTCAAACTTTAATTCAATTTCTATAACTATAACAATCTTATTTCGAGTGGAAATCTTACTTGAAATTGTTTTCGTGTCATGATTCTGCTTCAAGAACTTTCAAGCCATCCAAGGATCCTTTGAAGCTAGATCCATTTTTCTCATTTCCAGTAGGTTTATCCAAGGAACTTGAGGTAGTAATGATGTTCATAACATCATTCGATTCATACATATAAAGCTATCTTATTCGAAGGTTTAAACTTGTAATCACTAGAACATAGTTTAGTTAATTCTAAACTTGTTCGCAAATAAAAGTTAATCCTTCTAACTTGACTTTTAAAATCAACTAAACACATGTTATATATCTATATGATATGCTAACTTAATGATTTAAAACCTGGAAACACAAAAAACACCGTAAAACCGGATTTACGCCGTCGTAGTAACACCGCGGGCTGTTTTGGGTTAGTTAATTAAAAACTATGATAAACTTTGATTTAAAAGTTGATATTCTGGGAAAATGATTTTTATTATGAACATGAAACTATATCCAAAAATTATGGTTAAACTCAAAGTGGAAGTATGTTTTCTAAAATGGTCATCTAGACGTCGTTCTTTCGACTGAAATGACTACCTTTACAAAAACGACTTGTAACTTATTTTTATGACTATAAACCTATACTTTTTCTATTTAGATTCATAAAATAGAGTTCAATATGAAACCATAGCAATTTGATTCACTCAAAACGGATTTAAAATGAAGAAGTTATGGGTAAAACAAGATTGGATAATTTTTCTCATTTTAGCTACGTGAAAATTGGTAACAAATCTATTCCAACCATAACTTAATCAACTTGTATTGTATATTATGTAATCTTGAGATACCATAGACATGTATACAATGTTTTGACCTATCATGTCGACACATCTATATATATTTCGAAACAACCATAGACACTCTATATGTGAATGTTGGAGTTAGCTATACAGGGTTAAGGTTGATTCCAAAACATATATAGTTTGAGTTGTGATCAATACTGAGATACGTATACACTGGGTCGTGGATTGATTCAAGATAATATTTATCAATTTATTTCTGTACATCTAACTGTAGACAACTAGTTGTAGGTTACTAACAAGGACAGCTGACTTAATAAACTTAAAACATGAAAATATATTAAAAGTGTTGTAAATATATTTTGAACATACTTTGATATATATGTATATATTGTTATAGGTTCGTGAATCAACCAGCGGCCAAGTCTTACTTCCCGACGAAGTAAAAATCTGTGAAAGTGAGTTATAGTCCCACTTTTAAAATATAATATTTTTGGGATGAGAATACATGCAGGTTTTATAAATGATTTACAAAATAGACACAAGTATGTGAAACTACATTCTATGGTTGAATTATCGAAATCGAATATGCCCCTTTTTATTAAGTCTGGTAATCTAAGAATTAGGGAACAGACACCCTAATTGACGTGAATCCTAAAGATAGATCTATTGGGCCTAACAAACCCCATCCAAAGTACCGGATGCTTTAGTACTTCGAAATTTATATCATATCCGAAGGGTGTCCCGGAATGATGGGGATATTCTTATATATGCATCTTGTTAATGTCGGTTACCAGGTGTTCACCATATGAATGATTTTTATCTCTATGTATGGGATGTGTATTGAAATATGAAATCTTGTGGTCTATTGTTACGATTTGATATATATAGGTTAAACCTATAACTCACCAACATTTTTTGTTGACGTTTAAAGCATGTTTATTCTCAGGTGAATACTAAGAGCTTCCGCTGTTGCATACTAAAATAAGGACAAGATTTGGAGTCCATGTTTGTATGATATTGTGTAAAAACTGCATTCAAGAAACTGATTTCGACGTAACATATTTGTATTATAAACCATTATGTAATGGTCGTGTGTAAACAGGATATTTTAGATTATCATTATTTGATAATCTACGTAAAGCTTTTTAAACCTTTATTTATGAAATAAAGGTTATGGTTTGTTTTAAAAATGAATGCAGTCTTTGAAAAACGTCTCATATAGAGGTCAAAACCTCGCAACGAAATCAATTAATATGGAACGTTTTTAATCAATAAGAACGGGACATTTCAGTCAAACCCTATGGATCCATATCTAAGATTCGCATTCACCGGTTCAAAAACCAATGACTAAACGTTACCGAGCTAAGGGGAAAGTTTATGCCATTGTATAACCCACACATATATAAAGTTTAAGTACTCGTGCCTAGTATGTAAAACGTAAAAAAAAAACGCATGTATTCTCAGTCCCAAAATAGTTAAAGTAAAAAGGGGTGCTATAGCTCACAGTGATAAGAGCGGTAAAGTCGATAATGAAAGTATGCAAGTAGTGAGTCGGTCCGAAAGGTCGTCAACCTAAGTCAAAGGTTATTAGGTCAGTGTGTTATCCTCATAAGTTCTAATAGCGCATAAAATAAGTTTAAGTGTCATCATCATCATCGTTCATCATCATAAAAGCTAAGTAAGTTTGACAAGAATAGAGATCGAAACAATAGGCTGACTTCGGTCAGCTGCTACGACCACTACGTAAATCAAAAAGATGTGTAATTAGTGGATATGGCTCCGTATATGAGTCTCCTAGTTTCTGACCAATTTCCAGAACCAAACTCGTCTTCGTTTGACCATGGCGACGGTTTAAGTGCGAGTAGGTCAGAAATTTCAGCACAACGTTAATAGAGTGTAATGACTTTCGGAAGGCCATAAATCCTAAACCGTAACTTGGATTAAGACGAGGTCTAAATGGAAAATCATATAATCGAACCGAAATAACTGAAAATCAACTTTCCAGTAGCCTAGGTGGTCTGATCAGATCCTGAAAACAGTAAACAAGGTGCTCCAGTGGGGTTCTTAGTGCTTAATGCTCATCACGGTTCTCATCCTTGATGCTTGTAGCTTCAAGTGTACAACTCGTTGATGGGTTAGCATCACCTTGACCAAGATTTTACCCTCAACAAACAATATGTTAAGACCAAGTAAGAACATAACTCATTTAAGAGTCTTAGATGGATGATGAACCAAGGTTACACCATATCCTTAGTCTTAACACAATTACAAGTTACATTTACAACTAAAGCTACAAACTTTACTTCAATCAAGCAAGTATGAACATAATCTAAGTCAAATGAAGTGATGGAACCCTAAGCTAGAGAGCTTGGATCCCTTTCACACAAGTTATAAGGTCACAAAGCTAGAAAGCTTGAACCTTTAGTGTTCTTGAAGAACTTGAAGCATAAAGCTTAGATCTTTAGGTTACATGAAGACCATAAACACAAGTTTTGATCTTTATAACAAAATAATGAGATCATAAGTTAGAAAACTTAGATCCAACAAAAGATATGAATATTCAAGCTAGAAAGCTTGCATCTTGGTTGTTCTTGAAGATCTTGAAGCATAAAGCTTGGATCTTTAAGTTACATGAAGATTACAAACACAAGTTTGAATCTTTATAACAAAATAGCAAGATTAAAGTTAAAAAAATATAGATCTACAAAGTGGGTGAAGATTCAAAGCTAGAAAGCTTGAATCTTCCATGTTCTTGAAGGATTCAAATCTAAGTTTGAATCTACAAGATGTAATCAAGATCAAAGCTAAAAAGCTAGACCCATGATGATGATGATGATGAATTTGTGAGAGAGAGAGAGGAAGAAGAAGAAGGAAAATCAATACTTACACTTTTTAGAGAGAGAAGGACTAGAGAGAGAATTAGAGAGTGAGTGTATGTGAATTACAAATGAAATCAAGTGTAAAATGGATGGAATGAGGCTTGTATTTATAGGTGAATGGGGGTGTGGGAGGGGGGTGGTGGCCGTGAATTAGAAGGGGGGGGGGACAAGGGAGACCAACTTTTGCTTTTTGGTTAATGGTTGTCTAAAGTTGGTGCTTATGTTGGGATCCCATGCAACATTAAGGATAATACTTGACATAAATGCTAGTATGTTCCCTCTAATAAATGGGAATTTGTCTTACATATTAATGGGTCACTAGCTAATATTAATTGGGCTAATTAAATAGTCCACTAACTAGTGTAGGGTGGGCTAAGGCCCAACAAGGTAGAAAGTCCAACAAGACTAACTAGTAAGCATAAGTAAATTACTACGCGTAATTAAGCATCCAAAAACCCAAGTAATTATTATTATGAAATAATAATTAAGATTTCATAGTCATAATATTCCGATTACGACAAAAGTTAAACGTGTACGCAGTACGCAGTTTGTTCGTAACGTCAAGTGACACTAACGGTCATACAGGCTTCCGGTGATCAAGTTAAGTATCCTACGTACTTAAAGGCACGTTTTAACACATAAATGAAAGTAAGCCATGTGTATAAAGATTCCAGAGTATAAAGTAGCATAGTACGCACAAATACGCAGTTTCGCTAAAACACAAGGCACAAAAGCAAGTCGAAAAAGTCGGGTCGTTACATTACCCACCTGTTAATGGAAATTTCGTCCCGAAATTTAAGCTGAGGCAGGTGTTAAAGTCGGGAAAAGGTGAGGATACTTCTGCATCATTTGATCCTCTCATTCCCAGGTAAACTCGGGTCCACGTTTGGCATTCCATCGGACTAGGACAATTGGAATCTTATTTTGCTTCAAAGTCTTAACCTCACGGTCCATGATTTTGACAGGTTCTTCCACAAAGTGGAGTTTATCATCAATCGTAAGTTCATCGAGAGGGATGACAAGTTCTGGTTAGGCAAGACATTTCTTCAGATTCGACACGTGAAAAGTAGGGTGAACTGCGCTCAACTGAGTCGGAAGATCCAAACGGTAAGCAACGGGTCCAACACGCTCCAAGATTTCAAAAGGACCAATATATCGCGGATTTAACTTTTTGCGCTTTCCAAAATGGATCACACCTTTCCAAGGTGCGAATTTTAACATTACACGGTCACCCACGTTGAATTTGAAGTCTTTACGTTTAAGGTCGGCATAAATCTTTTGGTGATCGCGGGCTGCCTTAAGTCTCGCTTGAATTTGGACAATCTTCTCAGTTGTTTCATGGACTACCTCGGGTCCGGTGATTTTCTTTTCGCCTACTTCGGCCCAACAAATAGGAGAACGGCATTTGCGGCCATACAACGCTTCAAAAGGTGCAGCATTAATACTCGAATGATAAATGTTGTTGTAAGAGAATTCGGTTAGAGGCAAATGCCTTTCCCAAGCTTTTCCGAAATCAATAACACAGGCACGCAACATGTCCTCCAAAGTCTGAATCATTTGTTCACTCTAACCGTCGATTTGTGGGTGATACGTGGTGCTCATGTCGAGACGAGTTCCCAAGGCTTCTTGCAAAGAACACCAAAACCTTGAAGCAAAACGGGTATCGCGATCTGAGATAATCGATAAGGGTACACCATGACGAGATATAACCTCTTTGATGTATAGTTGAGCGAGTCTCTCCATCGTATCCATTTCCTTTATGGCTAAGAAGTGTGATGATTTGGTAAGTCGGTCAACGATAACCCAGATGGTATCATAACTGCCTACCGTCTTCGGTAGCTTTGTGATGAAGTCCATCGTTATCCTTTCCCACTTCCATTACGGGATTTCTAGTTATTGAAGTAATACAGATGGCCTTTGATGTTTGGCCTTAACTTTCGAGCAAGTCAAACACTTACCAACGTAAGTTGCAACATCCTTCTTAAGGTTAGGCCACCAATACTGTTCCTTGAGATCGTGGTGCATTTTACCGGCTCCTGGATGAATCGAATATCTCGACTTGTGGGCTTCATCTAGTATAAGGCTCTGTAGATCTCCATAACTAGGTATCCAAATCCTTCCGGCAAAGCATCGGAGTCCAGTCTCCTTAACCTCGAATCGTGAAACGAGAATGTTCAAGTGTTCTTGAGAAATATTCTCCTCTTTGAGAGCCTCTTCTTGGGCTACTCGGATCTGACTATTGAGATTTGAATGAATGATGATGTTCAAGGCGCGGACACGAAGAGGTACCGTCCTCTCCTTTCGGCTCAAGGCATCGGCTACAACATATGCCTATCCAAGATGGTAACGAAGTTCACATTCATAGTCGTTCAGCGTCTCGATCCATCGTCGCTGCCTCATGTTCAGTTGTTTCTGATCGAATATGTGCTGGAGGCTTTTGAGGTCGGTGAAGATGGTACTTTTAGTTCCATAAAGATAGTGTCTCCACAATTTGAGCGCAAATACCACGGCTCCAAGCTCGAGATCGTGCGTTGTGTAGTTTCGCTCGTGAATCTTTAGTTGACGAGAAGCATAGGCAATAACCTTTGATCTTTGCATCAATACGCAACCAAAACCGTTTTTCGAGGCATCACAATATACGATGAAATCATCACTGCCTTCAGGAAGAGATAAGATAGGTGCGGTGGTCAATTTCTGCTTCAAGTTTTGAAATGCTGATTCGTGTTCTTTTTCCCAAACGAACTTCTTCCCTTTGTGAGTCAGCGCGGTCAAAGGACGCAAAATCAGAGAGAAACCTTCAATAAATCTTCGGTAGTAACCGGCAAGACCTAGAAATTGGCGGATGTAAGTCAGAGTAGTGGGGGTTTCCCACTTGCTGATAGCTTCGATCTTCTCGGGATCAACTTTGATACCTTGATTACTCATAATATGACCCAGCAATTGGACTTCCTTCAACCAAAATTCACACTTAGAGAATTTGGTATAAATTTGCTCTTGTCTCAAGAGTTCCAACACTAGTCGAAGATGTTGTTCATGTTCTTCTTCACTTCGGGAATAGATGAGGATATCATCTATGAAAACGATAACGAACTTGTCCAGACATGGCTTGCATACTCGATTCATGAGATCCATAAACACGGCAGGTGTGTTGGTTAAACCGAATGGCATCACTAGAAACTCATAGTGACCATAACGGGTTCTGAACGCATTCTTCATCACATCACTCTCCTTCACCCTCAATTGGTGATAACCTGATCGCAAATCGATCTTGGAGTAAACGCTGGATCCTTGCAGCTGGTCGAAAAGATCGTCAATTTTGGGAAGGGGATACCGATTCTTAATCGTCAACTTGTTCAGCTCACGATAATCGATACACATGCGAAAAGATCTGACCTTCTTCTTCACGAATAAAACAGGTGCGCCCCAAGGCGATGAAATCGGTTGGATAAATCCACGGTCTAGCAATTCCTGCAGTTGACTCTGCAACTCTTGCAGTTTGGAAGGTGCTAGTCGATAAGGTACGCGAGCTACAGGTGCAGCTCCCGGCACTAGATCGATCTGGAACTCCACTGCTCTCGGTGGCGGTAATCTAGGCAATTCTTCCGGAAAGACATCGGGAAATTCGTTCACAATTCGTACATCATTCACACTCTTCACCTCGGCTTCTAACATTTTCACATGTGCTAAAACAGCAAGACGTCCTTTCTTCATGATCTTTTGTGCTTTCATGCAACTAATGAGGTTCAGCTTCGAACTACATCTCTCTCCGTAAATAATCAGTGGCTCACCATATCTGTGGGGTATACGAAGAGCTTTATCTCCACAAATAACGTCGGCCCTTACTTTAGTCAACCAGTCCATACCGACAATCACATCAAAGCTTCCCAATTTGATAGGTATCAAGTCAATCTCGAAATCCACACCAGCTATGTTGATAATAGCTCCTCGGCCAATTTGGTCAACTTTCTCAAGTTTTCCATTGGCTACCTCAACAAGCATACTCCCTTTTAAAGGAACTAACAACCAATCTATCTTAGAGCAAAAGTGTATACAAACATAGCTCCTATCGGCACCAGTATCAAATAGGACAGAAGCTAATAGATTGTTGATAGTGAATATACATGTAACCAAGTCGGGGTTCTCACGGGCATCCCTTGCGTTTACATTGAAAGCTCTTTCACGTGGTGGTCCGCCGTCCTTTCGCTTGTTTGGATATTCATTCCTAAAGTGGCCCTGTTGTCCGCACTCATAGCACTGCCTTGGTCCAGTAGGGTTTGTCTTCACCGTTGGGGTGGGAATCTTGTAGTCCTTACCAATATGCCCGGTCCTTTTGCACTTTTCACAGACCACATTACAGTACCCAGTATGGTGCTTGTAGCACCTCTTGCACTGCGGTAGAGTACCCTTGTAGTTGGGGTTCGAGCTAGGGGTCGGGTTGGGGTTCCTCCAGTCATTGTTTCCCTTGAAACCCTCATGCCTCTTAGCTGGGTTTTGATCAAAGACCTTTCCCTTGTTTCCATCCCACTTACGCTTCTCATGACTAGTCCCCGATTCTGATTTCACTTTCTCAGGTTCCTTGCGGGTGATCTGGTTCATCAGGGTGTGCGCCATGTGCATAGCTTCCGGGACGTTGGGTGGCTTCGAAGAGGTGACATTTCTCTGAATGGACTTGGGGAGTCCCCACAAGTATCGTTCCATTCTCTTAAACTCCGGGGTAACCATCGAGGGACACATCAGCGCTAATTCCAGATACCTACGGTTGTAACCATCAAGATCATTTCCCACAACCTTCAACTCCCAGAACTCAGCCTCCATTTTCTGTATCTCTGTTCTGGGGCAGTACTCTTCGATCATGGCTCCCTTAAATTCTTCCCAAGGAGTAGCATAAGCCTCGTCAATACCTTTGGTCTGAGCAAGTGTGTTCCACCAGGTTAGGGCGTCGTCCAACAGCGTACAGGAGGCATACTTGGTTTTTTCGTCTCTGAGCAGTTGGTTACACGGAACACAGCTTCTAGTTTCTCAAACCATCTAGTCAATCCAACTGGCCCCTCAGTACCACTAAAGTTGTGGGGCTTGCAGCTTTGAAACTCCTTATATGTACACCCGTTATGGATGGGCGGGTTAACTGGTGGAGCTTGGGGGTTGATTTTCGCAATAGCTGCAGCTACTCTTTCCGCAATCATTTCCTCAATTTGTGCTGCTGTGGGCGCTGCTCTTCCGTTTGCCATTGCTCTTCTAAATAGAAATTTTGACTTAAGTCAAAATCAAGCATTTAATAAATAATAATATAGTATATGGCAACCAACATGGAATCAACGCAACACATGTTAACTATGCAATGCAACTAGATACAGATACCACAAAATCACCATACAGTAACGTAATTAGAACATCGTACAAAAAGTAAACAACACTAAGTTCCATTCATTAATAATAAGTTGCATACATCCGCATGGGTTTGCACAATACATGAGTAGAACATGAAACTACAAACGAGATTACATAATGAAATCTACTGCAATGCCCTATGGTGACGGTGGGTAAAGGATGTCCATTACATGGGACATCTGGTCCTCGAGCTCAGTTACCCGAGTACGGAGGATCTCCACTTCCCTTGTCAGTTCCTCGACTGAGGGAGATGGTGGGGCAGGTGGTGCAGTCAGTACAGGTGGTGCAGGTGGTCCAGCGCCAGAAGTAGATGGTGCGTAATGGTAATCCTTACGCACAAATGTATCGGTAGGATACGGCACAACCCGCTTGCGGGCGGTGACCCTAGTCCTCAGTCCATGTGCGTTAACGAATGACCTACCTCCTTTAACCCCTGGAATAACGGTACCATCGAAACGATACCGCTTCTTCGGCGAGGTAGAGGGTGGCTGCATGGGCGTCTCCTCAGGGTCCTCGTCGGAATCCTTGTCACTGAAGTCATCAAAGGATGAGTCGTCGGATGATGAGTCATCGAAAACAGCTGGAGGTGGCTCTGCTCGGCCGGTATTCATAATCTGATATTTGAAAGGCGGAATCGGCACGACACATCCATCAGGAAGGCATCTGCACCAATGGTTATGCTCATTACGGAATAGAACGTCCCCATATTCTCCTGGAATCACAACACCACTAGAATGGTGATGTGGCTCTGAGGGTCCTGGGATGAGTGGAGCTAGAATCTCTGGTGGATCCTCGTGTCTGTCTAAGGTGATCACCGGGTCGGGTGCATGGCCACTGGCTCCAGAGGTCAAAGCGCCAGAGTCACTGGAGTGTGTTGACAACGGGATCTGTGAATCGGCAACAATGGCAGGTGAGGTGGAGGGTGAGTCTGAGTCACTCTCCAAAATGATAACGGGCGGGACATCCGACATCTGAACAGGGAAAAATATCTTTTTCCATGTCAGTAAGTCATAAAGCAAGCACGTATTAGTCACAAGTAATTGAAACTACATTATATGGGTGAATGATCGAAGCCGAATATGCCCCTTTTGCTTGGTAATCTAATAATTAGTAAACTGATCTACTAATTGACGCGAATCCTAAAGATAGATCTATTGGGCCTAACGAACCCCATCCAAAGTACCGGATGCTTTAGTACTTCGAATTCGTTTTTATCATGTCCGAAGGATTTCCCGGAATGATAGGGGATATTCTTATATGCATCTTGTTAATGTCGGTTACCTGGTGTTCAATCCATATGAATGATTTTTGTCTCTATGCATGGGACGTATATTTATGAGAACTGGAAATGAAATTCTTGTGGTCTATTAAAATGATGAAAATGAATGATTATGATAAACTAATGAACTCACCAACCTTTTGGTTGACACTTTAAAGCATGTTTATTCTCAGGTATTAAAGAAATCTTCCGCTGTGCATTAGCTCATTTTAAAGATATTACTTGGAATCATTCATGACATATTTCAAAAGACGTTGCATTCAAGTCATTGAGTTCAGTAAAGATTATGATTAAGTAAATGGCAGATTAGATCATTTATAGGTGGATATTACGAAATAGTATGCATGCCTGTCAACTTTCGATGTAATGAAAGATTGTCTTTTAAAACGAATGCAATGTTTGTAAAATGTATCATATAGAGGTCAAATACCTCGCGATGTAATCATATGTTATTGTATTCGTTCTTATGGATTAGGACAGGTCTTTACAGCCCTTACCTTGGTCAACCAGTCCATACCGATGATCACATCAAAACTTCCTAATTTGATGGGTATCAAGTCAATCTCGAAATCCACACCAGCTATGTTGATAATACCTCCTCGGCTAATTTGGTCAACTTTCTCAAGTTTTCCATTGGCTACCTCAACAAGCATACTCTCCTTTAAAGGAACTAACGACCAATTTATCTTAGAGCAAAAGTGTCTACATGCATAACTCCTATCGGCACCAGTATCAAATAGGACAGAAGCTAATAGATTGTTGATAGTGAATATACCTGTAACCAAGTCGGGGTTCTCACAGGCATCCCTTGCGTTTACGTTGAAAGCTCTTCCACGCGTTGGCCCGTCGTCCTTTCTCTTGTTGGGACATTCATTCCTGAAGTGGCCCTGTTGTCCACATTCATTCCGCCGTCCTTTCTCTTGTTGGGATGGTGATCTTGCAGTCTTTGCCAATATGCCCAGTCCTTTTACATTTTTCGCAGACCACGTTATAGTACCCGGTATGATGCTTGTAGCATCTCTTGCACTGCAGGAGACTACCCTTGTAGTTAGGGTTTGAGCTAGGGTTTGGGTTGGGGTTACTCCCATCGTTGTTTCCCTTGAAACTTTCATGCCTCTTAGCTGGGTTTTGATCAAAGACCCTTCCCTTGTTGCTATCCCACTTACGTTTCTCATTACTAGCTCCCGATTCTGATTTTGCCTTTTCTGATTCTTTGCTGGTAATTTGGTTCATCAGGGTGTGCGCCATGCGCATAGCTTCAGGGACATCAGCTGGTTTCGAAGAGGTGACATTTCCCTGGATGGACTTGGGAAGTCCCCACAAATACCGTTCCATTCGCTTAAATTCTGGGGTAACCATCGTGGGACACATCAAAGCTAGTTCCAAGTACCTTCCGTTATAACCGTCAAGATTGGTTCCCACAACCTTCAACTCCCAAAACTCAGCTTCCATTTTCTGAATCTCTGTTATGGGGTAGTACTTCTCGATCATAGCCCCCTTAAATTCCTCTCATGGTGTAGCATAAGCCTCGTCAATACCCTTAGCCTGAGCAAGTGTGTTCCACCAGGTTAAAGCGCCATCCGATAGTGTACAGGAGGCATACTTAGTCTTGTTCATTTCTGAGCAGTTGCTCACATGGAACACAGCTTCCAATTTCTCAAACCACCTCGTCAGTCCAACCGGCCCCTCAGTACCACTGAAATTGTGGGGCTTGCAGCTTTGAAATTACTTATAGGTACACTCGTTATGATTGTGCTGGTTAACTGGTGGAGCTTAGGGGTTAACATTCGCAATTGCTGTGGCTACTCATTCAGTTATCATCTCCTCAATCAGTGCTGCTGTGGGCATTGATCTTCCATTTGTCGATGATCTTCGAAACAGAAATTTCGACTTAAGTCAAAATCCAGCACTCAATAAATAGTAATACGGTATATGGTAACCAACATGGAATCAACATAACACATGCTAATTAAGTAATGCAACTAGATACATATATCACATAATCATCATATAGTAACGTAAATAGAACACCGTACAGAAATTAAACAACACAAAGTTCCATTCATTAATAAGAAAGTTGCATACATCCGCATACAGTTCGTACAATACATGGGTAAAACATGAAAGTACAAACGGGATTACATAATGAAATCTAATACAATAGCCCTATGGTGACGGTGGGTAAAGGATGTCCATCATGTGGGACACCTGATCCTCGAGCTCAGTTACCCGAGCACGGAGGATATGCACTTCCCTCATCAGTTCCTCGACGACGAGGGATGCTGGTGAGGCAGGTGGTGCAAAAGGTACAGGTGGAGCTGGTGGTGCAGATGATGCTGGTGGAGATAGTGGTGCAGACGGTCCAGCACCAGAAGTAGACGGTACGTAACGGGAAGCCTTACGCACGAATGGATCGGTAGGGTAAGGCACCACCCGCTTACGGGCGGTAACCCTAACCAACTGTCCGCGTGCGTCCACCAACGGTCTACCTCCGTTAACCCCTGGAATAACAGTACCATCGAAATGATAACGCTTCTTCGACGGGGTAGAGGGCGGCTGCAAGGGTTCCTGGAACGTTAACTGATCGTTAAAACGCATCCCACCAAGTTTAATTCATTAAATATATAATAAATTAAATATGTTTTTATTAAAGTTAATAATTATAAAAGAATAAGTATTTTATCAAAAATCGAACGTTTCGCAGTCCCACGGGACCTCTGTTGCAACTTTCAAAACCGTATCATTTTCTCAGTATTTCAAAACATGAAATAAGTTTTCCAGCTAATATAATCATACATTAATTATAGTAGTTCATCATGGACTCAAGTATGCATTTAATTAGATTAAATGCACAAAATTCAAGTAAGTTTCGTTAAATAACTTAACGGAAAGTTAACGAAGCTTAACGGAAATAGCAGGGTTGTTACATTATCCCCCCGTTAATGAAATTTCATCCAGAAATTTAGTGCACGTCGACTGGAGTTGTTTTGTCCAAAATCAATTGCGGATACTTTTGTTTCATTTGGCCTTTCACATTCCTACGTGAATTCTGGTCCTCTGCGTGAAAGAACCCGTCCTAATCCATCTGGACAAATACATTACATTTGGTTACATATCGAGGTACTTAACCTCTATATGATACATTTTACAAACATTGCATTCGTTTTTAAAAGACAAAATTTCATTACATCGAAAGTTGACAGCATGCATACCATTTCATAATATATCCATCTATAAATGACTTAATAATATTCTTGATGAACTCAACGACTCGAATGCAACGTCTTTTGAAATATGTCAGGAATGACTCCAAATAATATCTCTAGAATAAGCAAATGCACAGCGGAAGATTTCTTTAATACCTGAGAATAAACATGCTTTCAAGTGTCAACCAAAAGGTTGGTGAGTTCATTAGTTTATCGTAAATATTCATTTCCATCATTTTAATAGACCACAAGATTTTCATTTCCATTTCTCATAAATAAACATCCCATACGTAGGGATAAAAATAATCATTCAAATGGATTGAACACTTGGTAACCGACATTAACAAGATGCATATAAGAATATCCCCATCATTCCGGGACATCCATCGGACATGATAAAAAAACATCCAAGTACTAAAGCCTCCGCAACCATGGATGAAGTTTGTTAGGCCCAATAGATCTATCTTTAGAATTCGCGTCAATTAGTAGATCGATTTACTAATTCTTAGGCTACCGAGCAAAAAGGGGCATATTCGGCTTCGATCATTCAACCATAGAATGTAGTTTCAATTACTTGTGTCTATTTCATCAAACATTTATAAAAGCGCATGTATTCTTAGTCTCAAAAATATATATTGCAAAATCATTTAAAAAGGGAGTAATGAAACTCACTCTACAATATTTTGTAGTAAAAATATTCATATGACGGCATTGAAAAAAACAGGGTTGGCCTCGAATTCACGAACCTATATCAGTTCTATATATATTAACACATATAATTGAAATCGAACAATTTACATATTATTAATGATATAATTGTTATTTTAATATATCATATGTTTCATTCATATCATAATTAGATATATTTATTTTTATATACTTTAAATAGATAATTTACATTTATTACAAAAATATTAATATAGTTATGTTTTATGTTATAATTATATTTTTATATAGAATTCTTTATTGGATATATTAATATTAATAATACTAATAATAATAATGATAATATATTACTAATTATGATAAAAATCATAATAATTCTAATAATAATAATAATGATAATTTTATTAATAAAAATGATAATCTTGATACAATTGTTTGTTTCAATAATAATTCTAATTTTAATAAACATGATAAATTATAAAAATAATGATACTTTTAGTAATAATGATAATAATAATAATAATAATAATAATAATAATAATAATAATAATAATAATAATAATAATAATAATAATAATAATAATAATAAGATGATGATAATATTAATAAAATGAATAGATAAGTAACTACCTCAAAGGAGTAGTCCTAAAAAAATGCCCAAGTTCGGGTTTGAACCCTCGACCTCCCGCTAACCCGATAACGTTCAAAGACCACTCCTCCATTTTTGTTTTTCTGATTAAACTTGTAACCCTTATATATTCCAATTCAAAGCCTGGTCCAATATGGCAACCCAATTAACAGCCCAGCACATGCTATTGTAAAAAAAATATGTCCTGGCCTAGAATCGAACCCGAGACCTCTCGGTTAAACCAAACACACCCAACCATTTGAGCTAATCCGTGTTTCTGCTTTTATTCTCGTATTAATTTTATTTAATTCATCTTTCTGTTTCATCTTACCTTTACAAAATAAATTGATCAGAATCTTAACCTAATCGTCATACACCATTAATCTATTATCTAATCATCATCATTATTCCAACATCATTCGTGATATATCATCATCATCATTAATTATCATCTTTATTGTACCTCATACATCATACACCATCATTTTATCTTAATCTCGTATCATAATCATAATCATAACATGGTCATATCCTAATCATTCATCTTATTATTACCATGATGTATTACCATCATCATCAACTTATTTCATCATCAATATAATACCATCATCATCTTCATTGTTTACAGAAATAGAAAACAAGACGTACAGCAGCAGTAGCACACTCCCGTGACGAACCAATTTAAATAAAAATGGCGGTTTGGTGGTTTTGGCTGGCATCGATTAAGAAACAGAATCAAAGAACTAGCGGCTGCAGCAGTCCACTTAAAATGGCAGCCCAATTTATGTAATTGTTACGGCCCAACTAGAAAAGCTAGTCTCGGCCCAATAGCCAACTATATTGAAGCCCAACACAAGTTCTCGGCCCAAAACAAATTGCTGCAACAGCAACTCATTCGGCCCAACATTAATTGGATCTTCTCTTGTAACAGTATGTATGCGTTTTTTTGTTCAATATAAATTGTATAACTTTAAGCACATGCCTCTCCACTATCTTATTTAATATTCCAAGTGGTTTATTTGTTTAGGTTTTGTCGGCCAGCAGACAAAGAAAAGAAAAAATGCATTCATCTTCATTATCAATTTGTTACAGTATCATCATTAATATTTACCTGGGTTTTGTGACAGAAACAGACGACCAGGAAACAGAAGTATGCGAGTAACAGTTATAGGTTTTAAAGGTTTTCTATTGAAACAAGAAACAGAACAGTAAGCTGTAGCTGTAGGTCGTCAACGGGTGTTCGTTGAGTTTTCTTTTGGCTCATCAAAAAAAGAAAATAGAAACAATGGTGTAGTTGTCAATGGTTGATTATCCATGGTGTCTACGGTGGTTGTTAATGGTGGAACGTGGGTGATTGTAGGGTTTGGTGTGGTGATTTTTGTGGGTTGATGATGCTTTGAATAGTCGTGGTAATAGGGTCATTCAATACTAGTTGTAATAAAAAAAAATTGAAATGGGTTTCGAGTTGAGTAATCCGTTCGAGCAAGAGCATGAAACTTCTTTATCTCCTTAATTTCTTCGTTACCGTTATTAGGAAATAGAATCAAAAGAGAAGTAGTAATAGACGATGATGGTAATGGTTGGGTTTTCAATCGAAATAGTAGGGTTTTGGTTGGATGTCGTGTTTGTTTACATCAACAACAGAAATAGGGATAAATAGGTTTCTTGTTGGGTCGTTTTGGGTCTCTGGCCAAAACAGAAAAGAATAGAAGCATTGCAGTAGCAGTAACGTTTGATGATTGATAGTTCGATGGTAGTTTAATGGAGTTGTATGGTGGCCAATGGTAACAGTAAGGTCACGATGGTGGTTGTGTTTGTGGTGACAACGAAACCCAGCAGCTGTAGTAGTAACAAAGTGATCGAGCTAGCTGGGGTTGGGTTGAATCGAAACAGAAGAAGACAAATCATTTAACAGTATCAATATTAGTGATGGTTTTCATGGGTTTTGATGGACGTAATTGGGTTTCATGTGGTGGTGGTTCTCCATCGAAAACATATAGCAGGTGGTTGTTGGTTAAGGAGGATGTTGGTTGATCATTGTACTTACGAAGAAGAAGGGGAATTAGGAATAGGAATTAGGAAACAATATTGAGTGGTAGTTCTCGGTTTCCTTCCATGTAGGTGTATATATATAATTTGAGAGTTTAAGCCTTTTACAAATATAAAAGACTTACACAGTACAATTAATCATGCACATCTATTAGGTAGTGGATGATTGATAATCAAAACAGTAACATATGGTTAAATGACTTTGCAATAATTTCAATCTTAAATAGAAATATTGTCCGTGAATCTCAATTCTCATTCATAATAATAATATAATAATAATTTTAAATATAAATGTGTGTGGTAATGTTAGCCGTCATTTACTATTTCATTCACGGACTGAAATTCGTACTCCATTGATAAATCAGTGGCAGACTAAAAGTTCTCGGAAAAATCCCTATTTCAAAATTAAATATCTTTATTTATTAGTCATTATGGTGTAAGATTGGTCATTAATTATTTTAAATAAAAATTAAATCACCTCCCCGCGCTCGATTCAGGGTAAAATATAAAAAGTGTTAAATTTTAATAACTAGATCCTAAATACATTTTTAGTAAGACTAAAATTCATAGAACTCATTTTCGGATCACCGTTTATTTTAAAATTATATAAGTTTGAATTTAGACTTGTCTAATATCAATCGGAACATCAAACGAATATTACAATCATTTAATATTTATTTTTTTAATATACTTTTATATATAGATATGTTTTAAATTATAATATCATATTTCATAACAACAACATTCAATATTTCAAAATTATACTTCCAATTATTATATATATATATATATATATATATATATATATATATATATATATATATATATATATATATATATATATATATATATATATATATACATATATATCTATTTACAATTTATTATTCGTGAATCGTCGGGAATGATCGGAGGTCAATTGAATATATGAAACAGTTCAAAAATTTTGAGACTCAACATTACAGACATTGCTTATCATGTCGAAATCTGTAACGTCCTACCAATAGGGTCTGGAAGAAACGTTACTAATATCAAATAAACTAACATATTATAATACGAGAACAATACTAAATGAGAAAATTTAACTTTATTGAGTACGCAGAGGAAAATGAAATGTCGTTACAATAATGGAAATAACGATAAAGTAATTGTTCATATGCAGAGGTAATAAATGCGATATCTCTTGATCCTAAGTCCAAGTAGCATCACATAAGTAGTAGATAAGAAAGCTTGAATCAAACAGCACCTGAGACAAAACATGCTAAAGTGTCAACCAAAAAGGTTGAGTGAAATTCATAGGTTTAACAAAAGTAGTTATCATTGTTTTAGACCACAAGATTTAGTTTGTAACGTTGATCTCCCGCAGGATCAAAAAGTTATGCCAATGCGTGATATTTAGACTAAACGTTCAAGTTTGCCCCATGAGAAGTTGTGTCTGTCCTTGTCGGTTTAATTTCATTATCAAGTAATACAAAGACTTAGTCAAATGTATCGGGGACGTTACTCTCGATAGGCCTACCCCCAATAAATAAGCATGCCGCAGCACTTAAAAATATCACTGTAGGGACTTAGTCGGACATAGCCGGGTATAGCATAGTTTTAGCAGTTGGTACCTGTGTCTAAATTGTAAATAGTAAAAGCAACATGTGTCTCACCCCAAATAAATTAAATAAGTTTGCTAGCAATAAAGAGTGGGACTATGAATTCACCTTAGTAAGTAGAGAGAGAGTTATTCCTCGAAATAAAGAGTTGAACGAGTGAGCAGGAAAGTCAACCTATTGACATTTAAGAGTAGTTAAGTGTTTTGCCCATGTTTAAGTTTAAGTATGTGTTTAAGTATAGTTTGTTTTACTAAGTTTCTATTCCTAGTAAGTTACTATTTTTATAAAGTTTCTATTTTTAGAAAGTTTCTTATTTTACTAAGTTTCTATGACTAGAGAGTTTCTACTTTTATCAGTGTTTTCCATTTTAGGATACTTGCCGTATTAGATAAGCTTCCAATCACCCCTTTCCCTTCGAATGGCTAATTTAGATCTAGGGGCTTGAGCCATAGGACCCTTTAAATCGGAAATCCAAACTCTCTGCCTAGAATCTCATAGAAACCATTCGTCAAGAAAGTTCGAAGATCTATACATCTCTAATACATATCCCAAAATGTTTTTGTGCTACAATATAAGTATTAGGTTATAGGTGCTAGTAATAGTAATAGTGTATACATGTTAAGTACTAGTATAAGTAGTATTAGGGTTTCATTAATTAGGGTTAGTTAATTAAAGTAGTAATTAATAACTAGGGTTTAGTAATTAATGTCCTAGGGTTTCATAAATGTTTAGAGTTTAATTAATTAGGGTTTAAGAATTATAGTTTAGGTGTAATTAGGGTTTAAGGTTTTAATATGTATATGTATATATAATTCGTATATATATGTATATATATATAAAAAATATATTTTTTTACATGTATATATGTATATATAAATCTAGGTGTGTTTATGTATATACTTATGAATAACAAGTTTATAATATGAATATGAATTAACAAAGATCAAAGTTTATGTAAATAGTTTAGGGTTTATGTTATACCTTTGAAGATTCAAGATAATTAACAAAGAAAAGATGAACACGATGAAGATGGAAGATCAAAGCCTTGAAAATCTTGAAGAACTCCTTGAAGATTCTTGAAGAACATGAAGAACAAGCTTGAAGATTCGAATACCACAAGAGAGGGAAAGGGAGAGATTGTTTTTGAGAGAGGATTTTGGTGTGATTTGTGAATGAGAAACTAGGAGTCTAGGAGTGTTTATATAGTGCAAGTATTAGAGTGTTAGTCAACATAAGGATGTTCTAATTAATGATTTTATTTTGTTTTATAATTTTTAGTCAACAATAGGTGGTACTAGTTTATAATTAGTCAACATAAGGATGTACTAGTTTATACTTTATTTTTAGTCAACATAAGGATGTAATATTTTTTTAGTCTCATTATTATTACTATTATTATTATTATTATTTTTACATTTACTACATGATAAGTATTATTTTCTTTTTACTAATTCATGACTTGTATATATTTAGTTCTCAATTGTTTTATTATTTATATAAATGTCACTTTTTATTTATTACTTATAGGTTATTAGTTATAATATTACATAAATGCATAAATTTTAATTAGCAGTGAGTGTCGACTAACAGTTTATTATTTTCATCTTTTATTAACTTGTCAATTTTTGTACAAAGTTAATTAATATGTTTTCTAACTCTTAACACTTAACAATTGTTGATTAAAGTTTAATCATTAAGTTTTAATTATATTGTTTGGGCTTTTAATATTGGAAAAATATAGAATGGAAAAATGAGGGTCGTTATAGTACCTCCCCGTTATTGAAAACTTCGTCCCGAAGTTTTTAGGTAGTTTCGTCGTTTGCATCAGCAGTTGAGAAGAGATGGGGATATTTCCGTTTCATATGGTCTTTGCGTTCCCAGGTATATTCGAGGCCCCTACGCGAATTCCAATGAACTTTAACGATAGGTATATTGCTTTTACGCGTTTGTTTGACCTCTCCTTCCATGATTTCTATAGGTTATTCAACGAAGTGCATTTTATCATTAATGCAAAGATCATTCAAAATGATGATGTTATACAAGTCATTTCAGTAAATTGGATACATGAAATGTGTTATGAATAGTATTGAGCTCATTTAAAACCTTGAGCATTTTATGCCACAATATTAGGGCAGACAAACAAAGAGGAGTTCGTGAAAATCACAGTCATGAAATTTGATAGAGATCTTCATTATTTACAACAAGAATATTTTAATGATGAATATAAGTTGAAAAATAAAGTTTTATCACTATTGAATAATATGGATAAAACGATTCGTTTATAGGAAGAGTATAAATGAAGCTATCATAAAAGAGTGAAATGAGAAAATTAAATGTTCGCCTTAACTTTTGACGTAGTCACGATTAATTTCCGGAATTCAAGGAATTAAAGGAAATCTTCGTAATCTATAAGATTTGATTCTCCGGTATTTACGAAATTTTGAGATTTGTTTGATTAAATGCGGTGATTTGCCTCGATTGATGTGTTTGGAATTTTGCTATAAATTAGCTTCTTTCGTTTCATTATCTTCACCACTTCTATACTTTCTTTCTCAATTCAAACTTCCAAAAGATTAAGAAAATGCTTAATCCAGTTCTGATCCTGGTTATTATATTGACCATCTATGCAGTCATTCTTCTTTTTCTTTTATCGCCAGAGGAATCTGTTTACTTCTACTATGCTCTTGGGGTTATAGTGTTTTTAATTATCCCGTGTCTTTATATTGCTATACGCATTGATATACACGGTTTGTAATTTCGGAGTCGTTATCGGGCTTTATATTTTCCCTTATATGTCGGAGCTTTATGCTTTTGTTTCTTCTTCCCGACTTCAAGTCAAGCGAGTAATGGTCCAGAATTCATAGGTATGAAGTTTCGAATGATCATAATATATAAAGTAGAAAGGAAAGGTAATAGCACGATTTGATTTGTCATATTACCAGAATATCCGGAAAAGACCGAATCATCAAGAAAAATATTTTCTTGATATGTTTAGAGGTTAAATAGAATGTAAGAGTCGTGTAACATGGAAAATGATGATTATAAAATCTATGAATCATCATCTTCCATTAAAAACTTAGCATGACTTACTGTAATATAATCAAGTTGGCCTGACGTCATTATATTATACTAACTCATGCTTTAATTCCCAACACTTCTTCAAAGCATTTATAATTTAAACTCGAATTTTACAGAATATAGAAACTAAAACAGTTTCCTTTATAAAGATATCGCAAAGAGATACTTAATTGCGGACATGAATCGTTATGAAGATATCTTCCGAAATATAGAGGATATTTATGATGATATTTTGGAATTTCTAAGTTCGAAAGTTGATGAAGAAAAATTTTCCGCAAGCTTTTAACATGACTTCGGAGCAAGATATTCTCTAAAGATTTCACCGGATCCAAAATTACCTGGATTCTTTGAATATAGGGTTTGGCCCTTGTGTTTGTCCTTGGTCTCCTCCATGGTTAGCTCAATCCGTTTTTCAGTTCCAAATTTTCTTTTGAGCTTTTTCAACGTACCATTCTTTATTATCAAACTGTTGGCCCTTAAGACCATCTACAATTTTTCTGTTTCCTCTACATTTAATGCAGCCATATTTGAATCATCGGTTATCAATCCGAAATGGTTTCAAGAAATTTCATTTTTAGATGATTAAACGCTGATTGCGATCGTCAAGATTCAAAGGATGTTTTCAAGAATTTTGAATTTGAAGTGTTTAAGCGTAAGATGCATCCATCAATGGATCTAACGGTTGACGAAGAAATGTTGTGATTTTCAAAAGTAAGGAATGGTAAGTTCGGTGGTTTGATTTGATAATTCATCATAGAATACGAATGAATATAATTCATGAATGTAGTGATCTTTAGGAAGATAACACTTGCTAAAGCTTTACTTAAGTTCCGATATGTCAAAATCAGAGTATGTAACTGAATTTGTATGAAAATGGTTTTTCTTTGGTGAACATATACATATATCATGTGAATGTAAGTAGTATAGTTAACAACTGCTGAATCAGAATGGAAGAATGTACAATGTAACATATTTATATGAGATATGAATATCTCTCGGGTTTTACCTACCCGTTAAAATATTTTTTACAATTAACAGTTTGTACAAAAGAGAAGATATACGTTCATATATGTATTCTTCAGATGTAATCATGGTTTTAATGAGCTAATATAATATTAAACTCATTTGATTTGCTGTTGAAACGAGAATAAATAATCTCCAAAACCTTAGAGATTTCATAATTGTCGTGAAATATTTTGCTAATGAAGTTATGAATTAATACTTCATCGTTCATTGTTATTGATATACTTCGGTATATGATGTTGGTGCTCTTGGAATTCTTGTGAAATTCATAAGACACTAATGATATTTTCTAGAAAGTTTCGAGTACATCGAAAATTAAAGTATACAATCAATCATGTATTTGAGTAATACACTTGGTTTATTACGAAATGGAGTTTATTGTATTGAAGTAATGATTAACGATTGTTAAGTTATTAACAAAAGATGTACATCATAGCATATTGTGATATGAATTAACCATGTAGTACATACTAGTTAAGATTCACACGTAATAGCTTAGTACGAAAAGATTTATTATTGTTCCAATCCATATATATAAAGTATACATATGTAATTCTTCAGGAAGAATGAGTCAATACATCTTAACTCATTATTACTAATATTCCTTGGTATCTATGGGGCGTATGATGTTGATGTTTGAGGTACTGAGTGTGATGTTGAGGCGTGGAATGCGGATGTTGTCGTTGGTGAAGCTGGTGATGTTGGTGGTGATGCCGATGGTACTGGTGGTACTGGTTATGCTGCTGGTGCTGCTGCTGGTGTTCGTAGGTTTCGCACCATATTCTCCAGAGCCACTACTCGAGCGCGAAGCTCGTTGACTTCTTCTATTATTCCGGGATGATTGGCGGTTCGGACAAGTGGATGAATAAGATCTAAAATTTTAGATATTATATATTCGTGACTGGATATTCTGGAAATGAGGGTGAAAATAGTGTTCCGAACGGGTTCGCCAGTAAGTGCTTCAGGTTCTTCACCAAGAGGTGAATTCGGTTGGTGGAAGGGATCACCTTCTTCTTGTCTCCATTGATTAAGTTTACTACGAACCCATCCCCAATTCATCCAAAATAGATGATGGCTGATTGGTTGGTTCATTCCGGTTACGCTGCCATTGGAGCTCGAAGAGTTCGAGGAATCCATATTATGTGTTTGGAATTAGGGTTTTTGATACGAGATTAGTGTTGAATACTGGATGATATATTCGTCTCCTCGAATACGTGTATATAGCAAAAAGATTTCCGTAATTTACGGAGGGAATTTAGGAAAAGTGTTAGACAAAATCTATTGGGATAGATACGATAAGATATAATAAGATATGATGTGTCTATACTTTAATAATGGCAGTATGACGTGTCGAGATCATAAAGTGATAAGTATGTAATCTAATAATCTTTTGATTAAAGACTTTCAATTGGTATACTGTGATAACCCAATGACATTTTTCGATTCACAAACCGATGCATAAAGGCATAAGGCATATAGGTACGTGATATAACAGGGAGTTATATACGTTTGTGTGTGAGTAGTAACAATTATAAGAGTTTCAAAATCATGGATAATATTTCATGTAATACATATGTAATACACATAACCATGATAGATGACTTATGAATGTCAAGAATTTCTGAAATCATTGTGTCGCATTTAGATGCGGTGGTGTAATTGGATAGTACTCAGGAAAGTGAGCAGAGTTCTTAGATTAGCTCGGCATTCTAAGATAAGTAAAGTTTCTAAAGTATAGTGTAGCATTTAACAGTTAAAGGCAACAATTAAAGGCACTATGGTCAAGAAAAGTTGTAGTCCTACATTAGGAAAGAGACTTTGATTAGAATCTTTAAGTCAAGTTTGGTAAAGCATGATTGTTAAGATTATAAGGCAATCCTAAGTTCTTTAAGTGTAAGGCAGGAAAGGTTATAGTTTCCTAGATTGCTAAGGCACCCTAGCTAGCAAGTAAGGCACACATAAAAATGCAATCCTGGTTCTCTATAATAGCCTGGTTATGCTCTGATACCATTCAGTAACACCCCAGCTTAACATGACCACAATATTGTCCGCTTTGCCCACAGGCGCACGGCTTTTTCTTGGCGACCACACACGAGAAGCACTTTCCCAGAAGGTCACCCATCCTGGTAGTGCTCTCGCCCGAGCACGCTTAACTACAACGTACTCGCACTTCTACTCAGCCTGTGATCCCAAAACGCGTTGTGTCATTTAAGCGTGAGTATTATCTTATAATCCCATGATCACTCATGTTCGTGGGCGATGTGGGATTTGCCTAGGGTGTTACATTGATACCATTCAGTAACACCCCAGCTTAACATGACCACAATATTGTCCGCTTTGCCCGCAGGCGCACGTCTTTTTCTTGGCGACCACACACGAGAAGCACTTTCCCAGGAGGTCACCCATCCTGGTAGTGCTCTCGCCCGAGCACGCTTAACCACAACGTACTCGCACTTCTACTCAGCCTGTGATCCCAAAACGCGTTGTGTCATTTAAGCGTGAGTATTATCTTATAATCCCATGATCACTCATGTTCGTGGGCGATGTGGGATTTGCCTAGGGTGTTACATTCACCCCCCCTTAGGGACTCATCGTCCTCGATGAGGTTTGCCCCACCACCCCCAACGGCACATGAGTGGCTCTGATACCAATCTGTAACGTCCTCCCAATAGGGTCTGGAAGAAACGTTACTAATATCAAATAAACCAACATATTATAATACGAGAACAATACTAAATGAGAAAATTTAACTTTATTGAGTACGCAGCGGAAAATGAAATGTCGTTACAATAATGGAAATAACGATAAAGTAATTGTTCATATGCAGAGGTAATAAATGCGATATCTCTTGATCCTAAGTCCAAGTCGCATCACATAAGTAGTAGATAAGAAAGCTTGAATCAAACAGCACCTGAGACAAAACATGCTAAAGTGTCAACCAAAAAGGTTGAGTGAAATTCATAGGTTTAACAAAAGTAGTTATCATTGTTTTAGACCACAAGATTTAGTTTGTAACGTTGATCTCCCGCAGGATCAAAAAGTTATGCCAGTGCGTGATATTTAGACTAAACGTTCAAGTTTGCCCCATGAGAAGTTGTGTCTGTCCTTGTCGGTTTAATTTCATTATCAAGTAATACAAAGACTTAGTCAAATGTATCGGGGACGTTACTCCCGATAGGCCTACCCCCAATAAATAAGCATGCCGCAGCACTTAAAAATATCACTGTAGGGACTTAGTCGGACATAGCCGGGTATAGCATAGTTTTAGCAGTTGGTACCTGTGTCTAAATTGTAAATAGTAAAAGCAGCATGTGTCTCACCCCAAATAAATTAAATAAGTTTGCTAGCAATAAAGAGTGGGGCTATGAATTCACCTTAGTAAGTAGAGAGAGTTATTCCTCGAAATAAAGAGTTGAACGAGTGAGCAGGAAAGTCAACCTATTGATATTTAAGAGTAGTTAAGTGTTTTGCCCATGTTTAAGTTTAAGTATGTGTTTAAGTATAGTTTGTTTTACTAAGTTTATATTCCTAGTAAGTTACTATTTTTATAAAGTTTCTATTTTTAGAAAGTTTCTTATTTTACTAAGTTTCAATGACTAGAGAGTTTCTACTTTTATCAGTGTTTTCCATTTTAGGATACTTGCCGTATTAGATAAGCTTCCAATCACCCCTTTCCATTCGAATGGCTAATTTAGATCTAGGGGCTTGAGCCATAGGACCCTTTAAATCGGAAATCCAAACTCTTTGCCTAGAATCTCATAGAAACCATTCGTCAAGAAAGTTCGAAGATCTATACATCTCTAATACATATCCCAAAATGTTTTTGTGCTACAATATAAGTATTAGGTTATAGGTGCTAGTAATAGTAATAGTGTATACATGTTAAGTACTAGTATAAGTAGTATTAGGGTTTCATTAATTAGGGTTAGTTAATTAAAGTAGTAATTAATAACTAGGGTTTAGTAATTAATGTCCTAGGGTTTCATAAATGTTTAGAGTTTAATTAATTAGGGTTTAAGAATTATAGTTTAGGTGTAATTAGGGTTTAAGGTTTTAATATGTATATGTATATATAATTCGTATATATATGTATATATATATAAAAAATATATTTTTTTACATGTATATATGTATATATAAATCTAGGTGTGTTTATGTATATACTTATGAATAACAAGTTTATAATATGAATATGAATTTACAAAGATCAAAGTTTATGTAAATAGTTTAGGGTTTATGTTATACCTTTGAAGATTCAAGATAATTAACAAAGAAAAGATGAACACGATGAAGATGGAAGATCAAAGCCTTGAAAATCTTGAAGAACTCCTTGAAGATTCTTGAAGAACACGAAGAACAAGCTTGAAGATTCGAATACCACAAGAGAGGGAAAGGGAGAGATTGTTTTTGAGAGAGGATTTTGGTGTGATTTGTGAATGAGAAACTAGAAGTCTAGGAGTGTTTATATAGTGCAAGTATTAGAGTGTTAGTCAACATAAGGATGTTCTAATTAATGATTTTATTTTGTTTTATAATTTTTAGTCAACAATAGGTGGTACTAGTTTATAATTAGTCAACATAAGGATGTACTAGTTTATACTTTATTTTTAGTCAACATAAGGATGTAATATTTTTTTAGTCTCATTATTATTACTATTATTATTATTATTATTTTTACATTTACTACATGATAAGTATTATTTTCTTTTTACTAATTCATGACTTGTATATATTTAGTTCCCAATTGTTTTATTATTTATATAAATGTCACTTTTTATTTATTACTTATAGGTTATTAGTTATAATATTACATAAATGCATAAATTTTAATTAGCAGTGAGTGTCGACTAACAGTTTATTATTTTCATCTTTTATTAACTTGTCAATTTTTGTACAAAGTTAATTAATATGTTTTCTAACTCTTAACACTTAACAATTGTTGATTAAAGTTTAATCATTAAGTTTTAATTATATTGTTTGGGCTTTTAATATTGGAAAAATATAGAATGGAAAAATGAGGGTCGTTATAAAATCATATAAAGATTAAGTTTAAATTTGGTCGGAAATCTCTGGGTCGTCACAGTACCTACCCGTTAAAGAAATTTCGTCCCGAAATTTGATTGGGATGGTCATGGTTGACAATAAGTATGTTTCCGTGACTCATACAAGCTGAAAATTAGAGTTTTATCATTATCGTAATATAGATAAAACAATTCGGTTTTGTGAAGAGTACGAGTGAAGCTATCACATAAGAGTGAAGTAAGAAAATAAAGTTTCGTCATATCTTTTGACGTAGATAGGGTTGATTTCCGGAGTCCAAGGGATTTAGAGAAATTTTTTTAATAAGATTTGATTCTTCGGTAACTAAAGAAATTAGAATCCCATTTGGTTAAATGCGATGATTTGCCTCGATTGCTCTGTCGGATATTTTACTCTAAATCCACTCCCTTCATTTCCTTATTTTTCGATGTCTCTGCTTCTGTCTTTCTATAATCATTGATATCCACAGTTAATGCTCTCTCCTATTTGCTGCAATTTATACTCCCATTTCTATTTCGGAGCTTCATACTTTTGTTTTCTTTTCGCAAGTAATGGTCCAGAATTCGTAGGTATGAAGTTTCGAATGATCATGGCTAATGTTCTAAAAGAGAAATTGTAATAGCACGATCTTGATTGGTTAAGTTATCAGAATTCAAGAGAAAAGATAGAACTATCAAGAAATTATGTTCTTGATATTTTTATATATTAGATAGAATGTAAGACTCGTGTAACATAGCGCATGATGACGTTATGATCTGTGAATCATCCCGTTCCATTTAGAAACTCAGCATGACTTACTGTAATATAATCACGTTGATCAAGTGTCATTATATTATACTAACTCATGCTTCAGTTCCCAACACTAGTGGTTGGATGGTTCTCTCGCTTTGGCCATCAGTTTGTGGGTGATATGTTGTACTCATGTCTAAACGAGTTCCCATTGCACTTCTTTAATATAAATCTGTGCCAACTTCTCCATCTTATCTGTTTCCTTAATTGGTAGAAAATGAGCTGACTTTGTGATACGATCAATGATAACCCAAATCGTATCATAACCTTCCACAGTCTTGGGTAACTTAGTAATGAAATCCAGAGTAATATATTCCCATTTCCACTGGGGAATCTCTGGCTGTGTCAGCAGTCCTGACGATTTTTGATGTTCTGTCTTGACCTTAGCACACATTGAGCACTTACCAACATAGGTTGCAATATCGGCTTTCATATTAGGCCACCAGTACAGTGCCTTAAGATCCTGATACATCTTGTCGGATCCAGGGTGAATAGAATACCTTGTATTTTGTGCCTCATCTAGCACTAGTTCCCTTAATCCGCCAAATCTCGGTACCTAAATTCTATTTATGAAGTGTCAGGTTCCACCTTCTCGGATGAAAAACTTCTTATATGCTCCTCTAAGTGACTCAGTAGCAACATTTCCTTCTTTCAATGCCTCTAGTTGTGGATCGTGTATCTTAGAAGTAAGGTTTGTTCGGACAGTCATGTTCAATGCTCTAACTCGGAGAGGTTTAGCCTTTTCCTTCCTACTCAAGGCATCTGCAACCACATTAGCCTTGCCAGGATGATAGCAAATCTTACAGTCGTAGTCATTCAATAGCTCTATCCAACGTCTCTGCCTCATATTGAGCTGTTTCTCGTCGAAAATATGCTGTAAACTCTTGTGATCGGTGAAAACAGTAAACTTAGTACCATACAAATAGTGTCTCCACATCTTCAGTGCAAAGACCACAACACCAAGTTCCAAATCATGCGTCGTGTAATTATGTTCATGTACCTTCAGTTGTCATGATCCATAGGCGATCACTTTCTTCGGTTGCATCAACACGCAACCAAAACTCTGTCGTGAAGCATCATAGTAAATCACGATATCCTCACTTCCTTCGGGTAAATACGAAATCGGAGCAGTAGTCAATTTCTGTTTTAATAACTGAAATGTAGACTCATGTTGCTGAGTCCACTTGTACTTTTTATCCTTGTGAGTCAATGCTGTTATGTGACGATCGCTCCAAATCCATATGGACGAACACGTCATTCATCGATTTCATTGCGAGGTATTTGACCTCTATATGATACGTTTTGTAAACATTGCATTCTTTTGAAAAGGCACACCATAAATGAATATTTAAATCAAAGGTTTTCGACATCTGATGATTTTTACATATAGACAATCACCGTAAATAAGTTTACAATAGTACTTCCATTGACGATGCAGTCAAAATAAGATACATGGTGATGATTTGGTGAATGCAACGTTTCCTTGATAAATATGCCATGTAAGACTCCATGCAAATAGCTTGTCTAACATATAAGTAAACAGCAGAAGACTTCTAGGAACCTGAGAATAAACATGCTAACAAGTGTCAACACAAAGGTTGGTGAGTTCATAGTTTTAGTGTTTCGCATAATCTGTATATAAAAATGGATCACAAGATTTCAGTTATTTCATCCAGAAACGTTTATCAAAATATTCTACAAAATTAAGCACCCTGGTAACTAAACTTAACGTATATATAATTTGTACCCTTTGTATAATCATCTTAATAATACACGCAAACCAACGTGTACGCTTCTCGAATAGCATACGTCCGTTAAAAGGCTAGTGCTCTAGCTCGGACGGGGATATCAAGCCCTATGGATCCATATATAACTACTCGCGCCCACCAATTCTTATAACCGGCAGTTACTAGTTACCAAAGCTAAGGGATTTTCGGTTCAAACTCGGTGTAGAATTTAGTGTGTACTTGTGTCCATTGTTTTTAAAATAAAGTGCATGTATTCTCAGCCCAAAAATATAGATTGCAAAAGCATTTAAAAGGGGAGCAAATGAAACTCACCTTATCAGCATATAAAGTCGTTCACCAAAATGTGATCGAAACACAGATTACCAAATAACCGTAGATCTCAACCTAGAGAACATATGTTGGTCAATAAATGTCTATCAAGCTAGGTCAGGTCATAGTGTATCACAATTCTAATGCTCGATATCGACATACAAAAGTTATCCAATGTTGTTTTAAAAAGTCAATTTTGACAATAGTTTAACAAAACGAGACGTACCTTATATAAGGATTCATTTACTCGGTTGGTAATATTCAAAAATCCATTTTATCAATCTTGTAAACAAGTTGTTTAAATCTTAATTGCAGATTCAAAAGCAATTTTAATTAACGTCAATCATAATTCAGTTGATCATATCTTTTAATACGTTCATCGAAACTATTCGGTATCTAAATGAAAAGTTATTGATTTTTCGCCAGCTTTCCAAAAACATGTATATCATATACCTTTTACCAGTAATATATGTATTTAATTCGTGATTCATTATAAACTATTTAACGATGAAATTTAGCATACAAGAATATATAAATATATATACTCGAGCACTAGACATGGATACACAATTAATATATAAAAGATAAGATATGAATACTCACGTATCAATATTGTGATTCAATATTGCAGGAAAGTACGTAGACGCAACAGAGATGATAAATACTAGGTTTGATTTGCAAACAATACTCATGAACATTACCCATAACCTCCATAGCTATAACCCATAGTTTTCTTAACTCTATCTCGCTCGAAAACCCATTTTGAAAGTGACATGCTCATGACCTCGTCGTAGTATTTTATGTATAATACTAATTAGTAATATTACTACTAATAATATTAAGATTAATAATAATATTAATCTTAATAATAATAATAATAATAATAATAATAATAATAATAATAATAATAATAATAATAATAAATATAAATATAAATATAATTGAGAGTCAGAGAGATTTAAGAAGAAGAAAGTAAATAAATTCGGAAAAAAACTGCGAGCTTTATAGACCTGGCCTGATTTCCACTGCCATGCGATCGCATGGCTGGGCAGTGTAATTCCCATGCGATCGCATGGGAAACTTTTCCAGCTCACAATGTTTTGGCAACTAGCTCGTCGACATATTTTTATAATATATATAATTTATAATTTAATTTAATTAATTATATATTATATTTTATTTTCGTGCATAGTTGATTTGTAATTTTTGTTTCGATAAGTCGTACGTCATCACTCGACTTATGTCCCAGTTCCGGTTTTTCAAATGTCTCTTCGTATGCTGAGAAAACTTGTACATTACATTTTGGGACACGTACCTTAGTCAAAATATAGCCTTAAATTATCCCTAAATTATATCACTCAAAATATAACTTATACATTTGAGTGTTTTGGTTATTTACTTCTATAAATCATCGTCTCGCTATTTGTTAAAATACATTTTAAAATAGTATCTACTGTAGCAAAGTACTGTAGCAAAGTAGTGATTTACTGTAGCAAAGTTACTGCAGCAAAGTAGTGATTTACTGTAGCAATTCACTGTAGCAAATTCAATTTCACTGTAGCAAGTAGTGATTTTCGAAAACACTCTAGCATTTTGGGTACTGTAGCAATTTGAAAATACTGTATCAAATTAGTGTTTTACTGGTTCATCTTAAACGCTTTAGTTAACTTATCTGAATATCAATCGAATCAATAAGTGAATGTTACTATCGTTTACTAAATAACTTGAAATTATATTTATATATATATATATATATATATATATATATATATATATATGTATATATCTTTTTAATATACATAAATCAGTTTTTAAATACACATTGGAAGTTATTTATAAATAAATATTTCAACTTATCATATATATTCAAATAGATATTTAAACCAATAAGTTTAATGTACGGTATCAAACAATTAATACATTGTTACCTTTTCAAGTTATAGTATATATGTATCTATTTACATATAATTGTTCGCGAATCATCGAAAATAACCGAAGGGTATTTAAATATATAAAAGTAGTTCAAAAATTTTGAGATTCAGTTTTACAGACTTTGCTTATCGTGTCGGAAATGTTAATCATACAAAGATTAAGTTTAAATTTGGTCAGAAATTTCCGGGTCATCACATGTTAACGGTCGGGCAATAATAGAAAATCCCTCAATGAATCTTCTATAATAACCTACAAGACCTAAGACTTATCGTATCCGCGTTGGCGACTCAGGAGTCTCCCATTTCTTAATCGTTTCTATCTTCGCCGTATCAACTTGAATACCATTGACACCTACGATATGACCCAAAAATTGCACTTCTTACAACCAGAAGTCACAATTCGAATATTTCGGGTACAACTGCTCTTTCCTGAGCATTTCAAGTAGCAAACAGAGATGTTGCTCGTGTTCTTCCTCGTTCTTAGAATATACCAGAATATCGTCGATAAACACAATAACAAACTTGTCAAGATATGGCTTACACACACGATTCATGAGATCCATGAACACTGCCGGTGTGTTCGTCAATCCAAACGGCATTACTGTGAACTCATGATGTCCATAGCGTGTCCTAAACGCTGTGTTCGGTATATCTGTCTCCTTAACTCTCATCTGATGGTAACCTGACCTCAGATCAATCTTAGAGTAACATCCAGATCCTTACAACTGATCAAACAGATCATTGATTCTCGGTAACGGTTATCTATTCTTGATAGTCCGCTTATTCAGTTCTCTTTAATCAACACAAAGTCTCATAAATCCATCCTTCTTCCTAACAAAGAGCACAGTTGCTCTCCATAGAGAAGAACTCAGTCGAATGAATCCCTTGTCTAAAGGCTCTTGTAACTGACTAGATAACTCTTGCAACTCAGAAGATGCAAGTCTATATGGTGCGCGTGCTACAGGCGTTGCTCCCGGTATTAAGTCAATCTAAAATTATACGTCTCTATGCAATGGAAGACATGGTAATTCTCTCAGAAGGACCTTAAGGAAAATTTGCTCAACTGTTCCATAATTGCGAGACATCCTTATCTCATGTACTTCTGGTGAAGCGACCCGTCCTAATCCATCTGGACAAATACATTACATTTGGTTACATCACGAGGGACTTAACTCTATATGATATATTTTACAAACATTGCATTCATTTTTGTGATGACCCGTCCTAATCCACCTGGACGAATACATCAACATCTGGTCCCATTGCGAGGTTTTGACCTCTATGTGATACGTTTTGTAACATTGCATTCGTTTGAAAAGGTATTTCATAAATGAATATATAAATTCTAGGTTTTTAACATCTGATGATTTTTACGTATAGACAATCACCATTTAAATGGTTTACAATAATACATCTGTTAACAATACAGTCAAAATAAGGTACATGGTAATGGTTTGTTTCTTGTATATAGCATGTATGACTCCAAGCACATAACTTGTATCACGTATCAGCAAACAGCGGAAGACTTCTAGAAACCTGAGAATAAACATGCTTCAAGTGTCAACACAAAGGTTGGTGAGTTCATAGTTTTAATATTACACATAATCCGTATATCAATGTGGATTACAAAAGTTCAGTTGTTTCATTCAAAACGTTTATCAATATGTTTTAAATAAAAGGTGGACCACAAGATTTCAGTTGTTTCATCCGAAACGTTTATCAATCGGTTCTACAAAGTTGAGCACCCTGGTAACTAAACTTTAATGTTTATATAATTTGTACCCTTTGTATAATCATCTTAATAATACACGCAAACCAACGTGTACGCTTCTCAAATAGCATACGTCCGTTAAAAGGCTAGTGCTCTAGCTCGGACGGGGTTATCAAGCCCTATGGATCCATATACAACTACTCGCGCCCACCAGTTCTTATAACCGGCAGTTACTAGTTACCAAAGCTAAGGGATTTTCGGTTCAAACTCGGTGTAGAATTTAGTATGTACTTGTATCCATTACGTTTAAAATAAAGTGCATGTATTCTCAGCCCAAAAATATAGATTGCAAAAGCAAATAAAAAGGGAGCAAATGAAACTCACTGTTTAATATTGATATACAATATTTTAGGAAAGCACGTAGATGCATCGGAGATGATAAACACGAGGTTTGCTTCACAAAAATACCCCCGAACATTACCCATAACCTCCTTGGTAATAACCCATATTTTCCCTAGCTCTAGCTCGCTTGGAAACTCGTTTTGAAAATTACTTGGACAGCACTCCGTCGTAATATTTTATGTACATTATTATTTTTGTATCGCAAAAATAATAACACTAATAATAAAAATAATAATAATAATAATAATAATAATAATAATAATAATAATAATAATAATAATAATAATAATAATAATAATAATAATAAATATTATACGGAGTAATATATGTGAAAAAAAATGGAACGAATTCGACTGAATTTATAGATGTTTTCTGGATCCAGCCTCCATGCGATCGCATGAAGTTTCTTTGGTATGCTCATGCGATCGCATGAGCTTAAATGACAGCTCAAATTTGATTTGTTTTGTAGTTCGTCGACATAATTAAATATTAATATAATATATATAATTTATATAATTAATTATATATTATATTAAATTCACGTGCATAGTTGATTTGAAATTTTCGTTGCGATAAGTCGTACGTCATCACTCGACTTATGTCCCAGTGCCGGTTTCTCGAACGCATTTTTGTACGCTTAGAAAACTAGTACTTTTCGTTTTGTGACTCGTACCTTTGTCACAATATAAACTTAAATTATCCCTAAATTATATCACTCAAATTATAACTTATACATTTGAGTGTTTTGGTCATTTACTTCTATAAATCATCGTCTCGCTATTTGTTAAAATACATTTTAAAATAGTGTTTACTGTAGCAATTCACTGTAGCAAAGTCAATTTCACTGTAGCAAATAGTGATTTTCGAAAACACTGTTACATTTTGAGTAATGTGGCAATTTGAAAACACTGTAGCAAATTAGTGTTTTACTGGTTCATCTTAAACGCTTTAGTTAACTTATCTAAATATCAATCGAATCAATAAACGAATGTTACTATCATTTACTAAATAACTTGAAATCATATATATTCAAATAGATATATAAACCAATAAGCTTAATGTATGGTATCATGCAATTAAAACTTTGTTACGTTTTCAAGTTATGGTATATATATGTATCTATTTACATATAATGGTTCGCGAATCATTGAGAACAACCGAAGGGTAATTGAATAGTTCAAAATTTTGAGATTCAACTTCATAGGCTTTGCTTATCGTGTCAAAATCATTAATCATTTAAGATTAAGTTTAAATTTAGTCGAAATTTCCGGGTCATCACAATTTTTAAAAGACAAACTTTCATTACATCGAAAGTTGATGGCATGCATACCATTTTATAATATATCCAACTAAAATTGACTTAGTAATGATCTTGATGAACTCGACAACTCGAATGCAACGTCTTTTTGAAATATATCATGAATGACTCCAAGTAATATCTCTAATATGAGTAAATGAACAGCGGAATATTTCTTTCATACCTGAGAATAAACATGCTTTCAAGTGTCAACTAAAAGGTTGGTGAGTTCATTAGTTTATCATAAACAATCATTTTCATCATTTTAATAGACCACAAGATTTCATATATTGTCACGCGTAACTCGCGAATTAAAATTCATTCATATGGATTGAACACCTGGTAACCGACCTTAACATGATGCATATAGAATATCCCGATCATTCCGGGACTCACATCGGACATGATAAATCGAAGTACTAAAGCAGTTCAAATTCTCTGACTGGGGCTTGTTAGTGCCCATAGATCTATCTTTAGGATTCTTGTCAATTGGTGGCAATTATAATAAACACCAATTCTTAGGCTACCAAGCTAAAAAGGGGCATATTCGGTTTGATAATCCAACCATAGAATGTAGTTTCGATCACTTGTGTCTATTTCGTAAAGCATTTATAAAAGCAGCGCATGTATTCTCAGTCCCAAAAATATATATTGCAAAAGCATTTAAAAAGGGAGCAAATGAAACTCACAATATTGTATTTCGTAGTAATTAAGCATATGATGGCATTGAACAAGGCAAGGTTGGCCTCGGATTCACGAACCTAAATTAATTGTATATCTATTAAAACATATAATGGAAATCACATAATTTCATTTATTAATTATATACTATATATGAGTTTGCAATTACATAAGTTTTATACATACAAAAAAATATACTTTATTTATATATATTATATCTTAAGTTATATGTTATATAATTCTATTTTGTATATATATACAAAAATAATTAATATCTATTAATTAATATATATATATATATATATATATATATATATATATATATATATATATATATATATATATATATATATATATATATATATATATATATATATATATATATATATATATATATATATATATATATTAGTATTATATTTAAATATCAATAGTTTGTTATTTGTAAAAAAAAATGTTAATATGTTTGATATATAGTTATTTGGAATATTAATATAATTATAGTATATGTAATAGATATGTACGATATATATATATATATATATGTTAAAATGATAGTTTTGATCGTAATGATTTACTAATAATAACAATGCTAACTTTATTAATAATAATGATAATACTAATAATGATATTGTTGATAATGATACTTATGTTAATAATAATAATAATAGTAATACTAATAATTATAAAAATGACACTAGTACTAATATTTGCGAAAATAATAATGATTTGTATCGTTTTTCAAATAATAACAATATTAATAATGATAATCATAGTAATAATAGTAATACTTATATTAATAACAATGATAATTCTAAAATTTCCATAATAATACTTTTAATGATATTGATAAGGATAAAAAATATAACAATATTAAAGATAATATACTAATAATAACAACAATCTTAATCTAAATCATAATAATAATAATGAATGTAATACTTGTAACTATGATAATACTAATACTAATAATAATAATAATAATAGTAATAATAATCTTAATAATAACAATAATAATTATAATCATAATAATAATAATAAAATTAATAATAATAATAATAATAAAAATATTAATAATAATAATAATAATAATAATAATAATAATAATAATAAAAATAATAATAATAATAATAATAATAATAATAATAATAATAATAATAATAATAATAATAATAATAATAATAATAATAATAATAATAATAATAATAATAATAATAATGAAAAAAACTACCTTAAAAGGTTGTTCTAAAAGGATGTCCCGAACCGGGCTCGAACCCATGACCCCTCGCTCACCCACAAACACTTATAACCATTACACTGCCTATCCTTTTTCTGTTTTATTTCAGGATTTTATTTATTTTAAACTGTTTTTCTGTTTCTTCTTCTTCACCACGATATGCAGGCTGTGACTTCACCATTGCAGCGAAACAAAATAACAATTGGACTTTAGCAATTCCAAACAACACAGTAATCTTGTTGTGAAAATATTTTAATTTATAGAATTATGAAAAATAAAAAAAAAATATACAGCAGCAGCTTCGTATGAACCAATTTAATTTTAAAAATCGATTTTAATTTCAAAAGTGTTTCATTAATCGTTTTCTTCATGAAAGATAATCTAAATCAAGTTTGTGATGTTTTACAAACGAAATTATACCTCATAGTATTACACAAAGCTCGAATTTAATTTATGTTCATACGTTTGACTTTTTCTTTTTGAAGTTTGACTTCGAAATTCAACATGATTAGAACGAATTAAAAACTGGAAACTTACAGATAGTTTATGTACGTGATTCCTAACACTTCTGTATTCTCATATTTTGATGATTGAGTCGAATTCATGCTTTTGATTTAATCGGTCATGAACAGAGGAACAAGGTGGGTTTGGTTTCTTAAAAAAAAATTCTATTTTTTTTTCTTAATAGAATAGCAGCAAGGATGTTAGAAATCTGTAATTGTTAAAGATTGTGGAGGATCGAATTATTTCATCAATCAACATGATGATCGGTGTTATGTATTGAAAACCTTTGGCTCGACAGTTAATCACGAGGGAGCAAAGAAGCAGAAAAAAAAATCTGATTGTGACTTAATGTACATACGCGTATATATATATCTATCCTTATCTCTTATATTTAATATAAATAATTATAATTATTAAATGTCCTAATAATAATACCGATTTAATAATAATTATATTAATAATACAGATTAATAATAATAGAAATAATAATAATAATAATTTATAATAATACATAATCATGATACTACAAATTATAAGATTTATATTATTAATGATAATAATAATACATTGTATCATTTTTTATTAATAATAACTTTAAGAATAATAATGATATTAATAATAATAATAATAGTATTGCTAAAAATAATACTAATAATAATGTAACAATTTACATGTAACAACTTTTTATATCAATATAATAAAATTTTAATAATATTAATATTACAGATATTGATATTAATCTTACTATTTATTTTAATGGAAGTATTAATAGTAATATTAATATAATAACCATATTTCAAATTATAATTTCATATATTAATATTACAATTCATTAATTATGTATTAGTTTAATAATTGTTATATAATATATATATAATTGAATATTTATACCTTTTATATATTTTATAATATACACCTACTAATAAATATGTACAGAAATCATGTGTTATATGTATAAATTAATAACGACGTAATTATCATATCATTTATAATTTTACAATTTAGCTCTTACAATTAATCATATATTTTTTCAAATTATTACTATATATATATATATACTTATATATATATATATATATATATATATATATATATATATATATATATATATATATATATATATATATAGATATATTTATTTACAAATAATTGTTCGTGAATGGTCAGGAATAGTCAAAGGTCAAATTGAATTCATGAAATCAGTTCAAAAATTTTGAGACTTAACATTACAAACTTTGCTTATCATGTCGAAACCATATGAGATGTAAGTTTAAATTTGGTCGAAAATTTCCGGGTCGTCACAGTACCTACCCGTTAAAGAAATTGCGTCCCAAAATTTGAGTGAGGTGGTCATGGCTATCACTAAAAATGTTTTCATGACTCATATGAGTTGGAAATTAGAATTTTATCATCATTGGGTAATATAGATAAAATAACTCGATTATATGAAGAGTACGAATGAAGCTATCGCAAAATAGTGAAATGAGGTAATAGGAATTCGTCTTAACTTTTGACATTGTCTTGGTTGATTTCCGAAATTTAAGGGATTTAAAGAAAATCTTCGAAATCTAAAAGATTTGATTCTTTGGCGAATAAGGATATTAAGATCTCTATAATTAATTACGGTGATCTGTCTCGATTGTTTTGTCTGATATTTTCATTATAAATTAAGCTCTCCCGTTCCATTTTTCTCACCATTCCTACACTTTCTTTCTTAGTTCATACATCCAAAAGATTGTGAAAATGCTTAATCCAGTTCTAATCCTTGATATTTTCCTAATTATCATTTCTATCGTCCTTCTTTTCAATCTTCCACCAGAAGAATCTGTTTACTTCTACTATTACCTTGGGGTGATACTATTCTTAATTATACCGTGTCTTTTTATATTGCTATTCGTATTAATATTCACGGTTTGTAACCTCCGGGTTGTTATTGGGCTTTATATTTTTTTCTTATATTTTGGAGCTCTTTGCCTTTTTATTCTCCTATCGACCTCTAGTAAAGCGAGTAATGGTCCAGAATTCATAAGTATGGAGTTTCGAATGAACTTAATGTTCTAAATAAGAAAGAACGTAATAGCACGATTTGATTTGTCAAATTACCAGAATCACTGAGAATAGAACTATCAAGAATATATTTTCTTGATATGTTCAGAAGTTAAGCAGAATGAAAGAGTTATGTAACATGGCACATGATGACGTTATGATCTGTGCATCATCACGTCCCATTAGAAACTCAGCATGACTTACTGTAATATAATCACGTTGATCAAGTGTCAATATATTATACTAATTCATGCATCAATTTCTTTACATTTCTCCAGAGTTCATTCATAAATTAAACTTAGATTTTTCAGAAGTTTCCAATATAATGAAACACATGAAGCACGAAAAGGTATATAATTTTGGACGAGAATATTTATGAAAATATCTTCAGAAATATCGAAGATATTTATGATGATATTTTGGAATTTCTAAGTTCGATGGTTGATAAGAAAAAATTTTCCGCAAGATTTTAACATGACTTAGGAGCAAGATATACTCTAAAGATTTCAACGGATCCAAAATTACCTGGATTCTTTGAATATAGGATGTGGTCCTTGTATTTGTCCTTGGTCTCCTTAGTAGTTAGCTCAATCCGTTTTCCAGTTCCAACTTTTCTGAGCTTTTCCAACATAATATTCTTTATCATCAAACTTCCGATGATTAAGGTCGTTTTCGGTTGTCTACGGTTTCTGCTGCTTCATTCAGCTTTTTCAACATTCAGAGTATTGATTTATAGACTGAGTGCTTTTCAGAATTTTAGAATGAAAGATCATAATTTTTAAGAGATAAATTTTATACATATAACTGTTGATGTAGATATGCTGTGAGTTTTCAAAGTACCGATTGCTGATTCCCGGTAATTGGTATGGCAATCCTCGTTACAAGATGCGGATGAGTATATGATAGGGTTTCAATGAATAAATATAATGGTTTTTCGAAGAGACTTAAGCTAGTTAGTAATGAAGTTACTGGTAAGTTTACTGCTAATATGATGGGATGTAAACAGTTCCCCGGTAACGATGACGAAGGTCAATTCATACATCAAGGTTATAATTAGGCTAATTCAAATGAAAATCGAAGTTGATTTGCTGGAGCTGTGACAGAATTGGCTACTTTGGACAGGGATTGTAAAGTTATTTTCGGTAATAACAACGTCAAAGGAGCTAACACAGATACGTGTTATACGTTTACTCAGATTCCGAATGTTTTTAGGTGCATAACTATATGCATAAATGTTTCCTTCCGTAGATGAAGTGTGGTTGATTCATCCTCTCGATTGAGATGTTCTCAGGAATCATGAAAGGTTTGAACGCAGATTGTAATCGTCAAGATACAAATGAGGTTTAAGATGAAATCAAGTGGCAACTTGAAGAATTGTTTAGTTTCATATGTTATAATCAATATTTTAATTTATTTTATTTGTCCAATGTTGGTAGTCCTCAGTTGATAGTCCACAGTTAACAGTTCAATAATTCATATATAGTTTAATATATTATATTCAAATTAATTAATACGTGTCGTGACCCGTGTACATGTCTCAGACTCGATCACAACTCAAAGTATATATATTATTATAGAATCAACCTCAACCCTGTATAGCTAACTCGATCATTACTGCATATAGAGTGTCTATGGTTATTCCAAATAATATATATAGATGCGTCGATATGATATGTCAAAACCTTGTATACGTGTCCCGATATTTAAAGTGCGTAAAATAAATAACAGAAATTAAATGACGATAAATAAAATTGCGAGAATATAAATTGCAATAATTAAATTACGATAAATAAAATGTAATCAGTTAGCTAGGAACAGTTAGCTAGGAACAGTTAGCGTGGATTATTAACAAAAAATTTCATAGTTAATTTGTTTGTTTCTAACAAATTTTATTTTGTCCAATGTTTTCTTCATTATGCCACTTGTTGGATTTTGATAAGTCAAAATCCAAATATGAAATTGAATGAAAATGGTTATTCTGTAGTGAACGGATTCGTATATCTGTGGATGTAAGTAGGATAGTAAATGATTGTTGAATCAGATTCGAAGAATGTACAATGTAACTTATTAATGTGAAATCTAAATATTCCTCGGGTATTACCTACCCGTTAAAATATTTTCACCATTAACAGTTTGTACAAAAGAATTTTTAATTACAATCTTTATGAAAACATATATACATATATATTTTCTTCAGACGTAATCATGGATTTAATGAGTCAATGTGATATTAAACTCATCAGATTTATGGCTAGAACTAGAGTACATAATCTCTAAAACATTAGAGATTACATAATCGCCATGAAGGACGAAGATAGTTTATGTAGAACGATTCGTAGAACGATTCGTAGAACGATGATTATGCTTGAGGTATAGATTGCGAGGTTGAGACGTGTGATGATGTTGTTGTTGTTGGTACTGGTTATGCTGCTGGTGCTGCTGATGGTGGTACTGTTGTTGTCGGTGCTACAAGTGTTGTTGGTGCTGAGGTTGGTGATGATGTTGGTGTAGTAAGTATAGCTTGTAAATCATGCACCATTCTTGTCAGGGTTTCTATCCTACCCTATATCATTTCTATCCATCCATTCATCTGATTCGATAGATCTTGATTATCAATTCGAAGTTCCCTAACTTCTTCTAATATTCCCCTCAGATTGGTATTTGGAAGTAGAGGTTGAATATTTTCTGAGATTGCAGTAATGCGACCTTCGAGGTGGAAAACTTTAGCAAAAAGGGTGAATACAGTGTTGCGCATAGGTTCACCGGTGAGTACATCATTTTCTCCGATGTTAGGAGGTAAGTTTGGTTCGCGGTAGGGCTCGCCTTCTTCATTTCTCCATCGAGTGAGTAAGTCTCGGACCCACCCCCATCTCCTTCAAAAATAAAAATAGCTAAATGGTGGAGACACTTCGGGTTCATTGACTTCAGAGTCTACTTCAATACGCATCTCGAAATTGCATCCGGAACTAATGGAATCCAAGCTAGGTGTAGGATCCATTTCTTATGATCAGTTAGAGGATTTTTGATATAAAATGATTTTTCGGTTATCGGATAATATTCTAATTATATAGAATATCTAATATAGTACAGAAGATCCCGTAGATTACGAAGGAAATTAAGGAAACGTGTCAGATAAAGTCTACAGTAACAGATACGCTAAGATATGGATTTGTCTATACACTATTCATGCAATCAATGCAGTAAGAAGTGTCTAGACTAGGAATGATAAGCAGGTAATTTTCTAAAGATGATAAGTAGATGATTTTCGACACGAAATGATAAGCAAAACTTTTGACATACAGACACGGTCAAAGTCCAGACTCACTAATGCATCTAAATAACTATCAGTTAGACACACTAATGCAAGACCTGGTTCGCTAAGACCACCACTCTGATACCACATGAAGTGACCCATCCTAATCCATCTGGACGAATACATTACATTTGGTTACATCGCGAGGGATTTGACCTCTATATGATACATTTTACAAACATTGCATTCGTTTTTAAAAGACAAACTTTCATTACATCAAAAGTTGACGGCATGCATACCATTTCATAATATATCCAACTAAAATTGACTTAGTAATGATCTTGATGAACTCGACAACTCGAATGCAACGTCTTTTTGAAATATATCATGAATGACTCCAAGTAATATCTCTAATATGAGCAAATGAGCAGCGGAAGATTTCTTTCATACCTGAGAATAAACATGCTTTCAAGTGTCAACCAAAAGGTTGGTGAGTTCATTAGTTTATCATAAACAATCATTTTCATCATTTTAATAGACCACAAGATTTCATATATTGTCACGCGTAACTCGCGAATTAAAATTCATTCATATGGATTGAACACCTGGTAACCGACCTTAACAGGATGCATATAGAATATCCCCATCATTCTGGGACTCACATCGGACATGATAAATTGAAGTACTAAAGTAGTTCAAATTCTCTGACTGGGGCTTGTTAGTGCCCATAGATCTATCTTTAGGATTCGCGTCAATTGGTGGCAATTATAATAAACACCAATTCTTAGGCTACCAAGCTAAAAAGGGGCATATTCGGTTTGATAATCCAACCATAGAATGTAGTTTCGATCACTTATGTCTATTTCGTAAAGCATTTATAAAAGCAGCGCATGTATTCTCAGTCCCAAAAATATATATTGCAAAAGCATTTAAAAGGGGAGCAAATGAAACTTACAATATTGTATTTCGTAGTAATTAAGCATATGATGGCATTGAACAAGTGCAAGGTTGGCCTCGAATTCACGAACCTAAATTAATTGTATATCTATTAAAACATATAATGGAAATCACATAATTTCATTTATTAATTATATACTATATATGTGTTTGTAATTACATAAGTTTTATACAAAAAAAAATATACTTTATTTATTTATTTATATATATTATATCTTAAGTTATATGTTATATAATTCTATTTTGTATATATATACAAAAATAATTAATATCTATTAATTAATATATCTATATATATATATCTATATATATATATATATATATATATATATATATATATATATATATATATATATATATATATAGTATTATATTTAATTATCAATAGTTTGTTATTTGTAAAAAAAAATTGTTAATATGTTTGATATATAGTTATATGGAATATTAATATAATTATAGTATATGTAATAGATATGTACAATATATATATATATATATATATATATATATATATATATATATATATATATATATATATATATATATATATATATATATATATATTTGTTAAAATGATTGTTTTGATCGTAATGATTTACTAATAATAACAATGCTAACTTTATTAATAATAATAATGATAATACTAATAATGATATTGTTGATAATGATACTTATGTTAATAATAATAATAATAATAATAATAATAGTAATACTAATAATTATAAAAATGATACTAGTACTAATATTAGCGAAAATAATAATGATTTGTATCTTTTTTCAAATAATAACAATATTAATAGTCATAATCAAAATCATAGTAATAATAGTAATACTTATATTAATAACAATGATAATTCTAAAATTTCCATAATAATACTTTTAATGATATTGATAAGGATAACAAATATAACAATATTAATGATAATATACTAATAATAACAAAAATCTTAATTCTTAATCTAAATCATAATAATAATAATGAATGTAATACTTGTAACTATGATAATAATAATAATAATAATAATAATAATAATAATAATAATAATAATAATAATAGTAATAATAATCTTAATAATAACAATAATAATTATAATCATAATAATAATAATAAAAATATTAATAATAATAATAATAATAATAATAATATTAATAATAATAATAATAATAATACTAATAATACTAATAATAATAATAATAATAATAATAATAATAATAATAATAATAATAATAATAATAATAATAATAATAATAATAATAATAATAATAATAATAATAATAATAATAATAATAATAATAATGAAAAAAACTACCTTAAAAGGTTGTTCTAAAAAGAATGTCCCAAACCAGGCTCGAATCCATGACCCCTCGCTCACCCGCAAACACTTATAACCATTGCACTGCCGATCCTTTTTCTGTTTTATTTCAGGATTTTATTTATTTTAAACTGTTTTTCTGTTTCTTCTTCTTCACCACGATATGCAGGCTGTGACTTCACGATTGCAGTGAAACAAAATAACAATTGGACTTTAGCAATTCCAAACGACACAGTAATCTTGTTGTGAAAATATTTTAATTTACAGAATTATGAAAAATAAAAAAAAATATACAGCAGCAGCTTCGTATGAACAAATTTAATTTTAAAAATCGATTTTAATTTCAAAAGTGTTTCATTAATCGTTTTCTTCATAAAAGATACTCTAAATCAAGTTTGTGATGTTTTACAAATGAAATTATACCTCATAGTATTACAGAAAGCTCGAATTTGATTTATGTTCATACGTTTGACTTTTTCTTTTTGAAGTTTGACTTCGAAATTCAACATGATTAGAACGAATTAAAAACCGGAAACTTACAGATAGTTTATGTACGTGATCCCTAACACTTCTGTATTCTCAGATTTTGATGATTAAGTCGAATTCATGCTTTTGATTTAATCGGTCGTGAACAGAGGAAAAGGATGGGTTTGGTTTCTTAAAAAAAATCTGCTTTTTTTTTCTTAATCGAATAGCAGCAAGGATGTTAGAAATCTGTAATTGTTAAAGATTGTGGAGGATTGAATTATTTCATCAATCAACATGATGATCGGTGTTATGTATTGAAAACCTTTGGCTCGACAGTTAATCACGAGGGAGCAGAGAAGCATAAAAAAAATAAAATAAATCTGATTGTGACTTAATGTACATACGCGGATATATATCTATCCTTATCTCTTATATTTAATATAAATAATTATAATTATTAAATATCCTAATAATAATAATACTGATTTAATAATAATTATATTAATAATGCAGATTAATAATAATAGAAATAATAATAATAAAAATTTATAATAATACACAATCATGATACTACAAATTATAAGAATTATATTATTAATGATAATAATAATACATTGTATCATTTTTTATTAATAATAACTTTAAGAATAATAATGATATTAATAATAATAATAATAATAATAATAATAATAATAATAATAATAATAATAATAGTATTGCTAAAAATAATACTAATAATAATGTAACAAATTACATGTAACAACTTTTTATATCAATATAATAAAATTTTAATAATATTAATATTACAGATATTGATATTAATCTTAATATTTATTTTAATGGAAGTATTAATAGTAATATTAATATAATAACCATATTTCAAATTATAATTTCATATATTAATATTACAATTCATTAATTATGTATTAGTTTAATAATTGTTATATAATATATATAATTGAATATTTATACCTTTTATATATTTTATAATATACACCTACTGATAAATATGTACATAAATCATGTGTTATATGTATAAATTAATAACAACGTAATTATCATATCATTTATAATTTTACAATTTAGCTCTTACAATTAATCATATATTTCTTCAAATTATTACTATATATATATATATATATATATATATATATATATATATATATATATATATACTTTTATTTATATTTATATATATAGATATATTTATTTACAAATAATTGTTCGTGAATGGTCAGGAATAGCCAAAGGTCAAATTGAATTCATGAAATCAGTTCAAAAATTTTGAGACTTAACATTACAAACTTTGCTTATCATGTCGAAACCATATGAGATGTAAGTTTAAATTTGGTCAAAAATTTCCGGGTCGTCACATATGGACCTTCGAGCAATTAATGTAACGCAACGGTGTACTGATCTTTTCTCCGTACACCATCATTGATTCGCCTTCGGCAAAAGGAATTCGAATAACCTTCTGGCCGCAACAGCCTCGGTTGTGTCGTCAGATAACCAGTCCATTCCCACCACAAGGTCAAATAAAAGAAATATGGTAGTCCAAGTAAAATAATTTACCTCCAATCATCACCCAAGTAGATTTCTATTGCAATGGCTCACCAATTGTCGAAAAAAGTATTGTTCGGTCCGGAAAGTTATTATGATCTTAACGGTATGGGATTTAGCTTATAATTTGCAAAGGATTAGGAGAAAACGTCGATTAAAGTTTGGGGTGAGTTTCGGGTGAGAGACGTTTACGATGGGAGTGTACGATCAACTTCCTTAAAACTGGACCTCCTTAAACTAAAATGACATCAATCATGATGCGTTTTATTCCCAATTGATAATTCTATAGGGTTCACGTTGTCTAAGGCAGATATTTGATTCCATATGTTGTGACAGAATTCTCTAGCGATAAAGTTTCTATTAACACCGGTGTCAGTAGGTTATAAACATTATGATTGTTGAGTAAGAACAAACTCGTGATGAACTTCATTGAAGTTGATGTTAAAAGCATGGTGAGTTATCAGACTTTTCCCACATCGGTGAGGGAGAAGAACGGAATACCCATTATGAGGGAGGGTATGAATACCTCTTCCGGTAGACCCGTATTGGAAAGCAAAATCGTGTAGCCACGGGTGATTGAATGATAGGTAAGTTGGACGTCAAGTAGACAGTATCTACTTGATAGTGCTCCAAATGAACATATATTTAGTAGCAATATCCTTCCAATATGTAAAGCTTTTAGTTGCAATTGTTCTATTTTTATGTAATATTCGTTTAAATAAATAAGTGCGAAGACAAAAGGCAAAAACGACGATTTGAAGACGCAAACGTCCAAAAAGCTCAAATGTACAAGATACAATTCAAGTGGTTCAAATTATTGATGAGAAACGTCTAAAAATTATAAGAGTACAAGCCGCGAAACGCAAAGTACAAGATATCTACGCGTACGAAAGGACGTTCGAAAATCCAGAACTGGGACATAAATCGGGCGTAAATGCGCGACGCAACGGACCTAAAATTACAAGTCAACTATGCATAAGAATAAAATATAATATATAAATAATTATATAAATTATATATTATATATATATATATATATATATATATATATATATATATATATATATATATATATATATATATATATATATATATATATATATATATATATATATATATATATATATATATAATAAATATGTCGACAAAGCTAGGATCCAAAATTTGGTGAGCTGGAATCTGAAGCTCCGCACTCGCAGAGCTGTAAAGGGTAAAAACTCCGCACTCGCGGAGCTGTCTGTTTCAGAAATGGCCTATAAAAGCCATCGAATTCAGCCGAGAGAACACACCAATTCAATCGATCTCTCTCTTTTATATATATAATTATACATATTTATAATATATATAATATAGTTTAGTTTTATATTCGATTAGTTTAGTTAATGTAACGGTTAATTACGGGTTTTGAAGTCGAAGTTCTGTCCGTGTAACACTAAGAGATAAATAATCAATGTAAGCTATGTTCTCCTTTTTAAATTAATGTCTCGTACTTAAGTTATTATTATGCTTATTTAAGCCGAAGTAATCATGATGTTGGACTAAATATTAAAGACGGGGTTACTGGGCTTTGGACCATAATTGGGGTTTGGACAAAAGAACGACACTTGTGAAAATGGGACTATGGGTTATCAATGGACTTTATATTTGATTAATATAGAGATTTACAATTTGACGTAGTTATATATAACCAAATATACTCGATCGGATACGATGAGCGGGATATTTATAAATACGAATTATTGTTCATTTGACCGGACACGGGGATGAATTAATAGTCACTGGACTCATTAAAACAGGGGTAAATTACATTCAAGGGTAATTGGTGTAATTGTTAACAAAGTATTAAAACCTTGGATTACACACAGTCGATAACCTGGTGTATTCATTAAACAAAGTATTAAAACCTTGTTACAGTTTGAATCCCCAATTAGTTGGAATATTTGACTTCGGGTATAAGGTTAATTTGGCGAAGACCCTCGCACTTTATAATTATGACCGATGGACTATTATGGATAAAACCAGATGGACTTATCGAATAATTCAGGATAAAGGACAATTAACCCAGGGTAATAAATTAAAACGTCAAACATCATGATTACGGAAGTTTAATTAAGCATAATTCCTTTATTTTATTTCTTATCGCATTTTAATTTTTGCTACTTTAATTATCGTCATTTATATTTTGCATTAGGTTTTAATTGTGACTTAAAATATAAAATCGACAAACCGGTCATTAAACGGTAAACCCCCTTTTATATATTATTACTATATATAATATATTTTGTACAAATATAATTGTTTAAAAATATAGTGTAAAATAAGTCATCTTCCTGTGGAACGAACCGGACTTACTAAAAACTATACTACTCTACGATTAGGTACACTGCCTATAGTGTTGTAGCAAGTTTAGGTATATCCCTTCTGTAAATAAATAATTAAAACTTGTGTAATTTGTAACGTATTTCGTATTAAAAATATATAGTATTTCGTATCCCACCTCGCACACATCAAGTTTTTGGCGCCGCTGCCGGGGACTCGGCGAAACGCTATATTTTTAATATATATTTGTATAAATATATTTTTAGAAAAACAATATAAAATTTAAAAAAAAAAAAGTAAAAAAGTAAAAAAAAAAAAAAAAAAAAACTGAACCTGCGTAATTTGAATCTGCATCCTCCGCACTCGCGGAGTTTTTGGGTAGCAGACATCCGCACTCGCGGAGCCTACTCTGGCAGCAAACCTAGTACGCATTAATTACAGATTAGGGTTAATAATTTTATTATTATTAATATTTAACCTAATTAGGGTTTTAGTTAATTAATATATTTAGTTTAGTTTTAATTTTATTTGTAATATTAAGTGTTTTCATTATTATTAATTATATAAATTAATACTTTTATAAAATCATAATATAAAAATAATATTTTTTTTTTTAAAAATTTATTTTTATAACTTTAAGTTTTATTTCTATATTTCATATCTTTTTAATCGTTAATTCGTCATTTATATATTTATCGTTCGTAATTAGTTTTAAGATTATTATTTTGTCGTAGTTATTTTATATTTCTAGATTTTTAGGCTTTGCCGTAAAATCCCTTAAGTACTTTTTCTTTAGATTAAGATTTAGGTGCTTTAGAATTTTGCGACGCTGTTTATAAATTTTAGTACCTCTTAAGTTTCGACGTGCTACTTTATTATTATTTTTCGACTTTTATTTTTCGACGCTTATTTTTTCTACTTCTTGTTTTTCGACGCGATTTTTCTTTTTCATTTCGATGCTCTAGTTTTTAGGACCTAGAATTTTCTTTATTTTCTTTAAATTTCGACGAAAAATTATTTTAAGTGGTTAAATTGATAGACATCCAAAATTTTCTGTTTTGTAGTAATATTTGGATTTGTTAGTGGCGAGTTGTGGGCTTCCGATTTAAAGGGTCCTGGCTACCTACTGCATCTATTGGCTATTCGAAACGTGGGCAAAAGCAGAAAAGTCTATTAATTTGATAACTTATATAATTTTTAGTTTATAACTAATAGGATAATTAGTAAATGCACCATATTGTAGCTAAAATTTGGTAATAAGTGTAGTATGGAAAATCTCGAAAATATTTTGGAAACTCTTTATGACATACGAAATCAATACTCTCAAACAGGTGTTGATAAAAGTTCGTTCGGTCAATCTTGGATCACGAATGACGAAACAATAACTGGTTGTGAAATCTGTGGAGATTATCATTCAACATGGGAATGTTATTATTATGTTCCTATGGAAAATTACGCACCCATGGAACCTGAATGGAATGATTATGAAGAATACAATTCAAATTGGGATTATTCTTAAGAATATATCCAAACTCAACAACCAGAGGATGAGGAAAATTATGTGTCTGAAAATTCTTTAGATTATATGAAAATCAAACTCGAAGAACTTGATGCTCAAAATGAACAAATGAGAGAGTTTGTAAATAGGCAAGCTGAAAGTTTATCAGATTACACACCTGTTGATCTGAGAAGTATTGTGCAAGAAAATCTCATATCATTGAATTTTGTTGAATTCGAGAGCTCCGAAATCACCAATTATCCCGATGATACTTTTTATTCAGTTTTACCAATTTCACAACATATCGACACATTAGCCTCTACCGACGAAATCATCGATCCATCAATGGATGAAGAAGAAGTAAGGGTGACAAATTGGTACACTTGGGAAAATGATAACATTGAAAATTTTACCCTCGAGACCAAAATGATGGGACCGATAAGTACCGTTAATGAAGAAGAATCTACTTCGATCCCGAAATTCACCATTCCACAACCTTCCAACCCAATATTCTCAATAGACGAGTCATCTACCGAAGATGAACTACGAGCTGTAATAGATAATGACACCTCGAATTTCACCCAATTGGGTAATAGAGGTGAAACCTTTGATCTCGAGAATGAACGGAAGGAAATGTTAGGAATTGTCCACCCTATAATATGTATGTCAGTGTATATCGATCCATTTGACCAAGAACCAGAAAAGAGACATATCCATTTACTAAAAGCTACACTTAGAAAAGAATTAAGTAGTGACGATCGGGTGGGTCTAAACTTTAAACCCATTGATATATTATACACCACCCGATATGTAAATAACTGGCTCACTATTTTAATTCTTGAAACTTATTTTACAGACTTCACATGTCGTCAGCTAAGTGTGAGGAAGTCTAACCCCACTTAACGTTAAATTAGGGGTTCGGGTTAGTGCATAACTCGTTAATAAAAATGCACGATTAGGGTAAAAGACGCATTTTCAAATATTAGTAAACAGTTCAGAAAAGCAGCCGTTTTTGAAGAAAAACATGTGTGATAAAACAAAAAGGAATAAACGATGAGGTGCACCATCTATCATTCGACGAGCTTTGAAATTACAAACTGGGTATTCTTAATCACTTTTCTACACTAATCACTCTCATGAATTTATAATTATAGTCTGATTTCATGCAAATGAGGGCATTGCATGATCTCAAGTGTGGGGAAGGGTTATAAATTCTCTCGAGTTTATACTTGGTTTATTTTCTAAATTTTATGAAAATTTGAAAATTTTTCAACTAAATGAATTCAAAATTATGTTTATACATATTTATGAACGATAAAACTAGGTGTTAATGCCGAAATTATCGTTACCTCGAAAAGGACATAAATTGAGAAACAACTAAAACGCTTGAATTTATTTATTAAGATATAAAAAGACGCATGAAAAAAGCCAAGTGTGGGGAGAATGTACCAAGTTATTCAATTAAAAACTATCTATCACATGTTTCTGTAAAGTTTATTGCAGGTGCTTTTGTTTTGGACTAAATTAACTGTTTTACCCAGTTTATTGTAATATATTTGAAAGAGAGATGGATCTACACGATGAATCAATTCCATCATTAAAAGGAAGTAAAGTCTTCCTAAAAAGACACGCGCTTCTTGATTTAGGTCAAGAAGTTGTCGTCCAGACCAGCTGTAGGTTGACGAAAAATCTAGAAAAGTCATCACTAAAATCAGCAGGAAATCCACGGATCTCAGCATCAAACAGGGTCGCCAAGTGGTCAGACTTATCCTAACCATGAGAGGATTTGTCTCATAAAATGGGGAGGGCGCCGTGCAAATTAGCTTGATAAGACTAATGAATCAGACCCCAGAAAGGATAATCCCCTAAAAGATTACAAATCAGCTTTTAAGCCTGATATTACTCAATCCTTGAGATTGACTTTAAAGATTGAGAATTACAAACTCATGGAATTCGATGATATCTAAACTCGATCTTGAACGAGAAAATATTTTGATCAAATTAAAACCGATTTGTTTTCTGAAAACCTATTTTCAATGCGTTCATTATCATTGAACGTAAAATTCTAAGAATTCACCGAAATTCATTAGGTTACCTGAACCAAATCAGGTGTCAACCGTAAGAACGGTGGTTGCATAGCATGGTCGGAGACAGGACCTTGTGCCAGACCGAAAAATCATAGGGTGATCTTTACTATTGCTCCTACAAAGGATAGTAACTGCATCCAACACGTTTTAGACCATGAACAAATGCATGTCATTAGACATTACCTTAACAGTTTCTTGTTCATCGCTTTCCTTTACAACCGGACGGTAGTTTCCCGAAAGGTAATATACGGAACAAGTAAACTGGATGTGTGCTTTCCGATACAGGGATAGCAGTGGATTACACGAACCTAAAAGTTTTTAGCCAAAATATTGATCCACAAATATATTTTGCAACACCGATGGTGGGTCAAATCAGAAAACTTATCTAGGGTAAAAGCTAGAATGAATTTTCATAAAGATTAAATATTTTCATAAAGATCCAATTTTCTTAAAGGATCTAAATTTTCATAGTCATGTGGGACTGTAAACCACATCGTTACTATCATTGTTTATACCGCCGTATCAAAATCACTGATGTATAAAGTGTGAGAATAAAAAAAAGTGATTCGAGTGAAGTGTGATTTAATTTCAAGTTCTGTATTGCTTGAGGACAAGCAACGTTCAAGTGTGGGGATATTTGATAGTGCTCCAAATGAACATATATTTAGTAGCAATATCCTTCCAATATGTAAAGCTTTTAGTTGCAATTGTTCTATTTTTATGTAATATTCGTTTAAATAAATAAGTGCAAAGACAAAAGGCGAAAACGACGATTTGAAGACGCAAACGTCCAAAAAGCTCAAATGTACAAGATACAATTCAAGTGGTTCAAATTATTGATGAGAAACGTCTAAAAATTACAAGAGTACAAGCCGCGAAACGCAAAGTACAAGATATCTACGCGTACGAAAGGACGTTCGAAAATCCGGAACCGTGACATAAACCGGGCGTAAATGCGCTACGCAACGGACCTAAAATTACAAGTCAACTATGCACAAGAATAAAATATAATATATAAATAATTATATAAATTATTTATATATTATATATATATATAATAAATATGTCGACAAAGCTAGGATCCAAAATTTGGTGAGCTGAAATCTGAAGCTCCGCACTCGCAGAGCTGTAAAGGGTAAAAACTCCGCACTCGCGGAGCTGTCTGTTTCAGAAATGGCCTATAAAAGCCATCGAATTCAGCCGAGAGAACACACCAATTCAATCGATCTCTCTCTTTTATATATATAATTATACATATTTATAATATATATAATATAGTTTAGTTTTATATTAGATTAGTTTAGTTAATGTAACGGTTAATTACGGGTTTTGAAGTCGAAGTTCTGTCCGTGTAACACTACGCGATAAATAATCAATGTAAGCTATGTTCTCCTTTTTAAATTAATGTCTTGTACTTAAGTTATTATTATGCTTATTTAAACCTAAGTAATCATGATGTTGGACTAAATATTAAAGACGGGGTTATTGGGCTTTGGACCATAATTGGGGTTTGGACAAAAGAACGACACTTGCGGAAATGGGACTATGGGTTATTAATGGACTTTATATTTGATTAATATAGAGATTTACAATTTAACGTAGTTATATATAACCACATACGCTCGATCGGATACGATGAGCGGGATATTTATAAATACGAATTATTGTTCATTTGACCGGACACGGGGATGAATTAATAGTCACTGGACTCATTAAAATAGGGGTGAATTACATTCAAGGGTAATTGGTGTAATTGTTAACAAAGTATTAAAACCTTGGTTTACACGCAGTCGATAACCTGGTGTATTCATTAAACAAAGTATTAAAACCTTGTTACAATTCGAATCCCCAATTAGTTGGAATATTTGACTTCGGGTATAAGGTTAATTTGGCGAAGACCCTCGCACTTTATACTTATGACCGATGGACTATTATGGACAAAACTAGATGGACTTATCGAATAATTCAGGACAAAGGACAATTAACCCAGGGTAATAAATTAAAACGTCAAACATCATGATTACAGAAGTTTAATTAAGCATAATTCCTTTATTTTATTTCTTATCGCATTTTAATTTTTGCTACTTTAATTATCGTCATTTATATTTTGCATTAGGTTTTAATTGTGACTTAAAATATAAAATCGACAAACCGGTAATTAAATGGTAAACCCCCTTTTATATATTATTACTATATATAATATATTTTGTACAAATATATGTGATGACCCGGAAATTTCCAACCAAATTTAAACTTGATCTTTATATTATTTCGACACAATAAGCAAATTCAGAAATGTGGAGTCTCGAAAACTTTGAAACTATGTTCATGGGTTCAATTACCATTCGACCATCCCCGACGATTCGCGAACAGTTGTGTAATTAAAAATGTAAATATATAAATATAAATATATGTGTATAAATAATAATGTGAATACAAACTAATCAGTAGACTTAAATATGTAAAGTGATATATAATATAATAAAGTTATTATTAAAAAGATTTAGATATAAACATATATAATAACTATATATAATTATTATTATTATTATATATATGTTGTATATATATATATATATATATATATATATATATATATATATATATATATATATATATATATAAATATTATGTGTTGAAATTTATAATATGAAAGAATATAGTAAATAGACATATAATAATTATATATATAAAACATTATTAAGGTATTCATATTTGCATATATAATATATGACGTACCAACAATAAGTTTAAAATATGAAATTTGATAAGTATAAGTAATATTAATATTACCACATAAACATGTAACTTATTATATTTTTAGTATTATTACTACAAATTTAACATCATTAAAACTATTAAAATTATCATTTAAATTATCAAAAATTATTATTATCATATACTAATATAATTATTAGTATTATTATAAAAATAATATAACTTATTAATATTATTAGTAATAATATCATTATGAACAATGTTATAACTATTAGTGTTATTATTCTTAAAATTGTTATCATTAGGATAATTATTATTAATAGATTTATTATTATATTAAGTAGTATTAATATAATTATATTAGTTAAATATCAAAAATAAGAGTTATATATATATATATATATATATATATATATATATATATATATATATATATATATATATATATATATATATGCAAATAAAAAATCAATATGTATAAATACAATATAATTACATTTAATTACATATATACATATAAAAAATACAGAATTTTAAATAAACAGATATATATGAATACAATTGTATAAATAAAATTAATTGGATAGATATATATTCAGACTTGAGCGTGTCTTTTTCTTTATCTGTTTCTTTTTATTTTTTTCTGATATATGAGCCACTCGTGAATTGCTGTCATCCAAAATCCCACTAGCAAACACAAAATCAATAATTTTCTTGTCTGTTGAAATCAACCTATCGATTACTATCACCTATATCGTTATCATATTCTGCTAATTATTATTATTCACTGCAAATCAATTTTAAAAACCCAAAACAAGCAAAAAAGCTAGTCACGCTGTTCTTGAGCATTTTCTACCAAAACCCGATTTTTAACTCAAATTAAAAATCTATTAATGCAATAAAGTTAGAAATCTTTCATGTTAACTATCTGTAAAGTGTCAAAGTCGAATTCCTACTATCGATTCCTAATTTTCGAAGTCAAAGTTTATTTATAAAAGTCAACTAAAATGTTCTTCGTGAAATTCAAGCTTGTTTTAATGATTCTGTTTCATTTGACGATTTGGGAAGCTTTTATGAATGGATTGAAACATATTTTGTGTTATAACCTTTAGCTAAAACGATCTTAATCTTTGAATCAAATTTTTTTTTTTGTTTAAACAGCGATGCAGCTGCTGCTGTTATTTCTTCATATTTTTTTATTTTGGTTTTAGGATCACACTTATAGTTTTATTATTGTTTACAAGTCTTAACTTAAGTCAAAAATTCATTAATTGGTTTTGAAATTCTCTGATCAATCGACTTCGTGAGAAAGAAGAAGGAGGAGTAGGAACAGAAAAACAGTCGGGATAAATAAATAACCGGGGGGTTTTGATTCAGGAAAACAGAACTGGATCATTGGTTTAAGAGAGTGTCGGGTTAACGAGAGGTTGGGTGTTCGAGTCTCGGCAGTGACATGTTTTTTAAAGCTTCTCTTCAAAGGTTGTAAAACTTTTATTATTATCATTATTATTAATTTTATTGTTATTATTATTATGTTAAACATTATTATTGTTATCATTAATATTAATATTAGGAACAATATTATCACTACTAAAATTAATAATAATATCATTATTATTATTATTAGTATTATATTATTAGTATTATTATAAGAATTATTATTTGGTAGCATAAGAGTATGGACTAAAAACTATGGTTGATATTATGATCATGGGTATGTTAGGTTTAATATAAAATAAAAATAAATATAATTTATGTTAATTTATATTAAGATAAAAATGATTTCATTTACGATCATGAATATAGTTAATGTAAATACAATCGAGAAGTATAATTAAAGGTACGTTATAAGTAAGAGGCTTATAAATATACTTATGTCACGATTAATTAAAATTATCAAGATTATTGTTATTATTATTAGTATTGTTATTATTTTTATTATTTTTATTACTATTATTACTATCATAAGTATTAGTAGAATTATTATTATTAGTATACATTATTATTAAAATTATCATTTTATTAAAGTATTATTTTTATTAAAGTTATCATTTATTCATTAATATTAAAAGTATCATTTTTAACTCTATTATCATTATTATTATTTTATCATTTCTAATACTATTTTAGTATTAACATAATTTTAACAAACAAAAGATATATATACATATATATATATATATATACAAAAAATGTATTAAATACATATAACATAACAAAATTTATGTTTTTATTTATTATAAATATATAAAATAAATATATGAAACATATAGGTTATCAATATAAAAATGATATAATTATATAGATATTAACCATTTTGAATATAAACACAAATTAAATATATAATATATAAATTAAGATATAATAAATTGTTCGATTACGATTATACGTTTTAATATATACATATAAATGATATAGGTTCGTGAATCCGAGGCCAACCCTGCATTATTCAATATAGTCATATGTATTTTTACTACAAAATACATTAGGTGAGTTTCATTACTCCCTTTTTAAATGCTTTTTGCAATATATATTTTTGGGACTGAGAATACATGCGCTGCTTTTGTAAATGTTTTACGAAATAGACACAAGTACTTAAAACTACATTCTATGGTTGGATTATTAAACCGAATATCGCCCTTCAAGTCTGGTAACCTAAGAATTTAGGGAAATGGCCCCTGGTTGACGCGAATCCTAAAGATAGATCTATGGACCTTGACAAGTCCCATTCGGGGTACGAATGCTTTAGTACTTCGAGATTATTATACAGACGAGAGGTTCTGTTTTGGGGATATTCTATGCATTAAGTTAACGTCAGTTACCAGGTGTTCAATCCATATGAATGATTTTTATCTCTATGCTGTTTGCGAAATGCCTGATATGAGATGTATATTTATAGAAAAATGAAATCTTGTGGTCTATTAAAATGATGGAAATGATTATTTATGTTAAACTAATGAACTCACCAACCTTTTGATTGACACTTTAAAGCATGTTTATTCTCAGGTATGAAAGAAGTCTTCCGCTGTGCAAATGCTCATTTTAAAGATATTACTTGGAGTCATTCATGACATATTTCAAAAGAAGTTGCATTCGAGTCGTTGAGTTCATCAAGATTATTATTAAGTCAATTATAGTTAGATATATTATAAAATGGTATGCATGCCGTCAACTTTTGATGAAATGAAAGATTGTCTTTTCAAAAACGAATGCAATGTTTGTAAAATGTAACATATAGAGGTCAAGTACCTCGCGATGTAATCAACTGTTGTGAATCGTTTATAATCGATATGGACTTCGTCCGGATGGATTAGGACGGGTCTCTGCAGTTGGTATCAGGGCAGTGGTCTTAGTGAACCAGGTCTTGTATTAGTGTGTCTAACTGATAGTTGTTTAGATGCATTAGTGAGTCTGGACTTCGACCGTGTCTGCATGTCCAAAGTTTTGCTTATCATTTCGTGTCGAAAATTACCTGCTTATCATTCTTAGGGAATCACTTGCTTATTATTCTTAATCTAGACATATCTTACTGCCTGGAATTCATGAATAGTGTATAGACAAAATTCATATCTTAGCATACCTGCTACTTCATATCTTAGCGTATCTGTTACTGTAACTTTGCCTGACATATTCCGTAGATTCCTCCGTAACTTATGGGATTTTAGTATTATATATGCATATGTAAATTATGTATTGCAGGGCACTAATCTACATCCTATAATCTATTTCTTATCGAAAATCCTTCATTTGATTATACGAGATAAATCCCTCAACCAGTTCGAGTCCCTCCGATTTCGATAGCTATTCCGATAGTTATTCCGACAGCTATTCCGATATGGATTTCCACACGAGCTCCAGCCGCAGTATAACCGGAATGGATCTACTAATTAGTCATCTTCAGTTCTGGATGAATTGAGGATGAGTACATAGTCGACTTAACCAATGGAAACGAAAAGAAGGCGATACTTTCCACCAACCAAATTTCCTTCTTGGCAATGAACCTGAAGCACTCACCAGCGAACCAATTCGAAACACCATTTTCACCCTCATTTTCCAAATATCTCGCCACGATTATACTCTATCTAAGATTCTAAATCTTATTCATCCGTTCGTTATGACCGACAATCATTCCGAAATAATGGGAGAAGTCAACAAGTTTCACGCTCGAGTAATCAATTTGGAGAATATGGTGCAAAACTTACCAGCATCAGCAACAACATCAACACCAGAACCACCAACAACCCAAGTTTCAACATCACATGACTCAACATCGCAATCTATACCTCGAGCATAATTGTCATTCTACATCTTGTCCTACATCGATTATCTTCGTTCGTTCTACATCCTTGATCTTCGTTCGACATGATGATTATGTAATCTCTAATGTTTTAGAGATTATGTATTCTTGTTCTAACGATAAAGCAAATGAGATTAATATCATATTAACTCATTAAATTCATGATTACATCTGAAGAAAATATATATGCAATTATGTTTTCATAAAGATTGTGATTAAAAATTCTTTTGTACAAACTGTTAATGATGAAAATATTTTAACGGGTAGGTAATACCCAAGGAATATTTAGATTTAACATTAATAAGTTACACTGTACATTCTTCGAATCTGATTAAATGGTTATTTACTATCCTACTTACATCCACATATATACGAATCCGATTCACCACAGAATAACCATATTTATTCAATTTCATATTTGGATTTTAGTCTATCAGAATCCAACAAGTGGCATAATGAAGAAAACATTTGACAAAATAAAATTTGTTAGAAACAAACAAATTAACTATGAGAAATTTTGTTAAGAATCCACGCTAACTGTTCCTAGCTAATTGTTCCTAGCTAACTGTTAATTCCTTATTACATTTATTTATCGCAATTTATTTATCGCATTTTATTTATCGCAATTTAATTATCGCAATTTTATTTATCGTCATTTAATTTCTGTTATTTACTTTACGCACTTTATTTATCATCATTTAATTTCTGTTATTTATTTTACGCACTTTAAATATCGGGACACGTATACAAGGTTTTGACATATCATACCGACGCATCTATATATATTATTTGGAATAACCATAGACACTCTATATGCAGTAATGCGGGAGTTAGCTATACAGGGTTGAGGTTGATTCTACAATAATATATATAGTTTGAGTTGTGATCGAGTCTAAGACGTATACGGGTCACGATACGTATTAATTAATTCGGATATTATATATTAAACTATATATGAATCATTGGATTGTTAACCGTGGACTATCGACTGTGGACTAATAACATTGGACAATTAAAATGAATTAAAATATTGGTTATAACATATGAAACTAAACAATTCTTCAAGTTGCCACTTGATTTCATCTTAAACCTCATTTGTATCTTGACGATTCCAATCTGCGTTCAAACCTTTCATGATTCTTAAAAACACCTCAATCGAGAGGATGAACCAACTGCATCTCATCTACGGAAGAAAGATTTATGCATATAGTTATGCATCTGAAAAACTCTCGAAAACTGAATAAACGTTTAACACGTAGTTGTGCTAATTCCTTAGTGTTATTATTACCCAAAATAACTTGATAATCTCTTTTCAAAATAGCAAATTTTGTCACAGCTCCAGCAATATAACTTCGACTTTTAGTTCAAAACAACCTTATTATAACCTTGATATATATGCGTGCTCTTTTATTGTTACCGGGGAACCTTTCATATTCTATCATATTATCAGTAGACGTACCAGCAATCTCGTTGCTTATTGGTTTAAATCTCTCTGATAAATCATTATAATTATTCATTGAAGCCCTATCATATACTCATCCGCATCTTGTAACGAGAACTGCCATACCAATTATCGGGAATCAGCAATCAGTACTTTGAAAACGCACAGCATATCTACATCAACAGTTATATGTAAACATATAACATTTATCTCTTAGAATTATGATCTTTCATCTGAAATCCTGAAAAGCACTCAGTCTACTAATCAAATACTCTGAATGTTAAGAAAGCTGAATGAAGCAGCAGAAACCGTAGACAACCGTAAACGACCTTAATCGTCGGAAGTTGATGATAAAGAATTGTAGGTTGGCAAAGCTCAGAAAAAGTTTGAAACTGAAAAACTGATTGAGCAAACTATGAAGGAAGCCGTGGAAAAATCACAAAGAATAAGTTTGACTTCAAAGAATCTAAATGATTCAGTACCTGCTGAAGTCATTAACAAATACCTTGCTTTTGACTCCAAACTCTTGCGGACAAATTTTCTTCACCATCCTTCGATATTAGAAATTCCAAGATATCATCGTATCTTTCATTATAAATATCCTCCATATTTCTGAAGATATTTTCATTACTATTCTTATTTGAAATTATTAATATCTTCGTGCTATCAGTGTTACATCATATAGAAACTGTTAGTTTCTATATTCTGTAAACTTTCGAGCTTAAAATATGAATGTTATTGAAGCAATGTTGGGAACTGATGCATGAGTTATTGTAATATAATGACACTTGATCAACGTGATTATATTACAGTAAGTCATGCTGAGTTTCTAAATAGAACATGATGATTCACAGATTATAACGTCATCATGTGTCATGTTACATAACTCTTTCATTCTGATTAACTTCTGAACATATCAAGAACATATATTCTTGATAGTTCTATTTTCAATGATTCTGATAATTTGACAAATCAAATCGTACGATTGCGTTCTTTCTTGGTTAGAACAATAGTCATGTTCATTCGAAAACTCCGTACTTACGAATTCTGGACCGTTGCTCGCCTTACTAGAGGTCGAGAGGATAATAAAAAGGCAAAGAGATCCAAAATATAAGAGAGAATATAAAGCCCAATAACAACGCAGAGGTTACAAACCATGGATATTAATATGGATAGCAATATAAAGACACGGTATAATTAAGAATAGTACCACCCCAAGGTAATAGTAGAAGTGAACAGATTCTTCTGGTGGAAGATTGAAAAGAAGGATGACATAAAGATAATTAGGAAAATAACAAGGATTAGAATGGGATTAAGCATTTTCACAATCTTTTGGATGTACGAACTAAGAAAGAAAGTATGGGAATGGTGAGATATAATGGAACGGAAGAGTTTAATTTATAATGGAAATATCAGATAGAGTAATCGAGATAGATCATCGTATTTAATTATAGAAATCTTAATTTCCTTATTCGCCGAAGAATCAAATCTTATAGACTTCGAAGATTTTCTTCAATCCCTTGAATTCCGGAATTCAACCCTCTACGTCAAAAGTTAAGACACACCTTATTTTCTAAATTCAACCATGACTAGTAAAAGTTATGACGAAATTTTATTTTCTCATTTCACTCTTTTGTTATAGCTTCACTCGTACTCTTCGAGTAGTCGAATTATCTTATCCATATTATTCAACAGTAATAAAACTCTATTTATCAGCTTGTATTCGTCATGAAAACATTTTTATTGTTAGCCATGACCACCACACTCAAATTTCAGGACGAAATTTCTTTAACGGGTAGGTACTGTGATGACCCGGAAATTTCCAACCAAATTTAAACTTGATCTTTATATTATTTCGACACGATAAGCAAAGTCAGAAATGTGGAGTCTCGAAAACTTTGAAACTATGTTCATGTGTTCAATTACCATTAGACCATCCCCGACGATTCGCGAACAGTTGTGTAATTAAAAATGTAAATATATAAATATAAATATATGTGTATAAATAATAATGTGAATACAAACTAATCAGTAGACTTAAATATGTAAAGTAATATATAATATAATAAAGTTATTATTAAAAAGATTTAGATATAAACATATATAATAATTATTATTATTATATGTATGTTGTGTATATATATATATATAAATATAAATATTATGTGTTGAAATTTATAATATGAAAGAATATAGTAAATAGACATATAATAATTATATATATAAAACATTATTAAGGTATTCATATTTGCATATATAATATATGACGTACCAACAATAAGTTTAAAATATGAAATTTGATAAGTATAAGTAATATTAATATTACCACATAAACATGTAACTTATTATATTTTTTCAGTATTATTACTACTAATTTTAACATCATTAAAACTATTAAAATTATCATTTAAATTATCAAAAATTATTATTATCATATACTAATATAATTATTAGTATTATTATAAAAATAATATAACTTATTAATATTATTAGTAATAATATCATTATGAACAATGTTATAACTATTAGTGTTATTATTCTTAAAATTGTTATCATTAGGATAATTATTATTAATAGATTTATTATTATATTAAGTAGTATTAATATAATTATATTAGTTAAATATCAAAAATAAGAGTTATATATATATATATATATATATATATATATATATATATATATATATATACGAATATAAAATCAATATGTATAAATACAATACAATTACATTTAATTACATATATACAAATAAAAAAATACAGAATTTTAAATAAACAGATATATATGAATACAATTGTATAAATAAAATTAACTGGATAGATATATATTCAGACTTGAGCGTGTCTTTTTCTTTATCTGTTTATTTTTATTTTTTCTGATATATGAGCCACTCGTGAATTGCTGTCATCCAAAATCCCACTAGCAAACACAAAATCAATAATTTTCTTGTCTGTTGAAATCAACCTATCGATTACTATCACCTATATCGTTATCATATTCTGCTAATTATTATTATTCACTGCAAATCAATTTTAAAAACCCAAAACAAGCAAAACAGCTCGTCACGCTGTTCTTGAGCATTTTCTACCAAAACCCAATTTTTAACTCAAATTAAAAATCTATTAATGCAATAAAGTTAGAAATCTTTCATGTTAACTATCTGTAAAGTGTCAAAGTCTAATTCCTACTATCGATTCCTAATTTTCGAAGTCAAAGTTTATTTATAAAAGTCAACTAAAATGTTCTTCGTGAAATTCAAGCTTGTTTTAATGATTCTGTTTCATTTGACGATTTGGGAAGCTTTTATGAATGGATTGAAACATATTTTGTGTTATGACCTTTAGCTAAAATGATCTTAATCTTTGAATCAATTTTTTTTGTTTAAACAGCGATGCAGCTGCTGCTGTTATTTCTTCATTTTTTTTTTTTTTGGGGTTTTAGGATCACACTTGTAGTTTTATTATTGTTTACAAGTCTTAACTTAAGTAAAAAATTCGTTAATTGGTTTTGAAATTCTCTGATCAATCGACTTCGTGAGAAAGAAGAAGGAGGAGTAGGAACAGAAAAACAGTCGGGATAAATAAATAACCGGGGGGTTTTGATTCAGGAAAACAGAACTGGATCATTGGTTTGAGAGAGTGTCGGGTTAACGAGAGGTTGGGTGTTCGAGTCTCGGCAGTGACATGTTTTTTTTAAAGCTTCTCTTCAAAGGTTGTAAAACTTTTATTATTATCATTATTATTAATTTTATTGTTATTATTATTATGTTAAACATTATTATTGTTATCATTAATATTAATATTAGGAACAATATTATCACTACTAAAATTAATAATAATATCATTATTATTAGTATTATATTATTAGTATTATTATAAGAATTATTATTTGGTAGCATAAGAGTATGGACTAAAAACCATGGTTGATATTATGATCATGGGTATGTTAGATTTAATATGAAATAAAAATAAAAATAATTTATGTTAAATTATATTAAGATAAAAATGATTTCATTTACGATCATGAATATAGTTAATGTAAATACAATCGAGAAGTATAATTAAAGGTACGTTATAAGTAAGAGGCTTATAAATATACTTATGTCACGATTAATTAAAATTATCAAGATTATTGTTATTATTATTAGTATTGTTATTATTATTATTATTTTTATTAGTATTATTACTATCATAAGTATTAGTAGAATTATTATTATTAGTATACATTATTATTAAAATTATCATTTTATTAAAAGTATTATTTTTATTAAAGTTATCATTTATTCATTAATATTAAAAGTATCATTTTTAACTCTATTATCATTATTATTATTTTATCATTTCTAATACTATTTTAGTATTAACATAATTTTAACAAACAAAAGATATATATACATATATATATATATACAAAAAATGTATTAAATACATATAACATAACAAAATTTATGTTTTTATTTATTATAAATATATAAAATAAATATATGAAACATATAGGTTATCAATATAAAAATGATATAATTATATAGATATTAACCATTTTGAATATAAACACAAATTAAATATATAATATATAAATTAAGATATAATAAATTGTTCGATTACGATTATACGTTTTAATATACATACAAATGATATAGGTTCGTGAATCCGAGGCCAACCCTGCATTATTCAATATAGTCATATGTATTTTTACAACAAAATACATTAGGTGAGTTTCATTACTCCATTTTTAAATGCTTTTTGCAATATATATTTTTGGGACTGAGAATACATGCACTGCTTTTGTAAATGTTTTACGAAATAGACACAAGTACTTAAAACTACATTCTATGGTTGGATTATTAAACCAAACATCGCCCTTCAAGTCTGGTAACCTAAGAATTTAGGGAAATTGCCCCTGGTTGACGCGAATCCTAAAGATAGATCTATGGATCTTGACAAGTCCCATTCGGGGTACGAATGCTTTAGTACTTCGAGATTATTATACAGACGAGAGGTTCTGTTTTGGGGATATTCTATGCATTAAGTTAACATCGGTTACCAGGTGTTCAATCTATATGAATGATTTTTATCTCTATGCAGTTTGCGAAATGCCTGATATGAGATGTATATTTATAGAAAAATGAAATCTTGTGGTCAATTAAAATGATGTAAATGATTATTTATGTTAAACTAATGAACTCACCAACCTTTTGGTTGACACTTTAAAGCATGTTTATTCTCAGGTATGAAAGAAATCTTCCGCTGTGCAAATGCTCATTTTAAAGATATTACTTGGAGTCATTCATGACATATTTCAAAAGAAGTTGCATTCGAGTCGTTGAGTTCATTAAGATTATTATTAAGTCAATTATAGTTAGATATATTATAAAATGGTATGCATGCCGTCAACTTTCGATGAAATGAAAGATTGTCTTTTCAAAAACGAATGCAATGTTTGTAAAATGTATCATATAGAGGTCAAGTACCTCGCGATGTAATCAACTGTTGTGAATCGTTTATAATCGATATGGACTTCATCCAGATGGATTAGGACGGGTCTCTGCAATATAATTGTTTATAAATATAATGTAAAATAAGTCGTCTCCCTGTAGAACGGACCGGACTTACTAAAAACTATACTACTCTACGATTAGGTACACTGCCTATAGTGTTGTAGCAAGGTTTAGGTATATCCCTTCTGTAAATAAATAATTAAAACTTGTGTAATTTGTAACGTATTTCGTATTAAAAATATATAGTATTTCGTACCCCACCTCGCACACATCACTACTACAGATTGCGCAGGCTGTTACCAGGAATTCATTCTCTAAAGATGTATCAGAAATGAGTTGTGATGCATAGTAGCTAGTAGTAAATCGTGGAGGTGCTAGTGGTAATGAGTAGTACTCAGTAGTGGTAAGTAGTAATGGATAGCATTAAGTAGTGACTAGTAATGACAAGCAGTAAGAAGTAGTGATCGGTCGTGACTAGCCATGAGAGGCGGTGTTGAGTAGTAGTAAGCAACGATAAGTATTAAGGAGTAGTGGTATGAGATGATGAGTATGTTCTAAGCAGTGTCTTCGTATTTCCAAGTAGTGATCGGTGGTGGCGGACATTGTCGAGTAGTGACGAGTTGTGACGTGATTACACGCTTCTTATAGGTTATAATAACAATTAATTCGCACATTGTAAATTTCTACTCATATATGAGATTATACGGTTTATGCTCTAAACGGTATTTATCCAAGTAACCTACTTGACTCGCTCCCAATTCCTTATTTTGCGATGTCAGAATTTCTATATGAGTTACTATAATGTAATCCCAGTCATTACATTACGCTATCTCACATTTCCATTCGACATTACTCCATAAGTTCAAGATAGCGTAGTCATCTTAATTCAATTAAGTCTCGCGTAGTGTGTACTTATGTGATTCGTGACATCATATATCTAGTCCAAGTCCATATCATTATGGGTATAGATGTGTATATGCATGTGATATATAATATGTAGCCCTACTTGTAGCATAGTAGAGCAAACAGTGTAAGCATAGCGTATAATAGTTATTCTAAGTACACGGCTATAGACTAGACCCACTAATGCGTCCTAAGGTTAGACACACTAATGCATTCTAGTTCCCTATAGCCAAAGCTCTGATACTAACTATAACACCCCGTCAAAATCCATTAACGGAATGTTAACTCTGGTCCCAGTGCTCGGCTTGACTTCTACGTAACAGCAATGTTCTACAGCAGAAGCAACTAAAACCTGTAGATTTACTCAACTTTATGTTGACCCGTTTTGCATGTTTTATCTTAGGTATTAGTTGCTTCCGCTGTAGAACATTGTTGTTACCAAGGTTGGAGATCTCGGATCTCGGAGAGATCTCGGATCTCGGAGAGATCTCGTTTGGACATTTTTGGGAGATCTCGGCATCTCGAAAAAATTTCGGGGAGATATCGGACGTTGACTTACGTTAACTTTTTAGTTTTTATAATATAAATATATACAAATAAATAAATTTATGTATATTTATATACATTTCTAGAAGAGTTTACAAGAAATTTCAAGAAAGAGCAAGAAAATTCGAAAAATTACGAGATTTTATGGGAATATTCGATAAATGAGCGAGAAAATTCGAGAAATCGTGGCTTTGACCAAGTTTGACCCCGTGACCATGAAATCTCGAGAGATGGACATCTCGTCTCGGTGGACTTCCAAAAAACGAGATCTCGGAGAGATCTCGGGGAGAAATAAGGAGATTTACAACACTGGCTGTTACGTAGAAGTCAAGCCGAGCACTGGGACCAGAGTTAACATTTCGTTAATGGATTTTGACGGGGTGTTATAGAATTCTGGTTGGAGTAAGTATGAAAAATTTATAGATTGGAAACTGGTTATTAAGAAATTCCAAAAACGACTCTCGGATTGGAAAGCACAAACGATGTCATTCGGTGGACGTTTAACTCTCATTAAATTGGTTTTAACAAGTCTACCGTCGTACCTATTCTCAATCTATCGGGCTCCCTCGTGCGTTGTGATGACCCGAAAATTTCTGATCAAATTTAAACTTAATCTTTGAATGATCAATATTTCTGACGCGATAAGCAAAGTCTGTAAAACTGAATCTCAAAATTTTTGAACTACTTTCATATATTCAAATACCTTTCGGTTGTTCTCGACGATTCATGAACAATTATATGTATGTATATATATATGTACAAGTAAAAGCGACTTTCCTACAGTAAAACACTATTTGCTACAGCAAAATGACTTTGCTACAGTAAAACACTATTTGCTACAGTAAAATACTATTTGCTACAGTGAAACGTTATTTTGCTACAGTGCTACAGTGAAACGACTTGCTACAATACACTATTTGCTACAGTAAAACACTATTTGCTACAGTACACTATTTGCTACAGTAAAACACTATTTGATGTTGACGAACTAGCAAACAAAAACGGATAAGGCGGCCATGCGATCGCATGACAAAAACACTGAAAACTCATGCGATCGCATGAGGTACTGTAGCAGGCCACATATTATAAAAGCCTAAACCACGTAGAGTTTAGGGTTTAGGGTTTAGGGTTTGGTGTTTTGGATTTATTCCATAAACCCAAAACACCAAACCCTAAACCCTAAACCATAAACTCTAAACCGTTCGTGTTAAAAACTCAATCTAAATCCTAAATCTAAACCCTAAACCCTAAATTTCTAAACCCTAATATCTAAACCCCAATATCTAAACCCCAATATCTAAACCCTAATGTCTAAAACCTCAACATACGCTCGAAAAACACGATAATTGTTATATATTACTTTCTTTGAGCGTTTTCCCGCCAAAATAATAACATTCATCACGGAGTGTCTTTTCTAAATGTTTTTATTTTCATCCAATCTATAATGTTCGTGAACAAAGTTTTTTCAAAAAACGAAAAGAAAAAAAAAAGTTTGCTTCCCCCCGCTCCCCCCGAATGGTTACTTCCCTCTTGATCCTACCACTATATATATATATATATATATATATATATATATATATATATATATATATATATATATATATATATATATATATATATATATATATATATATATATATATATATATATATATATATATATATATAATTTTGGGCCCTTCAAACTTTTTGGACCCTAGGCGGGTTGCCTATCTTGCCTATGTCCAAAGACGTCTCTGACATTGAAATCATCCCTAATGAACAAGGCAACCGGACCACTCCTTCTTGCATTGCTTTTATCGATTCCGATCGTTTGATCGGTGATGCTGCAAAAAACCAAGTCACCAGGACCCTACAAATACGCTTTTCAGTATGATATTTTTTATTACTATATATTTAATTTTAATCATCTCAGTTACGTAAAAACATCTCAAGTATTTGAAACCAAACTGGTTAGTTTGATTCGTAAACGAAGTAGTTTATCCATCGTTAACCAAAGGGCCATTGGCCCATAGGTATCGAGGTGGCCCTTTTAACCAAAAGGTTGAGGGTTCGAGTCTTGCTTAGGACAATTTGTATATATAATTCATGATTAATTCGTGTAGTGGTGTATGTGAGTTTGCCTTTCTAAAAAAAGTTTATCCATCGTTAAGTTTGATACTATTACCAATTAATTATTTAATAACACCTTCAAGAATAAATAATGGAATTTTTTTACAACATGTTTGCAACTTATATATATATATATATATATATATATATATATATATATATATATATATATATATATATATATATATATATATATATATTTTTTTTTTTTTGGAATTAATTTCTCTTAAGGTAAACATACGGTACAGTTAATTATAATATGTTGGAGTGTGGAGACATTTAAACAAAACTGGAAAAAGTGTCACTAAAAACTGTTTCAACACTTGCACGGATTTTGCAGATTTCGGTAAGCGTGAAATAGAGAAAAACAGATAAAAAACAGAGCAAATTGATTGTGCGCGGTGATGGTGCGCGGCGCGCTCCCTACGCGCACTAGAGAAGTTTTGATCAGAAGGCTTGCTCGAAGTTTGGGAGTGTGCACGGCGCGCACGTTTAAGTGTGCACGGCGCGCACGATGTCTGGCAGCAAGTGGGCAACTTGCACACATGGGATCCGATCTTGATTGATTCTCCTTTCACTTTAGGTGCTTAGTGGGTTGCTTTACACCACTAATTGTGGCTGTGATCATGTCATTAGTGGGTGTAAAGCATGGCTAGTTGGTTTATCTTTCATGATTACTAGCACACTTGAAGATCAAGTTGTAGTTTGGTTGGTTTCTTGTTTGCTCTATATATAGAGCTCATTCATAGTCATTGTAACACACCACTCTCAAGTATTCAGTAATATAACAATCTCTAGTTGGTCCGTGGACTAAAGCAATCACAACGATTGCATATAACCACGTTATATCTTGTGTCGTTCTTACATTTTCGCATTTATTATCTTTCGTTCATTAAGTGGGTTGAGTGATCTTGATAGTATCACTACTCGGCTAGTAATCTTGTAGAATTACTAGCGTTGTTTGGGTCCTAATATCCTAACATAATATGTGTTTTGCAGATGCTAAAAGACTAATTGGAAGGAGATATGCTGATGCTAGTGTACAGAGTGACATGAAAGTTTGGCCTTTCAAGGTTGTAGAAGGGGAAAATGGTAAACCAATGAATGAAGTAACATACAAGGGTGTTACGAAGCAGTTTTCTGCTGAAGAAACTTCATCCATGGTGCTAACAAAGATGAAAGAGATAGCTGATACATACCTTAATGACAATGTGACATCAGCAGTGATCACTGTACCCGCTTATTTTGACGATTTACAACGACAAGCTACTAAAGATGCAGCTACTATTGCTGGCCTTCATGTTTTGCGCTTGCTCAGTGAACCTACTGCAGCAGCTATGGCTTATGGTCTGGAACAGAAGGGTAATTTTATTGGTGGTGTAATTAGAAATGTGGTTGTATTTGACTTAGGTGGTGGTACATTTGATGTGTCTCTTGTTACCATTAAGGAAGGGAAGTTTGAGGTTAAGGCTGTTGCCGGTGACACTCATTTAGGGGGCGAGGATTTTGATAAGCAAATGGTGGATCACTTTGTTGCTGAATTTAATAGGAAATAGAAGAAAGATATTAGCGAGGATCCAAGAGCGTTAGCGAAGTTGAGGGTGGCTTGTGAGAGGGCAAAAAGGATTCTCTCTTCAACAACTTTTACTTCCATAGAAGTTGACTGCTTGTATGATGGTGTTGATTTTTCAACAAAGATTACTCGGGCTAAGTTTGAGGAGTTGAATTTGGATTTCTTTAATAAGTGTTTGGAAATTGTACATATGTGTCTTGAAGATGCTAAATGGAAGAAGGAAATGGTGGATGAGGTGGTTCTCGTTGGTGGGTCCATGAGGATTCCGAAGGTTCAACAAATGTTAAAGGAGTTTTTTGAAGGTAAGGACTTGTGCAAGACGATCAATCCTGATGAGGCTGTTGCGTATGGTGCAGCTGTTTTGGCTGCAAAGATTAGTGGCCAGGGCAATCAAATGGTTCAAGAATTGACATTGTCAGATGTCACCCCTCTTTCACTTGGTTATTTTGCATTAGGGGACGTGATGTCTGTTATGATCCCGAAAAACACTTCCATACCTGTTATTAAAGAGCGTACAGTGACTACACTTCGTGACAACCAAAATCATATTTGGATCTCGGTTTATCAGGGAGAGAGAAGTAAAGCGACAGACAACATTAATCTAGGTGAATTTACCCTTCAAAACATTCCTCTAGCCCCTAGGGGTGTTACAAAAGCAAAGGTTCGGTTTGAAATTTATGTCAATGGTCTTTTGAAAGTTTATGCTGAGGAATTGACTACTGGTCACAAGGAAACCATTAAAATCACCAATAGTAAGAGAAGTCTTTCAAAGGTAGAAATCGAGAAGATGTTGAATGACGCAAAGACATTCAAAGTCGAGGATCAAAATTACCGAAATAAAGTGGAAGCCTATAATGATTTGGAGTATTACATATATCTCGTGAAAAGAAGAGCGAATGATGACATCTAAGTCCACAAGAATTGAATAAGATGGATGATTTGGTGGAGAGTGCAATGGCGTGGCTTGAAATGTATAAGATAGCAGAAATCGATGTGATTGCTGAAAAGAAGAAGAAACTGGAATGCGTTTGCAACACGACAATTGGTCAGTTTATGTAATGCCTCTGTCTCACTAATTATTGCCTCACTGGTTGGATAATGCATGCTAGTCGCTCTTATCATTTATTTCATGTCTATGTGTGTGTTACCTACTACCTTGATTTGAAAGTTAATAGAAATATGATTTATGGTTTTTGGTACAGCTAATTTCACTTTATCCATTGATTGTTTGTGCCATTTAATCTATTGTTGTTCCACATAATGCAGTGTGGTAAAAAACCGATTACTCGCCGATTAATTCCCGATTAATCATTTTTAAGAGCAATCCGTTCTGATTTTTCAAAATCCGTTTAATTAATCGGTCAACGTCAATTGATGGGTCAATATCGAATTTGGTAATTAAATTTGGTCAAAGTCAAAATTGGTCAGCATTTTAACATGATTTTAAACTAGAAATTTATAGTATTGAATAAAATCAACAAATTTAGACAATTATGTTAAAGTTTATGTTTATATTTATGACTTTCTTCTATATTTAAACATATAATTTTTGAAATTTAATATTTAATGCATAAAGTACAATCCGATTAATCGTCGATTAATCCCCGAATTGTCGATTAATCATTCTAAAGTTCTGACCGATTAATCCCCGAATAGCGAATTTTGCAACCTGGTATATATGTATGTGTTTTGAAGTTTGGTTTGGTTCTCTAATATGTATGTGGATTTATGTGTTTGTTCTCTAATATGTCTGATCAAAGAGTTGGGAAAAAGGTGAACGATTACTGTCAGGATGATTTTGTCAAAGGGGTTGAAAGTGACTAGTATATATTCAATTCAAATGCCTCCCAAAGCGTTTATACAACTATTTCCATTATTATCGTTACATACAAATTACAAATACTTATAAATACAATAGATGCTTAAAAAGGACCTAACTATGTTAGTGAGTAACGCAAACCCACGTAGTCTGTTCAACCTGTACTTATAATCGTTCTCGTTTAAACTTCATAGGTACTTCATGGTGACTAAAATGAAACATAAACATAATCTCTATTTGTTTGAGAACAGTAGTATTATGGAGTATTATATTAAGAAATCAGTAAACTTATTTTATGAATTCACATTATTATGGCACCTTTATTGTCAGACTAGAATTTCAAAATTCATACGTGATTGTACAATACGCTATATCTGTTGTACAATATATTAGATTTTAATAAAATTAACACATCTGACAAAGGAAAAAAAGTTTACAATATCAAGCAACAAAAGATTTTTTCTCTTTTCAACTTTTGGCTTTTCCTTCTTCGGCCATGTTTGGCGAGAAGTTTTTTGAAGCTTTTAGCTTTTAACTTTGGTAGAAAAAGCTCTTTACTAGTAAAAATCTCCGTTTGGCTTAAAATAGCTACTAGCTTTTAGATTGAGAAACAGCTCCTATCTTAAACGCTTAGGCAACAAGCGTTTCATAAAAACATCTATCTTTTGGAATATTATTTACTCAAATACCCTTTAAAGAATTTATACATCCTCCACGTAACATAACCAATCTTCCCATGTGTTTTGACTTTTGAAGTGGAGAAATTATTGACTTTTTCAAGTATTTAATATTAGTTTGTGGAGATCCTGTTTTGCATAGTAATAAGAAACTTCTGGGTTTTGCTAATTAAAGTAATCATTTGCAATATTTGTTAGACACACGCACCGAAGGACTATTTGAAGGAAGAAGGAATGAGATGAAACATGTTCGTAACTATATTGCTACTTCAATATGGAATGATCGTTATTAATAATTTAGTAATATTATATATGTTTTCGGTTATTAGTAGTATTATATATGTTTTCGGTTATTTGGTAATGACTATGTTTTATTAAACTAAAATAATGATATTTAAGTATTTTTTCTAGTGTCCATTTTTGTCATTTTACTTATTTTATAACAGCTCCAGCTACTTTGCCAAACAATTATATACATTTAAAAAGCTTCAGCTAAACGCTTGCAGCTAAACGCCTGCAGCTTCCAGCTAGTTTTGCCAAACATACCCTTCCTCTCCCTTCCTCCATGAAATTTCTCCTCTAAGCTTACAAAAAAAAAAAAAAAAAAAAAAAAAACTCAACTCCACTTAAAAAAACTCAGAACTCCATATTTTATGCCCCTTAAAATGTGATGCCCAGGTGCGATCGCCCCTGTGGCCCTACCCTAGGGCCGGCCCTGCACCTATGCAAAGACTGGTCGACTACTTTGTTAAACATTCTGGTCGACCAACTTACTATGTGGTCGACCCAAATGTTGGTCAACCCAGTGTGGTATTTTTGCAACTTTTTTCCAGAATGTGTATTTTTGTTAAAACTTTTTTAAAAATGTGTATTTTTGTCAACATCCCTTCGAAGATTAACACTCTTACAAACTAAAAGTGGTGGAGATTTCCGTCGTTTCAGTTACATCGGATTGTCGTTTTGAGTTTGCGTTCACATTACAAACGGTTCTTCAACTTTGGCTATATTTACACAACAGCCCCTTAAGTTTACACTTTTTTAAGGGTAAAAAGTGTAAATATATAATTTTATTAAAATAAAAAAAACAAATCCCACCCGAATTTATAACGGGCCCTATCTTCTCGCTCGATGCGAGTTAAATTTTTCCGAGACCACCGTTCAACTCGAAAAAATCTTACGAACCCAACGAGACTAACTATACGCGAAACGCACACTTTTTAAAAAACGCTAAACACAACGGCAACTCGTATCTTTCTGTTCGCCGCGAGTTAAATTTTCCCGACAGCACCGTTACACGCGAAAAAATTTATTGAACAAAACAAAACTAACTATGTTCGAAATGAATACTTTTTAAAAAACGCTTAACACAACGACATCTAAAACGGCGCTTAACACATGAGCCGTGTTCCCCTCTGTAAATACACAACGCTACGTTAAATATGAATACGCAGCCCGAAAGCACTCGCCGCAACGCGCGGGCAGGTCTGGACTAGACTTTGAGAATTTTATTGTTGGCCCATATCATATGGCCATATTCACCATAGACCCCGGATTCTATCTAACCCAGAAGTCGAGTAGTTACCTAAATTAATCTATTAGCAAGTTTAACGTCAATAGAGTAAAAAACCCTAACATTTCAGGTGTTGATAGAATGGCGGGAAGAAGTGATAGTTTGGCGATCGGAATCGATTTAGGGACAACTTACTCGTGTGTTGCTGTTTGGCAACACGAACGAGTAGAGATAATCGTGAATGAACAAGGAAACAGGACTACACCTTCTTGTGTTGCTTTCACTGATACTGAGCGTTTGATAGGCGACGCTGCTAAAAACCAAGCGGCAATGAATCCTCCCAATACGGTCTTTGGTATATATATTCTCATTTTTTCATATGTTTAGTATCTCAGTCTGATGATGATCATTTTTTTTTTTTTTTTTTTTTTATTTCTGATGATGATAAAACACAGATTTGAGACTTTAGTTTGACTGATTTGGACTTGACCTAGCAATCGATTCACTTTACAAGGGTTTAACTCACAATACTCCGTACTAATTATCATTATTTTACTTGTTCCATTTCTTTGAAGCTTTGTAAATTATCTAATTTTTAATTATTTTTTTTTGGCTAAAATAACGATTACTATTAAAATTAGAATATCTTCATCAATAAATGAAGAATTCTATAAACTGATACACGAACCGATGAAACGTTATGGCTCGACTCGAAAAGACCTAAAACTTAGCTAACTCAAACTAAACAAAATGAAGCAAACCCTAAACACAACCCAAATGAGAACCATAACAATCTAATTACGCAAGAAAACAAAAAAACGAATTCAACTACGAGGGATCCTTACCATTCCTTTTGTCTGGGCGTGACGTTATTCCCTCGGTCTTATCAATATGAACCCCTTTGTCGCTTCGAGAAGGAAATTTATAGGTAATAACGTTCGACGAGTTACTACTAATACGAATGCCCTCACTGGGAGGAAACACTCCTTGATCCACCAAGTCTTGAAAAAAGCCTTTTTTGGTAGCAACAGTTTGGCCCGCATCATTAGCCACCGAGGAGTCCACCCTATTAGCATCCAACGAAGCCGCATCATCTTCATCTCTTAACTTCAAACCTTGATGATGCTCGTCACGCACCCTAATATTAACCAATGAAGAAGCTTTTTCTTTTTGTTTATATATTTTTGCTCGACTTTTTTTCGCACCAGGAACATCAACTAGCCTAGAACTTTGACCCCCAAAATGAGCCTCGGCAGCAGGTCCAGGAGAACGAAATTGAACCGAATGTAATTTTTAATTATACACTCTACTGAGAAAGTAATTTATTATCCACTTTTTTTTTTTTTTTACCTTCTATGTGTTTAACCTTTCATAAGTTCATTAATAAGTTGTATTTCATTAAGGTTTCTATAGAAGTACGATCAGGATAAATAAAGTTAATTAGTGAAAAAATCGAACGAGGTCAACTTAACCCGCCTGACCCCCGTTTTTTAAAGTTAAAATAAAATGTCTGAATTTTTTAAGATTCTAATGCAACCCTTTCCCAGGGGCCACACCTCATGCAATGTTTAGTTGATTCTTGTGAAATCGTGGGGAGTTGATATTGAACCAATGATTTAGTTTTTAAAAGCCCTTTATTTCACAACAAATAGGGACAATATAATGTCAACTAAGTACTGTAACAAATACTAGTTTTTGTCTTCAATGATAGATTTAATCTTGAATATGAGGTCAACGTGCTTATTTTACGGTTTGAAATCTTCAGATGCTAAGCGATTGATTGGAAGGATGTATGGCGATGCTACTGTGCAGAATGACATGAGAGTTTGGCCTTTTAAGGTTGTGGAAGGTGAAAGTGGTAAGCCTATGATAGTGGCCACATACAAGGGTCATGAGAAGAAGTATTCTGCTGAAGAAATCTCATCCATGGTACTTTTTAAGATGAAAGAAGTAGCTAATATGTACCTAAACACTGACGTGAAAACTGCAGTGATCACCGTGCCAGCATATTTTAACGATTCACAACGTCTAGCAACCAAGAATGCAGCTTCTGTTGCTGGTCTTCGTGTTTTGAGGCTACTAAATGAACCCACAGCAGCTGCAATAGCCTATGGGTTATACCAAAAGACTGGTAAAAGAAATGCTCTTATCTTTGATTTGGGTGGCGGTACTTTTGATGTTTCTCTTGTCACTATTGACAATGGGAGGTTTGAGGTGAAGGCTGCTGGTGGTGACACTCATTTGGGAGGTGAAGATTTTGATAATCGAATGGTGGAATACTTTGTTTCTGAGTTTAATAGAAAATACAGGAAAGATATTAGCAATAATTCTAGAGCTCTTGGGAGGTTGAGGGTTGCTTCTGAGAGAGCTAAAAGGATTCTCTCCTCAACATCACAAACCTCTATAGAAATTGATTGTTTGTGTGATGGTATTGATTTTTCTTCAAAAATAACACGGGCTAAATTTGAGGAGTTAAATATGGATTTTTTCAACAAGTGCATGGAAGCAGTCCAAATGTGTCTGGATGATGCGAATTTGGAGAAGAGTAGGGTGAATGAGGTGGTTCTTGTTGGCGGATCGACACGAATTCCAAAGGTTCAAAATATGTTGCAGGATTTTTTTCATGGTAAGGACCTCTGTAAGACAATTAACCCTGATGAGGCTGTTGCCTATGGTGCAGCTGTTTTGGCTGCACACTTGAGTGGTCAGGGCAGTCAAGTAGTCCAAAATTTGACGTTGATAGATGTCATTCCACTTTCGCTTGGTTACGAGTCACTTGGTGAAGTCATGACTTTTGCTATCCCAAAAAACACCCCCATCCCAGCTACGAGGGAGACGACAAGTGTCACGGTTTGTGACAACCAATCTGCGTTTCTTTTTAAGGTTTATCAGGGGGAGAGAACTCGGTCGAAGAATAACAATTTTCTAGGTGAGTTTAGTCTTCTGAATCTTCCTCTTGCTCCAAGAGGTGTTACACAAGCAAGGATTCAATTCAACATTGATGCTGATGGCATTCTTAACGTTTCTGCTCAAGAACCAATAACTGGTCAAAAGAACAGTATCACAATCACAAACGATAAGGGACGACTTACAAAAGAAGAAATCGAGAAGATGTTGGAAGATGCGGAGAGATACAAAGTTGATGATCAAGAGTACAAACAGAAGGTCGATGCATATAATGGATTGGAGAATTTTGTGTATGCGCTAAAATCAAAATTGAAGGATTGGAATATCAGGAGCAAGGTAATTCTGGAAGATTTGAACAAGATGGAAGATGTGGTTGAGGAGGCTTTTAAGTGGCTTGAAGTAAATAAGCTAGCCGAAATCAATGTGATTGCGGACAAGCGTAAAGAAATCGAACTCATATGTAACTCTGTATTTGGTCCGATCATGTAAGAGATGCAATGCTAGCCGCAAGAAAATTCTGTCAGAGAAAGGCAGAAATCGACTTTGTTTAGTTATGCATGATTTTGGTTAACCTGGAAGAGTTGATGGAAGATATATAGTATCTTGGTGCAAAATCTTTTGTCTTTTGTAACTTCAGGTTATGAATTAAACTTCATGTATGTTTCTGCAAATATATGCTATTTGAACTTTCATTCTACCTTTCATATGTGTGGTTAGTGAAATTTAATTCTACCTTTCACACACTACTATGTCAATTAAAGACCAATCAGTTAGTATTCACGTTGTATTTTGTTTAGTCTAACTGTCCATTACATTCACAAATTGTGATGGTCATATGAATTCGTTTGCATAATGTCTGTTCAATGATTGTAAACTTTCTGTTCCTGATGGATGTTATGTTATATCAGTTGATAAAAATTTGAAATTGTCAAATAGCAATATAATGGATGCAAATATACAATCAAACAATATATACAAATGCAGATGCATGTATCTTTATTTGAAAAGTTGCTACTTACCACTCACTATTTTGAAAATGCTTTGACCCATTTCCTTACTCTGCCAGTTATAGTACATATAAGATCGATATTTCAATCCATTATAATTGTGCTTCCTGTTTTGTATCACTATCTAAATCAAAAATATTACTACTATATTGTACTGCGTTATCTGGTCTGGCTTTCTTTGAGTTCATTTGTTTCCATTTCATTGAAATCCCCGTAGTCGGATATATATATATATATATATATATATATATATATATATATATATATATATATATATATATATATATATATATATATAGAGGTAGGTTCAAACGAGAACCAAGAAAAAAGAAAGAACCGAGAGAACCAATAATAGAAAGGGCAATTTAGTAAAACTACTTATTTTAACTATAACTATATACCCTTAATTATTGTTTCGGTTCATTTAGAAGACATTAACCTCTCTTTTATTCTCTTTTTTCCTAAAGTGCATCCATTTCATCTAAAATGATCATCATTTTCCATCAAACTTCCGATCAACACTTTCATATAAATCAGCACTATATATTTTTGTCTTATGAAGAATGTGAACAAATTTACACACAAATTGTGAACACATTATACTCCGTATTTTTCATTATTATATATCTGAAATCTCAATTGTATAAATGAACAAACGATGAACATGTTGATATGAACAATGATGATAATGCACATATGAACAACCGACTAACATGTGTAAATTTTATTTCACTGGGACGAATACACACATCTATACATGTGAACACATAAAACATTAATCCAAGTTTTTTATATTATTATCAGTCATTCATTAGTGTTCATATGTGAACAACATCTGAGAATACATCCAACTTGTGATGCACTCTCGTTCGTGGATAATACAACCTTTGTATTCATATACACACTCTCTTTCGTGCGCACAAGAAAAGACAGAAACCGTGGTGATGATGGTGCGAGGGTTGAGTGGTGGCGGCGCTCGGTGGCAATGGGGCAGATTTCATACGACATATGTTCGTATTATTCTTGTGGTGAGAATATTTAAATAAAACATATTCGACCATGAATTCTGTAGATTATTAGGAAGAGAGATGGACAAATCCGATCATGGTTCTAGAGTCTCAAACGAAAAAAAAAGTTACGGCAATTTTGAAGGATAAAGATGGAGATGGAGCTTGTGAAAGAAAATGACATTTAATAAGAAAAACCGATATCACGTTCTCTTCCTATAAATGTGGTGTCAGTTATTTTTTAAGATAAGACCAATATAGCCTTTGTTACTTGAATGACATATTACGTAAATTTGGTAACTACCGAAACCCACCAATATACTTATCTATAGATTCAAATATTCAAAGGTCAAGATTGGTTCTTGCAGTTCTTTCCTTTTTCTTGGTTCTTATTTGAACTTTTGTCTATATATATATATATATATATATATATATATATATATATATATATATATATATATATATATATACAGAAATGCGGAGACACGGGGATGAATGTGGATGTTTTGTCACCCCCAACTTGTCAAATAGGTCTATTATAGTGTACTAAAATTTGAAAATTAATGACCAATATCTCCTAATTTTATATTCTAGCATCCCTTAAATATGAATAATATAATATTTTTTGTAATTCTTTTCGCAAAATGACACCCTTACGTATGTCATGGCTTCGCCTTTGCATAGTTACAGAGGGACTGATGATTCTTGGTGGCAAGTAGACCCTCAGTGTCCTTAGACTTAAACAATCTGTTGTTGTTCCAGCTTGTTATGAAGTATATGTAATTACATCTAGGCTGTAGCCAGGGACGTAGACAAGGGGGGACTGAGGGGTGCTCAGCCTCCTCCAATGTCCAATCGAGACCTAAGTTTCATTTGTATTATCATGCACAAATAATTGTAAGCCTCCCTCAAGTCCCAAATATTAAATATAATGTTATGGCTTGTTAATGTAACTTTTTTTTTTTTTTTTTTGTAATTATCCGATTAATGATTAAGCCACCCCTATCTGTAGCCAGTTGTTGGTTGGTTCAGTGTAGTGGAATTTAAGAAAATACAGTTTTCACAGTTGTTTTTGTCATTCAAATATAAATATGTTTACTGAAACTTTGAAGTGGTTTGTGGTGATCGGAGAATATGGTTGAAGAATAGTTTTGTATCAAGTCAAGGGGTGAATGCATAAGATTGGTTTGATGTATTGTGATTTTCTTATCAGGAAACCACCTGATCCTGTTAATGTTGTTTATAATGCATGTGTGGAACCAGATAGTCATATTTATGCGATTCCAAAAGTTCTTCCACCTATGCCCGAGAAAATTGATTTTCCTATTTTTACGTAAGAGTATTAACCGCTTTTTATTTTTTTTATTTTTATTTTTTGCATTTAGTTATGAATTAATGGATTTATTTGCATTTTGTCTTTAATGAGTGAATCGAAGAACGGGACCCGGGTTCGATTCTCACTCAGGGGTTTTACTTATCTCGAAATACGTGGCCTGGATTCGAATTGAACAGGTTTCCCGTATTAGTATAAAATGAAAAGGTGGTGGGTCCTCCATATAGCGTGAATCCCGTCATTGACCAATCTGATTTTAATCCATTGACCGATGTTGACCAATTAATTACTTGGATTTTAGAAAATGGGATCAGTCGGTTCTTAAAAAGGAGTAACCGAGGAGTAATCGGCATTAGTCGGGGAGTTTTACAACACTGGTATAATATACAGTTTAAAAATAAACTATTCAAACGCTAAAAGTGAAATAAGAATCAACATCAATACTACGAATAAAAAGTCAATCAAAACACAAGAGTCAAAAACAATTCAATCTTATGTTATCAGCATAAACCAACAAACTTAATTTCCAATTGCCATTCTTTTGTCACCTACAAGTTACAATCACTATTTCACAACCAACAATTCCTCTTCATCCACAACAACAAATCCTCAAATCATGCTAATCACCATTTTCTCCCTACTTATTGTTATCCTTTTCATCCTCTGCCTCCACCTTTACGCCCTTTGGTACTTTCGCCAACGCACCCGACCCAATTTTACCCAACCACAAACCCAAATGAACCACCACTTCACCACAACCACTTCTAGAAGCTGGGGCCTACCTTTATCCATTATCGCCTCATTGCCATTATTCGTTCACAAACTATCACCTTCATACGACTCTAACCATAAACTCGAGTGTACAATATGTTTGAGTGTTTTTGAAGAAGACGAAATCGGAAGGAAATTGCCGGGATGTGGGCACGTATTTCATGTTGATTGTATAGACATGTGGTTGCATTCACATTCCACTTGTCCTATTTGTCGCGCATCAGTCTTATACCATTATTACCAAAATGTGAATAACGTCGTTCCTAGATTAGATTACATAGAGATTGATTTGGTTGATCATGAACAAGAATTAGAGCAGGCGATTGATTATACAAGACATAATCCGATACAACAGAGTCCCAAAAGTACAAAAATTGTTCATGAAAACGACTATAGACCAACATGTTCGACTTCCTTTGAATCGGTAGCTTAGTTAAGGGTTAAAACAAACTTTACATATCTTTTGTCTTGAAAACTATATAAAGTAGCATAGACCAACTAAATTGTGCCACAAAAAGATTTTACAGTAACTTCAACATTCAAATACTATTGTACAGTTAATGAAGTTATTCTATATGGGGAGTTCTTGTATTCTTGTAGTACAAATGCATAACATTATTTTAGAAACGAGAGTTCGGTATACTTATGAGTTATGAGAATACCAACGTCCCTAGAAACACGGACGCAAGAGGTACAGTCAAATTGTCATCAATTTTGGTGCTTAACGGGTGGGACTCAACTAACGCGCTGGCAACCGACACCAACATGAAGCCAGCTGTCATTTTAAAACTTCTCTCAACAAAGCCAAACATCGAAAAATAGTACATGTACCTAGAACGACAATATTACAATTAGTACTAACTCTTGCTAAATACAAAATGTTGTATATAAATAAGCACAAACCAAAAAGGGTTTGGGTTAAGGAGAATTACTAAGCACATATTAGGATAAGGGATTAGGATATTTGCAAAAATATTACCCGATAGACGCAATGAAACCAGCGGTTGCCATGGCTATGGACCCCGCAAAAGATTTATCGGTATTATATGGGATTTTTTTGGTTCCAAATTTCCTCCCAATAATATCAGCGGTACCTGCAATAATTATAGGTTTTGAATGTAATTAAGAGATATAAATGGTGTATAAGAAGTAATGAATAATGGTATAAGAGACGGATACTCGTTGCTAAATATGGAAATGATGTTTACCATCTCCAGCACATAGATTACAAATTGCAGCAATGGCGATTGGAGACGTTCTCCAGTAGAATGTACAACATAGCGCGATTGAAATAACATAGTACATAGGTCCCTTAATTAGTTCCCTGGTAATAAAAAACAACACAAAGGATCTCAGGGTCTTTGGTTTATTGAACAGACCTGCCAGGGCACAAAGGTGACAATATTGACCCATATATTTGTAAACGGGTTATGTTTTAACTCTAATGTGTCAGAACTCAAACGGGTATAATAATAGAAACATTAGAAAAAATGTAACAGGCCGAATGGGTTTCCCAAAGTATAGTACATTTTAATTGCACAAAATCTCATAATTCTTATATCTAAAACAGATTAACAATTTATGATCATATTTGAGAGCCAAATGGCATAGAAAAGACATCAACTTCTAAAGGACGCTTGTTAGATGCATAATAGAGTCTCAATTGATGAAAATTTCATAATCCTATTTCTAATCAGAGGAATGTTATTTTATTTTAAAGGAGTATTACTTTTTTAGGCGCTAGGGAGGCTATGATTTGTCTGAGTGGTAACTACAAATGCTATGTTACAATTACAACCAGCTTCATAGTCCAGTCAACATGGCTCATCTCACAAATAGGCTGGCTACCACATCATCATCTTGACAATTTTACCAGGTCATAATCCCTTATAAAACTACCCCTTAAAAGTAGATCACTATATCAGGCAAAACAAATATAAGTCAACAACCAATACCGAAAAGAAAACTATCTTGACGAGTTTCCAACCTGCCCATATAACCTACACTTCTACAGGGAACGAGTCTATATCAAATGTTAAATTGATAAAACCATGTTTGTTAAAATTGTGAGTCAGGGATTGATTGGTCGGAACCTTGTAGGGATTAATCGGCTAAAACGAGGATTAAACAGGGGTTAATCGCATTGGACTTTTATACACTTTAATAATAAATTTCAAACTTACAGAAAATCTTAAACATAAACACAAGGGTGTTGATTTTCCACCATTATTGTTCATCACTTGTGTGTATGGTACAAGTACTTAAAGCATAGACATGGTCAATTGTTCAAGATTTCAAAAATTCTAATTCAATTTCATACTGAAGTGTTGATCAACTTCGACTTTAACCAATTTTGACCAAGTAAATTTGATTTTGACCCTTTGACCTGCATTGACTGATTGATTAATAATAAAAAGGTATTTTGAAAAATCACGTATGCTTCTAAAAAGGGATTAATTGGGATATTAACAACTATGGTTAAAAGAGAAATTACCTGTAGTCTCCAAATCTGCTCATTGATTTGACAGTGGCCTCATCTTTGAGTAATCCAAGTCCTATGAAAAGCACTTTGACTATGTTTACACTAGGAATAATTGCGGCTATCACTGCTCCTTGACTGCCTGAACTATACACAAGTAACAACAACAACAACAACAACAATTATTATTATTATATTATATAATTCATCATTTGTGTAATAGCAAGAATCTTCTGTTAAGTTTCTTTTTTATGTAAATCACCTGAAGAGAGGCCAGCATAACATGAATACCAATCCAAATGTAATATGCAAAAGCTTCCTGTTAAGTTTCTGATATAGAAATAGGAGTATAAATATACAAATTACCAAAATAAATATTCAAATATTCAATATTAGCAATTAATTATGGGCTTATAGTATTGAACCAGAAATTTTATTAAAATTCCAAGTAGTGTCATTCTCAAGGATGGAGTCAATAATCATAATTATTACCAGTAGTTTTTTTTTTTTTTAAACAACAGTACGGGATCAAAAAAGCTAAACCAGACAGTTAACTATTTGCTGTTTTACAAGATTGAGCAGGTTGTAAATTGTAATGAAAAAATAATAGAAAAGTGGACCCACCTGATCAAATATTCCTCGTCTTGCAGTTTCTTCAAAAAATTGAAGCAAACAAAGAGCTGAACACATGGTCAAAACCAAAGCACAGATATCTCCGGCGAGAGGTGTCCCCGGAAACAACATTGGTCCAGTAGCTGCCATCTTTGACCTTATATCTTTCCGACCATAACCTTCAGAATTTAAATAACTATTAACTACCTGATTAATTATAGAATCGTACCTATCTTGAACTTTGATGTTACTGCTTCTGCGTGTTTATATCAGTTGATCGAGCCCAATGAAATAGTATAAATCCGCATTGATGTTGAATACAGAATTACAGATCCACTAGTTAGCCTCGAATGAATACTGGTCAGAGATAACCTGCCTAACCTTGCATATTTTAATGTGTGGATATTTAAAAAATAAAAATAAATATTTACACTTTTGTTCTTCGAGAATTTTTTTTATCCGATTCTAGCCCTGCAAATATTTAGATTCCTCCCTCCTAATTTTTATAAATTTTTTTTTTTTTTTGAAAAGCAGGTATTATTGAAACAAAACCAAGAATCCAACGAGCATGAGCGAGCTCATGAGAGTACACGAATTGGTTTGCGGAGAAAGCAAACCATTACACGAATCAGCTTAACTAGAGTACAATTGTGCTATGCTAAAAGAAAAACGAATTACACTAATTGAAGATAAACACATGGATCGTTTAGCCAAGTAAACCAATCTAATTTTCGCTTCTTCAATCTTTTAAAGATCCACTCGAAAGACTTGACTTGAATTTCATTGACCGCCACCGGGGTATTCCAACTTTTGCCTCGAAAAACCTTCTCATTTCTATTCCTCCAAATTAGATACGAACAAACCCATTCGGTAGCTTGCCAAATTTTCTTTCCAAGTGTCGTCGGATTATTTGCCCCGTTACCACGCATGATTTCATTTACACTAAGGTTTGTCATGTTGCCCAAACCCCACCAATTATAAATTCGATCCCAAATTTCCAATGCATGCTTACAAAAGATTAGGGAATGATCCACGGTTTCTAAGTCATCATCACACAACGGGCATCGTACACTATGCAAATCTAACCCCCTCTTGTCAAGTTCGGTCATGACGGGAAGTCTTTATGACATGCCCGCCAAACAAAGATCTCCAATTTTTTTGGAACTAAGTTATTCCGCATAGTTTCGTAATTGCTAGAGTGACTTGTGAGCAATTTATTATCAATATGCAAGGCTAGACTACGCATAGTGAAGATACCGTTGTGTGAGATGGCCCAAGAACACGTGTCTCTACCCGTATTGTTGAAGTTATAGCCCGCGATCAACTCAGTTAACTCGTCCAGCTGACTTCGTGTTCTGCCTGAAGGTGAGCGCATCCAAACACCCTGAAAAATGGCACCCGAATCTGTGTTGCTGATCCTGTCTCTGATGCAGACATGTTTCGAGTCTTCCAGCATGTAAAGGCGATGAAATCTGTCCCGTAACCTGCTGCCACCAATCCAGTTTGCTTCCCAAAACTCTAAATCTGAATACATGCTGATCGAGCGAATGAAGGAGCTCCGGAAATTGATGCCCAAGTCATGTATGCGTGTACCTGAAACAATAATGTTCCTCCACGTAGTTGACTTTAAGGAGCGAATTTCTTCACTCCCCAAATCCAAACCTCCGCAAGGACCATAAATACTACGAATTAGTTTTGCCCAAAGTGAATCGGTTTCGGTATAAAACCTCCACCACCACTTCCCCAAAAGCGCGAGATTTTTACTTTTTAAAAGCCCAATGTTCAACCCCCCATTTTCGTAAGAGGAAACAACCTTATCCCATTTGACCCACGGAATTTTTGAGTTTGATTCCGACCCACCCCAAAAAAACTCTCTCCTCACACTCTCAAGAATTTTTATCACACAAGACGGGGCACGAAAGATCGAGAAATAATACAATGGAAGGCTACTTAGGACCGATTTGATGAGAACTAATCTTCCACCAAAAGACATCGAACGCATTTTCCAATTTGATAATTTCAACTTTATCTTTTCAATCACCGGATTCCAACTACAAAGCTTGTTCATTTTTCCCCCAATTGGAAGACCAAGGTATTTGAAAGGAAAAGCACCTACTTGACATCCCACCCGAATAGCAAACCAATTCGTTTCATCCACACTTACACCAATACCATAGAGGCAACTTTTATGGAAGTTAACTTTTAACCCGGAAGCCAATTCGAAGCATTTTAGAAGATTTTGAAGGTTTGCAAAATTTTTTCGACTCCAATCACCTATGAAAATGGTATCATCCGCGTATTGAAGGTGGGACACTTTCACGTGATCACGACCAATTTCAACTCCCTTAAATAGACCCTTATCGATTGCGGCTTTTGTGAGAATGTTTAAACCCTCCGCGGCAAGGATGAATAGAAATGGTGATAAAGGATCTCCTTGTCGAATGCCTCTTTCTAATGAGAATTCACTAGTCGGAGACCCGTTTACAAGAACGGAAATAGTGGCGGATTGCAAACAAGAAAACATCCATTTTCGCCAACGAACTCCAAAGCCCATACTTTGCATTACTTCCATCAAAAAGTTCCAATTAAGACAATCGAAGGCCTTTTCGAAATCCACTTTGAAGAGGAAGGCTCTTTTTTTTTACGTCTTTTAAATAATCGATACTTTCATTCACAATTAAAGCTCCATCAAGAATGAACCTTCCTTTTAAAAACGCGCTTTATTCCACCCCAATAAGATGTGGGATCACTTTCCGGAGTCGGTTAGAAAGGATTTTAGCAACCACCTTATAATAGCTTCCTATCAAGCTAATGGGGCGGTAATCATTTAGCCCAATGGGGTCGGGATTTTTTGGAATTAGAGTGACAAAAGAAGAATTGCAACCCCTCGAGAATTCACCTTTATCCCAAAACCAACTAAGCGCCTCACTAAGATCTTTTTTTATCACATCCCAATATTTTTTTATAAAACCTCATATTAAACCCATCGGGACCGGGCGCTTTTGTGCTCCCACATCCAAAGACCGCATCTCTTATTTCCTTCTCATCGAACGGAAGCTCAAGTGCCAAGATATTTTCCGAAGACAAGCACGGATAAGTGAGGTCCTCCATGCTAGGACTGATGACATTAAGCTCTTTGAACATATTTTTAAAATGATTGAATACTTCCCCCTTTATGTCATCCGGAGAATCATTCCAAACCCCATTGATCGTCAAACCCCTCAAGTTATTTTTATTGTTTTTCCGGTTAATGACCGAATGGAAGAATTTCGTGTTTTCATCTCCTTCAAGCGCCCATTTTACTTTTGCTTTTTGCTTAAGCATGCTTGTCTTCAACTTTTCTTTCTCCATCCACTTTTTCCTACACTCTAACCATTCTTTTCTTTCACTATCGTTGAGCAAATTGCTTTCAGCCTTTATTTCATAACTAAGAGTTAAGGATCTAAGAGCTTCAATCTCACCATCAATGCTTCCAAATTTGTTCACACTCCATTCCTTCAAAGCCATCTTCACATTTTTTAACTTGTTGCGAAACATGCAATCCTTACGGTTAATATTTGCTATACTACCAGACCATGCATTAAGGAAGACACATTCAAACTCCTCATCATCATACCATGCGTCAAAAATTTTAAATGGTTTAGGGCCAAAGTTTTTTTCTTCATCATTCATCATAATCGGGCAATGGTCCGAATACTTTCTTTCTAGTGCTAAGGCCGAAACATTCTTCCACAAGTTAAGAAACTTTTCCGTGACAAGAAATCGATCAATCTTGCTAAACTTCAACCCATCATCACTAATTCGTGTATAATTCCTACCCCCAAGAGGAATTTCTAACAAACGATTGTTACAAATAAATTCATTGAACCGCCTTGCCCGATATTCTAAAAATTCACAATTGAGCCGATCTTGCACCCTCACCTCGTTGAAATCACCACACAAAACCCACGCATCTTCACCATCCCCTAGTAACCCAGACAAGGAATCCCACAGTCTAGTTTTACCCAAGTCATCGTGAGGCCCGTGAATGTTTAAAAAATTAACCAGACAATTTGAAGGCCGCCAGGTGCCCCGTAAACCCAGAAAACAGTTACCCAAGATGATATCTGATGCTTCAAACAATTCGGTATTCCAGATAATTAGTTGACCCCCAGCCATCCCGATTCTTTCTTTCTGTATAAAATTGCAGCTTGCTGACCCCCATAAGGATTGGATCCACCCCAAATTAACCTGCTTGAGTCTAGTTTCCTGAATTGCCAAGAAGCTAGGTTTTTCTTTTAACACAATCTTTCGCACCCACTCGAATTTGTCCTCAGATGTCCCGAGTCCAAAACCCCGAATATTAAGTGATATTATCTTCATTGAAAACAACAGAGAATGAAAAAGAAGATGTAAAAACTTACATAGAAGGTTTCTTGTCCTTCCACTTTAGTCCCAGCTTACATCCAAATTCCATAACCTCAGCTGGGATTGTATCACTGGAAACACTATTTAAATGTTGTGATTGAGATGAGCAACCAATCGAATTATTCCCTACAGACCCTTGATTTGCACAAGCTGAACCATTGACATCTGACCCCAGAGATTCACAGGAAGAGCAAATTGGATTCTTTTTATCCGTGTTTTTTTCCAATCGGGTTGAGCTTTTAACATTTAGCATCCTTGATGATGATTTCCAACGCCTCACATGTGCCTACGTGCATTTCTTTTTTCCACTGGTGCCCGATTGAGTTGGTTTCTTACCTTTTGACGATAGGTTGTTGCCACCAGATGTTTTTCCTTTGCCTTTAACCCCTGCGACAGGATTTGGTTTTCTGGAATAGACAATTGTATCATCTAATTCGAGATTGGGCTTAGAAGACTCATGGCCCAAGGGCATGTTACTGATGGGCCTTGACGAGTCTACTTAAGGAAATCCAGGCATCATTGGGCTATTATCTGCATGTAGCATTGGGCTTGAGCAATGTGAGCCCAATATATCCACATTATTACGGTGGCCTGGCTGACTCTCTATCTTCTCGTATGTTTCATCCCCACCTTCCACATTAAAATCATGCCACGTAGGATTAGGGTTTAGGTTGTTGGGCTCCCCACAACTTGGGAAAACACAATTCTTGTCATTATCTTCTTTTTGTCTTGCACGCTTGGTTCTCCAGCACTTTTACCCAAACTCGATTCTGGTGAAAGGTTTTGAGTCCCTATGCAATTCGCCTTCTCAGCTTCTGATCTAGCTGGGTCAATATTCCGGTCATTCCGGTTACCCGAATTGCTGCCTGAACCTGGAGAATTGACCGGATATGAATCTTTAACTTTGGACAAATTATTGGATTTAATCAAAACATCAGTTAGTTCTGCTTCGTCACCAAAAGTTGAGTTGATTGATTTTAGGCTCCCAACCTCATCCTCAGAGTTGTCATATGTATCATCAACGAAATCCTCATCATCTTCGTCTTCCACTTCCTCTTCTTCAACCTTAAAATCTTCATTATCAGGTCTTCGTGAATTAACGTTATGCTTTTCTTCATCATGAACAGACTCTTCTTCATCACTCACAACCTCATATGGGATGAAATTAATTACGTCATGGACATCCTCTTTGACCTGGACATAGACTTCTTTGTTCTTCATTAAAATAAGAACCTGCTCATTGATGTATTCTTTGACGTGAGTTATAATGATAACCTGGCCACAATCCAACTTTTGGTTTCCTTGAATGATGGAACAATTTCTCAAATCCAGAACCTCACCCCACAGATTACCGATCGCCTTAAAATTCACTTCATCCCAGCAAATAACAGGCATATTAGAGATATTAAGGCGAACGATCCTCTTGTTACAAACAAAATCTTCATATAGCATTGATACCTTCTTATACCAACGATGAATAGCATGTTCAGAGTTATCCCTAACCCTTTCGGCTTCCACGGAGGAGTTGAAAATCCAAAGGACCTCCAACCCTCCCATATATTTAACATCGCAACTAGACATGCCTTCAGCCCTACTAAGTGCACAAATATGACTGATGTTTCCCCAATCTTTTAAGGTTCCAATCAATGATCTTTTAGTTGAAACCCTAGTGTATTTCAGATTGTTGATTCGGAATCTTCTTGTATATGCTTTGTCTTCCCTTTTCCCACCCATCTTCATGTTTAATTTATATCTTAAATCACGGTTTGGTAGTCGCTCACGTAGATCGTAGGGATGATTACCTGCCACTTCACTATAATTTCGAAAGTCTCTGACGTTGCTTGGAGGTGCAGGAGCATGAGCATTTAGAGGTGGCCATTCGTGCTTGAAGTTCAATGGGTCTCTTCGTTCGGTAGCTTTGAAAACCCTGATAGGGTTCCCATTGAACCTGATGTTTTGAAGAGACGTAAGTAGTGTGTCAGCGTTATGAACTTGACTAAATCTTGTAAAAGCGAATCTTTGCCCATTTTTGAGTCGCTTTCCAGCCATGTAGACATCACGAATTTCTCCATATGGCTTAAAGCTTCGCCACAAATCCGGTACATTCCAAGTTTCCGGGAAGTTGAAAACATGAACGAGGTTAATTGGATTCCAAATAGCCTCTTCAATCGGTCCCCTAAGCCTCCATTGTATCGATCTCTCTCTAACGAACCCGCCCTTTGAAAGTTTGCTGTACTCTCTCTCCTCGCTCTCTCTCTCTCCTCTCTTTCTCTCTCACACACCCCATGTTTTTAATTTATATCTCCTAATTTTTATAATTTGCACCCTCCATATTTCTTTTTCTGATTTTAGCGCTTGTAAATTTTCAGTTTTTCAATTTAAGTCCCCGCACTTTCATACATCAGTTTATTACGGTATATTTTATAATTTAATCGTATATTTTTTGACATTTTTTTATTTCTTTACTGGAATTATGTCATATACTCCAACCCTTTTTACAATTGTACGTTTTGTCTATAATTATAAAAGGTGTTTGGTATATTGAAACAGATTATTGAGGGACTCGGATTGCAATTTTGTCTATAAACGAAGGACCAACGGAGCAAAAAAGTCGAAAAAAGAGTAAGATGACGATTTTACCCTCACATGCATGGCACATGTCAAGAGTTAACGGCTAATTTAGACGGCAAACTGACGGAGGAACTAGGATTGCAAAATTTTGCAATTTTAAGGACTTGAAAATCCAAAAAAAAACTTGAAGTACTCGGATTGCAATTTCATGTATAATTGAAGGACCAACGGAGCAAAAAAGTTGAAAATACATATGTGTTACAAAAAGTTTTCTGTACGCGTCGAAGTAGTGGTCGCCGCAACGCTCGACTGGCCACCTGCTTATTAGCATCATTACGAAACTATTTTCCTTTTATTTATCACAGCATATTCCATACATACATCATACAATTACGTTGTTGGTCCCTGTAGTTTAATCATATTGCACATGTATCCTTACACCTTTTTTTATTTGATTGGTCACCGTGATTATCACGGTTGATCCCTAACTGAACTAGAAATTTGTATAATTAAAAAAGGAAACTTAACTTACTATATTATAAAATGAATTTCAGTTCTATAAAAAGGTTATGATCAACCAAAGAAGAATCCATCACTCATGTTAAATCAATATTATCTCCTAATTGTTAATTACAAAATACTGAAAATCATTACAAAAGATAGGAAATATGATCATGATTTAACGGTCCAACAAGTGGAGCACTTGATTAAACCATTCTTATTACAAGCCGTACAGCTTCTAAAACCACCTTTTACCTTGTAACATTTTCGACTTCCATTACAATTCGTACAGATTATAAATCTGTAATCACCACATTCTTCACACGCGCTACGTGACTCCAACGCTGGCAACCGTTCGATCCGTTTCTTTAACTCACCGGTCTCGTTCAACTGCCTCAAGTCTTCGTGGTTTCCAACGTAACGCCCGCCAATAAAAACTTTTGGTAAGTCCACAAATTTGGTCTTTTGTTGATCCTTTTTTCCTTGTGACATGATCTTGATTAATTCGTCTCTGAATGACGAATCCATCGATAGATCTCGTTCGTCCACTTGTACAAGGAACCCTTGTAAGATTGATCGAACGGTTCTACATGCTTCAAACGTTGGTCGAACTATACGAAGACTTGTCATGTACACAATTATTCGATTCTCCGCATTAGGGATTGTAATTGTTGGTGTAGATGTATCTGATTTAAGCCTTGTTGGTAACTTTTCGTTTCGCTTTGGTGAGAAATTTTCGTTTTTCCTTGGTGAGGATTTTCCCGGAACAGGTTTGGGTCGAACGGGAGTAAATGAGCGGGTGACGTGATTAACGTGACAAAAACGATGGAAGATCGATTGTCTTGTAGGCCTGGCATGTGATAACGTTATTGGAGTCGAAACAACATGTTTTTGTTTTTGTGTTTGTGCTTGTTTTTGTGTTTGTGTTTGTGTTTGCTTTTGCGTTTGCTTTTGTTTTTGTTTATGTTGATGAACGTTGTCGTTGTTGTTGCTCTTGCGAACGGGATACTTGTTGGTAGGAGATACATTCTTTGGATTGTCGTTATCGCCTTCTAAAAGATCTTTGATTTTTTTAAACGATTGTCGATTGAAACTAGATCTACGGTTTGGGCTTGTTGGTGTAGGATTGTTGATTGTATTTTTTCTGGATAACCACATTTGATTATGTTTGAGAACATGAACAAAATTGATGAATTAGGGTTGGAGATTGAGGTAGAGAGACGATAAATTGTTTAGTTTTTCGGGAAAGATTAATTTTGGCGGGTGAGGTTAAAGTTTGTTAAGAAAATGGGAGTACTTTTAGAATAATGAGAGGATGTTTATAAGAAAAATTAGTGGTTATGGTATATTTTGGGCGGTGTTGTAAGAAAAAATTATGTTGGTACAAGTTTTGATAAATATTCTTGATATGTTTAACGTTTGAGCATGGTAACCAAAATTAGGCATGAGTTTTCCCATAGTGTTTGAAATTAAAGCATTTTTCAAAGATATCATAATGTTAATAATAACTAGACCATCTAAGAGAATTAATAACTTGCTAGAATATAAGTTTAGTAAACAAAATGTGAACAAAGAATGTACAAACTTGAAGTGTATTGTAAATGGTTTACCTTATTTTCAAATGTTACATTTTACCTCTTTAAATATAAGAGAAATATTAAATGCATAATAAATGCAAACCAACTATACCTAAGAAACATTAAATGGCAAACTACGCCTAGAAAATATTAAATGCCAACTACACTACTATCATAAATGCATTTATCTAAAAATTTGGAAATATCACATAAATCAAGGGATTATAAAATCTCATAAATCAAGGGATTATGTTGCACTAATTTTAACACTCCCCCTTAGTGCAAACTCTCGATCAAAAATTCTCAACGCTTCTCGAAATTCCATAAACTTAGTTTTCATTAGAGCTTTAGTAAAGATGTCGGCTACTTGAGCATTTGTCCTTACGTTTGCTAGCTCGATCTCCCCGCTAAGAACCTTTTCACGAATAAAATGATATCTCATTTCTATATGCTTAGTACGGGCATGAAACACAGGATTCAAAGCAAGCTTAATTGCACTTTCGTTGTCACATTTCAATTTGACAACATAATCTACTTTTTCAAGTATGTCACCAATCAATCTTCTTAACCAAATATGAAAGTACCCGTCCTAATCCATCTGGACGAATACATTACATTTGGTTACATCGCAAGGTACTTGACTCTATATGATACATTTTACAAACATTGCATTCGTTTTTAAAAGACAAACTTTCATTTCATCGAAAGTTGGCGGCATCCAACTATAAATGACTTAATAATATTCTTGATGAACTCAACGACTCGAATGCAACGTCTTTTGAAATATGCTATGAATGACTCCAAGTAATATCTCTAAAATGAGCAAATGCACAGCGGAAGATTTCTTTCATACCTGAGAATAAACATGCTTTCAAGTGTCAACCAAAAGGTTGGTGAGTTCATTAGTTTATCATAAACATTCATTTCCATCATTTTAATAGATCACAAGATTTTCATTTCCATTTCTCATAAATATCATTACACTCGCAAGTGTATAAAATCCATTCGTATGATGAACACCTGGTAACCGACATTAACATAATGCATATAGAATATCCCCCGCATACTCGCAAGTATGCCATAATATTGGCAATCGCAATCACCATTTAAATCGAAGTACTAAAGCATTCCAAATTCCAGAATGGGGTTTGTTAGGCCCATAGATCTATCTTTAGGATTCACGTCAATTAGGGGACATTTCCCTAATTCTTAGGTTACCAGACTTGAAGGGACGATATTCGGTTTAATAATCTAACCATACAATGAAGTTTTAAGTACTTGTGTCTATTTCGTCAAACATTTATAAAAGCAGCGCATGTATTCTCAGTCCCAAAAATATATATTGCAAAAGCATTTAAAAAGGGAGCAAATGAAACTCACGATACAATATTTTGTAGTAAAAATATTCATACGACGATACTGAACAATGCAGTGTTGGCCTTGGATTCACAAACCTATATCATTTGTATATATATTAACACATATAATCGTAATCGAACAGATTTAATATATTATAACTTTATATATTATATATTTAATTTGTATATATATATTTGAAAATGATTATTATTTGTATAGTTTTATATCTATATATTTTTAAATTACCTAATTGGTTATATATATGAATATTTATATAAAGATTGTTAATATAATTAATTCATATGTAATGTTACTTGTAAATATATTTTTACATCAATAGTAATAAAAGTTGTGTTTGATTATAATGATAATATCAATAATAATAATACTGATGATAATAATAATTATAGTAGTAATAATAATAGTGATAAAAATAGCAATAATGTCTCTAAAAATAATACTAATAATAATAATCCTAATATTAATTGACATGATAATTTTTATAAAAAAAAAATGTTATTTATAATAATAATATTAATAATCTTAATAAATATAGTACTTTTACTAAAATGATACTTATATATACTAATGATAACAATAATTGTAATACTTATAACTATAATTATGATAATAATAATAATGCTAATGATAACCATAATAATAATAATAATAATAATAATAATAATAATAATAATAATAATCATAATAATAACAATACTACAATAATAAAATAATAATAATAATAATAATAATAATAATAATAATAATAATAATAATAATAATAATAATAATAATAATAATAATAATAATAATAATAATGGAAATAAAAAAATAGGAGGTTATACCCTTCGAAAAGCTTTTATAAAAAGATTGCCCAAGACAGGGCTCGAACCCTTGACCTCTCGTTAACCCGAACACCTCCCTAACCACTGCACCATTCTTATTTTTCTGTTATAAACACAATCCGATTAATTATAACCCATAATTATTTTCTGTTATACTTTCTTCTTCATCTTCACTTCAAAATCGACCAAAGCCCAAAACCATTCAATCAGTGAGTTAATTAGTTGGTTTAGGATTTAATGACCAACACAGAACGATTCATTAATTTTGATTTGCATTAACAGAAACAAAATAAAAATGAGCTGAAACAGCAAAATAAAATGAAGAACAACTTGAAATCTGATTTTTACAAATAGATCATTTTTGATGATGATTACAACATGAAAAAGGTTCCAAATCCTTTCTTTAAACTTCTGAAATCCTCAATTTTATTTGATACATAACAGACAACTCGAATTAATTTGAAGAACAAAAGTTGACTTTTTTTTAATTCGAAACTTTGACCCAGAAATTCAAACTTGATAGATGGAATTAGGATTTCAGATTTTGTAGAAAGATTCAATAAAGGATTTCTAACAACTCTACATTAACACATTTTAAAAATCAATAAAAAATCGAGCTTTGGATAAAATTGAGGAAGAACAGGGTACTGGCTCCTGTGTTCTCAAATGTTTTTGTTTATTTTTCGATTTTACAGATATAATTGAGTTGGGTTGTGAATGTTGAATGATTCTCTTCAAAACACAGATAAGGTCATTTGATTTATAGCGAATGGTGGCTGACAACAATTTCAACCAGAATAAAAAAAAGAAAATAAATAAAATAAAAATTGATAAGGACACACAACGGATTTTGTTTGCATCCTTTGATGAATTTGATTTCTGATCTGTTTTAGAGACAAAAACAAAAATTGTTTACAGTATTGATTGTAACAACTTGTACAAATTTCTTTTTTTTTTTTTTGAAAGGCAAGTAAATATTATTATTAAAAGTAACAATACACGAAATAAAACTAGCAAGGAGCTAGACAATACATGAAGCAACACGCAACACGCAACCGCAAAATTAGAACGCACACAAACATAAGCTCGAAACTATAGAAGGTACGCAATCACGAGGACATTAGAGGAACACGACACGACAACTAAGTAAACTATGTTTCCGAGTCCGATGACGCACAAGAAGAGCAACATGAGCAACAACCAATATCCTCTTCCGAGCCATTCATCACATTCTCGATAAAATATCTTTCGTGCCATCGAAAATTATCTCGACGTCGGTTACGCTTCATATTACACCTACCCCACACATGTTTAATAAAATGACTTTTGATCAAAGGAGGAGCTTTTTTCCTTTTAACACGAAAACGAGCTACTGCGGTATATGCTGGACGGGGGGGAACGTCTTGTAAGTCATCACAATCTTTTCCTTTTAGGCTAGGGTCACCCACGTCACGTTCGTCTGAGCCTGGGTCCAGTCCATTTGGAGCCGATGAGCATTTTATCGAATGGGTCTCCTCCTCATATCCATAATTATATTCCTTAAAATGTCCCGTTCATATTGATTATAAATGTTCCATATTAATTGATTTCGTTGCGAGGTTTTGACCTCTATATGAGACGTTTTTCAAAGACTGCATTCATTTTTAAAACAACCATAACCTTTATTTTATCAATAAAGGTTTTAAAAGCATTACGTAGATTATCAAATAATGATAATCTAAAATATACTGTTTACACATGACCATTACATAATGGTTTACAATAGAAATATATTACATCGACGTATGTTTCTTGAATGCAGTTTTTACACAATATCATACAAATATGGACTCCAAATCTTGTCCTTATTTTAGTATGCAACAGCAGAAGCTCTTAGTATTCACCTGAGAATAAACATGCTTTAAACGGCAACAAAAATGTTGGTGAGTTATAGGTTTAACCTATATATATCAAATCGTAACAATAGACCACAAGATTTCATATTTCAATACACATCCCATACATAGAGATAAAAATCATTCATATGGTGAAAACCTGGTAACCGACATTAACAAGATGCATATATAAGAATATCCCCATCATTCCGGGACACCCTTCGGATATGATATAAATTTCGAAGTACTAAAGCATCTGGTACTTTGGATGTGGTTTGTTAGGCCCAATAGATCTATCTTTAGGATTCGCGTCAATTAGGGTGTCTGTTCCCTAATTCTTAGATTACCAGACTTAATAAAAAGGGGCATATTCGATTTCGATAATTCAACCATAGAATGTAGTTTCACGTACTTGTGTCTATTTTATAAATCATTTATAAAACCTGCATGTATTCTCATCCCAACAAATCAGAGACCTGCACTTTCTACCATAAAGTGCCTCAAACAGCGCCATCTCAATACTAGAATGATTACTGTTGTTGTAGGAAAATTCTGCTAACGGTAGGTGTCGATCCCAACTGTTTCCAAAATCAATAACACATGCTCGTAGCATGTCTTCAAGCGTTTGTATCGTCCTTTCGCTCTGCCCATCAGTTTGTGGATGATAGGCAGTACTCATGTCTAGACGAGTCCCCAATACTTGTTGCAACGTCTGCCAGAACCTTGAAATAAATCTACCATCCCTATCAGAGATAATAGAGACGGGTATTCCATGTCTGGAGACAACCTCCTTCAATTACAATCGCGCCAACTTCTCCATTTTGTCATCTTCTCTCATTGGCAGGAAGTGTGCTGACTTGGTGAGACGATCAACTATTACCCAAATAGTATCATAACCACTTGCAGTCCTTGGCAATTTAGTAATGAAATCCATGGTAATGTTTTCCCATTTCCATTCTGGGATTTCAGGTTGTTGTAGTAGACCTGATGGTTTCTGATGTTCAGCTTTGACCTTAGAACACGTCAAACATTCTCCTACATATTTAGCAATATCGGCTTTCATACCTGGCCACCAAAAGTGTTTCTTGAGATCTTTATACATCTTCCCCGCTCCGGGATGTATTGAATATCTGGTTTTATGTGCTTCCTTACGTACCATTTCTCTCACATCTCCAAACCTTGGTACCCAAATTCTATCAGCCCTATATCGGGTTCCGTCTTCCCGAATATTAAGATGTTTCTCTGATCCTTTGGGTATCTCATTCTTCAACTTTCCTTCTTTTACAACCCCCTGTTGCGCCTCCTTTATTTGAGTAGTAAGGTTAGTACGAATAATTATATTCATAGCTTTTACCCGTATAGGTTCTCTGTCCTTTCTACTCAAAGCGTCAGCTACCACATTCGCCTTCCTCGGGTGGTATCGAATCTCAAAATCATAATCATTCAACAGTTCAATCCACCTGCGTTATCTCATATTCAGTTGCTTCTGATTAAATATATGTTGGAGACTTTTGTGGTCAGTATATATAATACTTTTGACCCCATATAAATAATGCCTCCAAGTCTTTAATGCAAAAACAACAGCACTCAATTCCAAATCGTGAGTCGTATAATTTTGCTCGTGAATCTTCAATTGTCTAGACGCATAAGCAATCACCTTCGTTCGTTGCATTAATATACAACCGAGACCTTGCTTTAATGCGTCACAATAAATCACAAAATCATCATTCCCTTCAGGCAATGACATTATAGGTGCCGTAGTTAGCTTTTTCTTCAATAACTGAAACGCCTTCTCTTGTTCATCCTTCCATTCAAATTTCTTCCCTTTATGCGTTAATGCAGTCAAGGGTTTTGCTATTTTGGAGAAATCTTGGATGAATCTTCTGTAGTAACCAGCCAATCCTAAAAATTGACGTATATGCTTCGGAGTTTTTGGGGTTTCCCACTTTTCAACGGTTTTGATCTTTGTCGGGTCCACATGGATACCTTCTTTGTTCACTATGTGACCGAGGAATTGAACTTCTTCCAACCAAAATGCACACTTTGAAAACTTAGCGTACAGTTTTTCTTTCCTCAATACTTCTAGCACTTTTCTCAAATGTTCTTCGTGCTCTTGATCATTCTTTGAGTAAATAAGTATGTCATCGATGAAAACAATGACAAACTTGTCAAGATATGGCCCACACACTCGGTTCATAAGGTCCATGAATACAGCTGGTGCGTTAGTCAATCCAAACGGCATAACCATAAACTCTTAATGACCATAACGCGTCCTAAAAGCAGTTTTTGGAATATCATCCTCCTTTACTCGCATTTGATGATATCCAGAAGGTAAATCGATTTTCGAATAAACCGACGAGGCTTGTAGTTGATCAAATAAGTCATCAATTCTCGGCAGTGGATAACGGTTTTTGATGGTAAGTTTATTCAACTCTCTGTAGTCAATACACAACCTAAATGTACCATCCTTCTTCTTGACAAACAAAACAGGAGCTCCCCATGGTGATGTGCTTGGTCGAATGAAACCACGTTCTAATAGTTCTTGCAGTTGGCTTTGCAGTTCTTTCATCTCGCTGGGTGCGAGTCTGTAAGGAGCACGAGCTATTGGTGCAGCTCCTGGTACAAGATCTATTTGAAATTCAACAGATTGATGTGGTGGTAGTCCAGGTAATTCTTTCGGAAATACATCGGGAAATTCTTTTGCGATGGGAACATCATTGATGCTCTTTTCTTCAGTTTGTACTTTCTCGACGTGTGCTAGAATAGCATAGCAACCTTTTCTTATTAGTTTTTGTGCCTTCAAATTACTAATAAGATGTAGCTTCGTGTTGCCCTTTTCTCCGTACACCATTAAGGGTTCTCCTTCTTCTCGTATAATGCGAATTACATTTTTGTAACATACGATCTCTGCTTTCATCACCTTCAGCCAGTCCATGCCAACTATTACATCAAAACTCCCTAACTCTACTGGTATCAAATCAATCTTAAAGATTTCGCTACCCAGTTTAATTTCTCGATTCAGGCATATATAATCTGCTGAAATTAATTTACCGTTTGCTAATTTGAGTAAAAATTTACTATCCAACGGCGTCAATGGACAACTTAATTTAGCACAAAAATCTCTACTCATATAGCTTCTATCCGCACCCGAATCAAATAAAACGTAAGCAGATTTATTGTCAATAAGAAACGTACCCGTAACAAGCTCCGGGTCTTCCTGTGCCTCTTCGCTCATATTCAAGGTGTGTCAAGTAGTCGGTGCCATTTCCTTCAAAATAGTCAAATGAAACAAGTTAATCATACAGAATATTAAGAGTAGTCAATAGTATCTCGCAGCATAATATGAACTCATTTATAAAAGCTTTTTCTTCATATTAGCGTTTTATAAGTTTAAATTCGGGTACCACCTACCCGTTAAGTTCATACTTAGTAGCTAATATACAATTCAACTACTACAATTCCATATGAAAAACTCATTATAATAATATATCACATACAAATATTCTTCAAACTTGCAACTTCGCTATATTATATATAACATGAAATATAGTACACTATGATACAGGACAGTTTTGAAGATAAATCTAGTTAATACGCAAGTTGTTCAGCAAAGGAAATAAAGACACGTAATTCATAAGTCCATAAACAAGTCATGCATTCTGGTTTTACTAAGACGACTTCTCATCCTTGGTCTTGTGGAAAATAACCGTTATGACCATTGGCTAGACAGCATGTTGTAATGTCATCAAAAGGACGAGGGTTTCGTAATGTCCAACAGCCCCGTAATAATCTAAAAACCTTGTTTCTCACCCCAACTACTGAATCCGTCACTTGTGGGAAAGTTTTATTTAAAAGCTGCAATCTGATGTTCTTTTTCTCATTTTGGTAAGAAGCGAACATCACTAACCTGTAAGCATAACATGCTTCTTTATGTTGCATGTTAGAAGCTCTTTCTAATTCACGAAATCCTATGTTGGGATATGTTGAGTCAAAATAAGTTCTTAACCCGTAGCGTAAAATTGCATTTGGGTTCCCCGCATTTAACGCTTTAAAGAAAACACGGCGTAACTTAAAGTCTCCCCAATGTGATATACCCCACCTATCAAAGGAAAGCCTTTCATAAACTAAGGCATTTCTGGAAAGTCTTTCAAATGTTTGACAAGTTAATTTCACCATAACTAAATGTGCTGATGAATTCTGACCGACTCTAGACAAGATTTCCTCAATCATGTCCTCTGGTAGGTCTTCTAAAATATTCAGTTGTCTACCCTTAACGTCCATTTTGTTTTTATACTGTAAAATAGACAAGGATTAGATTCGTAATAACAAACAATACAAGCAATTTTTACATAGAACATAAAAGTACAAGCACACTACAATACATTTATTACACAACATGCTCACACCCCTCTAATCTGAATCACTGGTTTCTTCTTCTTCGAACTTGGTTCTTTTTCCTAATTTTCTAGGGATATATGATGTTCCTCTAATACGAGCCGTCGTTTTCCACATTGGTTTAGAAAAACCTGGTGGTTTAGAGGTTCCCGGGTTATTGTTACGATATTGAAAATACGGGTGTTGACGGTACATATAAAGTTCATCGGGGTCGGAATCAGATTTCTCTATTTTGATGCCTTTTCTCTTATTATTTTCTTTTACCTCATTAAATTGGGTCGGGGTAATTTCTATAACATCATCAGAATCCTCATCAGGATCCGATTCATCAGAAAATTGGTAATTTTTCCAATATTTTGCTTCCTTAGCGGAAACACCATTGACCATTATTAACTTTGGTCCATTGGTTGAGGATTTTCTTTTATTTGACCGGTTTTCTGTGGTTCCTACTATTCCCCCTTCCGGAACCTCTTCTTCTTCTTCCGGTTCCTCTTCTTCTGGTTCCTCTTCTTCCGTTTCCTCTTCTTCCGGTTCCGTTTCCTTTTCTTCCGGTTCTTTGGGAACTTGTGAATCTTGCCAATATATATTCGACTCTTCGTTATTATTAGGTGAGTCAATGGGATTTATGCTAGAGGTAGACATCTATCACACAATATCAAACATGTTAAGAGATTAATATATCACATAATATTTACATGTTAATAATATATAGTTTCCAACAAAAATGTTAAGCAATCATTTTTAAAGAAAATACGGTCGAAGTCCAGACTCACTAATGCATCCTAACAAACTCGATAAGACACACTAATGCAAATTTTCTGGTTCTCTAAGACCAACGCTCGGATACCAACTGAAATGTCCCGTTCATATTGATTATAAACGTTCCATATTAATTGATTTCGTTGCGAGGTTTTGACCTCTATATGAGACGTTTTTCAAAGACTGCATTCATTTTTAAAACAACCATAACCTTTATTTTATCAATAAAGGTTTTAAAAGCATCACGTAGATTATCAAATAATGATAATCTAAAATATACTGTTTACACATGACCATTACATAATGGTTTACAATAGAAATATATTACATCGACATATGTTTCTTGAATGCAGTTTTTACACAATATCATACAAACATGGACTCCAAATCTTGTCCTTATTTTAGTATGCAACAGCGGAAGCTCTTAGTATTCACCTGAGAATAAACATGCTTTAAACGTCAACAAAAATGTTGGTGAGTTATAGGTTTAACCTATATATATCAAACCGTAACAATAGACCACAAGATTTCATATTTCAATACACATCCCATACATAGAGATAAAAATCATTCATATGGTGAACACCTGGTAACCAACATTAACAAGATGCATATATAAGAATATCCCCATAATTCCGGGACACCCTTCAGATATGATATAAATTTCGAAGTACTAAAGCATCCGGTACTTTGGATGGGGTTTGTTAGGCCCAATAGATCTATCTTTAGGATTCGCGTCAATTAGGGTGTCTGTTCCCTAATTCTTAGATTACCAGAATTAATAAAAAGGGGCATATTCAATTTCGATAATTCAACCATAGAATGTAGTTTCACGTACTTGTGTCTATTTTGTAAATCATTTATAAAACCTGCATGTATTTCATCCCAAAAATATTAGATTTTAAAAGTGGGACTATAACTCACTTTCATAGATATTTCCTTCCTCGGAAATAAGACTTGGCCACGGATCGATTCACGAACCTATACAAATATGTACATATACATCAAAGTATGATCAAAATATAATTACAACCATTTTTATTATGTTTTAAAGATTTGAATGTATTAAGTCAGCTGTCCTCATTAGTAACCTACAACTAGTTGTCCACAGTTAGATGTACAGAAATAAATCGATATATATTATCTTGAATCAATCCAGGACCCAGTGTATACACGTCTCAGGCTAGATCACAACTTAAAGTATATATATTTTTGGATTCAACCTCAACCCGGTATAGCTAACTCCAACATTACTGCATATAGAGTGTCTATGGTTGTTCCAAATAATATATATACATGGGTCGATATGATATGTCAAAACATTTGCATACGTGTCTATGGTATCCCAAGATTACATAATATATTAGAATACATGTATAATACAATATAAGTTAGCTAGGATATGATTTGTATAGATTTGTTAAATATTTCCCGTAGCTAAAAAGATCAAAAATATCCAATCTTGTTTTACCCATAACTTCTTCATTTTAAATCCGTTTTGAGTGAATAAAATTGCTATGGTTTCATATTGAACTCTAATTTAAGAATCCAAACAGAAAAAGTATAGGTTTATAGTCAGAAATTTAAGTTACATGTCAATTACTAAAGAGGTAGTCATTTTCGTTGAAAGAACGACATCTTGATGACCATTTTGAAAAACATACTTTCACTTTGAGTTTAACCAAGATTTTTGGATATAGTTTCATATTCATATGAAAAATCATTTTCCCAGAAGAACAACTTTTAAATCAAAGTTTATCATAGTTTTTAATTATCCAAACCAAAACAGCCCCCGGTTTCACTACGACGGCGTATATCCGATTTTATGGTGTTCATCGTGTTTCCAGGTTTTAAATCATTAAGTTAGCATATCATATAGATATAGAATATGTGTTTAGTTGATTTTAAAAGTCAAGTTAGAAGGATTAACTTTTGTTTGCGAACAAGTTTAGAATTAACTAAACTATGTTCTAGTGATTACAAGTTTAAACCTTCGAATAAGATAGCTTTATATGTATGAATCGAATGATGTTATGAACATCATTACTACCTCAAGTTTTCTGGATAAAACTACTGGAAATGAGAAAAATAGATCTAGCTTCAAAGGATCTTTGGATGGCTTGAAAGTTCTTGAAGCAGAATCATGACACGAAAACAGTTCAAGTAAGATTTTCACTCGAAATAAGATTGTTATAGTTGTAGAAATTGAATCAAAGTTTGAATATGAATATTACCTTGAATTAGAAAGATAACCTACTATAAATAACAAAGGTTTCTTGATCTTAGATGATTACTTGGAATGGATTAGAAAGCTTGGAAGTAGACTTGCAAACTTGGAAGTATTCTTGATTTTTATGAAACTATACTTATGGAATTTATGAAGAACACTTAGAACTTGAAGATGGAACTTGAGAGAGATCAATTAGATGAAGAAAATAAAAGAATGAAAGTGTTTGTAGGTGTTTTTGGTCGTTGGTATATGGATTAGATATAAAGGATATGTAATTTTGTTTTCATGTAAATAAGTCATGAATGATTACTAATATTTTTGTAATTTTATGAGATATTTCATGCTAGTTGCCAAATGATGGTTCCCACATGTGTTAAGTGACTCACATGGGCTACTAAGAGCTGATCATTGGAGTGTATATACCAATAGTACATACATCTAAAAGCTGTGTATTGTACGAGTACGAATACGGGTGCATACGATTAGAATTGTTGATGAAACTGAACGAGGATGTGATTGTAAGTATTTTTGTTAAGTAGTAGTACTTTGATATGTGTATTGAAGTCTTTCAAAAGTGTAAGAATACATATCAAAACACAACATGTATATACATTCTAATGGAGTCGTTAAGTCTTCGTTAGTCGTTACATGTAAGTGTTGTTTTGAAACCTTTAAGTTAACGATCTCAATTAATGTTTTTAACCCAATGTTTATTATATCAAATGAGATGTTAAATTATTATGTTATCATGATATTATGATGTATGAATATCTCTTAATATGATATATACATTAAAATATCGTTACATATAAGTCTCGTTTCGTAATTCTTGAGTTAGCAGTCTTGTTTTACATATGTAGTTCATTGTTAACACACTTAATGATATATTTAAATATCATTTTATCATTTTAAATATAGTGTATCAATATCTTAATATGATACATATGTATTTAGTAGACGTTATCATAACGATAATCGTTATATATATCATTTCAAGTTTCTTAACTTAGTAATCTCATTTCTTATGTATATCACACATTGTTAATATACTTAGTGAGATACTTACTCATCATAATCTCATGTCAACCATATATATATATATGTCTATATATACCACAACATGTAGTTTTTACAAATTTGTAACGTTCGTGAATCGCCGGTCAACTTGGGTGATCAATTGTTTATAAGAAACTTAATTCATTTAATCAAGTCTTAACAAGTTTGATTGCTTAACACGTTGGAAACATTTAGTCATGTAAATATCAATCTCAATTAATATATATAAACATGGAAAAGTTCGGGTCACTACAGTACCTACCCGTTAAATAAATTTCGTCCCAAAATTTTAAGCTGTTGAAGGTGTTGACGAATCTTCTGGAAAGAGATGCGGGTATTTCTTCTTCATCTAATCTTCACGCTCCCAGGTGAACTCGAGTCCTCTACGAGCATTCCATCGAACCTTAACAATCGGTATCTTGTTTTGCTTAAGTCTCTTAACCTCACGATCCATTATTTCGACGGGTTCTTCAATGAATTGAAGTTTTTCATTGATTTGGATTTCGTCCAACGAAATAGTGAGATCTTCTTTAGCAAAACATTTCTTCAAATTCGAGACGTGAAAAGTGTTATATACAGCCTCGAGTTGTTGAGGTAGCTCCAGTTGGTAAGCTACTGGTCCGACACGATCTATAATCTTGAATGGTCCAATGTACCTTGGATTTAGTTTCCCCCGTTTACCAAATCGAACAACGCCTATCCAAGGTGAAACCTTAAGCATGACCATTTCTCCAATTTCAAACTCTATATCTTTTCTTTTACTGTCCGCGTAGCTCTTTTGTCGACTCTGGGCGGTTTTCAATCGTTGTTGAATTTGGATGATTTTCTCTGTTGTTTCTTGTATTATCTCTGGACCTGTAATCTGTCTATCCCCCACTTCTTTCCAACAAATCGGAGACCTGCACTTTCTACCATAAAGTGTCTCAAATAGCGCCATCTCAATACTAGAATGATTACTGTTGTTGTAGGAAAATTCTGCTAACGGTAGGTGTCGATCCCAACTGTTTCCGAAATCAATAACATATGCTCGTAGCATGTCTTCAAGCGTTTGTATCGTCCTTTCACTCTGCCCATCAGTTTGTGGATGATAGGCAGTACTCATGTCTAGACGAGTCCCCAATGCTTGTTGCAACGTCTGCCAGAACCTTGAAACAAATCTACCATCCCTATCAGAGATAATAGAGATGGGTATTCCATGTCTAGAGACAACCTCCTTCAATTACAATCGCGCCAACTTCTCCATTTTGTCATCTTCTCTCATTGGCAGGAAGTGTACTGACTTGGTGAGACGATCAACTATTACCCAAATAGTATCATAACCACTTGCAGTCCTTGGTAATTTAGTAATGAAATCCATGGTAATGTTTTTCCATTTCCATTCCGGGATTTCAGGTTGTTGTAGTAGACCTGATGGTTTCTGATGTTCAGCTTTGACCTTAGAACACGTCAAACATTCTCCTACATATTTAGCAATATCGGCTTTCATACCTGGCCACCAAAAGTGTTTCTTGAGATCTTTATACATCTTCCCCGCTCCGGGATGTATTGAATATCTGGTTTTATGTGCTTCCTTAAGTACCATTTCTCTCACATCTCCAAACCTTGGTACCCAAATTCTATCAGCCCTATATCGGGTTCCGTCTTCCCGAATATTAAGATGTTTCTCTGATCCTTTGGGTATCTCATTCTTCAACTTTCCTTCTTTTACAACCCCCTGTTGCTCCCCCTTTATTTGAGTAGTAAGGTTAGTACGAATAATTATATTCATAACTTTTACCCGTATAGGTTCTCTGTCCTTTCTACTCAAAGCGTCAGCTACCACATTCGCCTTCCCCGGGTGGTATCGAATCTCAAAATCATAATCATTCAACAGTTCAATCCACCTGCGTTGTCTCATATTCAGTTACTTCTGATTAAATATATGTTGGAGACTTTTGTGGTCGGTATATATAATACTTTTGACCCCATATAAATAATGCCTCCAAGTCTTTAATGCAAAAACAACAGCACCCAATTCCAAATCGTGAGTCGTATAACTTTGCTCTTGAATCTTCAATTGTCTAGACGCATAAGCAATCACCTTCGTTCGTTGCATTAATACACAACCGAGACCTTGCTTTGATGCGTCACAATAAATCACAAAATCATCATTCCCTTCAGGCAATGACATTATAGGTGCCGTAGTTAGCTTTTTCTTCAATAACTGAAACGCCTTCTCTTGTTCATCCTTCCATTCAAATTTTTTCCCTTTATGCGTTAATGCAGTCAAGGGTTTTGCTATTTTGGAGAAATCTTGGATGAATCTTCGGTAGTAACCAGCCAATCCTAAAAATTGACGTATATGCTTCGGAGTTTTTGGGGTTTCCCACTTTTCAATGGTTTTGATCTTTGCCGGGTCTACCTGGATACCTTCTTTGTTCACTATGTGACCGAGGAATTGAACTTCTTCTAACCAAAATGCACACTTTGAAAACTTAGCGTACAGTTTTTCTTTCCTCAATACTTCTAGCACTTTTCTCAAATGTTCTTCGTGCTTTTGATCATTCTTTGAGTAAATAAGTATGTCATCGATAAAAATAATGACAAACTTGTCAAGATATGGCCCACACACTCAGTTCATAAGGTCCATGAACACAGCTGGTGCGTTAGTCAATCCAAACGGCATAACCATAATCTCTTAATGACCATAACGCGTCCTAAAAGCAGTTTTTGGAATATCATCCTCCTTTATTCGCATTTGATGATATCCAGAACGTAAATTGATTTTTGAATAAACCGACGAGGCTTGTAGTTGATCAAATAAGTCATCAATTCTCGGCAGTGGATAACGGTTTTTGATGGTAAGTTTATTCAACTCTCTGTAGTCAATACACAACCTAAATGTACCATCCTTCTTCTTGGCAAACAAAACAGGAGCTCCCCATGATGATGTGCTTGGTCGAATGAAACCACGTTCTAATAGTTCTTGCAGTTGGTTTTGCAGTTCTTTCATCTCGCTGGGTGCGAGTCTGTAAGGAGCACGAGCTATTGGTGCAGCTCCTGGTACAAGATCTATTTGAAATTCAACAGATCGATGTGATGGTAGTCCAGGTAATTCTTTCGAAAATACATCGGGAAATTCTTTTGCGATGGGAACATCATTGATGCTCTTTTCTTCAGTTTGTACTTTCTCGACGTGTGATAGAACATCATAGCAACCTTTTCTTATTAGTTTTTGTGCCTTCAAATTACTAATAAGATGTAGCTTCGTGTTGCCCTTTTCTCCGTACACCATTAAGGGTTCTCCTTCTTCTCGTACAATGCGAATTATATTTTTGTAACATACGATCTCTGCTTTCATCACCTTCAGCCAGTCCATGACAACTATTACATCAAAACTCCCTAACTCTACTGGTATCAAATCAATCTTAAAGATTTCGCTACCCAGTTTAATTTCTCGATTCCGGCATATATAATCTGCTGAAATTAATTTACCGTTTGCTAATTCGAGTAAAAATTTAATATCCAACAGCGTCAATGGACAACTTAATTTAGCAAAAAAATCTCTACTCATATAGCTTCTATCCGCACCCGAATCAAATAAAACATAAGCAGATTTATTGTCAATAAGAAACGTACCCGTAACAAGCTCCGGGTCTTCCTGTGCCTCTGCAGCATTAATATTGAAAACTCTTCCGCAGCCTTGTCCATTTGTGTTCTCCTGGTTCGGGCAATTTCTAATAATGTGGCCCGGTTTTCCACATTTATAACAAACTACATTGGCATAACTTGCTCCGACACTACTTGCTCTGCCATTACTCGTTCTGACACCATTTGTTCCTTTCGTTCTGTTAACCCCTGGTCCGTAGACCTCACACTTCGCCGCGCTATGACCATTTCTTTTACACTTGTTGCAAAATTTGGTGCAGAACCCCGAGTGATACTTTTCACACCTTTGGCATAGCTGCTTCTGATTGTTGTTGTTGTTGCGGTTGTTATTGTTGTTGGGATGATTGTTGTAGTTGTTGTTGTTGTTGTTGTTGTTGTTGTTGTTTTGCCGTTTGTTGTAGTTGCAATTGATGTTGCGATTGTTGGGATAGTTGTTGTTGTTTTGGTGACTCTTATCACCGTTTTCCCCCCACTTTCTTTTGACTAGCTTCACGTTGGCCTCTTCGGCTGTCTGTTCTTTAATTCTTCCCTCAATCTGGTTCACTAGTTTGTGAGCCATTCTACATGCCTTTTGTATGGAGGCAGGCTCGTGTGAACTTATATCTTCTTGGATTCTCTCCGGTAACCCTTTCACAAATGCGTTGATCTTCTCTTCCTCATCTTCGAACGCTCTCGGACACAATAGGCACAATTCTGTGAATCGTCTTTCGTACGAAGTAATATCGAATCCCTGTGTTCGTAACCCTCTAAGTTCTGACTTGAGCTTATTGACCTCTGTTCTGGGACGGTACTTCTCGTTCATCAAGTGCTTGAATGCTGACCACGGTAGCGCGTAAGCAGCATCTTATCCCACTTGCTCTAGATAGGTATTCCACCATATTAACGTAATACCTGTGAAGGTATGCGTAGCGTACTTCACTTTGTCTCCTTCAGCACACTTACTTATGGCAAACACCGATTCAACTTTCTCGGTCCACCGTTTCAATCCAATTGGTCCTTCGGTCCCATCAAATTCTGAAGGTTTGCAGGCAGTGAATTCCTTGTAGGAGCATCCTACACGATTTCTTGTGCCGTTAGCTGTATTGCTAGATTCAGAGTTATTGTTGGTATGTAACACGGCCTGTACTGCGGCTATGTTTGAAGCAAGAAAGACACGAAATTCCTCTTCGCTCATATTCAAGGTGTGTCGAGTAGTCGGTGCCATTTCCTTCAAAATAGTCAAATGAAACAAGTTAATCATACATAATATTAAGAGTAGTCAATAGTATCTCGCAGCATAATATGAACTCATTTATAAAAGCTTTTTCTTCATATTAGCGTTTTATAAGTTTAAATTCGGGTACCACCTACCCGTTAAGTTCATACTTAGTAGCTAATATACAATTTAACTACTACAATTCCATATGAAAAACTCATTATAATAATATATCACATACAAATATTCTTCAAACTTACAACTTCGCTATATTACATATAACATGAAATATAGTACACTATGATACAGGACAGTTTTGAAGATAAATCTAGTTAATACGCAAGTTGTTCAGCAAAGGAAATAAAGACACGTAATTCATAAGTCCAGAAACAAGTCATGCATTCTGATTTTACTAAGACGACTTCCCATCCTTGGTCTTGTGGAAAATAACCGTTATGACCATTGGCTAGGCAGCATGTTGTAATGTCGTCAAAAGGACGAGGGTTTCGTAATGTCCAACAGCCCCGTAATAATCTAAAAACCTTGTTTCTCACCCCAACTACTGAATCCGTCACTTGTGGGAAAGTTTTATTTAAAAGCTGCAATCCGATGTTCTTTTTCTCACTTTGGTAAGAAGCGAACATCACTAACCCGTAAGCATAACATGCTTCTTTATGTTGCATGTTAGAAGCTCTTTCTAATTCACGAAATCCTATGTTGGGATATGTTGAGTCAAAATAGGTTCTTAACCCGTAGCGTAAAATTGCATTTGGGTTCCCCGCATTTAACGCTTTAAAGAAAACACGGCGTAACTTAAAGTCTCCCCAATGTAATATACCCCACCTATCAAAGGAAAGCCTTTTATAAACTAAGGCATTTCTGGAAAGTCTTTCAAATGTTTGACAAGTTAATTTCTCCATAACTAAAATATTTGGTTGTCTACCCTTAACGTCCATTTTGTTTTTATACTGTAAAATAGACAAGGATTAAATTCGTAATAACAAACAATACAAGCAATTTTTACATAGAACATAAAAGTACAAGCACACTACAATACATTTATTACACAACATGCTCACACCCCTCTAATATGAATCACCGGTTTCTTCTTCTTCGAACTTGGTTCTTTTTCCTAATTTTCTAGGGATATATGATGTTCCTCTAATACGAGCCGTAATTTTCCACATTGGTTTAGAAAAATCTGGTGGTTTAGAGGTTCCCGGGTTATTGTTACGATATTGAAAATGCGGGTGTTGACGGTACATATAAAGTTCATCGGGGTCGGAATCAGATTTCTCTATTTTGATGCCTTTTCCCTTATTATTTTCTTTTGCCTCATTAAATTGGGTCGGGGTAATTTCTATAACATCATCGGAATCCTCATCAGGATCCGATTCATCAGAAAATTGGTAATTTTTCCAATATTTTGCTTCCTTAGCGAAAACACCATTGACCATTATTAACTTTGGTCCATTGGTTGAGGATTTTCTTTTATTTGACCGGTTTTCTGTGGTTCCTACTATTCCCCCCTCCGGAACCTCTTCTTCTTCCAGTTCCTCTTCTTCTGGTTCCTCTTCTTCCGGTTCCTCTTCTTCCAGTTCCGTTTCCTCTTCTTCCGGTTCTTTGGGAACTTGTGAATCTTGCCAATATGTATTCGACTCTTCGTTATTATTAGGTGAGTCAATGGGATTTGTGCTAGAGGTAGACATCTATCACACAATATCAAACATGTTAAGAGATTAATATATCACATAATATTTACATGTTAATAATATATAGTTTCCAACAAAAATGTTAAGCAATCATTTTTAAAGAAAATACGGTCGAAGTCCAGACTCACTAATGCATCCTAACAAACTCGATAAGACACACTAATGCAAATTTTCTAGTTCTCTAAGACCAACGCTCGGATACCAACTGAAATGTCCCGTTCATATTGATTATAAACGTTCCATATTAATTGATTTCGTTGCGAGGTTTTGACCTCTATATGAGACGTTTTTCAAAGACTGCATTCATTTTTAAAACAACCATAACCTTTAGTTTATCAATAAAGGTGTAACAACCCAAACCAACCCGCGAGCAAACCACGTGAAAAATACAAAATAAAAAAAAAAATTGATGCACAGTGAAATGGCGCGGCGCGCCAGGATGGCCGCGCGGCGCGACATTCGGGTCTGTCCGGAAAGTCTCAAAATGCGAAAAAGATCCACTAGTTCTCGACATTTTTTGACGACACGATTTTAACCACACATTCAAATATGTAAAACTAACACAATTCAAATGTAAAATGAGTTTTACCAAGCGGGGCCCACATCGGCCATTTTACGAGTTTAATTCAAAATATGAGTTTCGACCATCAAAAGTTTAAGTACCAAACTATACTACGAGCATGGTGTTTGGGATTAAACTACCCAAGCCTCGGTCAATACTCCTAAAGCTAAATAGCCCAAAAGCATTCTCTAGCAACGACGGGATCTCTAATCCAAGATGATGCCCTTACCCTTGTCCACAACCGAACCTATAAAAAGGTAAACAACGAGAGGGTAAGCAAAGCTTAGTGAATGCAATAATTATACGAATACATATATAATTATACCTACTTGCATACACTTACACAACCGCAAACATGCTAGCAAATAACATTAGCTTAACGTCGCAATAACAAGCTATATTCCACCAATACCCCCAAGCTAGCATAACAACCGCATATAAATATAACACGAATAACATAATATGCTTACAACACAAAAAACCATGGTTAACCAATAGTACAAGGGAACGGCGCTCGCGAAAACGCCATCGGTGTTCACAACATCCGTTAGGGCACTTAACACCTCGCACCACTAACCCCTAGGGTGGCACCTTAACACCTCGGCACTTCACCCCGAGTGGCATCTTAACACCTCGATGCTTCACTCATCATTTTACGGAGTGGTGTCTTAACACCTCGACACTACACTCCTAGGTGGCATCTTAACACCTCGATGCTACACCCGAGTGGCATCTTAACACCTCGATGCTACACTCTTCACGTGAAACGTGGTGTCTTAACACCTCGACACTACACATTTCACGCTACAACAAATAGATACATTATATACCTACGCATATAATTATTCCACTCACCTTACGCCTTCGGTGAATCAATAAACCAAGCTTGAAACTTCAATGTAACGCACCTATTACAAAGTATATATAATCAATTTTCCGTTCAAGTTGGTCAAACTCACAACACTCACCATTACTAGGTCATTTCGACCCATTTGGACACCTAACCCTAAAATTGGGTCAACTCACACCAAAAACCCTAGCATTAGCCAAGTTAGGTCTTAAAACACCTTTTAACATTAGGTTTAAGCATTAATCTCAATCATTAACTAACTTAGGTCCATTTTGACCCATTTGACCAATTTAAGGTCAACACCCCCATTTCGGATCATCCACTAAACCACTTAACACCCCTCTACATAATTATTGGTGTTCTAGCAATCTACTAACTAATTAAGGTTTATTAACAATAATTAATACTTGAAAAACTCTAGTTAGTCATCTTTGAGTCAACATAACCCAAATTCACCCAAAACACCCAATTCACTAACAAATGGGTCTTATTGTTCATCACTCACACAAACCCTAACTCTTTAACAATTAAAACAAGGAAGTTAGGTTTATGGCTTACCACAACTATCAAAACGTAGCAAATGAGGAGATGAACAACTTTAGTGCTTGCACTTTGACCCGATTCGAGCTTCTTCTTCCTTAATTTGAGCTCTCTCACTCTAGAATCTAACTCTCTCTCTCTAGAATTGATTGGAAGATGATAAGGTGGGTGAATATGGAGTAATTGACACTCCAAACAACTGATCCAAGCCTTAAAGTCGGACCTTAAGTGGTTTTACCAAAAAGCCTTCAAAATATCTTGATTAAAAACAAAGTGAGCTGTCAGCCCGTAATGGCGCGGCGCGCCAAATGCCCAGTTCAGCTTCTTTTGCCTTTTAATTTAATACAACCTAAACCCCACAACTTGAATAACTTATACACACATATGTACAATAAAATATTCGGGTCTTACAACTCTCCCCCACTCAGATTGGATCACGTCCTCGTGATCCGCACCAAATACTAGAAGTTAAGCACTTCTACCTTGAACATTTCCGTCTCCAATGCGGAAATTACACATGTAGCAATCACCCATCCGGGTTCTCACTTCCATTCGATCAAAACTTCCACCACTCACTCGGAAGTACACCGTGAAAACTTCATAATATTTTTCCCAAAAGCCATATCATTCCCTCATTTCAACGATATCGGGTAATCAACCCACGAGACAAAACAACCACAACCGTTTGCTCCTATGCCGAGTATCCAAACTCGTACCATACACTCCACAGTCGTCCTAAAAGTAACACAATTCACCGACAATCATCGTCGTTACGCCTTTCAATTGTGGAATATTCGAGAATCATCCCGACGCTTTCCGAAAATCTCTCATATCCCTCTATCGGGAACCTCGCCATTCCGACTCACGTCGCTAACTACCTTCGCAATTAATTTCCAAAGTCCAACTTGAGACTTTTTTTTTTTTGAAGACCACTAAAGCTTTCCTTTCCTAAATAAGCGACACCCGTTCGCTCATCACGCCTACTAGATAGGAACTTTTCCCGCTAAACATCACACTATACTATAGTTGTACATTCGGATTTCTCACCGGTACTCAAAATCAAAGTAATCACACCATCGGAGTCAAGAGTTACTCTAGCAGGTATCAGGAGGCACCTGTCGTTGTGTTATCCAACCCCAATTACCAACACCGAGTCTCCAAAGACTCGACCCTTACGGGGTCTACTCTCGGTGTCACACGTCACCTGACTACACGTGGTCACCAAATCTATCGAACTCTACTGCTCAACGCCCATGACTTCCTAACGACGCCCGCTAGTCACTATCCACCTAGGCCGCCTAGTTAGCCTATTTATCTTTCAACTCAACACTAAGGAGGCGCTTGAAACACCAAGGCTTACACCTTTCCGACTTCGTCCTAACCACTGACCCGGTTAAATACATACATAAGGATAGTTAACCACCATGACTCTACTCGTACACGAACGTGGTTAACGGAAGTGCCTCTCGAACGGCATACCGCATACACCCCCAAAATCATAAAAGAAAAGAGTGGTCGTCAAGAGCGTACAATACTCGCCACACAATCACAAAACCGCCATCAAAATCGAACCGCCAATTAATCATCAATTCAAAGATTATTCCAATAACTAAATACACACTTGCACGCATTCCGAAACGTGCAATGCACACAACGATCACTTAGAATACGCGAAAACATCACGTATTCTTCCAACTTCTCTAGGCAATCCTTCTCTAAGAGTCAACATTAATAACCAAATTTTCACCCGCAATTTATTAAAGTCCACAATTCCGAGCACAAAATTTGCTCAATCCCTTATATCTGGAAAAACTTAACCGATCTCGTACCAAGATATTAATCCCTTAGCGTACCCTTACCAAGTACAAAGCTAAAAACAACCAAGTCTCAACCTAATGTCAAAAACCCAAAAGATGAAGACCAAGTAAAAACGAATCCTTACGGATAACACTTACCACATAACACTCCTCTTAGTACGCATACACGGCTAATACGCATCTACCGCGTGTAACACGGCTATTGTATCACTAGTCGCACAACATGGTCCTCATGACCTAACCACCGGCGTATACAACCAGTAGTTTTCAATACTAATAATAAGAAGGTTATTCAATACAAAACTCAAGGTGTACAAAAACGACTATCGTGATATATCCATAGTGTGCAAAAACGGCTATTGCAACACTACCAACAATATGTGAGCGAAACACGGCTATCGCATTATTAATACCAATGGGTGAGTAAAAACCGGCTATTACTCATAACCATGTGCACAAAACGGCTATGTGCACAATTCCTACGGGCAATTAAAATCATAAATATACAAGTAACGGTTCTTTCCGGGAACCGCTTACCATCAATCACAACCACAGGTGGTTAACGAAGAGCTAATCCTTGCGGATATCACTCATCACCTATCACAAGTCAAACGTTTTCGCCATTTACCGTCGTACACAACCATACTCGGCGTCGATCCCTCTTCCCAAATTCTCAAGAGCTCAATTCGATAATAATAAAAACTAACGTCTACCGTCACCCGTTTGTGCCACTAAAGCGATGACACAATGTCAACATAACACGTATCCTTTTAGAACGAAAATACCGCTACCCGCAAGGTAGACTTTTCCAACTATCAAATTCTTTCTACCCGTTACCACTACAAAATCATCCGGCCGACGATACACACATGCTCTCAAGGGTTTCACCCACCCTACAAATCTCATGGCTGGCCCACTTCACTACAAAGCGAACACGTGCTCACAACCTAACACCAAAGTCCGTTCTTATGGCTTAGTAGAATCATTTACCCCATCACTAAGAAATGCTTGGTTGCACCAAGTCTTACGCCCTCGCCGTCAATACAACGTCATCATAGGGTGTTTCCATTAGGAATGTCACCCATATCAATACTACGTATTACCTCCATGCTTTCGTCCCCAGGGCGCATTTTCACGAGTCAACGACTTAGCGCTACCCCGGTGCACTATCATCAAAACCATCAACAAACCGAATCTTCACCGAGTTCACTAACCCCGCACCCTTATGGGTACCTTTGAAAAATACGCTCACTTGAGACTAATTAGACTGCGAAACAAAGTTTAAGTCTCTAATTCATACACGAATCCATCGGCACACAATAAACAATAATAAGGCATATTTGTACCAAAGACGAAAATACCTGAAACATCATCGTTGGACCCTTGCGCTTTACTGATCATCAGATAGTCACGCTCTAACCTCCTAACCCGATCGACAAATGATTCGGAACACTCCGACTTTCGGTGCCCCTTCTTTTGACAAATAAAGCACTTGATCGTACTTAAAGGTACACTCGTACAATCCCGTGCCAAATGACCTCGTCCTCCACACCTAAAGCATGTAGGCCCATAACCTCTCTTACTCTTCTTCTTCACCTTTTCAACAACTTCGGGCGTACTTCTCGCCCTTTTACTAGGAGCACCCCTTGATTCGAACTTTCTCTTACCCAAAGAGTGATCAGCAAATTTTGGAGCATGAGATTCAATCCCCATAGTTGCTCCTTCGTCACCATCACCTAGAGGTTTAGGAACCCTCTTTTCTAACTCTTCCTTCACGGCCTTAGGCACTTGGTCTCGGACCATCTCGGTTACTATTCCCTCGAACGACTCTTGGAGAACTTGCTTAACCTTGTTGGCGAAAATCAAGATATAGCGTTCGAACTCCGCCTCAATCCTTAATGTTAACTCATCCTTCCCCTCATGAATAGGCGCGTCCGTTCCGGTTCCATCTTCCGTCTTCATTCTAAAGAATGCATATAGATTAAACAACGAAATGAAAAGGAACGACATACATATACCACGCCGCCCCATCTTGCTTGATACTCATTGTACATTGCTTGTTTGACACGTCTTGAACCCGTTACAATGGTAGCTAATCATTGTTACGTGAGCACGTCGCATTAACTTGCTAGTACAACGTCTATCTCACTTGATGATTGCTAAAACAACACAAAACGATTAGTGCAAGGTTAGTTCACATAGACCTAAGCACTAACCAAATCCCCGGTCCGACCCGTCTCCTACAAGTCCCGCAAAAAGCGTATACACAATAAAGTCTAAGTCTAGGCACCTATCTCAAGTCGCCTAAATCCCTTAGATCATGCTCTGATACCACTTGTAACAACCCAAACCAACCCGCGAGCAAACCACGTGAAAAATACAAAATAAAAAAAAAATTGCTGCATAGTGAAATGGCGCGGCGCGCCAGGATGGCCGCGCGGCGCGCCATTCGGGTCTGTCCGGAAAGTCTCAAAATGCGAAAAATATCGACTAGTTCCCGACATTTTTAGACGACACGCTTTTAACCACACATTCAAATATGTAAAACTAACACAATTCAAACGTAAAATGAGTTTTACAAAGCGGGGCCCACATCGGCCGTTTTACGAGTTTAATTCAAAATATGAGTTTCGACCATCAAAAGTTTAAGTACCAAACTACACTACAAGCATGGTGTTTGGGATTAAACTACCCAAGCCTCGGTCAATACTCTTAAAGCTAAATAGCCGAAAAGCATTCTCTAGCAACGACGGGATCTCTAATCCAAGATGATGCCCTTACCCTTGTCCACAACCGAACCTATAAAAAGGTAAACAACGAGAGGGTAAGCAAAGCTTAGTGAATGCAATAATTATACGAATACATATATAATTATACCTACTTGCATACACTTACACAACCGCAAACATGCTAGCAAACAACATTAGCTTAACGTCGTAATAACAAGCTATATTCCACCAATACCCCCAAGCTAGCATAACAACCGCATATAAATATAACACAAATAACATAATATGCTTACAACACAAAAAACCATGGTTAACCAATAGTACAAGGGAACGGCGCTCGCGAAAACGCCATCGGTGTTCACAACATCCGTTAGGGCACTTAACACCTCGCACCACTAACCCCTAGGGTGGCACCTTAACACCTCGGCACTTCACCCCGAGTGGCATCTTAACACCTCGATGCTTCACTCATCATTTTACGGAGTGGTGTCTTAACACCTCGACACTACACTCCTAGGTGGAATCTTAACACCTCGATGCTACACCCGAGTGGCATCTTAACACCTCGATGCTACACTCTTCACATGAAACGTGGTGTCTTAACACCTCGACACTACACATTTCACGCTACAACAAATAGACACATTATATACCTATGCATATAATTATTCCACTCACCTTACGCCTTCGGTGAATCAATAAACCAAGCTTGAAACTTCAAGGTAACGCACCTATTACAAAGTATATATAATCAATTTTCCGTTCAAGTTGGTCAAACTCACAACACTCACCATTACTAGGTCATTTCGACCCATTTGGACACCTAACCCTAAAATTGGGTCAACTCACACCAAAACCCTAGCATTAGCCAAGTTAGGTCTTAAAACACCTTTTAACATTAGGTTTAAGCATTAATCTCAATCATTAACTAACTTAGGTCCATTTTGACCCATTTGACCAATTTAAGGCCAACACCCCCATTTCGGGTCATCCACTATACCACTTACCACCCCTCTACATAATTATTGGTGTTCTAGCAATTTACTAACTAATTAAGGTTTATTAACAACAATTAATACTTGAAAAACCCTAGTTAGTCATCTTTGAGTCAACATAACCCAAATTCACCCAAAACACCCAATTCACTAACAAATGGGTCTTATTGTTCATCACTCACACAAACCCTAACTCTTTAACAATTAAAACAAGGAAGTTAGGTTTAGGGCTTACCACAACTATCAAAAGCAAATGAGGAGATGAACAACTTTAGTGCTTGCACTTTGACCTGATTCGAGCTTCTTCTTCCTTAATTTGAGCTCTCTCACTCTAGAATCTAACTCTCTCTCTCTCTCTAGAATTGATTGGAAGATGATAAGGTGGGTGAATATGGAGTAATTGACACTCCAAACAAGTGATCCAAGCCTTAAAGTCGGACCTTAAGTGGTTTTACCAAAAAGCCTTCAAAATATCTTGATTAAAAACAAAGTGAGCTGTCAGCCCGTAATGGCGCGGCGCGCCATAAGGCCGCGCGGCGCGCCAAATGCCCAGTTCAGCTTCTTTTGCCTTTTAATTTAATACAACCTAAACCCCACAACTTGAATAACTTATACACACATATGTACAATAAAATATTCGGGTCTTACAAAAGGTTTTAAAAGCATTACGTAGATTATCAAATAATGATAATCTAAAATATACTGTTTACACATGACCATTACATAATGGTTTACAATAGAAATATATTACATCGACATATGTTTCTTTAATGCAGTTTTTACACAATATCATACAAACATGGACTCCAAATCTTGTCCTTATTTTAGTATGCAACAGCGGAAGCTCTTAGTATTCACCTGAGAATAAACATGCTTTAAACGTCAACAAAAATGTTGGTAAGTTATAGGTTTAACCTATATATATCAAATCGTAACAATAGACCACAAGATTTCATATTTCAATACACATCCCATACATAGAGATAAAAATCATTCATATGGTGAACACCTGGTAACCGATATTAACAAGATGCATATATAAGAATATCCCCATCATTCCGGGACACCCTTCGGATATGATATAAATTTCGAAGTACTAAAGCATCCGATACTTTGGATGGGGTTTGTTAGGCCCAATAGATCTATCTTTAGGATTCGCGTCAATTAGGGTGTCTGTTCCCTAATTCTTAGATTACCAGACTTAATAAAAAGGGGCATATTCAATTTCGATAATTCAACCATAGAATGTAGTTTCACGTATTTGTGTCTATTTTGTAAATCATTTATAAAATCTGCATGTATTCTCATCCCAAAAATATTAGATTTTAAAAGTGGGATTATAACTCACTTTCACAGATATTTCCTTTCTCGGAAATAAGACTTGGCCACGGATCGATTCACGAACCTATACAAATTTGTACATATACATCAAAGTATGATCAAAATATAATTACAACCAGTTTTATTATGTTTTAAAGATTTGAGTGTATTAAGTCAGCTGTCCTCGTTAGTAACCTACAACTAGTTGTCCACAGTTAGATGTACAGAAATAAATCGATATATATTATCTTGAATCAATCCAGGACCCAGTGTATACACGTCTCAGGCTAGATCACAACTCAAAGTATATATATTTTTGGAATCAACCTCAACCCTATATAGCTAACTCCAACATTACTGCATATAGAGTGTCTATGGTTGTTCCAAATAATATATATACATGGGTCGATATGATATGTCAAAACATTTGCATACGTGTCTATGATATCCCAAGATTACATAATATATTAGAATACATGTATAATACAATATAAGTTATCTAGGATATGATTTGTATACATTTGTTAAACATTTCCCGTAGCTAAAAAGATCAAAAATATCCAATCTTGTTTTACCCATAACTTCTTCATTTTAAATCCGTTTTGAGTGAATCAAATTGCTATGGTTTCATATTGAACTCTAATTTAAGAATCCAAACAGAAAAGTATAGGTTTATATTTGGAAATTTAAGTTACATGTCAATTACTAAAGAGGTAGTCATTTTCGTTGAAAGAACGACATCTTGATGACCATTTTGAAAAACATACTTTCACTTTGAGTTTAACCAAGATTTTTGGATATAGTTTCATGTTCATATGAAAAATCATTTTCCCAGAAGAACAACTTTTAAATCAAAGTTTATCATAGTTTTTAATTATCCAAACCAAAACAGCCCCCGGTTTCACTACGACGGCGTATATCCGATTTTATGGTGTTCATCGTGTTTCCAGGTTTTAAATCATTAAGTTAGCATATCATATAGATATAGAATATGTGGTTAGTTGATTTTAAAAGTCAAGTTAGAAGGATTAACTTTTGTTTGCGAACAAGTTTAGAATTAACTAAACTATGTTCTAGTGATTACAAGTTTAAACCTTCGAATAAGATAGCTTTATATGTATGAATCGAATGATGTTATGAACATCATTACTACCTCAAGTTTTCTGGATAAAACTACTGGAAATGAGAAAAATGGATCTAGCTTCAAAGGATCCTTGGATGGCTTGAAAGTTCTTGAAGCTGAATCATGACACGAAAACAGTTCAAGTAAGATTTTCACTCGAAATAAGATTGTTATAGTTGTAGAAATTGAATCAAAGTTTGAATATGAATATTACCTTGAATTAGAAAGATAACCTACTTTAAATAACAAAGGTTCCTTGATCTTAGATGATTACTTGGAATGGATTAGAAAGCTTGGAAGTAGACTTGCAAACTTGGAAGTATTCTTGATTTTTATGAAACTATACTTATGGAATTTATGAAGAACACTTAGAACTTGAAGATGGAACTTGAGAGAGATCAATTAGATGAAGAAAATTTAAGAATGAAAGTGTTTGTAGGTATTTTTGGTCATTGGTATATGGATTAGATATAAAGGATATGTAATTTTGTTTTCATGTAAATAAGTCATGAATGATTACTAATATTTTTGTAATTTTATGAGATATTTCATGCTAGTTGCCAAATGATGGTTCTCACATGTGTTAGGTGACTCACATGGGCTGCTAAGAGCTGATCATTGGAGTGTATATACCAATAGTACATACATCTAAAATCTGTGTATTGTACGAGTACGAATACGGGTGCATACGAGTAGAATTGTTGATGAAACTGAACGAGGATGTAATTGTAAGCATTTTTGTTAAGTAGAAGTACTTTGATATGTGTATTGAAGTCTTTCAAAAGTGTAAGAATACATATCAAAACACAACATGTATATACATTCTAATGGAGTCGTTAAGTCTTCGTTAGTCGTTACATGTAAGTGTTGTTTTGAAACCTTTAAGTTAACGATCTCAATTAATGTTGTTAACCCAATGTTTATTATATCAAATGAGATGTTAAATTATTATGTTATCATGATATTATGATGTATGAATATCTCTTAATATGATATATACATTAAAATATCGTTACAACGATAATCGTTACATATAAGTCTCGTTTCGTAATTCTTGAGTTAGTAGTCTTGTTTTTACATATGTAGTTTATTGTTAACACACTTAATGATATATTTAAATATCATTTTATCATGTTAAATATAGTGTATCAATATCTTAATATGATACATATGTATTTAGTAGACGTTATCATAACGATAATCGTTATATATATCATTTCGAGTTTCTTAACTTAGTAATCTCATTTCTTATGTATATCACACATTGTTAATATACTTAGTGAGATACTTACTCATCATAATCTCATGTCAACCATATATATATGTCTATATATACCACAACATGTAGTTTTTACAAATTTGTAACGTTCGTGAATCGCCGGTCAACTTGGGTGATCAATTGTCTATATGAAACTTAATTCATTTAATCAAGTCTTAACAAGTTTGATTGCTTAACACGTTGGAAACATTTAGTCATGTAAATATCAATCTCAATTAATATATATAAACATGGAAAAGTTCGGGTCACTACATTCCTCATCGTTTTTAAGTGACACAACATCACTTGTACGAATTTCTTGGTTTTAAATTTTATATAATTAATGTTATTAATTAATAAATATAATAATTATTATATTAATAATAATAAATAATAATAATACTAATAATAATATTAATAATACTAATACTAATATTTATAATAATAATGAAAGTAATATAACAATTATATTTTAGACTTGTAATTTATTTGATGTAATATTTATTAAGTATGTAATATATATATTACATAATATATTTTATCGAATATTGAATATTTATAAATTATATATATATATATATATATATATATATATTACTATATATATATATATACCATTACTTATGTATAGATTTTATATATATTCATAGCAACTTAATTATTCTGTTCATTAGTTCACATTTTTAATTCCAGTTGATTAAATTGTATTTATTGTTTTAAATTATTATATATATACTTTTGTTTATAATTATATATATATATATATATATATATATATATATATATATATATACACACCTATTTATATATCTATATATTTATTTGTAACCAATCGTTCGTGAATCATCGGGAGTAGCCAAAGGTTAAATGAATATATTAAAAAAGTTCAAAAATTTTGAGACTCAACATTACAGACTTTGCTTATGGTGTCGAAATCAAATAAAGATTTAGTTTAAATTTGGTCAGAAATTTTCGGGTCGTCACAGTACCTACCCGTTAAAGAAATTTCATCCCGAAATTTGATTGAGATGGTCATGGCTGACAATAAGTATGTTTTCATGACGCATACGAGCTAGAAATTAGAGTTTTATCATCATTGAGTAATAAGGATAAAATAATTCGATTATCCGAAGAGTACGAATGAAGCTATCACTAAATAGTGAAATGAAGAAGTAAAATTTTTGTCATAACTTTTGATGTAGTCATGGTTGAATTCCAGAATTCAAGGAATTTAAAGAAATCTTCTAATCAGAAAAAGAATGTAATAGTATGATCTGATTTGTTAAATTACCAGAAATCACGGAAAGATAGAAATATCAAGAAAATATTTTTCTTAACTCGTTTAGAGGTTAAGTAAAATGAAAGAGTCGTGTAACATGACACATGATGACGTTATGATCTGTGAATCATCACGTTCCATTAGAAACTCAGCAAGACTTACTATAATATAATCACGTTGATCAAGTGTCATTATATTATACTAACTCATGCATCAATTTCCAACACTACTTCAATATCATTCATATTTTAAATTCGAATTTTTCAGAATTTAGAAACTAAATAATTTTCTTTATGATGTAATACAGATGACGCTAAGAGATAAATCATTTCGGATAAGGATAGTTATGAAAATATCTTCAGAAATATCGAGGATATTTATAATGAAAGATTCGATGATATCTTAGAATTTTTAAGATCGATGGATGATGAAGAAGATTTGTTCGTAGAGGTTTAGAGTCAGGAGCAAGGTATTCGTTAATGACTTCAGCACATACTGAATCATTTGGATTCTTTGAAGGCAGGTTTAGTCTTTGTGATTTGTCCACAGCAACCTTCATGGGTTGCTCAATCTGTTTTCCAGTACAAATTTTCCATTGAGTGTTTCCAACACTCCATTCTTTATCATCAAACTTTTGATTGTTAAGATAATTTACAGTTTTTGCTGCTTTATTCAGCTTTTTTTTTTCAACATTCAGAGTATTGATTCGCAGACTGAGTGCTTTTCAGAATTATAAAATGGAATATCATAATTCTAAGAGATAAATGTCATATGTATACATATAACTGTTGATGTAGAATCGCTGCGAGATTCGAAATATTGATTACTGCTTCACGGTAATTGGTATGGCAATTTTCTTTACAAGATGTGAATGAGTATATGATAGGGTTTCCCTGAATGTAATGATTTTTCAGAAAGTCCAAGATCAATAAAGTTGCTGGTAAGTTTACTGCTAATGTGGTGGGATATAAACGGTTCTCCGATAATGATGACGAAAGGCCAACTTATATATCAAGGTTATAACAAGGCTAATCTGAATGGAAATCGAAGTTGATTTGCTGAAGCTGTGACAAAATTGGCTAATTTGGAAAAGAATTGAAATGTTATTTTTGGTAATAGCAATGCCAAAGGAGCTAGCACAGATATGTTTTAAACGTTTACTCAGGTTCAGGTGCATAACTATATGCATCCGTCTTTTCTTCCATAGATGAAGTGCGGTTGGTTCATCCTTTCGATTGAGGTGTTTTCAAGAATCAGGAAAGGTTTGTACGCAGATTGGAATCGTCAAGATACAATTGAGTTTTAAGATGAAATCAAGTGGCAAACTTGAAGAATTGTTTAGTTTCATATGTTATAATCAATATTTTAATTCGTTTTTAATTGTCCAATGTTGGTAGTCCACAGTTAGTAATTCAAGAATTCATATATAATATTCGAATTAATTAATATATTCGAATTAATTAATACGTATCGTGACCCGTGTACATGTCTCAGACTCGATCACAACTCAAAGTATATATATTATTGTAGAATCAACCTCAACCATGTATAGCTAACTCTATCATTACTACATATAGAGTGTCTATAGTTATTCCAAATAATATATATAGATGCGTCGATATGATATGTCAAAACATTGTATACGTGTCCCGATATTTAAAGTGCGTAAAATAAATAACAGAAATTAAATGACGATAAATAAAATTGCGAGAATTTAAATTGCGATAAATAAATTGCGATAATTAAATTGCGATAAATAAATTGCGATAAATAAAATGTAATACGGAATTAACAGTTAGCTAGGAACAGTTAGCGTGGATTCTTAGCAAAATTTCTTCTCATAGTTAAATTGTTTGTTTCTAACAAATTTTATTTTTGTCCAATGTTTTCTTCATTATGCCACTTGTTGGATTCTGATAGGTCAAAATCCAAATATGAAATTGAAAGAAAAATGGTTATTCTGCGGTGAATGGATACATATATCTGTGGATGTAAGTAGAATAGTAAATGATTGTTGAATCAGCTTCGAATAATGTACAATGTAATTTATTAATGTGAAATTTAAATATTCCTCGGGTATTACCTACCCGTTAAAATATTTTCACCATTAACAGTTTGTACAAAAGAATTTTTAATTAATTTTTTTATGAAAACATATATACATATATATTTTCTTCAGATGTAATCATGGATTTAATGAGTCAATATGATATTAATCTCATTTGATTTATCGTTAGATGTAGAATACATAATCTCTAAAACATTAGAGGTTACATAGTTTCTATGTAGAACGTAGATAAATGATGTAGAACGATATGTAGAATGATGATTATGTTCGAGGTATAGATTGTGATGTTGAGGCATGTGATATTGAAACTTGGGTTGTTGGTGGTTCTGGTGTTGATGTTGGTGGTACTGTTGATGACAGTGATGTTGATGAAGCTGGTAAATTTTGCCCCATATTCTCCAAATTGATTATTTAAGCGCGAAGCTCGTTGACTTCTTCTATTACACCGGGGTGATTGTCAGTTCGGACGAGCGGATAAATAAAATCTAGAATTTAATGTAGTATATAATCGTGACGAGATACTCTGGAAATGAGAGAGAAAATAGTATTTCTAACAGGTTCTCCGGTAAGTGGTTCAGGTTCTTCACTAAGAGGTGAATTCGGTTGATGGAAAGGATCGCCTTCTTCTCGTCTCCATTAATTAAGTCGACTACGAACCCATCAGATGAATTGAGGATGGATGATTGGTTGATTCATTCTGGTGACGCTGCTTTCGGAGCTTAGGTGAACATCCATGTCGGAATAGCTGTCGGAATAACTATCGGAATAGCTATCGGAATCAGAGGGACTCGAACTAGTTGAGGGATTCATCTCGTACGATCAGACGAAGGATTTTCGATGAGAAATAGATTATAGGATGTAGATTAGTACCCTGCAATATATAATTTACATATGCATATATAATACTAAAATCCCATAAGTTACGGAGGAATCTACGAAAGCTGTCAGGTAAAGGTAACAGATACGCTAAGATATGAATTTATCTATACACTGTCTAAGCAATAGAGGCAGTAAGACGTGTCTAGACTTTAAGGATGATAAGCAAAAAAAAATTTGACACTAGATGATAAGCAAAACTTTTGACATGCAGACACGGTCGAAGTCCAGACCCACTAATGCATCTAAACAACTATCAGTTAGACACACTAATGCAAGACCTGGTTCGCTAAGACCACCGCTCTGATACCAACTGAAAGGACCCGTCCTAATCCATCTGGACGAATACATTACATTTGGTTACATCGCGAGGTACTTGACCTCTATATGATACATTTTACAAACATTGCATTCGTTTTTAAAAGACAAACTTTCATTTCATCAAAAGTTGACGGTATGCATACCATTTAATAATATATCCAACTATAAATGACTTAATAATATTCTTGATGAACTCAACGACTCGAATGCAACGTCTTTTAAAATATGCCATGAATGACTCCAAGTAATATCTCTAAAATGAGCAAATGTACAGCGGAAGATTTCTTTCATACCTGAGAATAAACATGCTTTCAAGTGTCAACCAAAAGGTTGGTGAGTTTATTAGTTTATCATAAACATTCATTTCCATCATTTTAATAGACCACAAGATTTTCATTTGCATTTCTCATAGATATCATTACACTCGCAAGTGTATAAAATCCATTCGTATGATGAACACCTGGTAACCGATATTAACATAATGCATATAGAATATCCCCGCATACTCGCAAGTATGCCATAATATTGGCAATCGCAATCACCATTTAAATCGAAGTACTAAAGCATTCCAAATTCCAGAATGGGGTTTGTTAGGCCCATAGATCTATCTTTAGGATTCGCGTCAATTAGGCTCCATTTCCCTAATTCTTAGGTTACCAGACTTGAAGGGGCGATATTCAGTTTAATAATCCAACCATACAATGTAGTTTTAAGTACTTGTGTCTATTTCGTCAAACATTTATAAAGGCAGCGCATGTATTCTCAGTTCCAAAAATATATATTGCAAAAGCATTTAAAAAGGGAGCAAATGAAACTCACGATACAATATTCTGTAGTAAAAATATTCATACGACGATACTGAACAATGCAGTGTTGGCCTTGGATTCACAAACCTATATCATTTGTATATATATTAACACATATAATTGTAATCGAACAGATTTAATATATTATAACTTTATATATTATATATTTAATTTGTATATATATATATATTTGAAAATGATTATTATTTGTATAGTTTTATATCTATATATTTTTAAATTACCTAATTGGTTATATATATGAATATTTATATAAAGATTGTTAATATAATTAATTCATATGTAATGTTACTTGTAAATATATTTTTACATCAATAGTAATAAAAGTTGTGTTTGATTGTAATGATAATATCAATAATAATAATACTGATGATAATAATAATTATAGTAGTAATAATAATAGTGATAAAAATAGCAATAATGTCTCTAAAAATAATACTAATAATAATAATAATCCTAATATTAATTGACATGATAATTTTTATAAAAAAAATGTTATTTGTAATAATAATATTAATAATCCTAATAAATATAGCACTTTTACTAAAATGATACTTATATATACTAATGATAACAATAATTATAATACTTATAACTATAATTATGATAATAATAATGCTAATGATAACCATAATAATAATAATCATAATAATAACAATATTGCAATAATAATAATAATAATAATAATAATAATAATAATAATAATAATAATAATAATAATAATAATAATAATAATAATAATAATAATAATAATAATAATAATAATGGAAATAAAAAATAGGAGGTTATACCCTTCGAAAAGCTTTTATAAAAAGATTGCCTAAGACAGGGCTCGAACCCTTGACCTCTCGTTAACCCGAACACCTCCCTAACCACTGCACCATTCTTATTTTTCTGTTATAAACACGATCTGATTAATTATAACCCATAATTATTTTCTGTTATACTTTCTTCTTTATCTTCACTTCAAAATCGACCAAAGCCCAAAACCATTCCATCAGTGAGTTAATTAGTTGGTTTAGGATTTAATGACCAACACATAACGATTCATTAATTTTGATTTGCATTAACAGAAATAAAATAAAAATGAGCTGAAACAGCAAAATAAAACGAAGAACAACTTGAAATCTGATTTTTACAAATAGATCGTTTTTGATGATGATTACAACATGAAAAAGGTTCCAAATCCTTTCTTTAAACTTCTGAAATCCTCAATTTTATTTGATACATAACAGACAACTCGAATTAATTTGAAGAACAAAAGTTGACTTTTTTTTTTAATTCGAAACTTTGACCCAGAAATTCAAACTTGATAGATGGAATTGGGATTTCAGATTTTGTAGAAAGATTCAACAAAGGATTTCTAACAACTCTACATTAACACATTTTAAAAATCAATACAAAATCGAGCTTTGGATAAAATTGAGGAAGAACAGGGTACTGGCTCATGTGTTCTCAAATGTTTTTATTTATTTTTCGATTTTACAGATATAATTGAGTTGGGTTGTGAATGTTGAATGATTCTCTTCAAAACACAGATAAGGTTGTTTGATTTCTGGCGAATGGTGGCTGATAATAATTTCAATTAGATTAAAATAAAGAATATAAATAAAATAAAAATTGATAAGGACACACAACGTATTTTGTTTGCATCCTTTGATGAATTTGATTTCTGATCTGTTTTAGAGACAAAAACAAAAATTGTTTACAATATTGATTGTAACAACTTGTACGAATTTCTTGGTTTTATATTTTATATAATTAATGTTATTAATTAATAAATATAATAATTATTATATTAATAATAATAAATAATAATAATAATACTAATAATAATATTAATAATACTAATACTAATATTTATAATAATAATGAAAGTAATATAACAATTATATTTTAGACTTGTAATTTATTTGGTGTAATATTTATTAAGTATGTAATATATATATTACATAATATATTTTTATCGAATATTGAATATTTATAAATTTTATATATATATTACTATATATATACCATTACTTATGTATAGATTTTATATATATTCATAGCAACTTAATTATTCTGTTCATTAGTTCACATTTTTAATTCCAGTTAATTAAATTGTATTTATTGTTTTAAATTATTATATATATACTTTTGTTTATAATTATATATATATATATATATATATATATATATATATATATATATATATATATATATATATATATATATACATTTTTAATTCCAGTTGATTAAATTGTGTTTATTGTTTTAAATTATTATATATATACTTTTGTTTATAATTATAAGTATATATATATATATATATATATATATATATATATATATACACTTATATATATATATACACACCTATTTATATATCTATATATTTATTTGTAACCAATCGTTCGTGAATCGTCAGGAGTAGCCACAGTTTAAATGAATATATTAAAACAGTTCAAAAATTTTGAGACTCAACATTACAGACTTTGCTTATCGTGTCTAAATCAATAAAGATTTAGTTTAAATTTGATCAGAAATTTCCGGGTCGTCACAAAATACATTCTTGAGCTGCCATTGTTGCAGCTATGTATTCCGCTTCCGTGCTAGACAAAGCAACAATATCTTGCTTCTTGCTACACCATGAAATAATAGTGGAACCCATGTTAAAACAGTAACCCGAAGTTGAATGGCGATCATTTGCATCTCCCATCCAATCTGCATCCACGAAACCTTTTAACAAAACATTATCACACTTCTTATACCATAAGCCGTGGCCTATTGATCCTTTTACATAACGAAGAATCCTTTTTGTTGCATCAATATGAACATTAGTTGGACATTGCATAAATTGTGTGTAAAGACCCGTCCTAAACCATCCGGACAAAGTCCATAATGATTATAAACGATTCACAACAGTTGATTACATCGCGAGGTATTTGACCTCTATATGATACATTTTACAAACATTGCATTCGTTTTTGAAAAGACAATCTTTCATTACAACCAAAGTTGATGGCATGCATACCATTTTATAATATATCTAACTATAACTGATTTAATAATAATCTTGATGATCTCAACGACTCGAATGCAACGTCTTTTGAAATATATCATGATTGACTCCAAGTAATATCTTTAAAACGAGCAATTACACAGCAGAAGATTTCTTTCGTACCTGAGAATAAACATGCTTTAAAGTGTCAACCAAAAGGTTGGTGAGTTCATTAGTTTATCATAAATAATCATTTTATAGTTTTAATAGACCACAAGATTTCATATTTCCATTTCTCATAAACATACGTCCCATGCATAGAGACAAAAATATCATTCATATGGATTGAACACCTGGTAACCGACATTCACAATATGCATATAAGAATATCCCCATCATTCCGGGATCCTCCTTCGGACATGATATAAATTTCAAAGTACTAAAGCATCCGGTACTTTGGATGGGGCTTGTTGGGCCCGATAGATCTATCTTTAGAGTTCGCGTCAATTAGGGTGTCTGTTCCCTAATTCTTAGATTACCAGACTTAATAAAAAGGGCATATTCAGTTTCGATCATTCAACCATAGAACGTAATTTCGATTACTTGTGTCTACTTCGTAAAACAGTTATAAAAGTTGCGCATGTATTCTCAGCCCAAAAATATAAAGGGTAAAAAGGTAAATGAAACTCACCTAATGTATTTTGTAGTAAAAATACATATGACGACATTGAACAATTTGTAGGGTTGACCTCGGATTCACGAACCTATATCATTTAGGTATATATATTAACACATATAATTGAAATCGAATAAATATATATATATATATATTATTAATGATATATCTGTTAGTTTAATGATTTAAGCTTTTCATTAATAACTTAAATATATCTATTTTATATATCATACATATTAAAAAAAATAATAATGGAGTTAGGTTTTATATTAAATATATTTTCATGTAACTAATATTTATTTGGTTAAAATAATACTGATAAATGAAAATTCGTAATAGCTTCATAATAAATACAGTAGTTATGATAATAATAATAATAATAATAATAATAATAATAATAATAATAATAATAATAATAATAACTATGATATCTTATAAAAAAAATACTTTTACTAATAATGATATTAATAATGATATTAATAATAATAATCATAACAGTAATAATAATGATAATACCAACGTTAATGTTAATAGTAGTAATAATAATAATAATAATTATTATTATAATAATAATTATAAAAATGATAGTAATGATAATATTAATGATAATACTAATAAAATATATCATTTTTATAGTAATAATAATAATAATAATAATAATAATAATAATAATAATAATAATAATAATAACAATAATAACAATAATAATAATCATAATAATAATAATAATTTTAGAATACAACCTTGAAGAAACAAGCTTCTAAAAAAAAAGTAAGGCGCCACTGCCCGAGATCGAACTCGCGACCTCTCGTTTATCAAACACACGTCCAGACCATTGAAGTACTCATGATTTCTTGTAAAAACTCGCACACTTATTTATTTAATGTGTATAAAATTGTTTTATTTTCATCATCTTACATCATCATCATACTTAATCTTCATCATCATGTATCATCTATCATCCTCATCGTAACACCATCATCATCATAATCATTCTATTAGTAACCTCATCATCATCATTCATTGTGATCACTATGTCTATTCATCATCATTATTTAATCCTTCTTCGCCAGGATAGAAATAGAAAAAGAACTAGCAAGTAGAGTTTTCGATGTATTGTAAAACTCGGTTGGTATTAACACACCCCACCATTCTTTCTTTATCATCAACTTTATCTCCCACTTGATCAATTAGTGGACGCCTAATTAGAATCCTAGTAACAAGTTGCCAAAGTGGGTCGTGAATGGAGCTAGGATTCGGAATGCATGGGATTAAAAAAAAATAATACGTATAGCAGCATGAGCATGTTACAGTACGACACCCTGTCTCGTTTGTTTGTACTCTTCCAACTATATTGCATATAGAAAAACTTCATCCAGCTCATTACTCCACATTACCAACTCCTTTCTTTATTGCTTAAAGTCTTTGTAACCCACTACAACATAAAGGTAAGTGGAGTGGAGGTTGTTGGCATAAAGTCTTGGATTTGTTATAATTAAATCGAAACAGAAACGTACTATATTAGTTTAATGGTTAGTTGGATGGGTTATGTATTCGAAAATTATGAGGGAAGCAGAAATGAAATAAAAAAAAATATATAAACGCGTAGGTGTTTTACGGTTTTTGGTTGAAGTTTGTTGATGTTACGGTAATGTTTCATGTTGCTTTCGACTGCATCGGGCAAAGGGTTTTGTTGTGATAAATCTTCGAATGGTAGAGGACAGAAGCAAGTAGTAGCAGAATCACAACTTGAATTAAATGGTTTCGATAAAGGTTTTGTTTGGGGTTCGTAAAACAGAAATAAAGAAGGGAAACAAATTAGAGGTTGATGATGTGTTGGGTTTTGTTCCATTCAAACGGTATTCATCGTCTTCTTCATTATTCATCACGATATCATTTTTAAAACAAAATGGAAACAAAACGTGTTGCAGCAGAAGGTTTAGTGGTGTTCGATCTTTATGCTTTTTAATCCTAACAGGAATGGACATGGCAGCGTGTGGTTTTGTAGGTCGTGGTGGAAAACTTGTTAATCTATTTGTGTGTATATGATAATATAAAAAGATAATATGTAAATTGAAAATGAGAAGTAGAAAGAGAAACACGGTAATTTATAATATAATGGTATTAGATTCCTACATTTTGAAATGTCGACCAAATCATTCAACGTAACTGTAGCAGAATTGAAAAGTTTATGTTGTGTAGTGTGGATTAGGTGACATATGATCATATTCGGTGCAGGTATAACTAATATAGTATTATTATATTACAAAGTTAAATAAACGAGACATAATTTTTAGTATTCAATTATGTTGGATCATTCTACCAACAAAACTTCACAGGTTGATATTCCGTGCTTCATTCTTAATCTAATAGAGAAAATACTAAAAAAAATCTTAAATTTTTATATTAATAATATTTGTTTATCTTAATTATTATTTCATATAATCGATCATTAACTATTTAAAATAAAAACTTAAATTAATTATTAACTCTTACCCCCAATAGAATATACGAAATGTAAAGATTTAA